>NC_091979.1:179440423-180073858 GCF_044704955.1 Pristiophorus japonicus | reverse complement strand
CCTACATAATGGCGACCGCGAAGGGACTGTGGCAAAAGGGATGTGAGGAGACAGACTTTGGTTGTGAGAAAAGAAGTAAAATGGAAGAGAGGATTGCCTCCTATGTGGTCAAAAGAGTGAATGTAACAAAGAAGTGGGTACGCGATCTGTGCGCGTTGAGCATCCAGGGGACGCTGCCCAGTGGACAGAGGGTAAAACTCACAAAAAGGCAGTCGAAAAGGCAATTTGCCGAGTATGTCTGCATAAACAAGTCCAACTCTTAGATTCAACAGTAGAGAAAATAAGGGCTAAACTGAGAGAGGCAGAGGAACAGTCTAGTGCACAAACCATCATAGGGGAAAGGTTAATGAGAGTGTTACATGAGCACAATGAGGAAAGGCTTTGCACAGGGAAGAAGTTCAGGAATAGGTTGGATTATATGCAGTGTCAGGTCACCGAGGCTAAGAAAAATGAATTGGTACTGCAAGAAGAGAACGCTCGCCTTAATAGACAAATTAAAGAGCAGGAGGAGAGAGTCAAAGACATCCAGGCAGCCTACACAGTAAACAGCACTAAGGGGTTTGAGTCGGGAGATCACGGCCCCTGCCAGCAGCAAATTGAAAGTTTAAAGCGTGCTCTGTCCAGGGCAAGAGGCATGGTGCGCCTCATAAGTCCGGGTACAACCCGGGCAGACCTGGAAGAGCAGGAGAAAACTGTTCCGTCACCCCGTGTGGCGCCGGGGAATAACCCGGTTGAGCAGCAGGAGGGAGGGACAATTGCTCAGGCAGGCAGGGAGTATGGACCACCACACCTCTGGCGCCGGGGTTTAACTCGGTTTGGCAGCAGGGAGAGAAGGGTGAGCCAGAACTAAAAGGGTTGGAGCCGGGACCAATGTGTCCGGTCCGGCAGCAAAAATTCAACGCGCCTGTGGGTGCAGCACCGGGGGTTCTTGAGAGCCAATTCGTGGTTCCCCACACCACCCAACAGTTGAGGGCTATGGTAAGCCACCTGGGTAAGCTTACACATAAGGGAGACCCCTCCGTCCACTTCATGGAAGTGGAACAGGCAGCCGAGATTAGTGGATGTGATGACTCAGAGCAGGTAAAACTGCTCCTTTTCTCCCTGGACAGCAAACTGTACCAGTCCCTTTTGGCGGAGTGCAGAAAGGGCAGGGGTACATAAGATGATGTCCAGGATGAAGCCCTGGAGGCCATGGGTCTAAATGAGGGAAGTCCTTTCTCCCGAGTGGAGAGGACAGTGCAGCTCGTGGGAGAAACCCCTCAGGCTTTCACTGACAGGCTGTGGCCTATGTATCAGCGAGCCTGCAGTATGGCTCTCGACTGGGCCAGCCTTACACTGGGCGAATGGGCACAATGGCTCTGGAGCTTAGTGACGAACAGCCTGCCCCGGATCAAAGCCAGAGCAGAGCTTTGGTTTGACCCGAGGGACCCCCAAGCCACCGAGGAAACAGTGATCAGGCAACTGACCATGGCATATCAGAACTGCAGGGGGGAAGAGCACCCTTCGAATGGAAAGGTACATGAGTTAAAACCCAGTCAGGGAAAGAAAGAGTGGCACCAGGAAGGGGTAACCCTTCTGAAACCAAGCGTAACTGCTTTGGGTGCGGGAAGAATGGGCATTGGAGGAAGAACTGTAGGAATCCCTGGAAGGACAGGGTAGGAAAGAATCCCACAGTCCCAGCCCAAAAGACTGAGCAGTCGGTCTCTCCCCAAACATTTGAGACCGTGGTGGCTGCACTCCGAACCGCACTAATGGGACCGGGGAAGGTAGCCACGGCCACCGGTACAGTGATACCATCTGCCCCATCTCACCCAGATTTATGACTAAAACGAGCGCAGCCTGTCTACCTGTGTCCCCTAGAGTACGATGCCTGGAAGCGACCACATGTCGAAATGGAGGTGGAGGGAGTAAAGGGGACTTATTTGCTGGACACTGGAGCATCATGCACCATAGTCTATGCAGATGACCCCACAGCCTCACCTCTATCAAACGGGACCCCGTACAGCCTAGTGGGATCCACGAGCAATGAACAGGCTGGCTCATTCTCCATCCCACTGTCCATTCAATTAGGAACACTGCACACTAAGTGGACGTGTATCCTGATGAAGTGGGAGCAGGAGGGAAAAGGAATCCTGGGGGCCGACTTTATTATAGGTCACCAGGTTCTACTGGATTTAAGAAACTATTGTCTGTGGGGGGCAGCCTGTACTGGTAAAGAAAATGAGGTAGCAGTCATCCCAGAGAAACAGGGAAAGGGGACCCTGTGTACAATGAAGCCAAAGGAGGGTTCCGACCTTTAACTACTGGTCAGTAACACTCCAGTGGAGTACCAGGCTGTTGTGCGAGCACACCTCGTCACGTTTGTCACTCACAAACATGATTGTGGGAGAGTAAATGGGGTCGAGGTCAGTGTGAGTGGGGACCCCATGACCCGACCACAAAAGCAGTACAATTTCCCCAGGGAAGCAGAGGCAGACATGGAAACGGCCATGAGTTCTTTGGTTAAACAGGGGGTATTGAGACCGATAGCCACCCATGTGAACTCTCCACTGTGGCCGGTTAAGAAACCGGACAATTCCTGGAGAGCCACGGTGGACTACCAGATACTCAACCGTAACATCCTCGCCTGTGCATCCACGGTCGCAGCTGTCGCCGACATCATTGGAAGTATCCCAGCATCTGCAAGCACCTTCACGGTGCTGGATATTTCCAACGGGTTTTGATCCATTCCCTTGCGAAGGGAGGACCAGTACAAGTTCGCTTTTACATTTAAAGGCCAACAGTACACTTGGAACTGCCTGCCCCAGGGTTTTCACAACAGCCCCAGCATTTTTCATCAATGCATGGCTAACTGCTTGAAGGGTTTTAGCAGATCCCGGCAACTGGTCCAGTATGTGGACGATCTGCTCCTATTCACCGATGAGGGTGAGGAGCACGGCCCACTGCTGGCCGAGCTGCTGGAGCTACTTAGGGAGGAAGGTTTTAAAGTGAACCCCAAGAAGGCACAGATCGGCCAAAAGGAAGTAAAGTTCCTGGGACTGACGGTGCGCGCTGGGGAAAGAGCCATTGACAAGGCTAGAAGGGAGGCAGTACAGGAATTACCAGCCCCCAACACAGTAACGGGAGTGAGATCTTTTCTGGGGCTAACAGGGTATTGCAGAGACTTCATTGAGGGTTATGCTGCCACAGCAGCCCCTCTGCTCCGGCTCCTACACAAGGGAGTGGAGTGGGATTGGGACGAGGGTTGCGAGGCAGCATTTAAACAACTCAAGGAAAGGCTGCAGACCGCACCAGCCCTAGGAGCGATTGATCAGGGGGGAGAGTTTTTCCTGGAGGTGGCAGCCAGCGGAGACAGTCTGAGCAGAGTGCTGTTGCAGGAACGGCACGGACAGCTGAGACCGGTGGTTTACTCCTCCAGGATACTCACCGATGTGGAAAAGGGATACTCCAACTGTGAGAGGCCATTCACTGGGCTGTGAAGAGATCTTTAATCTTCACAGGAGGATCCCCTATCACGCTCCTCACCCACCATACGCCGACCCAAATGCTCCTGGATGGGAGGATTAAGGATGGGACAGTGAGCAGTACTCGCATCGCTCGCTGGACCCTACTCCTCTCCCAGATGGACCTAAGGATAAAAGACCTCTGCGAGCCAAGGCTCACAGCTAACATGATCTACCCGGGGACGGCCCACCGGTGCTCTGTAGAAGGGGTATGGGAAGTCAACGTAGGTTTTCAGGCCGGGATACACCCCACGGGCTGCGAAATCCACGTAGACGGTTCGAGCACAGTAACTGCTGTTGAACGACTCACAGGATGCTGAGTCTATGACCCAGAGGCGAACATTGCCCTGGCTATTAAACTCTCCAGCACCATGAGCGCCCAGCATGCCGAACTGTCCGCGGTGGTATATGTGGTCATACACCCCGAGAAATTCCTTACCCCGTACACAATTTGCTCGGAGAGTATGTTTACATGCAACCATGTAAAGGGAGATTTACATTCACAAGGTGAAAGCTCACTTGGCCACTGAACCTCGAGGTCAGGGAAACCAGCAGGCAGACGTGCTGGCTAAGGAGGGTGCTCGCACAGGGAAGTCTAGGGATCCATTCGCCCTAGACCCCATAGCAGCAGTTAGGGGCAGGGTAGGAACGGCAGGCAGGGCAGGGGTAGTATTAGCCCCGGACCTGAAAACAGTTCAAACCCAGGATCCAGTCCTAAAAACTGTTTTAAACGCACTAACCGAGGGAGAAAAGGTAGAAGGACCATACGGCGTAGCAGCCATGACCATTAAAGAAGGCATGCTGTTCAGGGGAGAGCAATGGGTAGTGCCACAGCAACACAGCAGGGAATTCCTCCAACTGGCCCATGAGGGTCCAGGAGCGGGGCACCCCGGACCTGAGACCACCTGGCAACGGGTGGAACAGGCAGGGTGGTGGCCGAGACTCAGGGAGGATGTCCGCGAGTTCTGCGCCGACTGCCTAGTGTGTGCTGTTAACAACCCTGACCCCCCAGAAAAGGAAGGTGTCTATGGGACACATCAGGAGGGTAGAGGGACCATGGCAGTCGATTCAGATCGACTACATCGGGCCCCTACCCACCGCTCAGGGAGGCTATAAGTACTGCCTAGTCCTGGTGGATGTGTTCGCCAAGTGGGTTGAAGCCTTCCCATGCCGAACAGCCATCGCTTTAGGAATGACTAGGATCCTTGTGAAAGAGGTATTCTCCCGGTGGGGACTACCACAGTATGTGGAGTCTGACCAGGGGAGCCACTTCACAGGTCAGGTAATGCAGGCAACCCTTAATGTGCTCGGCATTCAAGGGAAATGGTTGCCCACAACCCACAGTCATCAGGTATTGTGGAGTGTTTAAACCGCACCATTAAAGAAAGGCTGCGGAAGGAGACGGGAAACCCACTCCAAAAATGGGTAGAGGTCTTACCGCTGGTCCTAATGGGGATCCGGGGTAGCCAGTCAAAGAGCACGGGGTATTCCCCCCAAGAGCTCATGACTGGTAGGGCCATGTGAACCCCCACCCATGTCCTAGCCCCGGTGCTCACTAAAGGTCAGCTCAGAGAGGTGAACCGGGACTGGTTTGTCAAGAATCTGTTTGAATACCTCAAGCAGATTCACTGGCAAGCTGCTGATAACATGAGGAACCAGCATCGGAGTAACCGATTGCTGCTAGAACCCCGCAAGCACCATGAATGGGAAATAGGGGATCAGGTGATGGTTAGGAATTTTGCCCAGGTAGGAACATTTGAAGCCCGATATATGGGACCATACCACATTGTGGACAAGGCAAGCCCCATGGTCTATGCCATAAAGATGCCCCGCCGCACAAAGTGGTTCCATATCAACCAGTGTAAGCTGTTTAAACCAGGGGAGCCCGAAAAACGTAAGAAGCAGCCAGCAGCCGCTGACTGTGAAAGTCCCAAAGGGGGCAGGGCAGCCAGACAAACAGGGCAGGTGGGAGCGGTGAAGTGCGTTACTGGAGGGACGATCCCACCAATTGCTTGGGACTCGGATGCACCCCCAGTAACAGTAGCCCCAAGAAGGACTACCCGCACACCACAGCCAAAAGCCCCGTGGTCACCAGCGTGCCAGTTCCAGTGGTTCGGTCCAGGTAAGGCCGCCACCAGAAAGGGGACACCCAAGGTCAGGAAGCGTTCTAAAGATAAGGACCCCCAGCGTGCAGCCTCGAAGGAAACAGTCCCCCGATCGCCTGGGACACAGGGCAAACCCCAGTAACATTAGGGAGAGCCTTCCGGATGTTGCGGCTCAGGCCGCCTTACCTTCAGCCTTACAAGCTGCCCAGAAGCCGCCCGAAGCGGAGGCTAAACAGGAATTATCCTGGCTACCCGGAGACTGGTGGCAGATGTACATACAGCAAGTTCTTAATGGTATGGGAATTTAAGTGTGGGGAAGGGAAGTTTAGATAGTTAGTTTAGTTTTAGTTATAAGTGACCATGTGAGGACTCGTTCACCCGTGCCAACCCAGAGAATTGTCTCAGGGCATGGCTGTCTTTTATGTATCCCTACAGGAACTGGGAAGGAATTTAAAATGGAAAAGGTGCTGCTCCTGCTCGCCCTAACGGGAGTGAGCACCGGTGACCGAGGCGAAGTGGAGGAATCCCGCATTTATAGGTGCCCGGGAGCGAGGGCACCAACGGTGACTACCGGGAATGGCACACCGGGTGTGGAGGAGATCGCGATCTACTTCCATGAGGGGAGGTGGCCAGGGTGGCTGGGGTCTAACTCTACTCGGTACTCCAGCCAGGACGGATTCACCTACGGGGAAGTCTCCATCCCATGCCCCAGGGTACAAATGGTTGCGGCGCGGGTCAGTGTTACCGAAGGAAAACGTGTGTGCCTTACCTATAAGGGACAGATTCCTATGGATAGGTGGTGGTGGCTCAGGAAGCTGAGCAAGGATGCGGTAGACCACAGAACCGACTTGGAACAACACCTACCGGACGATCACGGGGACCGAGGGGGGAGTGAGTGTGTGTTGGGATAAGTGGTTGGTGTCTGAACAGGGGATTTATGTCTGTATGTGGGGATCAGAGAGGGTCTGTCCCGCAGGCATGTCAATTGCCTTTGCCAGACAATGGCAAGACACCGGAGAAGGAATGGCATGGGACTCGAGCCTGCTGGCGTGTGAGGTCCCATATTCTCCGGTCCCAATTAACGCCACTGAAACTGGTAGCATGCCCCAAAAAGCCCCTGCCTACTACCCCGACAGTACGGACAGGAATACAAAGGTGTCCTGCCACCACCAAGGGACCAGGGAATGGATTAGTTCTAGTACTGACCGAAAAGGTACTCTACAAGGGGATACACTATGCAGTAGCCTCAGTTATCTCAAACCTTACCGAAGTACACTTACCTGCATGATGCCCCAAAGAAACGGAACAACTATACCAGGCACTACTTAAAGAAATATTTAGTACATTTTTACGAGTTTGACTTAGGTAATGTAGACAAAACAGAATTATACAATTTAGATGCCAGAAACACTATGGGTACCGGGAGACAAAAGAGGGGAACCTGGAACGATGTCTCTATGCAATTCCTCCTCTACCCGAACATCTTACCTCTTTGTTGAAATCTGTGGAAATATCGCAAAAACATTTCTACACTCTAGAATAAAAGAGAATTAAGATAGGGAGTGAGATCTTGGCTATCATAGTTCCACCCTGTGGGACATTTTCAAAAATATATAAGTCCCTTTTTGGATCAGGGTAGCCTCCCATCGTTTGGTAGTATGTCAGCTCAGGATAGTACTGTATCTGTGGTGTTCCAAGTGCAAAGGGAAGAACAGAAGGCACCAATCCCGATATTACAGGGTGGTGGACAAACCTTAAGAACCCTATTAGCAATTTAAGTTTGTAATTTTGTGTGATGTATTTGAAATATGTATTATTCTTGTGAAGTGAAGTGTAACTTGCCTATATGCCTGTAAAGGGAAGAGGATGTAACTAACTGAATGCTGTATCATGTAAAGGGGAATGTCTGCTATGGGTGTTTTAGTTTAGGTAATTTGCGGGAAGGTTGGCTCTTGGGAGTCAGGAATTTTTGCTCACCTGTAGGATGACACTATGGTTGGATAGTGTCATAGGGGGGACTGAAGGGTTCCTAAAAATTCCCATGAGTCCCGCTCCCTGAAAATTAAAGAAAAGCTCCTTTTGGACTGTTAAAAATGAGCTTTGGATTTTTCAAGTGGAGATCTAAGTTTTAAAAGGACAAAAAGGCAAAAGGGGGCCAACCTCATGGAAACGCCCCCCCCCCCCCCCAGTATTTTTGAAAAGAGAAGAGAATTCAAAATGAACCTAAAGTACAGAAACCTGAGATCCCATAAACATCTATGGGAAGGAGCATATCAATGTTAAGATTCTACAACATTTTGGCTGCGAAAAAGAGTTACCGATTACAGGAGGTGGGGCTAACCTCTGTGAAGCAAATTCATGAATTAAGGATCCTAGACTGTCTGGGGCAACTATGCAGCACCAATTCACCTCCTAAGAGATAATCAAACAACCAGCCATTATCTAAACTACAGAACTCATCCAAAATATGCAAGAAGCCAATTGCCCAATCAACCACTATGGAAAGCATGGGCCCAACTAGATAGCCAGGAAACTGGACAATCCTAAAACAATGCAAAACCAGTGATAGCACATTATCACACCCCAATCGAGTTACTGCTGACTAGCCCACCAAAAACACTGACAAATGAAACATTTGAAAATCAATGGACAGAACAGTTTAAACAAAGCCCAAGAACTGATTTGGCACAAAGATAAGGAAGCCTGTTTAGTATAATTGAAGGCCTGTTCTGGCAGTTAGGTGTGCTTCTAGAGACACTATTGAGGTAGCAGTCTCGTTGCATAAGGTTAACACTGGCCTCGAATAGTGGGACCCCAAAACATCGGCGAAAGGAATCTCTAAAACCCAGAAGGAAAGCATTTCTTCAGCAAACAGGCTTTCAAAATGACTATCGGAAAGTTTCGGACCATCGCGACCAATCAAACAGTCAACCGGAAACAACCCGACAAAACCGAAGAAAAACTGAAGATTTTTCCACTCTACAAGCTGGTCCTATGCTACCAAGGGGTAAAACATTACCTAACGGAACTTTTAAGACTACCCTGACCAAGGAAAAGTGAATACTCAGCCCACAAGTCCAATATGCACCTTACCGCATCAGTGGACTCAGCCCAACTGAAGAAGTGACGCAGGTTGAAGTCCCCAACGAGGTCCGGGGTACAGACTACAGAACCCGAACAACTAAGGCGAACCCCAGAGTTTGGAACAGGACCAGGACAACTAAGGCGAACCCCGGAGTTGGAACTATCAAAAGGGAATTGGTGAGTATGGTCCCTGAAACCCCAGCGTTCTAACCTAGCTAGATAGTGGGTCTGTGAGGTTGGGTTTTTCTTACTGTTCCTACCTGTTGATGTTCTTGTGTGTTTTGCCCTTCCAGGTTTTGTGCACAAGTATTTTGGGAGGTGGGATGACTGTGTTCTTTTAATCTGTTATATGTGTTATGTGTTTTTCCCAAATATAGAGCATTTGAATTGCCATTTCTCCCTATTTTTACCTGATTACTGTGATTATTAAAAACTTGCCTTTTTACTCCGTTTGAACACAATAAAACCAGTTTTCATCCTACCCAACTGACTCTATCTCAGTTTCTCACAACCACCAAATCAGTCCACAGTCTAGAATCCAGGTTGTGGGGCGCCTCGAAAACGGCAAGGAATCAGAGAAACCTGATCAAAACATCACCCCCTATAGAGTGCCGTGCTCCGGGACAACTGGGAGGCCTGTGCCAGCAGTGTTCCTGGCTATCATCTCCAGGGCCTCTGCCATCAGCAGAACTTACTCAGTCATGGTGGCCAACTGTCGGGATATGCCCCCCAGTGCATCGAGGAGCTGGTCACCAATGTCTATAGTCCTTCTGGACAAATCTACCATCTTTCCGCTCTCATGTCATGCTCGTGGATCAGACCTGCTACGTCCATGAAACGTCTGCGGGGTAAACATAGAAACATAGAAAATAGGTGCAGGAGTAGGCCATTCAGCCCTTCGAACCTGCACCACTATTCAATAAGATCATGGCTGAACATTCACCTCAGTATCCCTTTCCTGCTTTCTCTCCATACCCCTTGATCCCTTTAGCCGTAAGGGCCATATCTAACTCCCTCTTGAATATATCCAATGATATAGGGAATTCCACAGGTTAACAACTCTCTGAATGAAGAAGTTTCTCCTCATCTCAGTCCTTAATGGCTTACCCCTTATCCTTAGACTATGTCCCCTGGTTCTGAACTTCCCCAACATTGGGACCATTCTTCCTGCATCTAACCTGTCCAGTCCCGTCAGAATTTTATATGTTTCTATGAGATCCCCACTCATCCTTGTAAACTCCAGTGAATACAGGCCCAGTCAATCCAATCTCTCCTCATATGTCAGTCCTGCCAGCCCGGGAATCAGTCTGGTGAACCTTCGCTGCACTCCCTCAATAGCAAGAACGTCCTTCCTCAGATTAGGAGACCAAAACTGAACGCAATAATCCAGGTGAGGCCTCACTAAGGCCCTGTACAACTGCAGTAAGACCTCCCTGCTCCAATACTCAAATCCCCTAGCTATGAAGGCCAACATACCATTTGCCTTCTTCACCGCCTGCTGTGCCTACATGCCAACTTTCAATGACTGATGTACCATGACACCCAGGTCTCGTTGCACCACCCCTTTTCATAATCTGCCACCAGGGGCCGTCCTGGGGAAAAATGGGGTGCCCTGTGGCGTGGTGCTTGGGGCCGGTGCCTCCAGAGTGGAGGTGGGAATGACCGGAGTAGCAGTAGATGGCCTTGGGATGGAATGGCTTCTGGAGTGTGGCGATGAAGGTTCCTCGAAGTCCGCGCTCTCATCCATAGAGAACAGACCCAGTGGATTGATGGGCGAGAATCGGACCTCCACAGCAGATGTAGGATCGTCCGCTGATTCCGGCCCTTTGCCCCCACCTTCTGGCCTCTGTGACCTTGCCTTGGGACGCGCTGCTGGCTGAGCTGCAAAACACAAATGAGGTTATTAGAGGAGAATGGGCTAGGGTCACAAGGTGATTCCAGCGCTACACACAGTATATGCACGACAAAAGCACCACTGCTATCAAAATCTTCACAGACATCACATTTCATGACCGTCAACACATTCTGCATTGCAATGATTTTCATTAGGTCAGCATTATTTCTAGGACAATTTGAGAAATCATCTATCATATATGATTGTTCGGATATGAGTGGGTGTGCCATCTATTGACTTTACATCATGCAATGGTGTAAACTTTACTTACATGGCATCACTTTTGCAGATGCGTCCGTGGCTGTCCGAGGGTGCTTCACCACAAGTGCAAGCACTCACTCCTCCACCTCAGTGATGTCGCTGGGGACTGGTGGCACCCACCCGTTCGTCTCTGCATGGACCTCATCGTCGATAGCTTCTTCTGTAAAAGGTGACAGGACGACATAGCATGAGATCACTACGTGATATCATTGCTAGGTACTGTCACAGAAACTGACACAACACATAACCGATGGATGTAATCATGATTATTATGATAATTATCATTCTTTACCTAAAGACGTGCACCGTGACTGCAGTCTTTGAGTAAAACATTCCCGGTAAAAGTGCAAGACCTCACATTTGCTGATAGTCACTCATGACTGTTACAAATCAAATTATACATATGCATAAGTAAATGTATATTAATGTAATACTTACTCTTGTGGATCCCACAAGGTTGTTCCATCGTTTACGGCATTAGTTGCCCTTACGCACCTCGTTGGTCACCGATGAGACCACCTCTGCTATCTCGGCCCATATCTTCCGGTAGGCCTTTGGGATAGGCTTCCCATGCCTTCCCTCGATCAAATCACCCCAGTGTCACTCAACCTCCTGCAGGAGGGAGGCATTTGCCTCATCCGAGAACTTCCTCGCTCTTTTGCGCCCTCCAATGTGCTCCTCTCCCAGCTCACTGCTCTCTCCAGCATCAGTCTCCACAGCATGCTGTGATACCTCCTCCTCTCCCTCCATTATAAGCCAAATTCGGGCAAATATATGGCTGGTAACAGCTAATTTTTGTTTCCCTATTTGCTCTAAAGCTCTAAACACTCCCTCCTTCCTTGCAAAGCAGCCACGCCACACACGCCTTCAGTCCCTCTCAGCTCCCTCTCTCTCTGTCTCCACTTCTGCACATGTCATGATGACCCTTGACCTCCTGAATTGCGGGAATTGAGCGTTGCTATGACGTTGCTAAGGACGGCGACACTTTACGGCAGAAGGTTGAAGAGATTTAATACTACCGCTCATTTCATATCGCTCGTGGTAATGCCCAATTTCAAAAATGGAGACTTGGGGGGCTTTGAGAATGGGCGACAAGCCGGCGATCTGAAAACCCATTTTTACCGCCCACGCTGGAAATAATGCTCATTTTTAGGCGATCTGCACAAAAGTGTAAAATCTAGCCCAGGGAGTCCATTCGACCAGAGATGGGAGTGGGCCAGCGCGGATTTCTGTAAGTGAAGGTCAGGGTTTTTGCTATGGTGCTTGTAGGGTCTGTGCACCAGTTCTAAAAATTTCTTTCAGGAAGGAACTTGGCCCTATGCCCAGAAATGGCGCGGGAGCCTTCTTTGCAGGTACATTAGCGCCAGAATGTTTGGCGCCAGACATTCTGGCGCTGGTAGGAGACACCGGTGCACCAACATTTGGGAATCTTCAAACTGATCTTGAGTGCCAAAATAAATCACTGGGCACCCAGTGCTGGGGAAACTTTTGGCCATAGGGCCGGATATTTATGGGGAGGCAGGGAGGGAGAAGCCGGGAATCCCGGAAATTCAGGTTTCCCAGATGTCCCGCTGAATTTAATGGCAGGATCTCATTTAAATATTTTTACTCCGTTTGCTGGCCAGCAGCCAGCCAGATTGAGCAGCTGGCTTGCTGTCAGAGGGGAAGGCTTGCAGCGCCAGGCTGCAGCTGTGGAGCGGTGCGGAGGGAGGGAGAGATGGTGGATCGCGGGATATCGGTTTGCAGTACTTCAAGGTATTACTGATAGTTAGCCAGTCAGCCGTGCTCACTATTGGAATGCTGCGCTGTATCCTGTCAATGGAAGCTGGGATTCTTTCCACTTGTCTCCAGGTAACCCTACAGGTCAAAGCTTTAATAGGTAGGATGGCCCTTGTTGGACAAGCAGAAGAAAACCTATCGTTGATCCAGGTGATATCGCGATTTACTGGTACTTCTTTCAATTTAGTATACTGTATTTGCTGCACACAATGTGGTCACCTCTACATTGGGGAGACCAAATGCAGCTTCCGGTCGCCTGTCACTTTAATTCTCTGCTCCACTCCCACTCTGACCTCTCAGTTCTCAGCCTGGTACACTGTTCAAATGAAGCTCAACCTAAACCCGAGAAACAGCACCTCATCTTTTGTTTAGGCACTTTACAGCCTTCTGGAATCAGCAACGAGTTCAACAATTTTAGACCGTAACCCCTGCCAATATTTTTTCTTTCTTTTTTTCCTTTTTCTCTGTTTTTTTCTCTCTTTCCCATGGCAGCTGATGATGATTCTGCCATCTCCATTTACACCCTATCTAGACTCATATTTTTTATCATAACTTGTCCCATTACCATTGTAATGTATGCATCAGTGAGTATGATAACAGATTTGTAGAGCTATTGAAGAGGAGGGCGCCAGGGATGCCCCATGTCCGGCCAGTTATATGCCATATGCGTGGAGCCTTTCCTGCGCCTCCTGCGGACGAGGTTGCCTGTCTTTTAGCAGGAACTCATCTGGGTCTGGAACAGAGTCACCACCGAGCGCAGCTCTCCACCGTCTGGAGTGGCGGCTGTCCTGCAGGAGCCGCTGCTCGGGAATCCGTACCTCCACGACCGCAGTTTTAGGTGGCAGTCGGATGAGAGGGCTGTGGCTGGCAAGGTGACCAGGGTCAGGGACCTGCTCGATGGCGGAGGAGCGGTCCGGATGGCGCCAGATGTGCTGGCATGGTGCCTAAACTGGGCCGATGTCCACCACGCGGCTGATGCCATTGAGTTGCTAAAAACAGCTCTGGGCCCTGACTCCGTTAGGTGCGTCGAGGAGGCTCAAGCACGTGGGGAGATCCCGTCCGAACTGACCCCCGTTCGGACGGAATTCCTCGTTGGCGCCAAGCCCCGAAACCTCCCTCGGGAGCCGGCGCCTCACAACTTGAGCCGCCTCGGGGAAATCCTCTCCGTGCCTTTCAGTTCTGCGCTGAGGGGTTTCCTGTACGGGCTGCTCCTGCACACTCTCCACCTTGCCATCCTCGTCTGCCGTCCGGACAGCCATGGCGCAACATCTTGCCGTCCGGAGGAGGCGGGAGTCCCCGATGGAGTGCACTCTATGCGGGAGTCCTCCCACTGTTTATTGGGGACTTGGCCTGGAGGGTGGTGCATGGAGCAGTCCCGTGCAATAAATTTTTAAGCCGGTTCACGGGCTCCCAGGCCGACTGCAATTTCTACGATCTGGAAGAGTCCGTGTTCCATGTTTTTATAGAATGTGCGAGGTTACAGCCCCTGTTCCATTATTTAAAGGGGCTGCTCCTCAAATTCTGGTTGCACTTCAGTCCCACACTCCTGATCTTTGGGCACCCTGTGCAGAGGGGAGCAGGTAGGTCCGAGGGCCTCCTCGTAGGACTGCTCTTGGGCACGGCCAAGGGGGCCATCAGCCGATCCAGGCAGCGGGTGGTCGAGGGGGTCGTTCAACCCAACTGCCTGCCTCTCTTCCACGCCTACATCCGTGCCAGGGAATGGAGCACGCGGTGTCCACTGGTACGCTCATGGCCTTCCGCGAGAGGTGGGCGCCGCAGGGACTGGAGTGCATCATCATCCCCGGCAACCAAATTTTAATTTGTTTTTATATGTTTTAAAGTTTAATTTGCTGTATTGCCAGGTTTCAGTGTCCCCTCCCTTTTAGCCAGGGTGCACTTGTATAATTTGTGGTTTTAGTGCCCAAAAAATTCCACAAAAAAACCGCACAAAAAACCCCCAAAAAACAAAAATAAAGGGTACTTGAAAACTGTTTGGAGTGTTCTACATGCCCCCCCCACCCCCCCGCCCCCCCACGTCGCCTTTTAATCAGGGGGCACTTGATTTAATTGATTTTGTTTTTGCAACAAAAGAGTGGAGAGCTATTGAAGAGGACTGTGCCAGGGATGTCCCATGTCCGGCCAGTTATATGCCATATGCGTGGAGCCTTTCCTGCGCCTCTTGCGAAAGAGGTTGACGGGACTGGCTCTGCAAGGGCCAGGCATGGAGCTCGTCCTCTTGGCTTATGCCGATGACGTGCTCCTCATGGTCGAGGATCCTGTTGACCTGCGAAGGATGCGTGAGTGCCAGGTGATTTACTCGGCTGCATCCTCAGCCAGGATCAACTGGGAGAAATGTTCTGGACTCCTGGTGGGTCAGTGGCAGGTGGACTCCCTGCCGGAGGAGCTCAGGCCTTTTGCCTGGAGCACGACCCATCTCCTCTATCTGGGAATCTACCTTAGCACAGACGAGGGAGCCTGGCCAGCGAACTGCCAAGAGCTGGAGGCCAAGGTTGCTGCTCGCCTCGGGCGCTGGACAGGACTGCTCCGAGTATTGTCCTACAGGATTCGAGCGCTAGTCATAAACCAGCTGGTGGCCGCTATGTTGTGGTACTGGCTGGTCACTTTGACACCTCCCCCTGCGTTTGTCACCAAGATACAGAAGAAGCTGGTGGACTTCTTCTGGAACAACAGGAAGCATTGGGTCTCTGCCGTGGTCTTGAGTCTCCCGCTTAGGGAGGGCGGTCAGGCGTTGGTGTGCGTCAGCGCCCAGCTAGCGACTTTCCATCTTCAGACCCTGCAGAGATACCTTTACGTCACGCTCGCTCCTAGGTGGTGTGCGCTGGCAACGTATTTCTTCCGCCAGCAGTACAGCCTTAATTACGACACGCAGCTCCTGTTTGTGAGCCTGCGGGGTGTCAAGACTGCCATGTGGGGAATGCCTATATTTTACCAGGAATTCATCAGGGTCTGTAACAGAGTCGCCACTAAGCGCAGCTCTCCACCATCTGGAGTGGCAGCTGTCCTGCAGGAGCCGCTGCTCAGGAATCAGTACCTCCACGACCGCGGTTTTAGGTGTCAGGCGGACGAGAGGGCTGTGGCTGGCGAGGTGACCAGGGTCAGGAACCTGCTCGATGGTGGAGGAGCGGGCTGGATGGCGGCAGACGTGCTGGCACAGCGCTTAAACTGGGCCGGCGTCCAGCGCGCGGCCAATGCCATCGAATCGCTAAAAACAGCGCTGGGCCCTAACTCCGTTAGGAGTGTCGAAGAAACTCAAGCATGTGGGAAGATCCCGTCCGAGCTGACCCCCGTCCGGACGGAATTCCTCATCGGCGCCAAGCCCTAAAACCTCCCTTGGGAGCTGGTGCCTCACAACTTGAGCTGCCTCAGAGAAATCCCCTCCGTGCCTTTCAGTTCTGCGCGGAGGGGTTTCCTGTACGGGCTGCTCCTGCACACTCTCAACCTTGCCATCCTCGTCTGCCGTCCGGACACGCCATGGCGCAACATCTTGTTGTCAGGAGGATGCGGGGTTCCCCAATGGAGTGCTCTCTACGTGGGAGTCCTCCCACTATTTATTGGGAACTTGGCCTGGAGGGTGTTGCATGGAGCAGTCCCGTGCAATAAGTTTTTAAGTCGGTTCACGGGCTCCCAGGCTGCCTGCACTTTCTGCAGTCTAGAGGAGTCCGCATTCCATGTGTATGTTGATTGTGAGAGGTTGCAGCCCGTCTTCCAATATCTGAAGGGGCTGCTCCTCAAATTCTGGTTGCACTTCAGTCCCACACTCCTGATCTTTGGGCACCCTGTGTGGAGGGGAGCGGGCAGGTCGGAAGGCCTCCTCATAGGACTGCTTCTGGGCATGGCCAAGGGGGCCATCACCTGGTCCAGGCAGCGGGCAGTCGAGGGGGTCATTCAGCCTGATCTGCCTCTCTTCCGCGGTTACATCTGAGCCAGGGTGTCCTTGGAGATGGAGCACGCAGTGTCCATCGGTACACTTGCGGCCTTCCGCGAGAGGTGGACGCCGGAGGGACTGGAGTGCATCATCACCGCCGGCAACCAAATTTTAATTTGACCATTTAATGTTTAAAGTCTAATTTGTTTATTTGTCAGTTTTAGTGTCCCCCCCCCGCCCCCCCTGTTAATTAGGGGGCACTTGATTTAATGATTTATTGATTTACAGATTTACAGATGCAACAGAATAGTTGCAGAGCTATTGAAGAGGAGTGCGCCAGGGATGCCCCATGTTCGACCAGCTATGTGCCATATGCATGGAGCCTTTCCTGCGCCGCTTGCAGAAGAGGTTGCCGGGACTGGCTCTGCAAGGGCCGGGCATGGAGCTCGTCCTCTCGGCTTACGCCAATGACGTGCTCCTCACAGTCGAGGATCCCGTTGACCTGCGGAGGATTCATGAATGCCAGAAGATTTACTCTGCAACATCCTCTGCCAGGATCAACTGGAAGAAATGTTCCGGACTCCTGATGGGTCAATGGCGGGTGGGCTTCCTGCCGGAGGAGTTCAGACCTTTTGCCTGGAGTACAACCCATCTCCTCTATTGAGGAGTCTACTTGCCGAGGAAGCCTGGCCGGCGAACTGACAAGAGCTGGAGGCCAAAGTCACCATTCGCCTAGGGCGCTGGACAGGACTTCTCCGAGTGCTGTCCTTAAGGGGTCGAGCCCTAGTCATAAAGAAGCTGGTGGCCGCTATGCTGTGGTACCAGTTGGTCACTTTGACCCCTCCCCCTGTGTTTGTCACCAAGATACGGAAGAAGCTCGTCGACTTCTTCTGGGACAACAGGAAGCACTGGGTCTCTGCTGTGGTTCTGAGTCTCCCGCTTAGGGAGGGTGGTCAGGTGTTGGTGTGCGTCAGCACCCAGCATGCGACTTTCCGTCTTCAGACCCTGCAGAGATACCTGTACGTCGAGCCCCCACCTAGGTGGTGTGCGCTGGCGACGTATTTCTTCCACCAGCAGAATGGCCTCAATTGTGACACGCAGCTCCTGTTTGTGAGCCTGGGAAGTGTCCAGACCGCCATGGGAGGGCTGTCTATCTTTTACCAGGAACTCATCAAGGTCTGGAACAAAGTCACCACCAAGCGCAGTTCTCCCCCGTCTGGAGTGGCAGCTTTCCTTCGGGAGCCGCTACTCAGGAATCCGTACCTCCACGACCGCGGTTTAAGGTGGCAGGCGGACGAGAGGGCTGGGTTCGGCGAGGTGACCAAGGTCAGGGTCCTTGACCAAGGCCAGGCTGGCATGGCGCCTATCCTGGGTCGACGTCCGGCGCGCAGCCAATGCCATCGAGTTGCTAAAAACGGCACTGGGCCTTGACTCCACTAGGTGCGTTGAAGAGGCTCAAGCACGTAGGGTGATCCCGTCCGAACTGACCCCCATCCGGACGGAATTTCTCATCGGCGCCAAGCCCCGAAACCTCCCTCGGGTGCTGGGGTGTCTCACAACTTAAGCCTCCTCCATGAAATCCCCTCCGTGCCTTTCAGTTCTGCACAGAGGGGATTCCTGTACGGGCTGCTCTTGCACACTCTCCACTTTGCTATCCTCGTCTGACATCCGGACACGCCATGGCGGAGGCGGGGGTCCCCAATGGAGTGTTTTCTACGCAGGAGTCTTCCCTTTATTTATTGGGGACTTGGCCTGGAGGGTGTTGCATGGAGCAGTCCCGTGCAATCGGTTTTTAAGTCGGTTCACGGACTCCCAGGCCGCCTGTAATTTCTGCGGTCTGGAAGAGTCCGTGTTCCATGTTTCTGTGGAGCGTGTCAGGTTGCAGCCCCGGTTCCAATATTTGAAGGAGCTGTTCCTCAAATTCTGGTTGCACTTCAGTCCCACGCTCCTGATCTTTGGGCATCCTATGTGGAGGGGAGTGGGCAGGTCAGAAGGCCTCCTCGAAGGACTGTTCCTAGGCATGGCCAAGGTGGCCATTAACCGGTCTAAGCGGTCGTTCAGCCCAACTGCCTGCCTCTCTTCTGTGGTTATTCTCGAGCCAGTGCTTCCCTGGAGATGGAGCACGTGGTGTCCACCGGTACGCTTGCGGCTTTCCGCGAGAGGTGGGCGCCGGAGGGACTGGAGTGCCTCATCACCCCCGGCAACCAAATTTTTATTTGATTTAAGGTTTCGTTAAAGTTTAAATTGTTAACTTGTGGGTTCGAGTGCCCCCGCCAAAAGAAGGCATTTGATTTATGTTTCTATAAAAATAGTGTAGAGCTATTGAATTGTGAGTGGCTTAGCCAGTCACATGATAAGAACATAAGAACATAAGAAATAAGAGCAGGAGTAGGCCATACGGCCCCTCGAGCCTGCTCCGTCTTTTAATACGATCATGGCAGATCTGATCATGGACTCAGCTCCACTTTCCTGCCCGCTCTCCATAACCCCTCATTCCCTTATCGTTTAATAAACTGTCTATTTCTGTCTTAAATTTATTCAATGTCCCAGTTTCCACAGCTCTCTGAGGCACGAATTCCACAGATTTACAACCCTCTGAGAGAAGAAATTTCTCTCGATCTCAGTTTTAAATGGGCGGCCCCTTATTCTAAGATTATGCCCTCTAGTTCTAGTCTCCCCTATCAGTGGAAACATCCTCTCTGCATCCACCTTGTCAAGCCCTCTCATAATCGTATACGTTTCGATAAGATCATCTCTCATTCTTCAGAACTCCAATGAGTAGAGGCCCAATCTACTCAACCTTTCCTCATAAGTCACCCCCTCATCTCTGGAATCAACCTTGTGAGCCTTCTCTGAACTTCCTCCAAAGCAAGTATCCTTTCGTAAATATGGAAACCAAAACTGCACACAGTATTCCAGGTGTGGCCTCACCAATACCCTGTATAACTGTAGCAAGACTTCCCTGCTTTTATAAATCCATCCCCTTTGCAATAAAGGCCAAGATTCCATTGGCCTTCCTGATCACTTGCTGTACCTGCATACTAACCTTTTGTGTTTCATGCACAAGTACCCCCAGGTCCCGCTGTACTGCAACACTTTGCAATCTTTCTCCATTTAAATAATAACCTGCTCTTTGATTTTTCTTGCCAAAGTGCATGACCTCACACTTTCCAACATTATACTCCATCTGCCAAATTTTTGCCCACTCACTTAGCCTGTCTATGCCCTTTTGCAGATTTTTTGTGTTCTCCTCACACATTGCTTTTCATCCCATCTTTGTATCATCGGCAAACTTGGCTACGTTACACTCAGTCCCTTCCTCCAAGTCGTTAATATAGATTGTAAATAGTTGGGGTCCCAGCACTGATCCCTGCGGCACCCCACTGGTTACTGATTGCCAACCAGAGAATGAACCATTTATCCCTACTCTCTGTTTTCTGTTCATTAGCCAATCCTCTATCCATGCTAATATATTAATATATGTTCACAAGACTTAATGAAATCCCAGTCAGTTGGGTTTAGAGAGTCCACGATGCGGCATGCGGTTGTGAGCCTAGTGGATCAACTAGTTTTTAATAGCAATGTGTTGCTATGAATGCTTAAGCAAAAAACCCAAGAAGAAAATACATTACAACCATCTCCTTTTGCCTTGCACCATCATCCCCTTTGTCTCTTACTCTCTTCTGTCTTCCACCGTATCACAGACGTTCCCTTTTGTTTTTTCCTCCCCTCCCCCTTTCCCTGCCCCTGCACGTGCTTAAAAACTTGTTACATCTCTAACATTTTCCAGTTCTGATGAAGAGTCATCGAACTGAAACGTTAACTCTGTTTCTCTCTCCACAGATGCTGCCTGACCTGCTGTCTATTTCCAGCATTTTCTCTTTTTACTACAAGTGATCTGTTCTATGCATGGTTTTTGATATGTCCTTACTTTTCAGTATAAATGCACACGAGGCCCATACTTGAGAGAAGGTCACTCTGTGACCAGTTACTTTTATTACCAAGACCTCAAGTGATGAAGGTGGGTGGAGCTTCCCCTTTTATACCTGAAAGTCCAGGTTAGGAGTGTCTCCCACAAGTTCGCCCCCTTGTGGTCAATGTTCTCAAGGTGTACAACTTAGGTCAGCTTACACATGGGTAACAATGATAGTTGAATACATGACAGTTTTAGCTGGTTAAACTCCAACAGTACTCTTTCACACACTTAGGGGTTCCTATGTCTTGGATATACCAACCTGCACCTAAGTTCTCTGGACTCAGGATGTATCTCTCTGCAGGGAGAATATGCACCAAAAACAGCAGTCCTATGGTGTGGAGATGGAAGTTTCTCAGCAGCTTGAATTGGAGACTCCTAAACATGTTGATGGGTATCCGTGCAAGTCCGGCATCCAGCTGACCAAAAAGAGATTCTAATTGTCTTGGAATGAAGACTCATTTAATTCTATTTCATTCTATCTCAGGACCTCAGTGATTCCTTCATCCTGTAATGTATAAGTTTTTAAGGCCCAAGCTGAACTACTTGATTTGATTTCTCTTCTCCCCTCAACTCTTTCCAACCTTGCTGGTGCCCTGACCCATAGGCCTTGTTCCTTCACCTTGATTCTCAATAATGATAACAACATTGGAAGTGTATTCTGGTAGTTTTTGATAGATTAACTCTATATATAAGGCCCTGATATTTTCTCTGAGCCGGGGAGAGCATGGCGGGGGGTGGGGGGATGGTGGAGAATTTTCGGACTGGAAAAGTGGAAGTATGAGTTTCCCGCACATCCTGCCTAATATAACTGCAGGACATCTTTTCAAAGTTTTTCTTCATCATCATCGGCAGTCCCTCCAAATCGAGGAAGACTTTGTTCCATTCAAATAGTGAGTTCTCAGGTGGCTGTACAGTCCAATGCGGGATCGTCTTTTCTCCCCGTGGCTGAAGAGCTCCCCACAGAGTCGCAATACGGATTCCGTCCATTAAAGGGAACAACGGACATGATCGTAACCGTGCGACAACTACAAGAGAAATGCAGGGAACAGCAACAACCATTGTACACGACCTTCTTTGACCTCACAAAGGCCTTTGGCACTGTCAACTGTGAGGAATTATGGAGTGGCCTCCTTCGTTTTGGTTGCCCCCAAAAGTTTGTCACCATCCTCTGCCTGCTCCACGGATGACATGCAAGCCGTGATCCTGACCAACGGATCTACCACAGACCCAATCCACGTCCGGACCGGGGTCAAGCAAGGCTGCAAATTCGCACCAATGCTTTTCTCGATCTTTCTTGCTGCAATGTTCCATCTCACTCTCAAAGTTTTTCAACAGGTTTCCTGTCCTACAGCCAGTTTCGATTGACTGCCTGCCTACCGGGTGGGAAAGCTACCGGGGAGTGGATGCCAGGTAAGTCTGACATCACGCGGGAAGGAAGTTGGACATTTTGGGGTGGGGCGGAGTGTTGCAGGGATTCGGACATTGTGGGGGTGAATCTGATATTGTGGAGTGGGTGTTTTGGGGTTGAATCAGGCAATGAGGGGGTGAATCTGACATTTTGAGGGGGGTTGGAGTCAGCCAATTGTGGGGATCTGATCGCGAGGAGGGAAGTTTGTTGAGCCTGGGAGAAATACTCTTGCTCCTCTTGGCCCACAAGGAGTTGTGTAAATGCACGTACCTCATGGATCCAACCCTTCTTGCCTCCTTTTACCTGCCGGGATTCCCAAAGCTAGGGAAATCCAGTCGACAATAGTTAAAAATTAAAATTCTGTTAAAATGGAGGCACTCAGCCGCCTTAAAAGATTTTAGTGACTGACCCGCCTCCTGAGAATGGATTGATTGCTCACTCCCCCCACTCACCTCCGTTAAAACCAAAAGTGGATGGGTTGGAGTTGGATCTGAGAATTTAAAAATTCCGACCCACTCATCCTTGGGGGTTAAAATTGGCCCCTAAGTCTCTGATTAAAGTGACACATAGACATTGAAGATTGCACTTTTCCTCTTTCTCCTAACATGGCTGAAATATTGGCTCAAACTCCATTAGTGCCATCAGAGTACTTTGGTGGAGATAAAGGGGGGATGTTTAACCCCCAAAAATGGATGGATTGGGGTCAGGCCAGAGGTTAAAATGTTAAAAATATGAAGCACGACCTCAACCTGCCTCGATTGTTTCAGAGATGGGACAAAGGACATGCAACCAACCCGCTCCCAGGAGGCGGGTTGGCAATTTAAAGATTATCATGAGACTGGTAGCCACGGAGTTGACCTGCTTTGCAGATTTTACAGTGGGTGGCCGGGTTTCCCAGGCCTTAGGAAACCCGACAGCTGAAGCGAGGACAGCTTCGGGGAGAAGATACGTGCCTTTACAGAACTGCTTGTGGGCCAGGAGGAGCAGAAGCTCTCCCCCAGGATCAGATACCCCCACCCTCCCATGCCCCTGGGTCATGGATTGTACCTGCCTGGTCCTGCGGCATGCTCCCTGTGTGTGCTCCCTCCCTTTTGTACTTGACAGGTTCCCTGCCTGGAAGACAATCCTGTCAATCAGGCTGACTTCAGGGCAGGAAACCTGTCAAGTACAAAAGACACATATCATGGGTTTCCTGTTCAAAACTCCAACACCCGACTACTCCCCCCTGTTAATATCCAGGCCAAAGAGAGCAGGTTATTTAATCAGTGGCCCTTCTGTATTGAGGATAATGCACTTCCCTAGGATTCTGAACTGTTTGAGCCAAGACTGAAGATCAAAGTTTCATAAAATGCGATACTTGTAACAATGGAGCTTATTATTATTGTGTTCCTAACACAGATGAGGCTGCACACAGGGAGGTTAAAGGATCAGTGACCTCAGTCTTTAATAAGACACTCCAGAGTGAGGAACAGGCCTTTGGGACTGGCTTATATACAGTGCTCCCAAGGGATGCTGGGATCCCTTGGGACTTCAGGGGATGCGCTCCATGGTGGCAGAACATGGGAGTGCATGCTTTACAGATACACATCATCACTCCCCCCACCAAAGTCAAAGTGAAAACTATTTACAAGGTGAGGTGGTCGGGAGCCTTTCTTTCCCTGGTGGACCGCCTCGGCACAAATGTATGTTCTGGTGTGTTGGCTGTGCCCTCACTGGGCTGGCGTGTTGTTGGCCCTGCAGGGCTGCTCGGTGAGCCTGGCCTTGCTGGGCTGTTGGGCATGATGGGTTTGATTTCCTGGTCCGGCGTGGTGTCGTTGATCCTTTGGGTGTGTGTTGTGGGCTCGAAAAAGGTAGTGTCTGCTGTGAGTTGTTCAGGGCAGTCTGTGAACCACAGCCTCGTTTGGTCCAGGTGCTTTCTGCAAATTTGTCCATTGTCTAGTTTGACAACAAACACCCTATTCCCTTCTTTAGCTATCACCGTGCCCGCGATCCACTTGGGACCATGTCCATAGTTTAGCACAAACACAGGGTCATTCAGATCAATTTCCCGTGACACAGTGGCACGACCATCGTTTACATTTTGTTGCTGCCGCCTGCTCTCTACCTGATCATGCAAGTTGGGGTGAACCAGCGAGAGTCTGGTTTTAAGTGTCCTTTTCATGAGTAGCTCAGCCGGGGACACCCCTGTGAACGAGTGGGGTCTCGTGCGGTAGCTGAGCAGTACTCGGGACAGGCGGGTTTGGAGTGAGCGTTCTGTGACTCGTTTAAGGCTCTGTTTGATTGTTTGTACTGCCCGCTCTGTCTGCCCATTGGAGGCTGGTTTAAACGGGGCCGAGATGACATGTTTGATCCCATTGCAGGTCATGAATTCTTTAAATTCGGCACTGGTGAAACATGGCCCGTTGTCACTGACCAGTATGTCAGGCAGGCCGTGGGTGGCACACATGGCCCTCAGGCTTTCAATGGTGGCGGTGGCGGTGCTTCCTGACATTATTTCACATTCAATCCATTTTGAAAAGGCATCCACCACCACCAGGAACATTTTACCGAGAAACGGGCCCGCATAGTCGACATGGATCCTTGACCATGGTCTGGAGGGCCAGGACTACAAACTTAGTGGTGCCTCTCTAGGCGCGTTGCTCAACTGAGCATACACGCTGCATTGCCGTACACAGGACTCTAAGTCAGAGTCGATGCCGGGCCACCACACGTGGGATCTGGCTATCGCTTTCATCATTACTATACCCGGGTGTGTGCTGTGGAGATCTGAGATGAATGTCTCCCTGCCCTTTTTTGGGAGCATTATGCGGTTACCCCACAATAGGCAGTCTGCCTGAATGGACAGCTCATCCTTTCGCCGCTGGAACGGCTTGATTAGCTCTTGCATTTCAACGGGGATGCTGGCCCAGCTCCCATGCAGTACACAGTTTTTTTACCAGCGACAGCAGAGGATCTTGGCTGGTCCAAGTCCTAATCTGGCGGGCCGTGACAGGTGATTTATAATTTTCAAACGTTTCCATGACCATCAACAAGTCTGCGGGCTGCGCCACCATCAACAAGTTTGCAGGCTGCGCCATTTCCACCGCTGTGGTGGGCAATGGTAGCTGACTGAGAGCATCCGCACAGTTCTCAGCGCCTGGCCTGTGGCGGATGGTATAGTTATACGCTGATAGCGTGAGTGCGCACCTTTGTATGCGGGCTGAGGCATTAGTATTTATCCCCTTGTTTTCAGCGAACAGGGATGTGAGGGGCTTGTGTTCGGTTTCCAGCTCAAATTTGAGGCCAAACAGGTACTGATGCATTTTCTTTACCCCGAACACACACGCTAATGCCTCTTTCTCAATCATGCTGTCGGCCCTCTTGGCCTTAGACAAGCTCCTGGAAGCATAGGCGACAGGTTGCAACATCCCCGCAACGTTAGCTTGTTGTAATACACACCCGACTCCGTACGACGAGGCGTCACATGCTAGCATAAGTCTTTTTCATGGGTTAAAAAATAAAAGCAGCTTGTTGAAGCATAAAATGTTTCTGGCTTTCTCAAAAGCAATTACTTGTTTTTTTCCCCATACCCAGTTCTCACCTTTATGCAATAACACATGTAGGGGCTCTAAGAGGGTGCTTAACCCCGGTAGGAAGTTACAAAATAGTTGAGGAGTCCCAGGAACGACCGCAGCTCCATGACATTCTGTGGCCTGGGCGCGTTCCTGATAGCCTCTGTCTTGGCGACTGTGGGCCGAATGCCATCCGCCGCGATCTTTCTCCCCAAAAACTCCACTTCTGTTGCCATGAAGACGCTTTCCGAACGCTTCAGCCTCAGCCCTACGCGATCCAGTTGCTGGAGGACCTCCTCCAGGCTGTGTAGCTGCTCGGCGTCCTGAAAGACCACCGTGTATGGTACCGATTTGAGTAGGCTCTACATGTTTCTCTGGACGATCGCTGCAGCCGACCGAATTCCAAACAGGCATCTGTTGTAGATGAACAGTCCCTTGTGCGTGTTGATGCAGATGAGGGAGGCCCTTCGAAGACTCCTCCAGCTCCTGTGTCATGTAGGCCGAAGTCAGCTTGAGCTTGGTGAATGTCTTGCCTCCTGCCAGCGTTGCAAATAGGTCGTCTGCCTTAGGTAGCGGGTATTGGTCCTGCAGCGAGAAACTTAATAATCGCCGCAAATCCTGACCGTGCCATCACTTTTGAGTACTGGAAAAATTGGGCTGGCCCACTCGCTGAATTCCACTGGGGAGATGATGCCCTCACGTTGCGGCCTGTCCAGCTTGATTTCCACTCTCTCCCTCATCATGTGAGATACCGCTCGCGCCTTGTGGTGAATGGGTCATGCCTCTGGGACCAAGTGGATCCACACCTTCGCCCTGGAAAAGTTTCCAATGCCTGGCTCAAAAAGGGAAGGAAATTTGTTAAGAACCTGGGTACATGAGGCCTCATCGACATGTGATAGCGCTCGGATGTCATCTCAGTTCCAGCGGATTCTGCCCAGCCAGCTCCTTCCAAGCAGTGTGAGGCCATCGCCCGGGACAATCCAGAGTGGCAGTTGTTGCACCGTGCCCTTGTAGGTGACCATGGCACTGTCCAGGTGTACATTCTCAGTTTCGTGTGGATGTGGCTCAGGGCTGGTCTGAATGCCTTGTTGCACCACAGTCTCTCAAACATCTTTTTACTCATGATGGATTGGCTAGCGCCAGTGTCCAATTCCATGGCTATGGGTAAGCCATTCAATTTTACGTTTAGCATTATAGGTGGACATTTCGTCAAAAATGTGTGCACCCCATGTACTTCAGCATCTGCCTCCTCTCTCTGAGGCTCAAAATTGCTTTGATCCACCATGGACTGATCTTCCTCTGCCACGTGGTGGTTAGCAGGTTTTGAAGAGCTTGCAGCTCGTTTGCAAGCTCGTTGGAGGTGCCCCATTGTTCCACAGCTCTTGCAAACATGCCCTTTGAAGCGGCATGAATAGGCCGAATGGAAACCTCCACAACGCCAACAAGGTGTGAATTACCTTGCATTCATCCCTTGTTGGGGACTCTGAGTCATCTGGGTCACCTGAGGCCTACTGGCAGTTGCAGACTCGTGGGTTCTGCCCTGTACATTTCTGCTCGCAAACACAGTTCCAGTTAATTTATGAACATTGCTTGCACTTGTGTGCAGAGAGATTTGTTTGGTGTTATCACTGGTGGACATAAACGCCTGTGCTATTGCAATGGCCTTACTGAGGGTCGGTGTCTCTACAGTCAAAATTTTCGTAGGATGGTCTCGTGGCCAATGCCCAGTACAAAAAAGTCTCTGAGCATTTGCTCCAGGTCGCAAACTCACATTGTCCTGCAAGTCGCCTTAGCTCGGCGACGTAGTTCGCCACTTCCTGACCTTCAGATCGCTGGCACGTGTAGAACAGATACCTCACCATCAGCACGCTCTCCCTTGGGTTAAGATGCTCCTGGACCAGTGTAGACAGCTCCTCATACGACTTATCTGTGGGTTTCACCGGAGCCAGAAAATTCTTCATGAGGCTGTAAGTCGGTGCCCCGCAGACTGTGAGGAGGACCGCTCTCCTTTTTGCAGCGCTTCCTTCTCCGTCCAGCTCATTGGCTACAAAGTACTGGTCTAGCCGTTCAACATAGGCTTCCCAGTCCTCACCCTCCGAGAACTTCTCCAGGATGCCCACAGTTTGCTGCACCTTTGCGTTGGATTCGTATTCTCGTTGCCAGTTATTGTGTTCCGAACACAGATGAGGCTGCACACAGGGAGGTTAAAGTAACAGTGACCTCAGCCTTTAATAAGACACTCCAGAGTGAGGAACAGGCCTTAGGTTATATACAGTGCTCCCAAGGGATGCTGGGATCCCTTGGGACTTCAGGGGATGAGCTCCCTGGTGGCGGAACATGGGAGTGCATGCTTTACAGATACACAACAATTATAATGAGTTCGATTTGATGGGGAAATTCCAGATCTAAAGCCATTTACTGAGACACAACTTGTTCCTGACTCAGTAGCTGATTTTCACAATTTTAAGGGCAAATCTTGTGTAACTTGTAGGGACAGATGCATCATGGAGCTAAGGGCAAAGCTGCTGTTTATAAAAAGATTGCAGGTCATTTCAGACCAGTTTGGAGTGCTTTGTAAATTATGTTGTAATTTCCATAATTTGCATAACATTTGGTGGATATAATTGCACTAAATGCAGCAACACCCATTTTAATCCTGAAAGTTATACAGGAAAAATGGAACAGCACGAAAGTCAAGGGTAATCCCCTCTATTTCAGTCCTCAAAATAACACATTTTAATACCCTGTGCTTTGGCCTGTGTCCCAAAATTGTTGCTTTCTTTTCTGTTAAGAAATTGGCTTACAGGACAGAGAAAAATACATTGATCTGGAAATAATTTTTTTCTCCAAATCAATGTGTTTTTCTCTGTCCTGTAAATCATGCAACATTCCCCTTGTTGTTGAGTTGGGTAGTCACGTGGAGGGGAGGGGCAAACCCCTTCATCATAGGACTTGGAGTGTGGGGAAGTTGAGATGAAACAAGTGCCCACGTCACCATTGTGTTCTCACACCTTCGCCTTGACCATTGAATAATCTGTTTAAATCATTAGGGGGAATTTTAAGGAGGTTGTTTGCCTCCATGTTACTTAAGATTATAAGAACATAAGAAAGAGGAGCAGGAATAGGCCTTTCGGCCCTTCGAGCCTGCTCTGCCATTCAATAAGATTATGGCTGATCTTCTACCTCAACTCCACATTCCCGCACATATCTCTTATTATTCAAAAATCTATCGATCTCTGTCTTGAATATATTCAACGACTGAGCATCCACAGTCCTCTGGGATAGAGAATTCCAAAGATTCACAACCCTTTGATTGAAGACACTTCTTCTCATCTCAATCCTAAATGGCCGACTCCTTATTCTGAGACTGTTTAAAGGGATTTTTATTTTTAAACCCACAGAGGCTGGGATTCCCAGGGCTCAGGAAACCAGGCAGGTAAAAAAGGAAGGGAGTAGGGCTGGATCCATGAGGTAATTGTATTTACAACAGTGCTAGTGGACTAAGAGGAGCAGGAGTGTCATGCTCACCATGATCGAATAGTCTGTTGACAGTCTGGGCTTACTTATGAAGAAAGCTGTATTGGGCAAGGTATCAGGAGCCTGTTGCTGCACACGATTGTATCCTATTAAGAGTTGGTGTCTTCAGGGAAGTGGGGGGTGGGGGAGGGGAAAAAAGAATCAGTTACCCAGTGGCATTCATGAAAGAAAAAAACAGACAGTGCAAAGAAAAAGTACAGATATTGTGCAAAAACAAGATACATTTCTATTGATGACTTTATGTTTTTAGAATAGGCCAAAAGGCTGGTATTATTAAACTAGTTAAGGGCAGCTGTGGGTAAAAGCACCATTCTTGCCCTGACCTATTGTGAATAACAGGATCCCATTGTATTTGTACAGGGTTTACACCCATCATTTGCATCACACTGCACAAAGGACGCATCCTCATCAATCTGGGAACTCTTTGCCTGAATAGCATTACAAGCATTTTCCTCCATTTGTTATCTATGAAAAGCAGGAGGAGGGAATTATGCAAGGTTATGTTGTGTCTCATCCCATCAAACCCAGGCCAAGGTCAACACCATTATTTCACCATCTAAAAGGCATCAGGTTGTACCAGATCATTTTTAATTCATTCGTCTATGTGTGCACTTCTGAATATTTTCCTCCTTGAAGCACTTCTGATGTTTGCCTGGCAGGAGACTTTCAGAAGGCACAATACAAACTTTTTTTTCATGGATTTCTCTATGTAGTATAAATAATACATATATCTATCTCGATATATATATATAAAGAAACAGATTTTCAGTCATGCCCTCCCCCACTCTACCCCCAGTCGAAATCAACAGCAGCATGGGGCTATTTTAACGTGAGCAGTGCATTTACTTCATTTTAAACAAGTTAACTTTCTGTTGTTTTTGTTTTAGTACTGATCTTGTTGAGAGATGTCAATGCTGGAGGATGGAACACTTTCACATCCAGACTCTGGAAGCATGGGGCAGATACAGAATAAAGCTCTTCCGTCTTTGCCCCCAACATCAGAAGACGTGCCCCGACTCTATCAGGGAGGCATTTCCATTTCCTACACCCTCATCGCCTCTCTGAATGAGATTGACAATTTAGTGCTAAATTATGGGCAGTTTTATGCTTTGGGTTTGTACTTATTGGGAACTGACCCCCAGACTCTCCAAACTAATTTCCCTTAAAACCTTTTAGTTGATGGAGAGAGGAGAAATCGATTAGATTGGTTGAGCTTGGATCTGAACCTTGAATCAAGGGACAGTCGTCCAACTGACTGGAACACCCAGTCTCTGTGGAAGTCCAGTTTAAAATGTTAAATAGGTGTACAAATTAAACCCTGATGCACGTAACTCTGTCCTTTAAGTATCAGGAACGTATTTTCTAAATACACACTGATTTATAGCACGATAACCCTCTGACATCTCTGCGCTCCTTCCATTCTGGCTTCTTTGCCATCCTCAATTTTAGTCGCTCAAACATTGGCAGTCGTTCCTTCAGCTGCCTGGGCCCTAAGCTCTGGAATTCCCTCCCTGAACCTCTCCACAACTCAACTCTCTCTCCTCCTTTAAGATGCTCTTTAAACCCAACTCTTCGACTCAGCTTTTGATAATTTGGGTTAACATCACCTTATGTGTCCAATTTTGTTTGACAACTCTCCTGTGAAGTGCCTTGGGATGTTATACTACATTACAGGTGCTATATAAATGCAAGTTATTGTTATTGTTTACAGTACATCAAACTCAAATTTGATTAAGAAACTAACATAATGTTCATACCTTGACATTATTCTCCCAATATTTTCCCAATATTACTAACACACTAGTGGCTGCTTTTATTATTAATGACTGATTGCTAACATTTCAGTTCCCCTGTGAAACCAGTCAGCATCTTCTGCAGGTGTGGGTAAAGTACAAATGGATTAACGATACAGATAAACATTACCCCCAACAGATTAGCTGGGAGACAAGTTAATTGATGTAGAATAAAAGCAGAAAGTGCAGGAAATACTCAGCAGGTCAGGCAGCATCTGTGGAGAGAGAAATAGAGTTCACGTTTCAGAACGGACGAAAGTTCCTTGGACCTGAAACGTTAACTCTGTTTCTCTCTTTCCACAGATGCTGCCTGACCTGGAGTATTTCCAGCATTGTCTGTTTTTATTTCAGATTTCCAGCATCCGCAGTACTTTGCATTTGCAATTGATGTGGAATTATATTAACCATATTTAGTGCCATAGAAATATATAGAAAGGCTGCATGGAATAGTTAGCTCTAAAATTTGTTCCAGTTAATGCAGTTCCAGACGGTTCTGTGTCCCATTACAGATGAGGAAAATATCCAATAAGCAGTGGCACTGGGTGGTTCAATGGCTTAGAAGTCAGGAGTGGGGAATTATTGACCAGTTAATTTCACACTGTTTGTAAAGAAAAAGCTTGAACACTTCTACAGGATATTATCAATGTTCTTCTAAAGATCATAGAGCTCATAAAGGTTAGTGCGCATGGATGCAGAAGCAATAGGCCGCGCCTCACAAATCTACTGGCATTCTTTGAGAAGGTAACAAAGTTAAAGAGTGAGGGCGATACAGTGGATAAAACAATTGGAATTTCAAAAGGTATTTAACCAGTTTGCACACATGAGGCTATTAAGGAAGATAAAGCCGCATAAAATGAATAGCAGACAGCTGTCCGATTGAAGGCCTGATTTGGCAAGGATGAGAAGTTTGTTCATTGAGAATCAAGAATGAGATCGGAATTCAGTGGCTGATGCCTACTCCAACAACAAGAACAACTTACATTCATACTGCGTCTTTCATGTAATTAAATCTCTCAAGATCCTTCACAAGGGAAGCAGGCAGGAAGATAAAAGCTGGGGTAATGACCAAAGGCATGGTCTGAGGTAAACATGTGTAAGTGGGAAAAGAGAGTTAGTAAGACCAAGAGCCTTAGGAAGAGAATTCCAGAGCGCAGGTGCAAGGCACCGACACCAATGATGGAATGGAAGGAGGGGGCAATTCAGAGTAGGCCGGAGCTGGAAGAATGGTGGGCCATAGGGCTGGAGAAATTTCCAACAGTAAGATATAGGGAATTGGGATGAGGTTTTTCAAATTAATAAGCCATTGGAGGTTGGTGAAGACTGTGGTGATTACTGTGTGGGATAGGATAGAGGCCGCGGTGTCCTGGATGAGTTGGAGTTTTTTTAGGGTAGAGGTTGTAAGGGAAGTGAGAAAAGCATTGATTGAAATTGAACCTTGACGTGATTTAGGCATGGATGAGGGTTTCACCGGCGTTAGGAGTGAGGCTGGGGCCTAGGCGGACAATGTTCCAGAGGTGCAAGTAAGCAGTCTAGATGATGGGCTGGATGTAGAGTTTGAGGCGCAGCTTAGAGACTGCAGGATGATGAGGTTGAGGGAGTTCAGTCTGAACAAACCGTTAGGAGGAAGGTGGAATTGACAACTGAGGTGTGAAGCTCCTGGTGGGATTTGAACAGAATTTGAACAGAATTTAAGTTTCTGATTTGAACTGAAGAAAGTTCTGGTAATCTAGGAGTGGATGACAAACAGACGGTCAGATGATATTGGAACAGTTATGGAATAAGGAGAGTGGTGTCATTGGTGTACGTATGGAACCTGACCCCAAATTTGCAGATGATGTTTGTAAAGGAATAAGGAATAAATAAGGAATAAGAAAGGACGACAAAGATGGAGAGTTGGACAATACCAAAGAAAATATGTAGGCATGGGAAGAGAAACTATTGGTGATGGACTACACATATTTGTACAACAACAACAATAACTTGTATTTCTATAGCGACGTTAACATCCCAAGGCGCTTCACAGGAGCATTAAAAGACAAAAAACTGACACCGAGCCACATAAAGAGAAATTAGGGCATACGACCAAAAGCTTGGTCAAAGAGGTAGATTTTAAGCAGCATCTCAAAGGAAGGGAGAGAAGTAGAGAGGCAGAGAGGTTTAGGGAGGGAATTTCACAGCTTAGGGTCTCAGTATCGGAAGACACAGCCACCAATGGTTGAACGATTATAATCGGGGCTACTCAAAAGGGCAGAATTAGAGGAGCGCAGATATCTTGGGAGTTTGTGGGGCTGGAGGAGATTACAGAGGTAGGGAGGGATTTGAAAACAAGGATGAAAATTTTGAAATCGAGGCATTGCTTAACTGGGAGCCAGTGTAGGTCAGCAAGCACAGCGGTGATGCGTGAATAGGACTTGACGTGAGTTAGAACATTTGCAGCCGAGTTTTGGATGACCTCATGCTTACGTAGCGTAGAATGTGGGAGGCCGGCCAGGAGTATGCTGGAGGCAAGGTTGGTGACGGGTGATGTTACGGAGGTGGAAATAGGCGGTCTTAGTTATGCTGCGGATATGTGGTTGGAAGCTCATTTCATGATCAAATATGACACCAAGGTTGTGAACAGTGTGGTTCAGCCTCAGACAGATGAGCTGAGGCAAGGCAGAGACAGGCGATGTTACGGAGGTGTGAATAGCTGGTCTTAGTTATGCCACGTGTTATGTATTTAACCCCTTGCAACCTTGTAACCTGCATCACACCTGTCCACCAGAGGGCCTACCTGTTGGAGTCCCAAGGGATCCCAGCATCGCTTGGAACTACAGTATATAAGCAGGCCACCAACGAGGTACCTGCACTCTGGAACTACAATAAAGGAGCTAAGGTCACACTTGCTCATTACACACAGTACTTGGTCTGACCATTTATTATGAGTATAACGCCACGGATAGGTGGTCAGAAGCTCATTTCAGGATCAAATATGCCACCAAGGTTGCGAACAGCATGGTTCAGCCTCAGACAGATATTAAGGAGAGGGATGGAGTAAGTGGCTAGAGAACGGAGTTTGTGGCAGGGACCAAAAACAATGGCTTCGGTTGTACCAATATTTAATTGGAGAAAATTTCTGCTCATCCAGAACTGGATGTTGGACAAGCAGTCTGAAAATTTAGATACCATGGTGGGGGGGGAGGTCAAGAGAAGTGGTGGTGAGGTAGAGCTGGGTGTCGTCAGCATACATGTGGAAACTGATGCTGTGTTTTCAGATGATGTCGCCAAGGGGCAGCATGTAGATGAGAAATAGGAGGGGCTAAGGATAGATCCTTGGGGGGCACCAGAGGTAACTATGCGAGAGCAGGAAAAGAAGGCATTGCAGGTGATTCTCTGGCTACGATTAGATAGATAAGAATAGAACCAGGCAAGTGCAGTCCCACCCAGCTGGACGACTGTTGGAGGTGTTGGAGGAGAATGGAGTGGCCAATCGTGTGAAAGGCTGCAGACAAGTCAAGAAGGATGAGGAGAGATAGTTTACCTTTGTCACAGTCACAAAGTGTTATATATGTAAACGTGTACTTACTCGGTACAACCACCAGAGGGCTCATCCCCTGGAGTCCCAAGGGATGCCATAATCCCTTGGGAGCACAGGTATTTAAGGAGGCTTCACAAGTTGGAGAGGCACTCTGGAGACCTGCAATAAAATACTAAGGTCACACTTTACTTTGAGCTCACAGTGTTTAGTCTGACTCTTTCTCCATACACAACAACTGGCGACGAGATACAGATAGCGAATCCAAAGATGCAGAGAACAGTGGGCATCCTGGAGAGATTCTCAGAGGGAGAGGATTGGGAAACTTTTGTGGAGCAACTCGACCAATACTTCGTGGCCAACGAGCTAGATGGGGAAGAGAGTGCTGCCAAACGAAGGGCGATCCTCCTCACCACTTGTGGGGCACCAACGTATGGCCTCATGAAGAATCTGCTCACTCCAGCGAAAACCACAGAGAAATCATACGATGATTTGCGCACACTGGTCCGAGAGCATTTGAACCCGAAGGAAAGCGTTCTGATGGCGAGGTACCGGTTCTACACCTACAAAAGGTCTGAAGGCCAGGAAGTGGCGAGTTATGTCACCGAGCTAAGACGCCTTGCAGGACATAGCGAATTTGAAGGACATTTGGAGCACATGCTCAGAGACTTTTTCGTACTTGGCACTGGCCACGAAACCATACTTTGCAAACTTTTGACTGTCGAGACCCCAACCTTGAGTAAGACCATAGCGATAGCCCAGGCGTTCATTGCCACAAGTGACAATACGAAGCAAATCTCTCAGCACACAAGTGTTGCTACAAGTACTGTGAACAAAGTGATGTTGTTTTCGAATCGTAACGTACAGGGCAGGTCACACATACCTGCAGCTACACGTCCGCAGATGTCTCAGAGTCCACCATCAAGGGTGATGAATGCAAGGCCATTAACACCTTGTTGGCACTGCGGGGGTGATCATCGTATCCATTCATGCCGATTCAAAGAGTACGTTTCCAAGGGCTGTGGAACAATGGGACACCTTCAACGAGTGTGCAGGCGAGCTGCAAAGCCTGTTAAACCTGCAAACGACCATGTTGCAGAGGAGGACAGATCCACGGAGGATCACGACTATCCAGAGCCTCAGATTGAGGAGGCAGAGGTACATGGGGTGCACACATTCACCACGGATTGTCCCCCGATAATATTGAATGTTGAACTAAATGGACTCCCGGTGTCAATGGAGCTGGACACGGGCATGAGCCAGTCCATCATGGGCAAAATGACTTTCGAAAGGTGGTGGTGCAACAAGGCCTCAAGGCCAGTCTTAACTCCAGTTCACATGAAACTAAGAACTTACATGAAAGAACTGATTCCTGTAAACGGCAGTGCCGTAAAGGTCTCCTACGATGGAGCGGTGCACAAGCTACCAATCTGGGTGGTACCAGGCGATGGTCCCACGCTGCTCGGCAGGAGCTGGCTGAGAAAGATACACTGGAACTGGGATGACGTCCGAGCGCTATCGCCCGCTGACGACACTTCGTGTGCCCAGGTCTTAAACAAATTCCCATCGCTGTTTGAACCAGACATCAGGAAATTCCAAGGAGCAAAAGTGCAGATCCACCTAATTCCGGGGGCACGACCCATTCATCACAAGGCGTGAGCAGTACCGTACATGATGAGAGAAAAGGTAGAGATCGAGCTAGACCAGCTGCAAAGAGAGGGCATCATTTCCCTGATCGAGTTCAATGAGTGGGCCTGTCCTACCGTCCCAGTGCTCAAGGGAGACGGCACCATCAGAATTTGTGGTGATTACAAAGTAGCTATCAATCGTTTCTCCCAGTAGGATCAATACCCACTACCAAAGACCGACGACCTCTTTGCAACCCTGGCGGGAGGAAAGACATTCACAAAGCTGGATCTGACTTCAGCCTACATGACGCAGGAACTGGAGGAATCATCGAAGGCCCTCACCTGCATCAACACGCACAAAGGTATTTTTGTTTATAATAGATGCCTGTTTGGAATCCGATCGGCGGCGGCGATATTCCTGAGAAACATGGAAAGCTTACTGAAGTCGGTCCCGCACACTGTGGTCTTCCAGGACGACATTTTGGTCACAGGTCGGAACACAGTCGAGCATCTGCAGAACCTGGAGGAGGTTCTTGGTCGACTCAACCGCGTGGGGCTCAGGTTAAAACGATCGAAGTGCGTTTTCCTGGCACCTGAAGTGGAGTTCCTGGGAAGGAGGATTGCGGCGGATGGCATTAGGCCCACCAACTCGAGGATGGAGGCAATCGGGAATGCACCGAGGCCACAGAATGTGACGGAGCTACGATCGTTTTTGAGACTCCTGAACTACTTTGGTAACTTCTTACCGGTCTCAGCACAGTTAGAACCACTGCATATCTTACTATGAAAAGGGGACGAATGGGTTTGGGGCAAAGTCAAGAAAATGCCTTTGTAAAAGCGAGAAAATTGTTATATTTCTATGCTCAAACGAATTGCTTGTGTTGTATGATCCATGTAAGCGTTTGGTACTAGCATGTGATACGACGTCATATGGCGTCGGATGTGTATTGCAACAAGCTAATAATTTCAGGAAACTGCAACCGGTTGCTTATGCATCCAGGAGTCTGTCTAAGGCTGAAAGAGCCTACAGCATGATTGAGAAAGAAGCGTTAGCATGTGTTTATGGGGTAAAGAAAATGTATCAATACCTGTTTGGGCTAAAATTCCAATTGGAAACTGACCATATCCCTGTTCTCCGAGAGTAAAGGGATAAATACCAACGCATCGGCGCGCATCCAGAGATGGGCGCTCACGTTGTCCGCACACAACTATGCCATCCGCCAGAGGCCAGGCACAGAAAACTCCGCCAATGCTCTCAGTAGGCTGTCATTGCCCACCACGGGGGTGGAAATGGCGCAGCCCGCAGATTTAGCCATAGTTATGGAAGCATTTGAGAGTGAGCAATCACTAGTCACTGCCTGGCAGATCAAAACCTGGACAAGCCAGGACCTCTTATTATCTCTAGTCAAAAGCTGTGTGCTTCACGGGAGCTGGTCCAGTGAGCCAGTGGAAATGCAGGAAGAGATAAAGCCATTCCAGCGGCGCAAAGATGAAATGTCCATACAGGCAGACTGCCTTCTGTAGGGCAATCGAGTAGTGGTCCCCAAGAAGGGCAGAGACACCTTCATCAATGACCTCCACAGTACCCATCCAGGCATCGTAATGATGAAAGCGATAGCCAGATCCCACGTGTCGTGGCCCAGTATCGATGCAGACTTAGAGTCCTGCGTTCACAGATGTAATAATGTTCGCAGTTAAGCAATGTACCCAGGGAGGCGCTGCTAAGTTTATGATCTTGGCCCTCCAAACTGTGGTCTCGGGTACTCATCGACTATGCAGGCCCGTTCTTGGGTAAAATGTTCCTTGTGGTTGTAGATGCGCACTCCAAGTGGATTGAATGTGAGATAATGTCGGCTAGCACGTCCGCTGCCACTACCGAAAGCCTGCGGGCCATGTTTGCCACTCATGGCCTACCCGATGTCCTGTTGAGCGACAATGGGTCATGTTTTACCAGTGCTGAGTTCAAAGAATTCATGACCCGTAATGGGATCAAACATGTCACATCTGCCCCGTTTAAACCAGCGTCCAATGGTCAAGCAGAGAGAGCAGTGCAAACCATCAAGCAAGACTTGAAGAGGGTAACTGAACGCTCACTGCAGACTCGCCTATCCCGAGTCCTGCTTAGCTACCGTACGAGACACCACTCACTCACTGGGATCCCACCTGCTGAACTGCTCATGAAAAGAGCACTTAAGACAAGGCTCTCATTAGTTCACACTGCTCTACATGAACAGGTAGAGAGCAGACGGCTTCAACAAAGTGCACACCATAATAGTGCAAATGTGTCACGCGAGATTGAAATTATTAATCCTGTATTGTATTAAATTATGGACAAGATCCCAAGTGGCTTCCCGGCACTGTCGTGGCCAAAGAGGGGAGCAGGGTGTTGCGGGTCAAACTTTCAAATGGACTCATTCACCGGAAACACTTGGAGCAAATCAAACTCAGATTTACGGACTATCCTGAGCAACCTACCTTGGACACTACCTTTTTTGATCCCCCAACATACTCACCAGTGGCAACTGGCAACACGATTGACCACGAAGCAGAACCCATCATCCACAGCAGCCCAGCAGGGCCCAACACACCAGGCAGCCCAGCAAGGCCAGTTGCACAGCAGCCCAGCGAGGGTCCGACAAATGATTCAACAACACCAGCTTTCACACCGAGACGATCAACCAGGGCAAGAAGGGCCCCAGATTGATTCACATTGTAAATAGTTACACTATTGACTTTGGGGTCGGGTGGGGAGTGTTGTTTTATGTGTAAACTTGTATTTACTCTGTACAGCCACCAGAGGACTCATCACCTGGAGTCCCAAGGGATCCCATAATCCCATAATTTAAGGAGGCTTCACAAGTTGGAGAGGCACTCTGGAGACCTGCAATAAAATACTATGGTCATACTTTACTTTGAGCTCACAGTGTTCAGTCTGACTCTTTCTCCATACACAACACAAAGGATATCATTTGTGACTTTGATGAGAGCTGTTTTGGTACTGTGGCAGAGGCAAAAACCTAATTGGAGTGATTCAAACATAGAGTTGCGGGAAAGATGGGCACAGATTTAGGAGGCGACAACACGTTCAAGGACTTTGTAGAGGAAAAGGGGGTTGGAGATGGGGTAGTAGTTTGCAAGTACAGAGGGGTCAAGGGTTGTTTTTTTGAGGAGAGGATAATGACGGCAGAGTTGAGGGAGAGGGGGACAGTACCTGAGGAGAGAGAAGCAATAACGATGTCAGCTAACATGGGAGCCAGAAAAGGAATTATGGTGGTCAGCAGTTTGGTGGGAATATGGTCGAGGAAGCAGGAAATGGGTTTCATGGACAAAATGATCACAGCAAGGCCATGAGGAAGATCGGAGAGAAACTACAGAAAGATGTGAGTTCAGGGCTAGCGTAGGGGGCAACCTTAAAGGAAGTTTGGCCTAGTGGGAAAGGGCAAGGAAGGGAAGTGGCAGAGGCAGCTGAATGGATGGTCTCAATCTTAGAGACAAAGAAGTCCATGAGCTCCTCACACTTGTTGTTGGAGGTGAGGGTGGAGGAGACAGGAAAGAGGGGTTTAAGAAAACGGTTAGCAGTGGAGAATAGAAGCCGGGATTTATCTTTGCATTCCAGAATGATTCTGAATAGTGAACGACTTTGGCAGACAAGAGCAGGACCTGATAATGCTTTATGGGGACCAGCCAGATCTGGCGGTAAATGGCTAAACCAGTTATCCACCATCACCATTAAAGTTTGCATCGTTTGGACTTAAGGGATTGAAGATGAGGGCCGTATCAGATTGAGAGAGAGTTATGATTTTAATAGAGACTAGAACATCAAAGGTGTTGGTGAGGGTATGGTTGAGCAGATCGGTAGCTGAAGAAATATCATGGTGAATGGTGGGACAAAGGCTGAACAGTGGGATCTTGTAAGTGCAGTTGTAAGAGAGTTGGGACAGTGTTTTTTTCATTTGGAGTGGGAGCCAAAGTGCGCATAGGAATGGACACGGGAAAAAGCTCAGATTACATATTCCTGCTTATGTAGGAATTCATGGGATACATATTTCCTGGTAGCAGGGAATAGGTTGGAGACAATAATAGGGAGACCAGGGTCAAAGTTAGAGGTCCCATGGAGGGACAAAGCCGATGTAAGCAGGATGGAGTCGGCGCGGAGCATCGCCGAACCGCTGTCCAAGTTCAGAGACAGGTGTGGCAGGCGAGTGAATTCCAGAAACTATTTGAAAGATAGAGAGTTGGAGGATGGAGGTTGTTGCCATAAGAATGAGAATCAGTAGTGGTGCAGAAAGATGATGGCAAAATTGACGCAACTTGGAGGTCACCGTAGATCAAAAGCCAGCAGAGAAAATGTAAAACCACAAGCCAGTGACCAGCAAAGCTGAAAATCATCATAGGCAATCCCTTGGAATCGAGGAAGACTTGCTTCCACTCTTAAAAATGAGGCCTTAGGTGGTTGAACAGTCCAATATGAGAACCATAGTCCCTGTCACAGATGAGACAGATAGTTGTTGAGGGAAAGGGTGATTGGGATAGGTTTGCCGTGTGCTCTTTCCGCTGCCTGCGCTTGATTTCTGCATGCTCTCAGCGCTGAGACTCGAGGTGCTTGGCACCCTCCCGGATGCACTTCCTCCACTTAGGGCGGCCTTTGGCCAGGAACTCCTAGATGTCAGTGAGGATGTTGCACTTTTTCAGGGAGGCTTTCAGGGTGTCCTCGTAATGTTTCCTCTGCCCACCTTTGGCTCGTTTGCCGTGAAGGAGTCTCGTGAAGAAGTCTCGTGTCTGGCATGCGAGATCGATGTGGCCTGTCCAGCGGAACTGATCAACTGTGGTCAGTGCATCAATGCTGGGGATGTTGGTGCATCTATCCTCTCAGGGGATTTGTCGGATCTTGCAGAGGCATCATTGGTGGTATTTCTCCAGCGACTTGAAGTGTCTACTATACATGGTCCATGTCTCTGAGCCATACAGGAGGGCGGGTATTACTACAGCCCTGTAGACCATGAGCTTGGTGGCAGTTGTGAGGGCCTGGTCTTCAAACACTCTTTTCCTCAGGTGGCTAAAGGCTGCACTGGCGCACTGGAGGCGATGTTGGATCTCGTCGTCGATGCCTGCTCTTGTTGATAGGAGTCTCCCGAGATATGGGAAGTGGTCCACGTTGTCCAGGGCCGCGCTGTGGATCTTGATGACTGGGGGGCAATGCTGTGCGGCGAGGGCAGGCTGGTGGAGGACCTTTGCCTTACGGATGTTTAGAGTAAGGCCCATGCTTTCGTACTCCTCAGTAAATACGTCGACTATGTCCTGGAGTTCAGCCTTTGTATGTGCGCAGACGCAGGCGTTGTCCGCGTACTGTAGCTTGACGACACAGGTTGGGGTGGTCTTGGATCTGGCCTGGAGACGGCGAAGATTGAACAGGTTCCCACTGATTTTGCAGTTTAGTTCCATTCCAGCGGGGAGCTTGTTGACAGTTAGGTGGAGCATGGCAGCAAACGAGTCACCGGTCAGCATGAGCAGCTGTTAGCCAGAAGCCAAAAAAGCTGAAAACCCAGTAGAACCAATTCAGTAGAGAGATAGCTACAGTTTAAAAGTGATTTTAAAATCTTTTAGCACCAGAATTAGGTACTCAGCAGGTAGGTTTTACAGTGTAATCCACTGTAGTCCAGTGCAGAAGCATGGTGATGTAATCTAATGTAATTCAAAGCAGAAACTATCGGCTCAATTTTCCCCGAGCCTGTTTTCTGGCATAGTGCCAGAGTTGTGCCACTAAATTAGGTAAATAAATGCGCCAGGAAAAAATCTCTGCTGTTTTTCCGATGTTTGGCCTTTAATCTGCAGTCGCGCAGCGTGGCCAGTCACCTCGGGGGGGATAGAGCCTGCGATCTGCGCTGAAAAAAGGAGCCGGGCCTTCTGCGCATGCACGGGGGAAAAAACTGATGTTCTTGACATCGTTGAAATGGCAGTGCATGCATAGTAGAGCTCCGAGTTGGCAATCGGCCATTTTTATCGAGCAACTTATGTGTTTGTGCCCGAAGGAGTGCTGTGCTTTGAAAAATTACAGCTGCATGCAGAAGCAGTGCTGAGTGTCTGAAAGCTTTTGAAAAAGTGCTGTGTGTGTCTGAGAGCAGCTGCAGCAATACAGCAACACAGTAACGCGGACCGAGGTCAAAGAATTTCTTGCTGAAAGAAGTAGAGACACTAGTTACTGTGATTGAGAACAGACGGCAGGAGCTGGATACCAGCAGAGGTCACATAAAAGTGCCACCAAAAGAAATGAAGAAACGCTGGAACCAAGTTGCAGAAGATTACTGCGCAGTGGTGAACACCAAGAGATCTGGAAGCCAGTGTAAAAAGAAATGGCAGGACCTTGGTCAATTTGTTAGTGTAAATAATATTTTCATTTATTCAATGCAATTGCAATTGTAAATGTGACCAGCTGTATATGTCCCACCCAGCAGAAAGACACCCTCTCTAAAAAGTTGTATTTTCATTTTTGCAGAGGAAATTGGCCCACAAAAAAAGGGAAAGAACTCAAACAGGAGGAGGCCCGGCAAATCTGCACCCACTGACTCCCTTGGAAGAGAGGGTCGCTGCTTTGATGGGTCCTGCCTGGAGAAAAACAATCAGTACAGCACAAGCTGGGCCCACGCTTGAGGGAAAAGGTAAGTCCTGAAAATTCATCGTGGCCCTTCAAATCAACCTGCTGCCTGGCCTGCAATGTGTGAGCCTGCTCATACTACCTACCCTGCCCCCTCCTCTGCTGCTAACCATTTGACTGTTCTGTTATATTTTGCAGAACCTGAGGCCAATCCTGAAGATGCAGAAGATTATTCAGATGCGGACGCGCCTGAAGAGGAGAACATCTTACAATCCAACCCACCAAACCAGCATGGGGGTGAGGGGGAGGGGGAGGGGATGGAGATGCATGAAGCTCCCACTGTTGTACTGAATATGGAGGAGGTGACAGACCCTTCTGTGACTAGTGGTTTGAGTGCCAGTGGGACATTCCATGGTTTCCCACCTTTCGAAGTTGCGGGTCCCAGTAGTGGGATGCAGCAAGTCACACTCAAGGACCCATCGTCCCAGGGTGCGGGTCCCAGTGGGATGCAACGAGTCACACCCAGGATGAGGAGGGGAAGGAGAACTCAACCATGCTCTCCTGAGATGCAGGATGTAACAGGTGTGGTTCAGATGATGTCATTGAGTGCAGAGAGAATTGACCTTACCCGATCACTGCTGGACACCATCAGTGGGGTGAGTGATGAGGTCACGGTACTGTTGGGAGAAGTAACAACACTCGCCGGGACCATCAATGAGGGAACAGTGTCCATGAGGGAGGGAATGTCAGAGGTAGTGCAAACCATGTCACTGGCCATGAGGGAGGGAATGTCAGAGGTAGTGCAAAGCACGCCAGTGGCCATGAGGGAGGGAATGTTAGAGGTAGTACAAAGCACGACACTGGCAATGAATGAGAGAATGTCAGGGGTAATACAGGCCATTAGGGAGGGAATGTTTGAATCCGCTGAAACACTGTCAGGGCGCATGAGGGACGACATGTGTGAGTTAGCTGCTGCAATAAGGGAACACGCCCAGATTCCACGCCCATTGATAGAATCAACAGCCACTCCCACTGCAATCCCCACACCAACCTCTGAAGATCCTCAAGCCGGGCCCTCCACATTACCACCTGACTCCCACACCCCCATCAAGAAGTGCGCATTACCCGAGATGTTAAAAGGAATAAGTTTGATACCAAGCCCAAAATCACTGTGCCACCGCATGTGGCGAGTCCAAGACCAAGCGCAGTGGGCGGTGTTAGACTAAGGGGGATGAGAGATGGGTGCAGCCTTTCTTTGCTGCTGTTGTTGTTGTTCTTGTTACTGTTGTAAATGTTCTCACATTAAAAGTTTTTTGTAACTTATGTAAATTTACAAGTTTATAAGTGATCTTAAAGAGTCATATTAAAGTAAAGTTTGATACAAGAATAATTTTATTAAAGTAAAGTTAAGTACATTGTAAACTCTTGAATAAAATATATTTTACATTAAAACTGAATCATGTTCCATTAACACAACACAACATTGAAGAACAGCTCCAAACAATAAACATGTCCATGTGGAATAGTTGTCGATGACCCCTCAGGCATTGCTTGTTAGCCACATATTGATTGGGCTAACCAAACTGGTAGCAATACGGTGGAGGAGGATTTCCTGGAGTGTATTAGGGATGGTTTTCTAGACCAATATTTCGAGGAACCAACTAGAGGGCTGGCCACCCTAGACTGGTGATGTGTAATGAGAAGGGATTAATTAGCAATCTTGTTGTGCGAGGCACCGAGTGGAAGAGTGACCATAATATGGTAGAATTCTTTATTAAGATGGAGAGTGACATAGTTAATTCAGAGACTGGGGTCCTGAACTTAAGGAAAAGTAACTTCGATGGTATGAGACGTGAATTGGCTAGAATAGACTGGCAAATGATACTTAAAGTGTTGACGGTGGATAGGCAATGGCAAACATTTAAAGATCACATGGATGAACGACAACAATTGTACATCCCTGTCTGGAGTAAAAATAAAATGGGGAAGGTGGCTCAACAATGGCTAACAAGGGAAATTAAGGATAGTGTTAAATCCAAGGAAGAGGCATATAAATTGGCCAAAAAAAGCAGGAAACCTGAGGACTGGGAGAAATTTAGAATTCAGCAGAGGAAGACAAAGGGTTTAATTAGGAGGTGGAAAATAGAATATGAGAGGAAGCTTGCCGGGAACATAAAAAATGACTGCAAAAGCTTCTATAGATATGTGAAGAGAAAAAGATTAGTGAAGACAAACGTAGGTCCCTTGCAGTCAGATTCAGGTGAATTTATAATGGGGAACAAAGAAATGGCAGACCAGTTGAACAAATACTTTGGTTCTGTCTTCACGATGGAAGACACAAATAACCTTCCGGAAATACTGGGGGACCGAGGGTCTAGTGAGAAGGAGGAACTGAAGGAAATCCTTATTAGGCAGGAAATTGTGTTAGGGAAATTAAGATTTAAAGCGACTGAATAGCAGAGCAAAGTCACAGCAGCTGAGTCAAACAGTGTAGTCAATTGGGCAGCGTAGTCCTGTTTGCGAGGAATCCAGGTGATGGAAATAAGTTTAAACTGAGTTCCGCAGCTGAGTGAGAACAAAGACCTGCAGGGTCAGGGGATGGGCAGTGGACTCTGCATGGGTAGCTTTAAACGTGGTTTAAGACATAAGACATAAGAATTAGGAGCAGGAGTAGGCCATAAGGCCCCTTGAGTCTACTCCACCATTCAATAAGATCATGCCTGATCATCGACATCAACTCCACTTTCCTGCCCAATATCCATATCCCTTGATTCCCCTAGACTCCAAAAATCTATCTATTTCAGCCTTGAATATATTCAGAGATTTAGCATCCACAGCCCTCAGGGGCAGAGAATTTCAAATATTCACGACCCTCTGAGTGAAGAAATTCCTCCTCATCTCTGTCATAAATGGCCTACCCCATATCCTGAGACTGAGCCCCCTAGTTCTAGACACTCCAGCCAGGGGTTACAACCTCTCAGCATCTAACTTGTCAATCCCCTTCAGAATCTTGTATATTTTAATTCTTCTAAACTCCAGAGCGTATAGACCCATTCTACACAATCTCTCATCATAAGACAACCCTCTCATCCCAGGAATTAATCCTGTTAACCTCTGTTGTACTGCCTCCAAGGCAAGTATATATTCCTTAGATAAGGAGACCAAAACTGTGCTCAGTACTCCAGGTGTGGTCTCACGAATGTCCTGTGTAATTGTAGCAAGACTTCCTTACTGTTATACTCCAACCCCTTTTCAATAAAGGACAACATGCTATTTGCCTTCCTTAGTGTTTGCTGTACCTGCATGCTAGCTTTCTGTTTTTCTTGCACAAGGACACACAAATCTCCCTGAACACCAACATTTAAAAGTTTCTCACCTTTGAAAAAATATTCTATTTTTCTATTCTTCCCACCAAAGTGAATAATCTCACATTTCCCCATATTATACTCCTTCTGCCACCTTACTGCCCATTCACTTAGTCTATATCCATTTTCAGATACTTTGTGTTCTCCTCACTGCTTACCGCCCCACCTATCTTTGTATCATCAGCAAATGTTACACTCAGTCCCTTCATCTAGGTCATTAATATAGATTGTAAATAGCTGAGGCCCCAGCACTGATTCTTGCGGCACCTGACTAGTTACCTGTTTATCTCTATTCTCTGTTTTCTGTTCATTAACCAATCCTCTATCCATGCTTATACATTACCTCCAATCCAATGAGCCCTTATTTGTGTAATAACCTTTTATGTGGCACCTTATTGAATGCCTTTTGGAAATCCAAGTACACCACATTCACTGGTTTCCCTTTATCTATCCTGCTAGTTACATTCTCAAAAAACACTAATAGATTTGGCAAACACGATTTCCCTTTCATAAAACCATGTTGATTCTGCCTAATCATGTTATGATTATCTAAGTGCCCTGATACCACTTCCTGAACAATGGATTCCAGCATTTTTCCGACGACTGATGTCAGGCTAACTGGTCTATAGTTCCCTGTTTCCTCTCTCCCTCCTGCAATGTTATATTTGCTATCTTCCAATCCACTGGGACTGTTCTACAATCTAGGGAATTTTGAAGGATCAAAACTAATGCATCCATGATCTCTGCAGCCACCTCATTTAGAACTTTTTGGGCTGGATTTTCCGGTCCTTTGTGCTCCTGGAGCAGCGCGAAAAACGGCGTTCAGGTCTCCTGTGCTCCTTCGCGATCATCCGGTGGCACTCAGCAGAACTGCCGGGAAGAGCTGCGCTGGGTGTGCAACGTCTATTGTTGCGACACCGGCAGTACTTTGGTCACTTGCCCGATCCGTCCACCTGGAAGTACACCCACAATGACCACCTGGGAAATGAGTGTGGTCCAGCCATGCCGGCGGCGGTGAGGAAGATAAAGTACTCCAAAGATAAGTGCAAGCGTTTGTTCTTTTAATTATTTAAGTGATTTTTGTTGTGGTGACGTGGGCAATGTTTTAGGAATTTTTTGTCTTTTTTTTAATGGTTCCCCCCCACTCCATCCCCCGCCAAGCCTCTCTCAGAGCGCACATGGCCCGGCACTTTTGTTCACGAGTTTCCCATTTTTGCCCCTCAAAGTGTACACCATCGCTCTTCGTGCTGTGCCTCCTGACGCAGGACCCAGATGGCGAAAATTTCTCACCAAAGCGCAGACTATTCCCGGCCGGTAACTTTCCCACCTCGCCTCCGTTTTCGCCTCGAAAACAGAAAGGCTAAAAATCCAGCCCTATGAACTTCTAGTTTGGGCCGAAATGCCTTCACTATCAGAGCCAGGGTATCTTAAGCAATGGAAGAGCGGAGATTGGTGGAGCAAAGGCAAAAGAAGGCAATGGATGACCGAAGGTACAGTTGAAGAAAAGAGCAGCTCAGTAAGGAGCTGCCAGCCGAGGAGCCATCTTGGACCTTGGATTTGCAGCATGCTAGCCAGAAGGACTGCAGGATGAAGGTGGGGAGGGGGGACAGGGGTGGGGGGGAGGTGGGAGGATTCAGGAAATAGTACATTTAAAATCAGCAAGAGAAATGTCAAGGCTCTAGAGCAGAGCAGAGTTTTGGGTAAAAATAAGCAGAGTGGACCAGGAAAGGACATAGAGAGTAACAAAGGTAATAGGGCATCAGTGACTAAGGTGACATCAGGGAAAAATAGAAAAAAGTCAAAGCTACAAAATAGATGAATTAATAGCGCAGATAGAAATTAATAGGTCTGATCTAATAGCCATTAAGGAGACATGGTTGCAAAGTGACCAAGGTGGGAACTATATATTCCAGGGTACTTAACTTTTTGATGAGATAGGCAAAATGGAAAAGTAGGATGGGTAGCCCTGATAATAAAGGATGGGATAAAGACAGTAGAGAGAAAGGATCTTAGCTCTGAAAATTAAGAAGTAGAATCAGTTTGGGTGGAGCTAAGAAACAGCAAGGGGCCGAAAACATTGTTAGTGTTGTTTATCACCCCCCCAAACAGTAGTTGTAATGTCGGGCAGAGTGTCAATCAGGAAATTAGAGATGCATGTAACAAGGGTAATACTATAATCGTGGGGGTCTTTAATCTACACATAGGCGGGCAAACCAAATTTGCAGTAATAATGCGGAGGACAAATTGATGGAATCTATACAAAATAGTTTTCTAGATCAATGTGTTGAGGAGCCAACTCGGGAACAGGCTATTTTAGATCTAGTATTGTGCAATGAGAAAGGGTTAATTAATAACCTTGTAGTAAAGGGACCTTTAGGGAAGAGTGACTGTAATATGATAGAATTTTATATTGAGTTAGAAAGCGAATTAGTTAAGTCCGAAACTAGGTCTTAAATCTAAACAAAGCAAACAACGTAGGTATGAGGTGTGAGTTGGCTATGGTAGATTGGGAAATCATATTAAAAGGCATTCAGCAGAGGAAGACTAAGGGTTTAATTAAGAGGGGGAAAATAGAGTACGAGAGGAAGCTTGCAGGGAACATAAAAACTGACTGCAAAAGTTTCTATAAATGTGTGAAGAGGAAAAGATTAGTGAAGACAAACGTAGGTCCCTTGCAGTCGGATTCAGGTGAATTTATAATGGGGAACAAAGAAATGGCAGACCAATTGAACAAATACTTCAGTTCTGTCTTTATGAAGGAAGACACAAATAACCTTCCGATTGTACTAGGGGACAGTAGGTCTAGTGAGAAGGAGGAACTCAAGGATATCCTTATTAGGCGGGAAATTGTGTTAGGGAAATTGATGGGATTGAAGGCCGATAAATCCCCGGGGCCTGATAGTCTGCATCCCAGAGTACTTACGGAAGTGGCCCTAGAAATAATGGATGCATTGGTGATCATTTTCAACAGTCTATCGATTCTGGATCAGTTCCTATGGACTAGAGGGTAGCTAATGTAACACCACTTTTTAAAAAAGGAGGGAGAGAGAAAACGGGTAATTATATACCGATTAGCCTGACATCAGTAGTGGGGAAAATGTTGGAATCAATCATTAAGGATAAAATCGTAGCGCATTTGGAAAGCAGTGACAGGATCGGACCAAGTCAGCATGGATTTATGAAAGGGAAATCATGCTTGACGAATCTTCTGGAATTTTTTGAGGATGTAATTAGCAGAGTGGACAGGGAGAACCAGTGGATGTGGTGTATTTGGACTTTCAAAAGGCTTTTGACAAGGTCCCGCACAAGAGATTGGTGTGCAAAATCAAAGTGCATCATATTGGGGGTAATGTGCTGATGTGGATAGAGAACTGGTTGGCAGACAAGAAGCAGAGAGTCGGGATAAACGGGTCCTTTTCAGAATGGCAGGCAGTGACTAGTGGAGTGCCGCAGGGTTCAGTGCTGAGACCCCAGCTCTTTACAATATAGATTAATGATTTAGATGAAGGAATTGAGTGTAATATCTCCAAGTTTGTGGATGACACTAAACTGGATGGCGGTGTGAGCTGTGAGGAGGACGCTAAAAGGCTGCAGGGTGACTTGGACAGGTTAGGTGAGTGGGCAAATGCATGGCAGATGCAGTATAATGTGGATAAATGTGAGGTCATCCATTTTGGTGGCAAAAACATGGAGGCAGAATATTATCTGGATGGTGGCAGATTAGGAAAAGGGGAGGTGCAACGAGACCTGGGTGTCATGGTTCATCAGTCACTGAAAGTGGACATGCAGGTACAGCAGGCGGTGAAGAAGGCAAATGGTATGTTGGCCTTCATAGCTAGATGATTTGAGTATCGGAGCAAGGAGGTCTTACTGCAGTTGTACAGGGTCTTGATGAGGCCTCAGCTGGAATATTGTGTTCAGTTTTGGTCTCCTAATCTGAGGAAGGACGTACTTGGTATTGAGGGAGTGCAGTGAAGGTTCACCAGACTGATTCCCGGGATGGCTGGACTGTCATATGAGGAGAGACTGGATCAACTGGGCCTTTATTCACTGGAGTTTAGAAGGATGAGAGGAGATCTCATAGAAACCTATAAGATTCTGATGGGACTGGACAGATTAGATGCAGGAAGAATGTTCCCAATGTTGGGGAAGTCCAGAACCAGGGGGCATAGTCTTAGGATAAGGGGTAGGCCATTTAGGACTGAGATGAGGAGAAACATCTTCACTCAGAAAGTTGTTAACCTGTGGAATTCCCTGCCGCAGAGAGTTGTTGATGCCAGTTCATTGGATATATTCAAGAGGGAATTAGATATGGCCCTTACGGCTAAAGGGATCAAGGGGTATGGAGAGAAAGCAGGAAAGGCGTATTGAGGGAATGATCAGCCATGATCTTATTGAATGGTGGTGCAGGCTTGAAGGGCCGAATGGCCTACTCCTGCACCTATTCTCTATGTTTCTATGTTTCTATGTTCTCACAGTGTACAATTCGTCAGTTTATACTTGGGTTACAATGACAGTTAAATACATGACACTTATGTTCATATAAGGAGGTTGCGCTCCACTGAGTTCAGTCTGAACAAACTGTGTTGGGAGGAAGATGGAATTGACATCTGAGGTGTAAAGTCCTGGTGGGATTTGAACAGAATTTGAATAGAATTTAGGTTTTTGATGTGGAACTGAAGAAAGTTCTGGTAATCTAGGACTGGATGACAAACAGATGGTCAGACGATATTGGAACAGTTTTGGAGGAAGGAGAGGTGTCATTGGTGTACGTATGGAACCTGACCCAAATTTGCAGATGAGCTTTGCAAAGGAATGAGGAACAGATAAAGAATAAGAAAGGAGGACAAAGATGGAGAGTTGGGCAATGCCAAAGGAAACATGTAGGCATGGGAAGTAAAATTATTGGTGATGCACTGCACATATTTGGAAGGTAGAAATAGAACAAAGAGAGGGCAAGGCAGCAGAGTTGAACCAAAACAAATATACAAACATACAAAAAGAGAGAAAGGAAAAACTGGCTGCTCCAGTGAGCCTGTCCTAAATAGTCATGGTCCCCAGTGTTCCCTCCCGCCAGTAGTCATATAATTTTCCGAGACAGGCAAAAAAACTAGGACAATTCAACAACAACACCAACAACAACTTGTATTTATATAGCACCTTTAACGTAGTAAAATGTCCCAAGGCGCTTCACAGGAGTATTATGAGACAAAAAATTTGACCAAGTCACATAAGGAGAAATTACGGCAGGTTGGTCAAAGAGGTATTTTTAAGGAGCGTCTTCAAGGAGGACAGAGAGGTTGAGAGGCGGAGAGGTTTAGGCAGAAAATTCCAGGGCTTAGGGCCTAGGCAACAGAAGGCATGGCCACAAATGGATGAGCGATTAGAATCAGGGATGCTCAAGAGGGCAGAATTAGAGGAATGCTGATATCTCTGCGGGTTGTTGTGCTGATGGAGATTACAGAGACAGGGAACGGTGAGGCTGTGCAGGGATTTGAAAATAAGGATGAGAATTTTGAAATCGAGGTGTTGCTTAACCAGAAGCCAATGTAGGTCAGTGAGCACAGGGGTGATGAGTGAACGGGACTTGGTGCAAGTTAGGACATGGGCAGCAAGTTTTGGATCATCTCAAGTTTACGTAGGGTAGAATGTGGGAGGCCAGCCTGGAGTGCGTTGGAATAGTGAAGTCTAGAGGCAACAAAGGTGTGGATGAAAATACTGTTAAATTTTTCTCTGAATGGAGGAGAAGCAGGAGATGAGCAGGGAATGGTCGACCATATCAAAGGGCGAGGAGAAATTGGGATGGAAGAGGAGGGATAACAGGAGCAGTGGTTACAATCACACAGCAAATTATTAGTCACTTTGATCATGGCTGTGGGAGGAATGGAAACCAGATTGAAAGGAATCAAACTGGGAATGGTGGGAAGAGTTTAAAAAAAATCATTTTCGGGATGTAATTTGCTGTGTGACAATGAACACTGCTCCTGTTATTCCTCCTCATCCACCTTGTCATTCTTGGTGGTAAAGGTCGGATTTGTTGTCAAAGAGTTGCTGCAGTGCATCTTGTAGATGGTACACACTGCAGCCTTGTTACATAGGATTGCATAGGATATATTTCACAGAAACAGGCCATTCAACCCAACCAGTCCATGCCAGCATTTATGCTTCACTCGAACCTCCTCCTGTATTTCCTCATCTAAATCGATCAGCACAACCCTCTATTCACTTCTTCCTCATATGCTTGTCTAGCCTCTCCTAAAATGCATCTATACTAAATGCATATATACTATTCGCTTCAACCACTCCCTGTGATAGCGAGTTTCATATTCTCACCACTCTTTGGGTAAAGAAGTTTCTTCTGAATTCCCCATTGGATTTCTTGGTGACTATCTTATATTGGTGATTTCTAGTTATGCTCTTCCCCACAAGTGGAAACATTCTCTCTGTATCTACTCTATCAAAACCTTTCATAATTTTAAAGACCTCTATTAGGTCACGTTTCAGCCTTGTTTTTTCAAGAGAAAAGCGACCCAGCCTGTTCATCCTTTCCTGATATGTGTACCCTCGCATTTCTGGTATCATCCTTGTAAATCTTCTCTGCACCCTCTCCAGTGCCTCTATATCCTTTTTATAATATGGTGACCAGAACTGTTGTAGTACTCTAACTGTGGTCTAACCAAGGTTTGATACAGGTTTAGCATAATGTCCCTACTTTTCAATTCTGTATCTCTAGAAATAAACCCTAGTGCTTGGTTTGCTTTTTTATGTCCTTGCTAATTTGTGTCACAACTTTTAGTGATTTGTGTATTTGTACTCCGAGATCCCTTTGTTCCTCTACCCCACCTAGACTAGTACCCTCCAAGTAATAAGTGACCTCCCTATTCTTCCTACCAAAATGTAATACCTCACATTTATCTGTGTTGAATTTAATTTGCCAATTATATGCCCATTCTGCAAGTTTATTAATGACCTCCTGTAATTTGTTGTATTCCTCCTCAGTATTGACTATCATCAATATTTGACTATATTAGACAATTGACTATCATCATCTGCAAATTGTCATCTGCAAATTTACAAATTGTGGGGGAGACATTCCTCAGTGTTCTGATTGGGGGTGGTAACCGACTCGGGGCAGGACTTCCTGCGTTTGCCGCAGAAGTCCTGCCCCGGCTGCGAAATTGCAGTTATCGCATCTCAGAGGAAGTGGAAAGCAATCTTGCCTGCTCTACTTCCCTTTAGGGCAGGTTGCGTGGTGGGGCTGGGGTGCGATCGGCAGCGCTATGCTCCATGTAGTGCTGACACAGTTCAACCCCCTCCTCCTTCGCTTAAAGGGGAGGGCCGCTGCGCACTCTGCTGGGCCTCTGATGGCCTCCACTAGGCCACCGAGGTGGTGTGGTACCGAAGCCACAGTCCGGCACCCAAAGCGGAGTGCCTACCAACGGGAGAAGAAGTCAGGCTGACCAGTGAGTCGGCAAAAATGGCAACATGGCGGTACTGGCGTTCCCGACCTCCCCTTTAACTTCCGCTCCGCGAGCGGATGTCAGTCCGGTTTGTGGCCCGCGAGGCAGGTGCTGTCACTGCTCTCAGCAGCCTCATGGAGCGCAGTGCAATATCCTCTGTGGGGCGGAATGGGTCGCCGCATGACACTAGGGGGTTGCCGCACATGGCGATGACGTAATCGGCGGTTGTGTGGCAGCCCGGGATGCTAATGGTGGGTCGTGGCGCTACTGTGACATCGCTTCCGCTAACTCCCGCACAATTTCGCAGGAACCAGTAGTGCCCCCCCACCACATCCCAGGCGAAGTGTTTCGCGCCCCATTAGCAGCCCCCGGAGGCGCTAACAGGCGTTGCAAAAAGGGGCAATTTCGACCCCTGTGCATTTGATTCCAAAGTCTAAGTCATTAATGTAAATTGTGAACAACAGTGGTCCCAGCACTGACCGATGGCGGAGAGAGTGAATGATTAAAGTGGTGGATGGAATGCCAAACAAGCGCCCTGCTTTGTCCTGGATGGTGTCGAACTTCCTTCGTGTTGTTGGAGATGCAATCATTCAGGCAAGGGGAGACTATTTCATCATACTCCGGACTTGTACCTTGTAGATAATGGAAAGGCTTTGGTGAGTCAAGAGGTGAGTCACTCACCACAAAATATCTCTGACCTGCTCTTGTAGTCACAGTATTTATTTGGCTACAAGCATTCAATCCCCAGCATTGAAGCACTGACTACACTCGATCAGCTCCGCTGGGCAGGCCACATTGTCTGCATGCCAGACACGAGACTCCCAAAGCAAGTGCTCTACTCAGAACTCCTTCATGGCAAATGAGCCAAAGGTGGGCAGAGGAAATGTTACAAGGGCACCCTCAAAGCCTCCCTGATGAAGTGCAACCGACACTCCCACTAACACCTGGGAGTCGCTGGCCAAAGAACGCTCTAAGTGGAGGAAGTGCATTCGGGAGGGCGCTGAGCGCCTCGAGTTTCATCGCCGAGAGCATGCAGAAAACAAGCGCAGGCAGCGGGAAGAACATGCGGCAAACCTGTCCCACCCACCCTTACCGACTATCTGTCCCACCTGTGGCAGGGGCTGTGGTTCTCGTATTGGACTGTTCAGCCACATAAGGACTCATTCCAAGAGTAGAAGCAAGTCTTCCTTGATTCCGAGGGATTGCGGATGACGATGATTTATGTGGCTAGACCAGTTAAGTTTCGAGTCAATGGTGACCCCCAGGATATTGATGGTGGGGGATTCGATGATGGTAATGACATTGAATGTCAAGGGGCAGTGGTTAGACTCACGCTTGTTGGAGATGGTCATTGCCTGACACTTGTCTGGTGCGTATGTTACTTGCCACTTATCAGCCGAAGCCTGGATGTTGTCCAGGTCTTGCTGCATGCGGGCATGGACTGCTTCATTATCTGGGGAATTGCGAATGGAACTGAGCACTATGCAATCATCAGCAAACATCCCAATTTCTGACCTAATGATTGAAGCAGCTGAAAATGGTTGTGCCTAGATCACTGACGTGAGGGGGAGGCTGGTCTGTCGGTCGCCTTCCTATCCCTCGACCAAGAGAAGGCATTCGACAGGGTGGATCACGACTATCTGTTCGGAACTCTGCGCGCTTTCGGGTTCGGGACGCATTTCGTCGCCCGGAACCGACTTTTGTACGCCGCCGCAGAGTGTCTGATTAAGGTTAGCGGGTCCTTGATGGCGCCCCTTCGCTTTAGGAGAGGGGTGCACCAGGGATGCCCCATGTCCGGCCAGTTATACGCCGTTTGCGTGGAGCCTTTCCTGCGCCTCCTGCGGACGAGGTTGACGGGACTGGCTCTGCAAGGGCCGGGCGTAGAGGTCGTCCTCTCGGCTTACGCCGATGACGTGCTCCTCATGGTAGAGGATCCCGTTGACCTGCGGAGGATGTGTGAGTGCCAGGAGATTTACTCGGCCGCATCCTCCGCCAGGATCAACTGGGAGAAATGTTCCGGACTCCTGGTGGGTCAGTGACGGGTGGACTCCCTGCCGGAGGAGCTCAGGCCTTTTGCCTGGAGCATGACCCATCTCCTCTATCTGGGAGTCTACCTTAGCCCCGACGAGGAAGCCTGGCCGGCGAACTGGCAAGAGCTGGAGGCCAAGGTCGCCGCTCGCCTAGGGCGCTAGACAGGACTGCTCCAAGTGCTGTCCTACAGGGATCGAGCGCTAGTCATAAACCAGCTGGTGGCCGCTATGCTGTGGTACTGGCTGGTCACTTTGACCCCTCCCCCTGCGTTTGTCGCCAAGATACAGAAGAAGCTGGTGGACTTCTTCTGGAATAACAGGAAGCACTGGGTCTCTGCCGCGGTCCTGAGTCTCCCGCTTAGGGAGGGCGGTCAGTCGTTGGTGTGCGTCAGCACCAAGCTAGCGACTTTCCGTCTTCAGACTCTGCAGAGATACCTTTACGTCGAGCCCCCTCCTAGGTGGCGTGCTCTGGCGACGTATTTCTTCTGCCAGCAGCACAGCCTCAACTACGATACGCAGCTCCTGTTTGTGAGCTTGGGGGGAATCAGGACCGCCGTCCAGGAGCTGCCTGTCTTTTACAAGGAACTCACCAGGGTCTGGAACAAAGTCTCCACCAAGCCCAGCTCTCCATCGACTGGAGTGGTGGCTATCCTGCAGGAGCCGCTGCTCGGGAATCCGTACCTCCACGACCGAGGTTTTAGGTGGCAGTCGGACGAGAGGGCTGTGGCTGGTGAGGTGGCCAGGGTCAGGGACCTGCTCGATGGTGGAGGAGCAGGCTGGATGGCGCCAGACATGCTGGCACGGTGCCTAAATTCGGCCGACGTCCATTGCGTGGCCGATGCCATCGAGTCGCTAAAAACAGCTCTGGGTCCTGACTCCGTTAGGTGTGTCGAGGAGGCTCAAGCACGTGGGGAGATCCCGTCCAAACTGACCCCCGTCCGGACGGAATACCTCATCGGCACCAAACCCCGGAACCTCCCTCGGGAGCCGGCGCCTCACAACTTGAGCCGCCTCGGGGAAATCCCCTCTGTACCTTTCAGTTCTGCGCGGAGGGGTTTCCTGTACGGGCTGCTCCTGCACACCCTCAACCTTGCCATCCTCGTCTGCCGTCCGGACACGCCATGGCGCAACATCTTGCCGTCCGGAGGAGGCGGGTGTCCCCGATGGAGTGCACTCTACGCGGGAGTCCTCCCACTATTCATCGGGGACTTGGCCTGGAGGGTGATGCACGGAGCAGTCCCGTGCAACAAATTTTTAAGCCGGTTCACGGGCTCCTAGGCCGCCTGCAATTTCTGCGGTCTGGAAGAGTTCGTGTTCCATGTTTTTATGGAGTGTGCGAGGTTTCAGCCCCTGTTTCATTATTTAAAGGGGCTGCTCCTCAATTTCTGGCTGCACTTCAGTCCCACACTCCTGATCTTTGGACATCCTGTGCGGAGGGGAGCGGGTAGGTCCAAGGGTGCCATCAGCCGGTCCAGGCAGTGGGCGGTCGAGGGGGTCATTCAGCCCGACTGCCTGCCTCTCTTCCGTGCCTACATCCGGGCCAGGGTGTACTTGGAGATGGAGCACGCGGTGTCCACCGGTACGCTCGCGGCCTTCCGCGAGAGGTGGGCGCCGGAGGGACTGGAGTGCATTATTACACCCGGCAACCAAATTTTAATTTGATTTTATATGTTTTAAAGTTTAATTTGTTTTAATTGCCGGTTCTAGTGTCCCCCTCCCCTTTTATAGGGGGCACTTGTAATATTTATGATTTTAATGCCCAAAAAAAAATCACTGCCCTGAGGAACTCCAGCAGCGATGTCCTGGGGCTGAGATGATTGGCCTCCAACAAGCACAACCATCTTCCTAGATATGATTCCAGCCAGTGGAGAACTGTCCCCCTGATTCCCATTGACTTCAATTTTACTCGGCCTCCTTGGTACCACACTTGGTCAAATGCTGCCTGGGATGTCAAGGGCAGTCACTTTCACCTCATCTCTGAAATTCAGCTCTTTTGTCAATGTTTGAACTAAGATTATAATGAGGTCTGTGTTGGACTTCGTGGAGGGTTAAAGGATTAACTTCTTTGTATCATGGAGCAATAGACTTTCCAATATAAACAGGATGGCTTTAACGTGTTGTGAGAGGAAGACGTAGCTTGGCTTCTGATATATAAAGCGCTTGTGCAAAGAAATACATGAGAATAATGTTGTCAGCCATGAGTGCTTACTGTGCAACTTTAGGGGCTTGGGTAATAAACACAAGTAGAGGTATCCATTATCTACATTATAGAAAGATGACTGTTGTTGAAGCCTATTCTTCAACGAGATTGAGGCAGTTAGATCAGGAAGTTGTGTTTAAGGGATATAGCTCTGGAGTAAACAACTGCAGTGTTCAAACAAATAGTCTGTCTTCCAAGGGTTTGGGAATAGATATGCCATGAGATCTTAACTGCGACATGCAACTTTGATGTAGGCAAAATCTGGTGTATAAAGGAGCACGGTTTTCAACATGCTTTCAGAGAGCTCGAAAGATACAGAAAATCCACTCTCTGATTCGGGTTTAGTTGATCCCTCATCCTTCATCCTATCAATAGTCTGGTCTGTATACTACACTACAAAGTGTCTCGTGTTTACTATGGTTCAAAACAATGAAACGTGTTGAATGTTCACTGTCTGGAGCGAGTGGTCCTGGTGGAACCCAAACTGAGCATCGATGAGCAGGTTATTGATGAGTAAGTGCCGCTTCATAGCACTGTCGATGACACCTTCCATCACTTTACTGATGATTGGGAGTAGAGTGATGGGGGGGTAATTGGCCGGATTGGATTTGTCCTGCTTTTTGTGGACAGGACATACCTGGGCAGTTTTCCAAATTGTCGGCTAGATGCCAGTGTTGTAGCTGTACTGGAACAGCTTGGCTAGAGACACGGCTTGTTCGAGAGCACAAGTCTTCAGCACTACAACTGGGATATTGTTGAGTCCATAGCCTTTGAGGATATTGGATACAGCAGTCATTTCTTGATAGTACGTGGAGTGAATCAAATTGTCTGAAGACTGGCATCTGTGATTTTGGGGACCTCAGGAGGAGGCCGAGATGGATCATCCACTCGGCACATCTGGCTGAAGATAGTTGCAAATGCTTCAGCCTTGTCCTTTGCATGCATGTGCTGGGCTCCACCATCAGTGAGGATGGGGATATTCATGGATCATCCTCCTCCTGTCAGTTGTTTAATGGTTCACCACCATTAACATGTGGCAGAACTGCAGAGCTTTGATCTGATCCATTGGTTGTGGGATTGCTAAGCTCTGTCTATGGCATGTTGCTTCCGCAGTTTAGCAAGCATGATGGTTCTGCCACACAACACGATGGAGGATGTTCTCAGTGTGAAGGTGGAACATTGTCTCCACAAGGACTGTGCGACGGAACTCTTTGCATTGGGAGGCTGAACTTCCTTGGCTCAGTTCTTCGCATTTTTCAACTTGTCTTGCAGTAGAATGAGGTAGAACCAGAAACTACGATGGAGGTGAGGCTATTCCAGCATTCATTGTGGCAGGGAAAGCCCTCCATTAAAGGCCTAGCGATGTGGTTGACTCGCAGCTGAAAATCTTCTGCCTTGGAATTGCACAATATTGACAGCTCTGGCTTCTGCATGTTCAAAAACAGCAGGTGAAGGGTTAACTCTGAAAATGGAGATACAATCCATCTCACTAGAGTAGCTCAAGAAAGTTAAAATTAAATATTGCCAGTGCAGAAACCACACAACCATCTGCACAGACAAAATATCATTGCATTGGAATCCCCTTCTGATTACAATGATGTTATTGTACCTGGCCAAGGGGAGCTTTCCTCATTAAATGTCTCTGAATTTAATTGATCCACTTGCAGCAATAAACCTTAAAATTTCAATTAGATACAGATACAGTTCTGCTTCTGTAGCATTCAAGTCAACAATTTAATAGGCCTTAGATATCTGTTGGGCAAGTGATTAAAATCTATACTACAAGATGTAAGTTAGTGATTATTTTATTAATGCCACATATTATTTGGTATGCATAAAAGCAAATGCTAAAGAAAGTGCTCCCAATTGATTATTGCTTCTAATATTAATTTCCCTTTTTCAATTCTGGCCTCTTGGGCATCCCTGGTTTTAATCACTCAATCATCGGTGGCTATGCTTTCAGCTTTCTGGGCCCTAAGCTCTGGAATTCCCTCCGTAAACCTCTCCGCCTCTCTCTCCTCCTTTAAGATGCTCCTTAAAACGTAACTCTTTGACCAAGCTTTTGGTCACCTGCGCTAATTTCCACTTCTGTGGCTCGGTGTCAAAACAGTTTTTTATTGATATCGCTCATGCTAAGTACCTTGTGATGTTTTGTTACATTAAATGTGCTATATAAATGTAAGTTGTTCTCAATTTACTTGCCTTGCTAGATACCTTGTTTGTCTATAAGTTGTAGTGCTGATAACAGGGACTGTGGCATAGTGGTTATGTTACTGAACTAGTGATCCAGAGGCCTAGACTAATGTTCCAGAGATGTGAGTTCAAATCCCACCAATTTAAATTCACTTAATTAAATAAATCTGGAATAAAACACTAGTATCAGTAATGGTGACCATGAAACTACTGGATTGTTGTAAAAACCCATCTGGTTCACTAATGTCCTTTAGGGAAGGAAATCTGCTGTCCTTACCCAGTCTGGCCTATATGTGATTTCAAGCCCACAGCAATGTGGTTGACTCTTGACTGCCCTCTGAAAGGGCCTAACAAGACATTCTGTTGTCAAGAAGGTTGCTCACCACCACCTTATCAAGGGAAATTAGGGATGGGAAATAAAGTATGTTCATGGGATGTGGGTGATACTGCTGAGGTTGCATTTATTACCATCCATAGTTTTCCTGAGAAGTTGGTGATGGACCTTCTCCTTGAACTTAGCAGTTTTTGTGGTGATGGTGTTGATATGCCTGGTCCTGTTAAGCCTCTGGTTAATAGTGATCCTAGGAAGTTATAGAGTAACTTGGAAATTGTGGTGCCTTTGTAGGTCTAGGGGAAGTGACTGGGCCATTTATTGTTAGAGCTGATCGTTGTCTGGCACTTATGTAGCACAACTGTTTCCTGATACTTTTCAACTTAAGCCTATATGTGTCAGCTGTGGCTCAGTGGTAGCTCTCTTGCCTCTGAGTCAGAAGGTCATGGGTTCAAACCCAACTCCAGAAATCTCGGCAGACACCTCAGTGCAGTACTGAGTGAGTGGACCTGGTCATTTATTTCATTGTTGTTTGTGGGATCTTGCTGGGTGCAAATTGATTGCTCTGTTTACTACTTTACAACAGTGACAACACTTCAAAGGTTCTCCTGAGCCACTCCCACTCTATCTACTTCATCTCACCCGATCAACATTCCTTTCTCTCTCCATGTACTGAATTAGCATTCCCTTCAATGCATTTTTGGTGCTTACATTCTTGCAAATTTGCAATCCAGTCTGTTACCATAGCAGTTGGAAATGGTATTTTGAAAACAATGGGAGAATGCCTAGTGGGATAGAATGATTCTCACAGGAGACACCAGGCTGGCCGGCCATGAGACTTTTTACCTTTTTATGTAACTGGAGCATTGAGACAATGGGAAGGACCCCAGGGCTCCATTAGCTAAAGTGGTCAAATCATAGAATCATTGAATGATGCAACACAGAAGGAGCCCATTCGGTCCATCGTACCTGTTGGTAGCTGGCTCTTTGAAAGAACTATTCAATTAGTCCCGGTCCCCTGGTCTTTCCCCATAGCCCTGCAAATATTTTCACTTCGAATATGTATTCAATTCCCCTTTGAAAGTTATGATTGAATCTGCTTCCATCACCTTTCAGGTAATGCGTTCTAGATCATAATAACTCGCTACGTAATTTTTTTTTCCTCGTGTCGTTTCCGATTCTTTTGCCAATTATCTTAAACCTGTGCCCTCTGGTTACCGACCCTTCTGCCACTGGAAACAATTTCTCCTTATTTACTCTATCAAAACCCTTCATGACTTTGAACACCTCTATCCAATCTCCCCTTAACCTTCTCTGCTCTAAGGAGAGAAACCCCAGTTCCTCCAGTCTCTCCACATAAATGAAGTCCCTTATCCCTGGTACCATTCTACTAAATCTCCTCTGCACCCTCTTGAAGGCCTTAACATCCTTCCTAAAGTGTGGAGCCCAGAATTGGGCATAACACTCCAGCTGGAGCCAAACCAGTGTTTCAGAAAGGTTTAGCATAATTTCCTTGCTTTTGTAATCTATGCTATACCTCTATTTATAAATCCTAGGATCCCATCTGCTTTTTAGCAACATTCTCAACTTGTCCTGCCACCTTAAAGGCTTGTGTACACACTAACATCCCCAGGTCTCTCTATTCCTGCACCCCCTTTAAAACTGTAACATGTAGATTATATTGCCTCTCCTCATTCTTTTTTAAAATCATAGAATCATAGAAATTTACAGCACAGAAGGAGGCCATTCCGCCCATTGCGTCTGTGCCGGCCGACAAAAAACTATCCAGCCAAATCCCACTTTCCAGCTCTTGATCCGTTGCCTTGTAGTTACGGCACTTCAAGTGCATACTCAAGTATTTTTAAATGCTATTAGGGTTTCAGACAGTGAGTTCCAGACCCCCACCCACTGGGTGAAATATTTTCTCCTCAAATCCTCTCTAAACCTCCTACCACTTAATTTAAATCTAATTATTGACCACTCTGCTAAGGGAAATAGGACCTTCCTATCCACTCTATCTAGGCCCCTCATAATTTTATACACTTCAATTAGGTCTCCCCTCAGCCTCCTCTGTTGCAAAGAAAACAACCTCAGCCTATCCAATCTCTCCTCATAGCTAAAATTCTCCAATCCAGGCAACATCCTCGTAAAGCTCCTCTGTACGCTCTCCAGTGCAATCACATCTTTCCTGTAGTGTGGTGACCAGAACTGCATACAGTACTCTAGCTGTGGCCTAACTAGTATTTTATACAGTTCAAACATAACCTCCCTTCTCTTGTATTCCTTGCCTCAGCTACCAAAGGCAAGTATCCTGGATGCCTTCTTAATCACCTTATCTCCCTGTCCTGCAATCATCAGAGATCTGTGGACATGCACTCCAATGTCCCTTTGTTCCTCGCCACTTCTCATTGTCCTACCATTTATTGTGTATTCCCTTGTCTTGTTAGCCCTCCTCAAATGCATTACCTCACACTTCTCCGGATTGAATTCCATTTGCCACTGTTCTGCCCACCTGACCAGTCCATTGATATTTTCCTACAGTCTACAGCTTTCTTCTTCATTATCAACCACATGGTCAATTTTTGTATCATCTGAAAATTTCTTAATCATTCAAATCCAAATCATTGATATATCTCTCTTAGGCAGTCCCTTGGAGTCAAGGATGACTTGCTTCCACACTACAAATGAGTTCTCAGGTGACTGATGAGTCCGATGCGGGACCCACAGTCTCTGTCACAGGTAGGGTAGAAAGTGGTTGAGGGGACATTGGTTGAAGGGATGGTGGTTAGGCTGCTTGGGTTATCAAGCGCTCCTTCCGCTGTTTGCGCTTGGCCTCTGCTTGCTCCCGGCGAAGAGACTCAGTGTTCGCCGCCTTCCCAGATGCTTCTCCTCCACTTTGAGTGGCCTTGGCCCAGGGATTCCCAGGTGTCGGTGGGGATGTTGCAATTTTCAAGGAGGCTTTGAGGGTGTTCTTGATGCATTTCCTCTGCCCACCTGGGGCTCGCTTGTCATGTTGAAGCTCTGAGTAGAGCGCTTGTTTTGGGAGTCTCGTGACATGCGGACGATGTGGCTGGTCCATCGGAGCTGATCAAGCGTGGTCAATGCTTCAATGCTGGGGATGTTGTCCTGAGCGAGAACAATGATGTTGATGCACCTATGCTCCCAATGGATTTGTAGGATCTTGCAGAGGCAGCACTGGTGGTACTTCTCCAGTGCTTTGAGGTGCCTGCTGTACATAGTCCATGTCTCTGAAGCATATAGGAGGGTGGGTATCTCTACTGCTCTGTCGACCATGAGCTTGGTGTCGGGTTTCAGGTCCTAGTCTTTGAACATTCTCTTCCTCAGTTGACCGAAGGCTGCACTGGCACACTGATAGAGATGTTGGACCTTGTCATCGACATCTGCCCTTGTTGACAGCAAGCTCCCGAGATATGGAAAATGGTCCACGTTGTCCAAGATCTCGTCGTGGACTTTGATAATCAAGGCGCAGTACTGTGTGGTGGGGGCAGGTTGGTAGAGGACCTTTGTCTTACGGATGTTTAGTGTAAGGCCCATGCTCTCGTACGCTTTGGTGAAGGTGTTGACGATGGTTTGGAGTTTGGCCTCCGAGTGTGCGTAGACGCAAACATCGTCTGTGTTCTGTAATTCAATGACAGAGGATGGGACGACCTTGGATCTGGACTGGAGGCGACGGACGGAAGTTGTTTATCCTGTTGATTAGCTCCACTCCAGTGGGGAGCTTACTGAGGGTCCAAATTTCTACAAGAGTTGCCCCATTTCTTTTGGAGTAAGTAGCTTTTTTTGGAGTAACTTAAAAATCTCAAATTTCCCCATTTAACTTGCTCCAATGTAAGTCAGTAAGTTAGGTTTTTTTTTAGTTTAGTTTGTTCTCTCCAAAAGGAGGCATGACAAGCCACTTACGCATTTGGAAAGCAGTGACAGGATCGGTCCAAGTCAGCATGGATTTATGAAAGGGAAATCATGCTTGACAAAGCTTCTAGAGTTTTTTGAGGATGTAACTAGTAGAGTGGATAAGGGAGAACCAGTAGCTGTGGTGTATATGGACTTTCGCAAGGCTTTTGACAAGGTCCCACACAAAAGATTAGTTTGCAAAATTAAGACACATGGTATTGGGGGTAATGTATTGATGTGGATAGAGAACTGGTTGGCAGACAGGAAGTGGGAATAAACGGGTCCTTTTCAGAATGGCAGGCAGTGACTAGTGGGGTGCCGCAGGGTTCAGTGCTGGGACCCCAGCTATTTACAATATACATTAATGATTTAGACGAAGGAATTGAATGTAATATTTCCAAGTTTGCAGATGACACTAAGCTGGGTGGCAGTGCGAGGTGCAAAGAGGATGCTAAGAGGCTGCAGGGGGACTTGGACAGGTTAGGTGAATGGACAAATGCATATCAGATGCAGTATAATGTGGATAAATGTGAGGTTATCCACTTTGGTGGCAAAAACTGGAAGGCAGAATATTATCTGAATGGTGACAGATTAGTAAAAGGGGAGGTGCAACGAGACCTGGGTGTCGTGGTACATCAGTCATTGAAGGTAGGCATGCAGGTACAGCAGGCAGTAAAGAAAGCAAATGGCATGCTGACCTTCATAGTGAGGGGATTTGAGTATAGGAGCAGGGAGGTCTTACTGCTGTTGTAGAGGGCCTTGGTGAGACCACACCTTGAGTATTGTGTGCAGTTTTGGTCTCCTAATCTGAGGAAGGACGAGCTTGCTATTGAGGGAGTGCAGCGAAGGTTCACCAGGCTGATTCCTGGGATGGCAGGACTGACATATGAGGAAAGACTGGATTGGCTAGGCTTAAATTCACTGGAATTTCGAAAAATGAGAGGGAATCTCATAGAAACGAATAAAAATCTGATGCGACTGGACAGATTAGATGCAGGAAGAATGTCCCAAATGTTGGGGAAGTCCAGAACTAGGGGACAGAGTCTAAGGATAAGGAGTAAGCCATTTAGGACCGAGATGAGGAGAAACTTTTTCACCCAGAGTTTTGAACCTGTGGAATTCTCTGTCACAGAAAGTTGTTGAGTCCACTTCATTGGATATATTCAAAAGGGAGTTAGATTTTGCCCTTATGGCTAAAGAGATCAAGGGGTATGGAGAGAAGGCTGTGGTGGGGTACTGAGGTTGAATGATCAGCCATGATCATATTGAATAGCAGTGCAGGCGCGAAGGGCCCACTGGCCTGCTCCTGCACCTCTTTTCTATGTTTTTATGTTTCTATGTTACACCACTTCTGGCCATAGAAGCAAATTTGGCCAGCTGAAAGTTACTCCAAACTAACTTAGGCCAGTGTATGTGGCCACTTTTGGAGGCACAGAAAAACCTTACCTACATTTAGGAAATCAGCGCAGGTACCCAGAGATACGGGGTGGGGGGGTGGGGGGGGCGGGGTACGGTGGTGGAAGGTGAGTTAGAGGATTCCAAAGCTCTAAAGACCTTCACAACATCAGCACAACATTACAACATCTTCAGCACAACAGCTGCACAACATCACCACAAATAAATGAAAGATAGAGCAGTCCTATCTGCCGACCAGCTAGCTCTCCCGCCATGGCTAATGGCAGCAGACACGCATGACTGTAGGGGTGAGGGATTTTTACTTTTTACAGTTGAGCCTAAATGTTGCGTGGTCCTAATGGAGGATGATTCAGTTTTGAAGCAAAATATCATTTATTGTAAATTTTACAGTGCACTTCAACGATACCAACAACAACAGCCACAACAGGAAAGAAAGTCTGCACCCATCCCTCACCCACATCTCGGGGAAAGTGCACTTCCTTATAGGGTCGGTGATGGTGGTGCCGGGGGTGGGGGCCCGGCTTAGGTCTGACCGGTAGCTGGTGCATGGAGTGAAGTGGGAGTGGCATTTGAAAGGTCAAAATTCACGGGAACCCCCCTGTGTTTGGGCTCATTGGAAATGAAATTTAATTTGGGACTATCTACTGGAAAGTTTGAAATCCTAAAGTGCTTATGGAAGAAACTACGAACTTTAATCGAATTTTGGACTTTTACAAGACAAATTCAAGTCTGTGGGCGGGCCTAAGGAACTAAAGGAGCCAACTTGATTATTGGAACTGTCTGGATAAATTGTCTGGAGAAATGGATATTTGAAAACCCTTCCCCACAAGAGACATTAACATTACAACAATAACTCAGAGATGGCCAGCCATCAAACTGAACCGATGAAAGCCCTCTTGAGCATGAATAAGAACAAAGGGCCCACTACAGCCTGTATGCAAAAACCAAGCACCAAAGGACATTGCGATTACCAAGCTAATATTTCCATCAGGAAACAGATTTAGAAGAGCAACCCACCCAAGACATATTAACTTTTAATGAGCCCGCCAAAATATTACAAAGAAATGTCAAGCCCGCTAAATTTAAACAAAGAATTCTGGATTGATTTGGCGTGAAGATTAGGACAACTCAAACAGTATAACTGGCCCCCTGTTTTAAAACAGGGTATGCCATACTGCGACTATGCCATTAAGAAGGGAGAGAAACCAATGTGACAGTTGAAAACCAACTTCTCCAGCCTCGAAGTCCTGAAGTCCAAAAAGGAAGGAAGAACATCACCATCGCGGCAGCAACCAACCACAGCTAACATGGCACCACTAAAACCACCACGATTGACCAAACTCAAAACAAAACTCCAACAGAAAGAAACCGAAGAATCAAAAGTTTCCACTCTACAAGCTGTTCCTGAGCTACCAACAGGTAAAACATTTCCTAAAGAACTGTAGTTCAGAAGAATGAGAGGGGACCTCATAGAAACGTTTAAAATTCTGACGGGTTTAGACAGGTTAGATGCAGAAAGAATGTTCCCAATGTTGGGGAAGTCCATAACCAGGGGTCACAGTCTGAGGATAAGGGGTAAGCCATTTAGGACCGAGATGAGGAGAAACTTCTTCACCCAGAGAGTGGTGAACCTGTGGAATTCTCTACCACAGAAAGTAGTTGAGGCCAATTCACTAAATATATTCAAAAGGGAGTTAGATGAAGTCCTTACTACTCGGGGGATCAAGGGTTATGGCGAGAAAGCAGGAAGGGGGTACTGAAGTTTCATGTTCAGCCATGAACTCATTGAATGGCGGTGCAGGCTAGAAGGGCTGAATGGCCTGCTCCTGCACCTATTTTCTATGTTTCTATGTAAAAACCTACTTCTGATGAAAGAAAATAGGTACTTACCCCACAAATCCAAAATGCACCTTACCGCATCAGCGGACTCAACCCAACTGAAGATTGCACAGTAAGAAGTCTCCTCCGACGTTCAGCAGAACTTCAGTACCCGGCAAGCAGAACTTACAGAATTCAACGAACCCTGAAATCGTGAACTACCGCTAACAGACCAGAAAGGATTGGTAAGCATAGTCCCTGCCTGCCCTGGAGTCTAACCTAGCTAGGATTAGGTACTGGGAGGTGCGAGGTGTAATTTTTACTGTAACTCCATTTGAATGTGTAATGTATTGTTCTTTATTAGAGTGATTATAAGTTTGACATTGCACTTTCTTGTCTGTAATAAAGTCAAAGTTCTTTTGCGTCAAACCAGTTGTCCTTTACACAACCCCCAAATAAATCCAGAGTCCAGAACCCAAAGGAGTGGGAGTGATTCGAACCGCTCAAGTAGGTCAGAGGTGAACCTGACCCCTGGGACCACTCCTTACACATTTGAGTCTCTGGCCTTTGTGCCCTTATTACAGAAGCCAGCTCCCTCATGGCATCTGCCATCATCTGCACACCCTCTAAATGCCTGCCCTGACTTCCCGTCTTAGTGCAGAGGTTTCACCCGATAGTGTCGCGACCTCATCACGCACCACCACTGATGGCCGCCACAAGTAATCTTGTGAAGGCATTGGTCTCCTCACCCAATGAAAAAACCTGGTTAACTTCTGCTGAGTGCTGCCTCTCAGGAGAGACTGGTTGACTTCTCCTTCCCCTCGCCGTGGCACCCCTCCAGTGCGAGGTGCAGGCTGAAACGGTGGGGGACATTTGTTTATGCTCCATAACCACTTATTCTGAGGACGCTCTCTCTTTAATTGGCCGATTGCCAAGCTTCCTCTTACACTGCGCATGCACGCAAACTGAACCACCCATTGCGCATGCGCGCATGCTCAAACTGTCATGCATGCCTCTTCCGGCACTACACAACATGCTGGGTCCAAGCCCCGCACCCCTGCTGGCCACGTTGAGCAAGCGCGGCTGAAGCTCTGCGCCCCCCAGGCTCTGCTGTGCACGCCGATGGATCCGGACGATGAGGGAGCGGCCAAATCCAGAGGTAGATTTTTGGTGCTTTTTTCCCCCCAGGAAGTCAGCACACCACATCGAAATACACCGCTCTAAGCAGCTGGGGAGATTTGGGGCCAGGGGGCACAAGGTCTGCTTACAAGTGTGACAGGAGATGTTGCACCCCAGGGAATACCTAATGAAAAATCTGACTATTTCTAGCAGCAACATTCAGTGGTGCAATGTACAAAAGTGGAATGCCCCATTTCACTGGGGAGGGTTGGGGCATCTGATAATCATGGAGTTTGCCAGGTTGGAGAGGGGTAAAAGAAAGATTACTTTGAAAACAATGTGTGTGGTGAACAAGCCCTATCGAGAAAAGTTACCACATAAATTTGATTTCCTTGTGCCATTTTCGGTTAATCTGAGAGGTTTAAGTAAGGTATATATTTTTTTAGGGTTTTATATATGGGGGGAGGGTGGGGGGAAATTGCCCCCTGCCCCGTTTCGGCAGGATAATTCGAATTCGTATTTCCCAGCGGGAGTTGGAGGGAAGAAGCGGAAAATTCAGCTCTTTAACTGTGAAGCCACCTCCCAGCGCTTTGGGGTGTTGTTTGAGGTTATGTGGGGGGGGGGGGATCGCTTCGGGGCTGGGGTTGTGGCCATCACTGCGACGCGGACGTGCCGCGTCATGCTGATGCGTAGCAATGTCCATCCCCTTCAGCTAAAGGGGAGGGATGCTGTGAGGCCAAGTGAGACCTCCGTGGCGCCCACTGGGACTCCAAGAAGGGATTCAGCTGGGCCACTAGCCCGGCACCCAAGAGAGGTTGCCGGGCTGCCTGTTGAAGGATTGGCCAAACCCGTGGCCACAATTATCGACCGACTGCAGAGTCGAACGATAATTAAAAGAAATTGGTGGTCGTGGCGGTGCGCTCTCTCCTTTAAGAACGGCTGCACCGCCCAGCCACTAGCAGCTTCCCGCCTCGCGAAGCTTTTGGGGCACCGACCGGGGGGCAATTTGCCTCACGGGATGGAAAAGGTGTCACGACTGGGCGGGATGGAACATAGGGGCACACCGGAAACACGTTTTTGCCACCCCCCGGCTCAGTGGGCAATTGCGGATGGGTCCGGCCCTCTGCCTATGCCTGGTCAGTAAGACCTTACTGCCTGGTAAAGAGCGTTACAAAAAGGGACAAGTTCGGCCCCATAAGGTTTTAAAGGCAGTGGGAAAGCACATTGCAGTTGCCCTAACTATAATCTTCCAAAGTTCTCTCGCTTCAGGAACTGTTCCTTTAAATTCAAAAATTGCACATGTCACTCCACTATTTAAGAATAATGAGTGAGAACATTGGGGAATTATAGACCAGTTAGCCTAACATCTGTTGTTAGGAAATTGCTAGAGTCTATAAATTAAGGATAGGGTGACTGCCTGGTAACATTTTCAATTGATCTGAGAGATCCAGCATGGCTTTGTGAAAGGTAGGTCATGCCTGACAAATCTGATTAAATTTTTTGAGGAGGTGGCTAAAGTAGTGGACAGGGGAATGTCTATGGACACCCAGAAGACATTTGATAAAGCCCCACAAAAGAGACTGTTAACTAAGGTAGATGTCCACGGATTTGAGGGAAAATTATTAACCTGGCTAGGAAATTGGCTGAGTGGCAGGATACAGGCAGCAGGAATAATGGGTAGATACTCAAATTGGCATGATGTGACAAGGACCTAAAAATGAAAGAACAGGGTACTTTCTAAATGATGAAAAGCTAAAAATAGTGGAGGTCCAAAGAGACCTGGGGGGTCCATGTACACAGATCAGTAAAATGTCATGAATAGATACAGAAAATAATCAAAAAGGCTAATGGAATGCTGGCCTTTATATTTCGAGGATTAGAAGACAAGGGGGTAGAAATTATGCTGCAGCTATATAAAACCGTGGTTAGACCACACCTGCAGTACCGTGAGCAGTTCTGGGCTTCACACCTTCGGAAGGATATATTGATCTTGGAGGGAATGCAGCGTAGGTTTACCAGAATGATACCCGGACTTCAAGGGTTAAGTGACGAGGAGAGAGTACACAAATTAAGCTTGTATTTCCTAGAATTTAGAAGGTTAAGTAGTGATCTGATCGAAGTGTTCAAGATATTGGGCTCAATTTTCCTCAGTTATCTGCACCGTGTTGTTGATGCGCGCCGCTTTTTTTTGGCCTAAATTATAATATCCAAGTTTCCCCAAAGATTGTGCACCAACGTAACTCAGTTAGTTACGATTTTTTTAGGTTATCTTTTTTTGCATCATAGGTGGCGGGACCTGATGTCTGCGCCAATTTTTCACATTTATGCAAGTTTGGCCAACATACATTTTTCCGAGGACGGCATATGTGACTACGGCCAAAAAAACCTTCTGGGCACTTAAAAAACCAGCGCACATTAAAAAAATCAGCACAGAAAGACACCATTGTTTTTAGGCAAAATTTTGGAGGGAGTCAAGAACACATTAAATATGTATCATGAAGCTTAATTTTTTTCAAACTTAAAACGCAGAAAATGAAAGACTAATGCAATTCTTTAATTTTGGATTTTTTTCAAAGTGCCACACCACCACCGATCATCTCGAAACCGGGCTCGAGGGTCTGAGCGTCGACCAGCAGAATCGGTCCTTCGCCTGGACACAGGGGCTCGGGGCTCGGCTTCAAAAGAAACCCGGGGCGGGGGTGGGGGTGGAAGCCAAACTGAAGGGATGAGAACCCTTACACTATGCAGCAGCATCAAATGAAGCCTGGGGGTGGGTGCGGGGGCAAAGGTGGGGGGGGGGGAGCGGGGAGTGTTTGCCGAGCCCCTGTGAAGGAGCAAATCTACTGGCCGACCCTTGAGCCCGGTGAGGAGATGTTCAGCTGGTGGTGTGGCACTTTGAAAAATATCTAAAATTAAAGGATTGCATTAGACTTCGTTGCCCCAAATATCCTCATTTGAATGCCTAGCTTCCCGTTCTAAGCAAGCCTATTGCGCATGCGCAGACCTGGGTGTGGTCCATACTAGAGCGTCGACCTTGGGGAGAGAGAGAACAAAGAAGCTTGATGTGCTGTTTTGAGCTTCTTGCAAAGGTAAATTTAATCATGGGGGCAATACTGACAATGCCAAACCTCGTGCAAGCCTTCTGCATGATGGTGCTGCGGAGGAGACGATTGATTCGACGGCATCGCATGAGGAACCTCAGAGCACATAGAATGATGGGCAGAAGCCTTACCCACATCGGGTATATCGAGACAGGCATTCATACCGGCACCTGAGTGATGCAAATTGTGTGAAAAGGCTGTGTTTCCGCAAAGAAGTTGTAACCGACATCTGTGAGTTAGTAAAAGCAGACCTGCAACCTAGAAGCATCAGGAGGACGGCTTTGTCAGTTGAAGTGAAGGTTACAGCTGCACTTTCATTCTATGCAGCTGGATCGTTCCAGGCCACAACTGGAGATGTGTGCACCATTTCTCAACATGCAACACATATCTGCAGTCAGCAGGTGACTGCTGCACGACATGCCCGGAGGAATGACGACATAAAGTTCTCCATGACCGCGCAGGCAATGCGTGAAAGGGTTGTGGGCTTCTCCAGGATTGCTGGCTTCCCAAGGGTACAGGGCTGCATTGATTGTACCCACATCACCTTGCGAGCACCTTTGGAGGATTTTGAGATGTGCAGGAATAGAAAAAGCTTCCACTCTGTTAATGTACAGCTCGTGTTGTGATGACATGCATCACATCATGTCAGTTCATGCGAAATACCCTGGGAGCACCCATGATATGTTCATCCTACGCGAGCGCGCTATATCTACCATATTTCAGCAGCAGCCAGAAGGGCAGAGCTGGCTGCTGGGAGACAAAGGGTACGGCCTCGCCACTAGTTCATGACGCCCCTACGCGTAACCCGGACGGAAGCTAACTGGGAATAACATATCACACATTGCGATGCGCAGCATAAGAGAGAGGACCATTGGCATCATGAAACAGCATTTCCGATGCTTGGACCATTCCGGAGACTACTTGCAATACTCCCCTGAGATTGTCGGTCAGTTCACTGTTGTACATGCTGCATAACTTAGCCATCATGAGGCAGCAGCAGCTGGTAGTAAAAGAGCCACCTGAGGTGAAATTGGCTGATGATGAGGATGAAGATGCAGATGACGAGGAGGCGGAGGAGGCCAAGGAGGCCAGGCAATTACCTGAACCCGGAACACGACGGCGGAGGAGGGCGGGCTGTCGTGCCCTTTTAACGATAGCTTGAGCCTTCTGCCATCAGCTCATCCGTGAACGCTTTGGTGCCTGAAGGCTCAGCGGCAACTATTCCAAATGGACTGTTTGGACCTGTTCTGTAATGTTGTGTTGTGTTAATGGAATAAATAATGGAAATTATTCTTCTTTACTTCAAAAAGTTGTGTTAACAATGGAACAAATAATGGAAATGATTCAGTTATAATTTCAAATATATTTTATTCAAAAGTTTAACAAACACTTGCTTGTACAGGTTGAGCGTCCAAAATCCGGAGTTCAAAATTCGGAATGTTCCGGAATCCGGACACCGAGCCGATCCCTGGAGGGGTCGTCCGGAAACCGGAAAATGTTCCGAAATCCGGACTCCCTCCACTTGGGCGACCCGACTTCGCCCCGGCCCTCGGTGGCCCGATCACGCCTCGACCCTCGGTGGCCCGACCCCCCCCGGCCAGCCCTACCTCGCTCTGGCTCTTGGCCGCCGATCTCGCCCCGGCCCTCGGTGGCCCGACCCCCCCCAGCCAGCCCTACCTCGCTCTGGCCCTTGGCCGCCGATCTCGCCCCGGCCCTCGGTGGCCCGATCACGCCTCGACCCTCGGTGGCCCGACTCCCCCCGGCCAGCCCTACCTCGCTCTGGCCCTTGGCCGCCGATCTCGCCCTGGCCCTTGGTGGCCCGACCCCCCCCCGGCCAGCCTTACCTCGCTCTTGCCCTTGGCCGCCGATCTCGCCCCGGCCCTCGGTGGCCCGATCACGCCTCGACCCTCGGTGGCCCGACTCCCCCCGGCCAGCCCTACCTCGCTCTGGCCCTTGGCCGCCGATCTCGCCCCGGCCCTCGGTGGCCCGACCCCCCCCGGCCAGCCCTACCTCGCTCTGGCCCTTGGCCGCCGATCTCGCCCCGGCCCTCGGTGGCCCGACCCCCCCCCGGCCAGCCCTACCTCGCTCTGGCCCTTGGCCGCCGATCTCGCCCCGGCCCTCGGTGGCCCGACCCCCCCCCCGGCCAGCCCTACCTCGCTCTGGCCCTTGGCCGCCGATCTCGCTCTGGCCCTCGGTGGCCCGATCACGCCTCGACCCTCGGTGGCCCGACCCCCCCGCAGCCAGCCCTACCTCGCTCTGGCCCTTGGCCGCCGATCTCGCCCTGGCCCTCGGTGGCCCGACCTCCGGCCTGACTTCACCCGCCCCGACTTCGCCACGACTTCGCCCAGCCCGGCCCTCGGCGGCCCGACCTCGCCTCCTCTCTCCTACTTCTCCCCCCTCCCTCGGTGGGCCGACCTCGCCCCCTTACCTTGGCTGCCCGACCCCACTTACCTCAGCCCAGGCAAAGACGTTCGAAAATCCAGAAATACCCGGAATCTGAAACAGCCTCGGTCCCGAGATTTCCGGATTTCGGACGCTCAACCTGTACTTAACTTAACTTTAATAAAAATATTCTGGTATCAAACTTTAAAGTAAGATCACTTACAAACTTTTAAACTTGTAAATTTACATAAATTAAAAGTTTTTTGCAAGTTAAGAACAGTTACAACAATAATAATAAGAAGAACAACAACAGCAGCTAGGAAAGACTGCACCCATCTCTCCTCCAGCTTATTCTTTCGAAGTACTGCGCACTTCTTGATGGGTGGGCAGAGGGGGGAGGGGGTTGCGGTGGCAGGAGTTAATGTGGAAGGCCCAGCTCGGGCCTCTTCAGAGGCTGGTCTGGGGATTGGAGTGGGAGTGGCAGTTGATTCTGTCAATGGGTGCGGGGTCTGGGCGTGTTCCCTTATTACAACAGCTAACTCTGACATTCGCTCCCTCATATTCCCTGACAGTGTCTCAGCTACCTCCAACATTCCCTCCTTCATGTTCACTGATAGTGTATCAGCTTCCTGTGACATTCCCTCCCTCATGTTCACCAACAATGTGTCAACTACCTGCAACATTCCCACCCTCAAGTTCACTAACAGTGCATCAGCAACCTGCGACATTTCCTCCCCCATGTGCAACGGCAGTGTATCAGCTGCCTACGACATTCTCTCCCTCATGTTCCCACACAATGTTCCCATTTCTCGTGAGAGTGTTGTTACTTCTCTCGATAATCCTGATACCTCATCATGCAGCCCACTGATGGTGTACTGGTATGATCGTGTAAGGTCAATGCTCTCCGCACTCATTGCCATCATCTGAACCACATCTGTTAGATCCTGCACCTCAGGAGAGTGCTGTCGAGCTCTCCTTCCCCTCCTCACCCTGGGGGTGGCTCGCTGCATCCCACAGGGACCCACAGCCTCGGACTGTGAGAAACCATGGAATGTCCCAACACTCGTAGCACTCAGGAAAGGGCCTGGCACCTCAATGGGCGGCATCTGCACCTCATCCAGATTACATACAGCAATGTGGGCGTCATCCATCACCTCCGCCTCCCCCTCCCCCCCATGCTCTTGATCTGGAAGGTGGGATTGGAAGATGTTCTCCTCTTCAGGCTCGTCCACATCTGAATCTTCTTCTGCATCAGCTTCATCCTCGTCAGGGTTGGCCTCAAGTTCTGCAAAATGTAACAGAACAGACAAATGGTTAGCAGCAGAGGGGCAGGGTGGCATGAGTAGGCACACACAGTGCAGGCAGAAAGCTCATTTGAAGGACCACGATGAATGATAGCACATTGCATCAACCAAAGCGTAGCTGACGGAAACATCCCCATGAACCGAAGCATGGCAAGCCGCCCAGTACTTAACATTTAGCAAAGCCAGACTGGAATTTGCAGGACTTACCCTCTCCCTCGAGTGTGGGCCCAGTTTGTGCAGTGGTGGTTGCTTTTCTCCAGGCAAGACCCATCAAAGCAGCAACCCTCTCTTCCAAAGGCGTCAGTGGGTGCAGATTTGCCGGGCCTCCTCCTGTTTGAGTTCTTTCCCTTTTGTTGTGTGCTACCTTCCTCTGCAAAGATGAAAATAGAACTTTTTAGAGAGGGTGTCTTTCTGCTGGGTGAAACATATACAGATGGTCACATTTACAATTGCAATTCCATTGAATAAATGAAAATATTACTTACACTAACTACTTGACCAAAGTCCTGCCACTTCTTTTTGCACTGCCTCGAGTGCTCGGGGTGATCACCATTGCACAGTAATCTTCTGCAAGTTGGTTCCAGCGTTTGTTCATTTCTTCTGGTGAAACTTTTATGTGACCTCTGCTGGTGTCCAGCTTGTGCCATCTGGCCTCAATTACAGTAACTAGTGCCTCCACTTCATCCTGTAAGAAATTCTTGGTCCTTGAGCCGCGTTGCATATTGTATTGCAGCTCTGATTTTTCCACTGAGAATTGAAGTTCTCACACAAAACTGGCTCTTTAAAAATGGCCGAATGCAAATCAGGAGCTGTACTGGGCATTCACGCCCATAGCAGTCATGTCAAAAATGTTCTTTTTTTCCCCATGCATGTGCAGAAGGCGGGGGGGGGGGGGGTGGGGTGGGGGCATCATTTTTGTCGGTGCAGACATTAGGCTCCACCTCCAAAGCTAAAGGACTGGCTGCACAGCGCCAATTTCAAAAAATAGAACGGGGAAACTTGCTAGTTATTTTTTGGAGTAGTCGGGGCCAAAAAAAATGGGCGTAACTCTTGCAATACGCCAAAAAACAGCACTGGGGAAAATTGAGCCCATTAAGTGGAATAGATAGGCTAGATGGAGAGAAACTATTACCACTGGTTGGGGAGTCTAGGACGAGGAGCATAGTCTAAAAAATAGAGCCAAACCTTTCAGGAGTGAAATTAGGAAACACTTCTACACACAAAGGATGGTAGAAGTTTGGAACTCTCTTCCACGAACGGAAATTGATGTTGGATCAATTGTTAACTTTAAATCGGAGATTGATAGCTTTTTGTTAACCAAAAGTATTAAGGGATATAGGCAAAAGGCACCCATATGGAGTTAGATCGCAAATCAGCCATGTTCTCATTGAATGGCGGAACAGGCTTGAGGGGCTAAATGGCCTACTCCTGTTCTTATGTTCCTATATATTTTAAGGTTTTGTTTTTTATAAAGATTTTGTAGTTTTGCTTTCATCATTATTTCATTATTCTTCAGATTATAGAGAAGAATTTTGTCTTTTTGGAATAGAAATTCCTTTGATATCTAGTACCACACACGCTGTTCCTGACTGGAAGGGTGGGCAGTGAACATGTTATCAAACCTCTTCGGTGCTCCACACTCTTGGTTTCTCCATCTCCTTTGATGCTGTGCTATCTCAGTGTCTTCCCCCTGCTGTCTGGTCCCTCTTTCTCTTTGGTGCTCCACCTCCAGCTCACTTGTTCCGCCCCACCCACATAACGGTTCTAGTAATAAATTCTCTAATTTTCTGCTCTCCTGTCTCTCCCCACTATCTGACAACCCAGCTCCTGCTCTCTTGCTCTCTAATGCTCTGCTCTCTTTGTCAGCAGGGATGCCTATCATTAAACAAATTATGTATAAAATGCCCTAAGTGGAGGAAGAGCATCTGGGAGGGTGCTGAACAACTTGAGTCTCGTCGCCGAGAGCATGCAGAAAACAAGTGGAGGCAGCGGAAGGAGCGTACGGCAAACCAGGCACCCCACCCGCCCTTTCCTTCAATGACTATCTGTCCCACCTGTGACAGAGATTGTAATTCGTGTATTGGACGGTACAGTCACCTGAGAACTCACTTTGAGAGTGGAAGCAAGTCTTACTCGATTTCGAGGGACTGCCTATGCTGATATGTATAAATAGGCTCCTTATTGCCTTGATACAAAACACCAATGCAAGTCGGCCTTTGCTACATGTCATTTTTTCCTGATGCAGTGCATAAATACAAATTTTGATCCCACATGAAAGAAAAACAACTTGCCTTTCTAGAACACATTTAATATAGTAAATGTGCCAAAGTGCTTCACAGAGGGGAAAATCAGACAGGTTTTGTAAGGAGCATACGATCGTCCCGACCAGATTTTCCTGTCTGTACTCTATCCAAGGTGGTAAAGATGAAAATCAACTCTAGTTTGTTTGTATTACTTTCTTTACATTTTTGTGCCACTCCTCCCCCCCTGCCCTCCTCTCCACCATTTTCTCCCCTTTAATTCAAGCTGAAAGACAGACACATTTCTTCATTTGTCACCTCAGGGAACGAAAGTGAGCAGAGTTTCTGATGGAGATGAGCCCAATCCTGTCTTCACCTACATCCTCATGCATACGTTATCCAGTCTGGGTGGGGGGGGGGGCGGGGCTGGCGGGATTCGATGAATAACAATCGCAAGGACTATTTTCCCCACTGTTACCGAGGCCAGTGCATAATTTGATGTTTCAAATCTTGACAACCTAAATAATTAAATAAAATACATGAGGAATGCTAGGCTGAGTAATGTGTTTCAGCCAGAGCATGGGGGAGCTGGTGGACACCAGTGTGATTCACGGTGACCACATCTGCAGTAAGTGTTGGCTGCTCAGGGAACTTTGGCTCCGAGTTGATGAGCTGGAGTCTGAGCTTCAGACACTGCAATACATCAGGGAGGGGGAGAGTTACCTGGATGCTGCGTACTAGGAGGCAGTCACATCCCTTAGATTAATTAATTCAAATTTGGTCCGTGGTCAGGGACAGGAGAGGCAAGTATGGGGACCCAGGATACAGCATTGGAGGAGCCTCAGCCCTTGCACTTGTACAACAAGTACGAAGTTCTTGCTCCCTGTGTGGATGAGAGCAGGGACTGCAAGGAAGATGAGCAAACTGACCACAGCACTGTGGTACAGGGGGCCAGTCAAGTGGGAGTAAAAAGAAATGTTGTCGTGTTGGGGGACTGTATAGTTAGGGGATAGATACTGTTCTCTGCAGCCAAGGGTTAAGGACATCTACTATGGGCTGGGAGTGGGAGGAGAAAGATCCTGTTGTCGTGGTCCATGTAGGTACCAACGACATAGGTAGGACAAAGAAAGAGATTCTGCTGAGCAGGTACGAGCAGCTGGGGGCTAAATTAAAAAGCAGAACCACAAAGGTAATAATCTCTGGATTACTACCTGAGCCACGAGCAAAAGGTAACTTCGATGGTGTGAGACGTGAATTGGCTAGAATAGACTGGCGAATGATACTTAAAGGGTTGACGGTGGATAGGCAATGGGTAACATTTAAAGATCACATGGATGAACTTCAACAACTGTACATCCCTGTCTGGAGTAAAAATAAAACTGCAAAGGTGGCTCAACCGTGGCTAACAAGAGAAATTAAGGACAGCGTTAAATTCAAGGAAGAGACATATAAATTGGCCAGAAAAAACAGCAAACCTGAGGACTGGGAGAAATTTAGAATCCAGCAGAGGAGGACAAAGTGTTTAATTAGGAGGGGGGAAATAGAGTATGAGAGGAAGCTTGCTGGGAATATAAAAACTGACTGCAAAAGTTTCTATAGATATGTGAAGAGAATAAGATTAGTGAAGACAAATGTAGGTCCCTTGCAATCAGATTCAGGTGAATTTATAATGGGGAACCAAAGAAATGGCAGACCAGTTGAACAAATACTTTGGTTCTGTCTTTACGAAGGAAAACACAAATACCCTTCCAGAAATACTAGGGGACCGAGGATCTAGTGAGAAGGAGGAACTGAAGGAAATCCTTATTAGGCGGGAAATTGTGTTAGGGAAATTGATGGGATTGAAGGCCGATAAATCCCTGGGGCCTGATAGTCTGCATCCCAGAGTACTTAAGGAAGTGGCCCAAGAAATAGTGGATGCATTGGTGATCATTTTCCAACAGTCTATCGACTCTGGATCAGTTCCTATGGACTGGAGGGTAGCTAATGTAATAGCACTTTTTTTAAAAGTAGGGAGAGAGAAAACAGGTAATTATAGACCGGTTAGCCTGACATCAGTGGTGGGGAAAATGTTGGAATCAATTATTAAAGATGAAAGAGCAGCGCATTTGGAAAGCAGTGACAGGATCGGTCCAAGTCAGCATGGATTTATGAAAGGGAAATCATGCTTGACAAATCTTCTAGAATTTTTTGAGGATGTGACTAATAGAGTGGACAAGGGAGAACCAGTGGATTTGGACTTTCAAAAGGCTTTTGATAAGGTCCCACACAAGAGATTGGTGTGCAAAATTAAAGCACATGGCATTGGGGGTAATGTACTTACATGGATAGAGAACTGGTTGGCAGACAGGAAGCAGAGAGTCGGGATTAACGGGTCCTTTTCAGAATGGCAGGCAGTGACTAGTGGGGTGCCGCAAGGCTCAGTGCTGGGACCCCAGCTCTTTACAATATACATCAATGATTTAGATGAAGGAATTGAGTGTAATATCTCCAAGTTTGCAGATGACACTAAACTGGGTAGCAGTGTGAGCTGTGAGGAGGATGCTAAGAGGCTGCAGGGTGACTTGGACAGGTTAGGTGTGTGGGCAAATGCATGGCAGATGCAGTATAATGTGGATAAAGTGAGGTTATCCACTTTGGTGGCAAAAACACAAAGGCAGAATATTATCTGAATGGCGGAAGATTAGGAAAAGGGGAGGTGCAACGAGACCTGGGTGTCATGGTACATCAGTCATTGAAAGTTGGCATGCAGGTACAGCAGGCGGTGAAGAAGGCGAATGGCATGTTGGCGTACGCCGCCAACTTGGGCGGGAGGTCTCATTCTCGGCAGCAGAGGTGCTTGCCACCAAAGTGCCATTGAGGATGGAGTCAGGCCCATGGAGGGTCGAAGACCTGAAAAAAGTCATCAGTAAAAAATAAAAAAAACTATCGGAAGATCGTCAGGGGAACCCATCTAGGTAGCTCGATGTGGAAAAATGTCGCTGTGTAAAAAATGTTTAAAAATGTTCACTAACCTTTTTTTCAGGTTCTTCATACTTACTGTTGGGGACAGACCAGCCTTCAGCCAGTGGTCCACCCCCGTTCTGGCGCCGACTCCCGCCGACTCCCGTCCGCATCAATATGGGAGCTCGGCGGGTAGGAGGTCAATTGCGCCACTCAGCTGTCCACTGACGTAAGCGGGCGGTTCCTGGCGGTTCTCCCCTCCCGCCCGCTCCAGGCCACCTTGAATGTGGCACTGGACGGATCTGCAAGAGCAATGTCAGCGGCAATGGGCGGTGAATTGATGAATTTCGTCCCCTATATGTCAGTGGACTAGTTGAAACATTTTATGTAAAGAAAGAAATTCCACACAATCTATCGCACCCTGCACTCCGCCACTCCCCCCTCCCTCCGCCACTCCGGCGAGGCCCATTTGCTTATTCAGGAAGCTGGCAAACTCATCTTATGACGCATTCTGACCACCAACTGTATGCTCATTCAGGCAGAGCCAGTTCAAATTCCCAGCGGAGGCAGGTCCCACCCTATAGCCTAGGCTCCTCCACATCAATGGGCTTGTTTGGAGCAGATTGGGGATCTGCTCCCGAATATTGGAAACTGAAGGGCAAAGCCGAGCTCAGACATCTCCAGGTCCCTGTGGGGAACACGCAACAGAGTTATGGCAGCAATCCACCAGAGTTATGGTAGAAGTCCATCGAAATGGCCAACCAAACTAAATGAGGCCCTTATGTTTCATCTTTACAAGTGTTGCTCCAAAACGTTCCAGACAACATTTTAGAGGAAACAGCTTTAATTTTCTGAGTTAATCAACCTAATGTGATGGTGGATTTGTGGCACAACATCAGGTCAGGGAGGGGTAAACAAAATCATCCAGGGTATCTGCTCCTGGTCCCTATTTACCTATAGGTTTCATGTGAGGCCAGCATCAAGATCGACTGTGATGCCCCTCCCCCTTTATAGTCAATTAGCTTTCCCATATTCCCAGTTTTAAGCTTACACATGAAGGATGGTTACTTGGGTGAGGGAGCAGAGAGCTATTGGTACCAACAGAAATATAGGATCACCTCAGGCAATAAAAGTGAGCAGATGTTCTGATGGAGACCAGCCCAATCCTCATGGATATACATTGGGGGCGACAGGTCGATGCTAAACCATCGCAAGGGCTATTCTCTTCATTGTTAGTGAGGCCAGCATTAGCTCCGAACTACTACTCTGGCTGAGATCTGCTAACTCGGCACAGCCGATATTTGTGGAGTCTAGGTCTAGGGGCATAGTCTGAAGTTGGGAAACACTTCTACATGCAAAGGGCGGTAGAAATTTGGAACTCTCTTCTGCAAACTGCAGTTGATGCTAGGTAAATTGTTAATTTTAAATCAGAGATGGATAGATTTTTGTTAACCAAAGGTATTAAGGGATATGGAGTTAGGTCATAGATCAGCCATGATCTCATTGAATGGTGGAACAGGCTCGAGGGGTTAAATGGCCTACTCCTGTTCCTATTCCTATGAATTCTGAAGGATAGTACATCCGGCACAGAGAGCGCAGATTGGACAATTGGATGATGGGCTCCACATATCTGACTGACAGCACTGCCAGTTCTCTGCCGCTAAAAATTGACTTCCGTGCACGGTTTTCTGATCGACAGTTTCCAGGTCAGAGGTACAGCTTCAAAAAATGTAACCTTATTGCCCCATCATAAGGCAGGAGAGCAGGGGAGAACATTTTTTAGATTGTTTAGCTGGGGATTGGGTTGTAAGACAATGAGAGCATCGCTTGTTAACTGCTGACAGTGCCAGTCATATCCAGTCATCAGCAGCAATTGCTACAGGGGGAAAAAAATAACTTAAGAGGGAATGAATGAGGCAGCTGCAGGACTCAGTCAACAATACTCAGCATATAATGAGATGAAAAGGACTGATACTCTGACACCTCATTATACAGACAATTTATTGTATCTGTAAATGAACAGGTATAATTTATTAGGAGTGGATCATCTCGCAGTACTTAACTGGATGAACAGAAAGAGTGGCTGCCATACGCATAAAGTATTATCCACACATTTAGAGTACTGCATTATTAAATAGATTAAATTCCAATAATGGTTGATGGTAGCAAATAAAATAGAACACAATATAGTCAGGGAGTCTGACTCATACACTATTTGGCAGATAAACCTCTGGTGAATTTATTATGATGGGATGGCTGTGAAATTGAATAGAACTCGGAAGCAACATTTAGGAGTTGGTTATTTGGGTAACAATGAGTTGTTGTGCCAATGTGCCATGCACCAGAATGATTGGCGTATCTCTGGTTTTCCCCTTCATCTAGAGCTGGTGACGTTAGCCAACACTTAGCCACAGAGAAGTGACTGAAGGTGGCTTACTGCTCTGGGATGTTCCTGCACGTTTCACTGGTAGGTGGCTTGTTACAAAATTGTGTCATCAGGGCTGGTGATGGATGAGGGTAGTGTCAAGTGAGCAGAGTGGTGTGTGCTACAGGGATAGTGATCTGAGTCAGAAGGTTGTGGGTTCAAGTCCCACGCCAGAGACTTGAGCATGAAAAAATCTAGGCTGACACTGCAGTGCAATGCTGAGGGGGTGCTGCACTATCAAAGCTACCGGCTTTTGGCTAAGACATTAAAACGAGGCCCCGTCTGTCTCTCGGGTAGACGTAAAAGATCTTATGGCACTATTTCGAAGAAGAGCAGGGGAGTTATCCCTGGTGTCGTGGCCAATATTTATTCCGCAATCAACATCTAAAACAAATTATCTGGTCATGACCACATTGCTGTTTGTGGGAGCTTGCTGTGCGCAAATTGGCTGTCATGTTTCCTACATTACAACAATGACGACACTTCAACTGGTACTTCATTGGCTCTAAAGTGCTTTGTGACGTCTGGTGGTTGAGAAAGTCGCTATATAAATGCAAGTCTTTCTTTTTCTTTCTAAAAGAGGAAGAAAGCCCTCAAAAAAAGGCAGAAGAAATCAACAAAGGACAGGAAACAGATTTAACATGAACCGGGGAGGGGGGATTTAGAGGAAGCATCTGGTCTCTGCAATCTGGAGTTGAATCCAGTCAAAACTCATGGGTGAAAGTTCCCTCTGTCTGCTGGCTGTAAAGATCCTATATAGAATGAGTTTCGGCAATCTTAACGTATTTCCTACAGAATGTAGACAGAGAGCACAATGCTAATAATAATTGGCAGGAATTTGGCAATCCTGGGCTCAGAGAGGTCACAGTCAGCTTTTGAAATGGAGAATGTCACTTTACTGCAGCAAGATATATTTTTCTTCTGTTCAGATTGTGGGGGTGGGGGCCTGAAATTCCGATAGAGGTCTTCCCGTGGACAAACTAAAGAAAAAAAGTAAAAAAACTGCGCACTTACCTGTTGCTGCTGTGCCCGCTCGAACTTCCGAGCCTGAGGCCTTCACTCCTACGCATCGGAGCATGTGCACGTCAGGACGTGCGCAGGGCTGGAGCTGTAGTCACATGGATCTGGGCAGCGAATCAAGGTACAGTAGTTTCTCATTCATAATAATGGGAACTCTGTAAGTTGGAGTTCCCATTATTATGGATGAGAAACCCCTCCCCAAACACACAAAAAATCAATAAAAAACAGAAAAATACACGACATATTTAAGAATCATTTAAATTAAAGTTCTTAGAAAAGTATTTTTAAAGATGCCTTAAAATAAACTTACCATAGTGGGGAGGGATTTTAACAATAAAGTATGTTTTCATAGGTGTTTATTTAATTTAATTTTAATGTTCTTATATATTTTTAAACACTTGCATCTATAAAAGTAGGCTATTCGTCTGCTTTTTCAGGTGCAAGATTTTAAAGGACATTTGCAGGGCAAGATATTTGTAAATATCGGAAATCTTGCCCTGAAAGTGTCCTCGCTCCCGATATGCGTGAGATCTGTCAAGCCAGAAACTTGACAGTTCGAAAAAGCCGGTATTCAGCACATGCGCATTGCGCGCTGAAATCCGGCTTTTCCGATGCCTTCCCGGGTCCGTAGGAACTTCGTATGGACCCGGGACATCGGAATTTCAGGGCCATAGTGTTCATCAAAATTAGGGATGCTATTCTTTGGAACTGTTGTGTATCTGTAAAGCATCCACTCCCATGTTCCGCCACCAGGGAGCTCATCCCCTGAAGTCCCAAGGGATCCCAGCATCCCTTGGGAGCACTATATATAAATCAGCCCCTAAGGCCTGTTCCTCACTCTGGAGTGTCTTATTAAAGACTGAGGTCACTGTTACTTTAACCTCCCTGTGTGCAGCCTCAGCTGTGTTTGGAATGCAATAACTGGCGACGAGAATACGAATCCAACGCAAAGATGCAGCAAACTGTGGGCATCCTGGAGAATTTCTCGGAGCGTGAGGACTGGGAAGCCAGGTCGAATGGCTAGACCAGTACGTTGTAGCCAACGAGCTGGACGGAGAAGGAAGCGCTGCAAAAAGGAGAGCGGTCCTCCTCACAGTCTAAGGGGCACAGACCTGCAGCCTCATGAAGAATCTTCTGGCTCCGGTGAAACCCACAGATAAGTCATATGAGGAGCTGTCTACACTGGTTCGGGAGCATCTTAACCCGAGGGAAAGCGTGCTGATGGCGAGGTATCGGTTCTACACGTGCCAGCGATCTGAAGGTCAGGAAGTGGCGAGCTACGTCGCCGAGCTAATGCGACTCGTAGGACAATGTGAGTTTGATGGCTACCTGGAGCAAATGCTCAGAGACTTTTTTGTACTGGACATTGGCCACGAGACCATCCTATGAAAACTTTTGACTGTAGAGACACCGATCCTCAGTAAGGCCATTGCGATAGCACAGGCGTTTATGTTCACCAGTGATAACACCAAACAAATCTCTCAGCACACAAGTGCTAGCAATATTCATAAATTAACTGGAACTGTGTTTGCGAGCAGAAATGTACAGGGCAGAACCCACGAGTCTGCAACTGCCAGCAGGCCTCAGGTGACCCAGATGACTCAGAGTCCCCAACAAAGGATGAATGCAAGGCAATTCACACCTTGTTGGCGTTGTGGAGGCTTCCATTCAGCCTATTCATGCCGCTTCAAAGGGTATGTTTGCAAGAGCTGTGGAACAATGGGGCACTTCCAACAAGCTTGCAGATGAGCTGCAAGCTCTGCAAAACCTGCTAACCACCACGTGGCAGAGGAAGATCGAAGGTCAGAGGTGGATCAAAGAAATTTCGAGCCTCAGAGAGAGGAGGCAGATGCTGAAGGACGCGGGGTGCACGAAAATGTCCACCTATAATGCCAAATGTAAAATTGAATGGCTTACCCGTAGCCACGGAACTGGACACTGGCGCTAGCCAATCCATCATGAGTGAAAAGGTGTTTGAGAGACTGTGGTGCAACAAGGCATTCAGACAAGCCCTGAGCCCCATCCACACAAAACTGAGAACATACACCAAAGAGTTTATCACTGTCCTGGGCAGCGCCATTGGCAAGGTCACCTATGAGGACAAGGTGCACGAACTGCCACTGTGGATGGCCCCACACTGCTTGGAAGGAGCTGGCTGGGCAAAATCTGCTGGAACTGGGATGACATCCAAGCGCTATCACATGTAGATGAGGCCTCAAGTACCCAGGTTCTTAACAAATTTCCTTCCCTTTTTGAGCCAGGCATTGGAAACTTTTCCGAGGTGAAGGTGTGGATTCACTTGGTCCCAGAGGCACGACCCATTCACCACAAGGCGCGAGCGGTACCTCACATGATGAGGGAGAGAGTGGAAATCGAGCTGGACAGGCTGCAACACGAGGGCATCATCTCCCAAGTGGAATTCAGCGAGTGGGCCAGCCCGATTGTTTCAGAACTCAAAAGTGATGGCACGGTCAGGATTTGCGGCGATTATAAAGTAAATATTAATCGTTTCTCGCTACAGGACCAATACCCTCTACCTAAGGCAGACGATCTATTTGTGACGCTGGCAGGAGGCAAGACATTCACCAAGCTCGACCTGACTTCGGCCTACATGATGCAGGAGCTGGAGGTGTCTTCGAAGGGCCTCACCTGCATCAACACACACAAGGGACTGTTCATCTACAACAGATGCCCGTTTGGAATTCGGTCGGCTGCAGCGATCTTCCAGAGAAACATGGAGAGCCTACTCAAATCGGTACCACGCACAATGGTTTTTCAGGAAGACATGTTGGTCATGGGTCGGGATGCCATCGAGCACCTACAAAACCTGGAAGAGATCCACCAGTAACTGGATCACGTAGGGCTGCGGCTGAAGAGGTCGAAATGCGTCTTCATGGCAACAGAAGTGGAGTTTTTGAGGAGAAAGATCGCGGCGGACGGCATTCGGCCCACAGACGCCAAGACAGAGACTATCAGGAACGCGCCCAAGCCACAGAACTTCACAGAGCTGTGGTCGTTCCTGGTACTCCTCAACTATTTTTGTAACTTCCTACCGGGGCTCCTACATGTGTTATTGCGTAAAGGTGAGAACTGATGATTGAGAAAGAGGCATTAGCGTGTGTGTTCGGGGTAAAGAAAAAGCATCAGTACCTGTTTGGCCTCAAATCTGAGCTGGAAACCGATCACAAGCCCCTCACATCCCTGTTTGTTCAAAAAAAAAGGGATAAATACTAATGCCTCAGCCCGCATACAAAGGTGATCACTTGCGCTATCAGCTTATAACTATACCATCCGCCACAGGCCAGGCACCGAGAACTGTGTGGATGCTCTCAGTCGGCTACCATTGTCCACCACGGGGGTGGAAATGGCGCAGCCTGCAAACTTGTTGATGGTGGCACAGCCCGCAGACTTGTTGATGGTCATGGAAGCGTTTGAAAATGATAAATCACCTGTCACGGCCCGTCAGATTAGGACTTGGATCAGCCAAGATCCTCTGCTGTCCCGAGCAAAAAACTGTGTACTGCATGGGAGCTGAGTCAGCATCCCCGTTGAAATACAAGAGCTAATCAAGCCATTCCAGCAGCGAAAGGATGAGATGTCCATTCAGACAGACTGCCTGTTGTGGGGTAACCGCGTAGTGCTACCCAAAAAGGGCAGGGAGATGTTCATCTCGGATCTCCACAGTAATGATGAAAGCGATAGCCAGATTCCACGTGTGGTGGTCCGGTATCGACTCTGACTTAGAGTCCTATGTACGGCAATGCAGCGTGTGTGCTCAGTTGAGCAACGTGCCCAGAGAGGCACCACTAAGTTTGTGGTCCTGGCCCTCAGACCATGGTCAAGGATCCATATCGACTATGCGGGCCCGTTTCTCGGTAAAATGTTCCTGGTGGTGGTGGATGCTTTTGCAAAATGGATTGAATGTGAAATAATGTCGGGAAACACCGCCACCGCCACCATTGAAAGCCTGAGGGCCATGTTTGCCACCCACGGCCTGCCTGACATACTGGTCAGTGACAACGGGCTATGTTTCACCAATGCCGATTATAAAGAATTCATGACCCGCAATGGGATCAAACATGTCACCTCGGCCCCGTTTAAACCAGCCTCCAATGGGCAGACAGAGTGGGCAGTACAAACCATCAAACAGAGCCTTAAACGAGTCACAGAAGGCTCACTCCAAACCCACCTGTTCCGAGTATTGCTCAGCTACCGCACGAAATCCCACTCGCTCACAGGGGTGCCCCCGGCTGAGCTACTCATGAAAAGGACACTTAAAACCAGACTCTCGCTGGTTCACCCCAACCTGCATGATCAGGTAGAGAGCAGGCTCCAGCAATGAAATGGTCGCACCACTGTGTCACGGGAAATTGATCTGAATGACCCTGGGTATGTGCTAAACTATGGACGTAGTCCCAAGTGGATCGCGGGCACGGTGATAGCTAAAGAGGGGAATAGGGTGATTTTAGTCAAACTAGACGATGGACAAATTTGCAGGAAGCACCTGGACAAAATGAGGCTGCGGTTCACAGACTGCTCTGAACAACTCACAGCAGACACTACCTTTTTCGAGCCCACTACACACACCCAAAGGATAAACACCACCACGCTGGACCAGGAAATCAAACCCATCACGCCCAACAGCTCAGCAAGGCCAGGCTCACCTAGCAGCCCTGCAGGGCCAACAACACGCCAGCCCAGCGAGGGCACAGTCAACACACCAGAACAGACATTTGTACCGAAGCGGTCCACCAGGGAAAGAAAGGCTCCCAACCGCCTCACCTTGTAAATAGTTTTCACTTTGACTTTGAGAGGGGATGTTGTGTATCTGTAAAGCATGCACTCCCATGTTCCGCCACCAGGGAGCTCATCCCCTCAAGTCCCAAGGGATCCCAGCATCCCTTGGGAGCACTGTATATAAGCCGGCCCCTCAGGCCTGTTTCTCACTCTGGAGTGTCTTATTAAAGACTGAGGTCACTGTTACTTTAACCTCCCTGTGTGCAGCCTCATCTGTGTTAGGAACACAATAGGAACAATATTCATTTTTTTTGCCATCTATAGACTCAGGCATTGAAGATCGTTGGTGCAAATGCAAGGACGTGTACTTCCACCCTGTGATTGGAGATGGTCATCATCATAGGCAGTCCCTCGGAGTCGAGGATGACTTGCTTCCACTCTAAAAGTGAGTTCTCAAGTAGCTGAAGAGTCCAATGCGGGACCTGCAATCTCTGTCACAGGTGGAGCAGACAGTAGTTGATGGAAAAGGTGAGTGGGGAGCCTGGGTTGACGCATGCTCCTTCCGCTGTATGCGCTTGATTTCTGGTTGCTCTCAGCGATGAGACTCAAGGTGCTCAGCGCCCTTCCGGATGCTCTTCCTCCACTTTGGGTGGTCTTAGGTCAGAGATTCCCCGTTGCCGGTGGGGTTGTTACACTTGATCATGGAGGCTGTGAGAGTGTCCTTGAAGCATTTCCTCTGCCCACCTGGGGATTGCTTGCCATGACGAAGCTCCGAATAGAGAGCTTGCATTAGGAGTTTCGTGTCAGGCATGCGGACGATGTGGCCCGCCCAATAGTACACAGACGACGCTTGCTTCTGCGCACACTCGGAGGCCGAGCTCCAAGCCATCGTCAACACCTTCACTGAGGCATATGAAACATCCGTTAGACAAAGCTCCTCCACCAACCTGACCCTGCCACATAGCACTGCCACCCGGTTAGAAAAATTAATGGCGAGGCCTTGGACAACATAGACCATTTTCCACACCTCGGGAGCCTAATGTCAGCAAGGGCAGACATTGATAACGAGGTCCAACACTGCCTCCAGTGTGTCAGCGCAGACTTCGGTTGCCTGAGGAAGAGAGTGTTTGAAGACCAGAACCTCAAATCTGCACCAAGCTTATGGTCTACAGGGCAGTGGTGATACCTGCCCTCCTATATGGCTCAGAGTCGTGGACTATATACAGCAGACATCCCAAAGCATTGGAGAGGTACCACCAGCGCTGCCTCCACAAGATCCTGCAAATCCATTGGGAGGATAGGCGCACCAACGTTAGTGTTCTTGCCCAGGCCAACATTCCCAGCATTGAAGCACTGACCACGCTCGACGCTAGAGATGGTGATAATGTTTCTGTAGACACTGTGTGAGATCCTGTCAGACCTAAGGCACATTCACAGATAAAATGTTGCTCTGCAGTGACTTTCTACCACATTATGTGGCAAATAATTTCCTGTCAGAACATGATAAGAACGTGATGTGATGATTCTTCAGCAGAGGGGAGTGGGGAAAAGGGAGGAATGCCTTTATCTGGGGTAACATGGGGCCCAAGTTTCCACATGATTCGCGCCTGATTTTTAGGAGCAACTGGTGGAGAACGGACTATTTTAGAAATCGCAATTCTCCACATTTCTTTTTCTGCAGTTCTAGTCAGGTAGAACAGTTCTGGTTTAGAACAGAATTTTTTCTTCAAAAGGGGGCGTGTCCGGCCACTGACGCCTGATTTGAAAGTTTCCACAGTGAAAATGCACTCCAACTAAAGTAGAATGGAGCCAGTGAAGATTTTTGTAGAACTGAAAAAACCTGTTCTACACATTAAAAAATCAGGCGCAGGTTACAAATTAGACGTCCAGAACGAGGTGGGGGGGAGAGGGGGGAAGGGAACTCATTAAATTCGAAAATAAATCCTTATTTATACTTCTACAAATGTTATACAAATAAATCCAACCTGAATAAACATTTATAAGCCAAGAAAAGATTAAATAAACCATCTTCCTACCTGTGTGAAAGTGCTTCAGCCAGGGAGAATTCTGCAGCCGTTCGTGCCGCTGAGCGGGAGGGGGAGAGAGAGAGAGAGAGAGAGGGAGGGAGATAGAGAGGGAGGGGGGGGAGGGAGATAGAGAGGGAGTGGGGGAGGGAGATAGAGAGGGAGGGAGATAGAGAGGGAGGGAGGGAGGGAGATAGAGAGGGAGGGAGGGAGGGAGGGAGATAGAGAGGAAGGGAGGGAGGGAGATAGAGAGGGAGGGAGGGAGATAGAGAGGGAGGGAGGGAGGGAGATAGAGAGGGAGGGAGGGAGGGAGATAGAGAGGGAGAGAGAGGGGGGAGAGAGAGGGGGAGAGGGAGAGAGAGGGGGGAGGGAGAGAGAGGGGGGAGCGAGGGGGAGAGGGGGAGGGAGAGGGGGAGGGAGAGAGGGAGAGAGAGAGGGGGAGGGAGAGAGAGAGGGAGGGGGAGGGGGAGAGAGAGGGGAGGGGGAGGGGGAGAGAGGAGGGGGAGAGAGAGGGAGGGGGCGGGGGAGGGGGAGAGAGAGGGAGGGGGAGGGAGGGTGAGGGGAGAGAGAGGGAGGGGGAGGGGGAGGGGGAGAGAGAGGAAGGGGGAGGGGGAGAGAGAGGGAGGGGGAGGGGGAGAGAGAGGAAGGGGGAGGGGGAGAGAGAGGGAGGGGGAGGGGGGAGAGAGAGGGAGGGGGAGGGGGGAGAGAGAGGGAGGGGGAGGGGGAGACGGAGGGAGGGGGAGGGAGGGGGATGGAGGGGGAAGGGGAGGGGAAGAGAGAGGGAGGGGGAGGGGGAGAGAGAGGGAGGGGGAGGGGGAGAGAGAGGGGGAGGGGGAGAGAGAGAGGGAGGGGGAGAGAGAGAGAGGGGGAGGGGGAGAGAGAGGGAGGGGGAGGGGGTAGAGAGAGGGAGGGGGAGGGGGGAGAGAGAGGGAGGGGGAGTGAGGAGGGAGGGGGAGGGAGGAGGGGGGGAGGGGGGAGGGGAGGAGGGGGAGGGGAGAGGGGGAGAGGGGGAGGGGAGGGGGAGAGAGGGGGAGTGAGGGGGAGTGAGGGGGAGTGGGAGTGAGGTGGCTGGAGGGGGAGGGAGGGCGGGGAGGGGGGTGGGGGGGGGGGTGTGTCTGCAGGGGAGAGATGGGAGGGGGGGCTGGGGGCTAGAGGGGGAGCGAGGGGCGGAGGGGGGGGGGGATTAGGAGGGGGGGAGGGGGGAGAGAGGGTTGAACAGGAGCGCGGGTCGGGTCAGTCGGGGCGGGGGAGCGGGGTCGGGTCCGGACTGGAGCGGGTTCAGGGCGGGGGCGGAGCTGGTCAGGTCTGGAGGCGGGGGGGGGGGCTGTCGGGTCTGTCTGGTTGGCGGCGGGGGGGATGTCGGGTCCGGTCTGGTCGGCGGCGGGGGGGAGCGAGTGTCGGGTCGGGGCGGGGGGGGTGGGAGCGAGTGTCGGGTCGGGGCGGGCGGGGGGTGGGAGCGAGTGTCGGGTCGGGGCGGGCGGAGGGGGGGAGCGGGTGTCGGGTCGGGGCGGGCGGTGGGGGGAGCGGGTGTCGGGTCGGGGCGGGGGGGGGGGGAGCGGGTGTCGGGTCGGGCCGGGGGGGGGGAGCGGGTGTCGGGTCTGGTCGGGCGGGGAGCAGGAGCTGGCCGTGGGAGGAGCCTCATTCAAGCAGCCCCAGCGAGGCCATTCAGCCAGGGCTAGGGGCTGCGTGCTTCGGGCTCCTCCCACACAGTTCGGCGCCTGGAGCTACTGCACTTGCGTGCCCACTGTAGCGCACATGTGCAGAGGTCCCGGCACTGGACCTAGCTCTGCCCCCCCACAGCTCGTGCTGACTGCACCGAGGGCCAGAGGACCTGTAAGTAGGTGGAGAATATCGAGGATTTTTTTAGGCGCCGTTTTAGGCGCGAAAAACGGGCGCCCAGCTCGGAGGGGCGCCCGTTTTTTTTCTTGTGGAAACTTGGGCCCATGGTGTCTGCAGAGAACAAAGGCTTAAAAAATTAGTATCTCACCTACAATCGATGAGGTCCAGAGATCTTTCCAGAATTAATTTTCCTGGAAAGCTAAGAACAGAAGGAAGAGAGGAATGAGAAACCATCAAGCACACCCCTTCCACAGTCCATGTGCAATCTACCCAATCACGGGTTCCATGCAACCATTTAATCTTTCGAAGAGAAATTCTGGATCAATATTTTCAAATCTACAAAGGATAACAATAAACTGTGAAGATTATCAAACAAATTCCAAAGTATTCATCCATCATTACATCTCCAATATTCAACCGTGACCTGCTGCCCCATGTGTAACCTGCCCCAGCAACATAGCAACCACTATGTTCTGTGGTCATTTGGTGATTCAATTGCTATCAAGCCCTGGCTAATACAGATAAGAAAACTTGTTTTTTCAGGCAGATGCATTGAAATTTCTTTCACATCCTGAATCCCTTTCCATTCGGAACAAATCTTTATGTAACTTCAGGGTGAATTGATGTCCATATTTCAAAATATTCAGTGGGGAAAAGAATCAAAATCCTATTAATATAACAGTGATTTTTTTAAAAGAGAGAGAGAAAATTATCACAGGAGAGGCCTTGATCATTATTTGCAATTAACATTATCATCGCACCGTACTACATTAGTTTCTGTCCATTTTAAATGAAAAAAGTCATAAATAAATTATATTTAGCTGGCAAGATTAGTGGTATTCATCTTTGTACTGATCATAACCAGTTATAATCACAGTGATAAAAGAATGCTGTTAGCATAATTGTACAAGTAATAATGAAACCATAAATATATTCATATAGTCAATGGTTGCCTTAAGGTAAATATGAATATAATACATCAACTTAAAACAGACCTGTTTTTTATTCACACCATTAGTGTTAAACGTGGGAAGGTACTGCATGACCTAATATGACTTGCAAACAAAAAAAATAAATTCAACTACTGAAACTTGCATGATTTGAATAGTACAAAGTTCCACCAGGACCACTCAGCTCCAGACCTCATTACAGCTTGGTCCAAACATGGGCAAAAAAGCTGAATTCCAGAGGTGAGATGAGAGTGACTGCCCTTGACATCAAGGCAGTATTTGACCAAGTGTGACATCAAGGAGCCCTAGTAAAATTGAAGTCAATGGGAATCAAGGGGAAAGGTCTCCACTGGCTGGAATCATACCTAGCACAAAGGAAGATGGCTGTGGTGACTTGGACAGGTTAGGTGAGTGGGCAAATGCATGCAGATGCAGTATAATGTGGATAAATGTGAGGTTATCCACTTTGGTGGCAAAAGCGTGAAGGCAGAATATTAGCTGAATGGCGGCAGATTAGGAAAACGGGAGGTGCAATGAAACCTGGGTATCATGGTACATCAGTTATTAAAGGTTGGCATGCAGGTACAGCAGGCGGTGAAGAAGGCAAATGGTATGTTGGCCGTCATAGCTAGGGGATTTGAGTATAGGAGCAGGGAGGCCTTACTGCAGTTGTACAGGGCCTGGGTGAGGCCTCGCCTGGAATATTGTGTTCAGTTTTGGTCTCCTAATCTGAGGAAGGACGTTCTTGCTATTGAGGGAGTGAAGAGAAGGTTCACCAGACTGATTCCCGGGATGGCAGGACTGACATATGAGGAGAGAATGGATCGACTGGGCCTGTATTCACTGGAGTTTAGAAGAATGAGAGGGGATCTCATAGAAACATATAACATTCTGACGGGGCTGGACAGGTTAGATGCAGGAAGAATGTTCCTGATGTTGGGGAAGTCCAGGACCAGGGGTCATAGTCTAAGGATAAGGGGTAAGCCAGGTAGGACTGAGATGAGGAGAAACTTCTTCACTCAGAGAGTTGTTAACCTGTGGAATTCCCGACCGCAGAGAGTTGTTGATGCCAGTTCATTGGATATATTAAAGAGGAAGTTAGATATGGCCCTTATGGCTAAAGGGATCAAGGGGTATGGAGAGAAAGCAGGAAAGGGGTACTGAGGTGAATGATAATCCATGATCTTATTGAATGGTGGTGCATGCTCGAAGGCCGAATGACCTACTCCTGCATCTATTTTCTATGTTTCTATGTTTCTATGGAGGTCAATCATCACAGTCGCAGGACATTGTCGCAGTGTTCTAGGCCCAACTATCTTCAGCTGCTTCATCAATGACCTTTCCTCCATCACAGGGTCAGAAGTGGGGATGCTCACTGATGTGATTCACAACTCCTCAGAAAATGAAGCAGTCCATGCCCGCATGCAGCAAGACCTGAACAACATTCAGGCTTGGGCTGATAAGTGGCAAGAAATATTCGCGCCACACAAGTGCCAGGCAATGTCCATCTCCAACAAGCATGAGGCTAACCACCTCCCCTTGACATTAACTGGAACAGCCACATAAATACTATGGCTGCAAGAGCAGCTCAAAGGCTGGGTATTCTGTGGTGAGTGTCTCACTTCCTGACTCCCCAAAGCCTTTCCACCATCTGCATAAGTCTGGAGTGTGATGGAATACTCTCCACTTGCCTGGATGAGTGCAGTTCCATCAACATTCAAGAACATCAACACCATCCATGACTTGTTTTGTAGCTCTTCTTCCCCTCAGTTTGATCAATATGTTTCCAATGGCTGTCATTGGTGATAAATTCAAAGCATCTCTGATCCATTTAAATTGGATTCATTTTGATTTTCCAAGACAAGAACCAGCAAAGCCTATCTGGGAACAAAAATTATCACTTGGGAGTGAGGAAAACAGCGGGAGTGATGGAGAGAGACAGATATACACAGACTGGATGAGACAGAAGTCGAAAGAAGGGCTGCAGGCCAAGATCACACAGGACCAACGAGCAGTGGGGGGTGTCCTTTGGAGTCTAAATAATAGACATTTACATTTTTTTCCAGTGTTTAGTGCTTAATGCAAAAAAAAAACAACTTAGAACAAACTATAAAGTGTATATAAATAATAAAATATAAATGATCTAGACGAAGACATGTCAGAGCAGGTTGTGAGTCTGGACTGTAGTAAGTGGGAGTTTGTGGACAGCGAGACTGTCCCGAGCGAACATATCTGCAGTAGGTGTCTTCACCTTGAAACTCTTCAGCTTAGAATAATTGAGCTGGAGTACGAGTTGGAGACACTGACATTAGGGAGGGGGAAGAGTATCTGAACAGTTTGCTTCAGCCCTCGGTCACACCTCGTGCAGGTTAAGAACTGGGTTGGTGTGACTGATAGTGCGCAGAGTAAGGGGAACCCAGGTGATATAGAGAATGAAAACTTAAGAACATAAGAATTCGGAGCAGGAGTAGGCCATTCAGCCCCTTGAGACTGCTCCGCCATTCAATAAGATGATTTTCTACCTCAACTCCACTTTCCTGCACTTTCCCCATATCCTTTGATTCCCTTAATATTCAAAAATCTATCGATCTACATCTTGAATATACTCAATGACTAAACCTCTAAGCCCTCTGGGATAAAGAATTCCAAAGATTCAGCATCCTCCAAGTGAAGAAGTTTCTCCTCATCTGACCTAAATGGTCGACACCTTATTCTGAGACTGTGACTCCTGGTTCTAGACTCCCCAGCCAGAGGAAACATCCTCCCTGCATCTACCCTGTCAAGTCCTGTAAGAATTTTGTATGTTTCAATTAGATCACTTCTCATTCTTCTAAACTCGAGAGAATATAGGCCTAATCTACTCAATTTCTCCTCATAGGACAATTCCCCCCGCCCCCCCCCCCCCCCCCGCACCCCCCATCCCAGGAAATGCAGAAACTGATCCTATTCAACAGGTACAATATACTTTCTACCTGTGAGGATAAGGACAAAGACCGTCAGAAATACAGCCAGACCATGTGGACCATGACATCTTGGAGCACAAGGCTGTTCACAGCGGAGAGGAGGATGAGGAGGAGGAGAAGCGTAATGTGGCAGTTGTAGGGGATTTTATAATTAGGGGACAGATAGCATTCTTTGTTAGTAGGATCGAGAGTTTAACATGATATGTTGCCTACCCGGTGCTAGGGTAAGGGACATCTCGAACTAGCTTGAAAGGATATTGGAGAGGGAGGGGGAGGATCCAGTTGTTGTAATCCATGCTGGGACCAATAACATAGGGAAGAGTAGGCAAGAGATCCAAGAGTACCAGGAACTAGGAGCTAAATAAAAAAACTAGACCGCAGGAGTTATAATTGCTGGATTATTACCTGAGCCACATGCAAATTAGCGTAGAGATAAGCTGAGTAGGGAAGTGAACACATGGCTAAAGGAGTGATGTGCGAAAAAGCGGGTTCCATTTCGAGGGACACTGGCGCCAGTATTGGAACAGGAAGGAACTGTACTGTTGGGACGGGTTCCACCTGAAATGATTTGGGACCAGGGTCCAGGCAGAAAGGAAAAACAGGGTGATCACAAGGACTTTAAACTAGTAAATGGGCGGAGGGAGGGGGTGGGAGGAGAATGTAGTACAAATAATGTTCAAAAACAAATGACAGGACAGAGAGTAGAGTAACAGCCAGAAATTGTGCCTCAGGCACGACATGCAAAAGGGAAAACTAAAAGATGTAAAGTGATCAAACCAGGAGAGAGAAATAAGAAATGTGAGTAAAACATTAGCGATGAAACATTAAAAATAAGCATTCTTTATACAAACGTATGAAGTATAAGGAACAAATTGAATGAACTGCAGGTGCAAATTCAACTTGGAGGCTATGACATGGTAGCCATTACTGAGACATGGCTGCAAGATAGTCAGGACTGGGATTTAAATAACCAGGTTATAAGAACATAAGAACATAAGAAATAGGAGCAGGAGTAGGTCAAATGGCTCTTCGAGCCTGCTCCGCCATTTAATATGGTCATGGCTGATCCAATCATGGACTCAGGTCCACTTTCCTGCCCGCTCTCCATAACCCCTTATTCCCTTATTGTTTAAGAAACTGTCTATTTCTGTCTTAAATTTATTCAATGTCCCAGCTTCCACAGCTCTCTGAGGCAGCGAATTCCACAGATCCACAACCCTCTGAGAGAAGAAATTCCTCCTCATCTCAATTTTAAATGGATGGCCCCTTATTCTAAGATTATGCCCTCTCGTTCTAGTCTCCCCTATCAGTGGAAACATCCTCTCTGCATCCACCTTGTCAAGCCCCCTCATAATCTTATACGTTTCGATAAGATCACCTCTCATTCTTCTGAATTCCAATGAGTAGAGGCCCAACCTACTCAACCTTTCCTCATAAATCAACCCACTCATCTCTGGAATCAAACTTGTGAACCTTCTCTGAACTGCCTCCAAAGCAAGTATATCCTTTTGTAAATATGGAAACCAAAGTTGCACGCAGTATTCCAGGTGTGGCCTCACCAATACCCTGTACAACTGTAGCAAGACTTCCCTGCTTTTATACTCCATCCCCTTTGCAATAAAGGCCAAAATTCCATTGGCTGCAATTGTATCAAAACTATCTGATGAGTCAGAAATAATCGAATCATTCCAACCTTCAACTCCTTCCACGTCTGTAGGTAAAATATGATCAATGTGAACAAACCTAACCTTTCCTGACCAAATATGTGCGAGGACCACATATCTTCACTACTCTTCCTGGTAACCACTTTAATTATTTATGGTGATGGTTCTTCATTCTCACCTTCTGATTTAATTTCACACTTCTCTCTTTTACTCTACCTCTATCATGATTCTCTTTCTGTCTTAATTGTTTCTCTTCTACGGACGGTGCCAAGTTTGGTTTTAAAAACGAGAATCTGATTCGTGGCTGTCATTTGAGAAACAATTCTGCTGGTGTTCTACCAGTAGTTGTATAAGATGTATTACAATACGTAATTCGAAAATTAGCCAATTTGTGGACCGATGACAGCTGTCGTTTCTTTGGATTTGGATCCAACATCTGTTTGGTGAGGGCATGTTTTACAATTTGTACTGTGTGCTCTGCTGCAACATTTGAAGCAGGGTAGTACGGTGGAACCTTGGTATGTTTCACACCATTTTTGCCCGTGAACTGTGCAAATTTTTCTGAATGAAATTGTGATCCATTATCAGAAACAATTTCTTCTGAGAGGCCAAATGAAGAACATAAACTTTGCAAAATGTAAAATGTTTTACTTGTTGTTATTTTCAGCATTGGAAATACCTCGACCCACTTAGAATGGCTATCAATCACAATGAACAATTGTTGTCCTTTTAGCTCAGCAAAATCGATATGTAGCCTTTGCCATACCCTGAGATGCCATTTCCACAGCTGTAATGATACTGATGGTGGTTTCTTGCTTACTGATTGACATGCCGTACACTGACTGACAATGTACTCTATATCTTTATCTAGACCTGGCCACCATAAGTAACTGTGTGCAAAACTCATGGTCAAGCACATTCCCAGGAGCTGGTCATGAAGATCTCCGAATAATTTGGACCTGAATTTATTTGGTATAACCACTCTTGCAACCCACGGTACAATCTTTATCGACTGATAATTAATTCCTACGAATGAAAAATAGATGAATATCTTTCTCTGTTACCTGGTTTGGTCAGCCATTTGCAATATAATCAATCATATACCTTTGATATAACTGCATCATGCTTGGTTACTCTACCAATCTCTTCAACTGTGACTGGCAGTTCATCAATGTATGAAAAATAGAACACTTCTTCACTATCAGGTGTAACTTGTGATGGGAAAGACAATCTAGCCAAAGCATCAGCATTCCTGTGATCAGCTGATCGTCTGTATTCAATATCATATGTATATGGTGACAAAATCAAAGCCCATCTCTGTAGCTAATGTTGGAACTGTTATGCTCATAATAAATGGTCAGACCGAGTAATGTGTATAATGAGCAAGTGTGGCCTTAGCTCCTTTATTGTAGTTCCAGAGTGCAGGTACCTCGTGGGTGGCTTATATACTGTATTCCCAAGGGATCCCTTGGAACTCCAAAAGGTAGGCCTCCTGGTGGACAGGTATGATGCAGGTTACAAGGTTACAAGGGGTTAAATACATAACATCATTCCCCCGTGAAATCAACAGTACACTTATTTACAAGGTGAGATGATCTGGGGCTTTGCGCTCCCTTGGTAAGCGTCTTGGTACAAATGTTGATGTGGGTGGGTTGGTCAGATCCTCATTGTGTTGTTGGGCAGCCGGCCTTACCGGGCTGCTGGGGATGATGAGTTCTGTTTCGTGGTCAACTGTGATGTCAGTTGCCACTTGTGTGTGTGTTGGAAGGTCAAAGTTGGTGGTGTCCTCCTCAGGTTGTGTGTAGCTGTTGGTGAACCGCAGTTTAATTTGGTCCAAATGTTTTCTGTGCATTTGTCCATTTGTCAGTTTGACCTGAAACACCCTACTTCCCTCTTGGGCTGTGACTGTGCCAGTGAGCCATTTGGGACCATGTCCATAATTGAGCACAAACACAGGATCATTGATCTCAATATCACATGACAAGTTTGCAAGGTCATGGTACACACTTTGTTGATGTCGCTTGTCCTCCAAGTGATCATGTAGATCAGGGTGGACCAGAGAGAGCCTTGTTTTAAGCGCGCTTTTCATGAACAGCTCAGCTGGGGGAATCCTTGCGTGTGAGTGGGATCTGGTGCGGTAACTGAGGAGTACTCGGGACAACCGGGTCTGCAGGGAGCCTTCCGACATGTGTTTCAAGCTTTGCTTGATGATCTGAACTGTCCGTTCTGCCTGGCTGTTGGATGCGGGCCTGAACGGCACAGATATGACATGTTTGATCCCGTTGCGGGTCATGAACTCTTTGAATTCGGCACTTGTAAAGCACGGCCCATTGTTGCTGAATAGGACGTCGGGCAGGCCGTGCATGGCAAACATAGCTCTTAGACTTTCAATGGTGGGCGTGGACGTGCTTCCAGACATTAGTGCACATTCAATCCACTGAGTAAGCATCCATGACAACCAAAAATATTTTGCCGAGGAATGGGCCTGCATAGTCTACATGGATCCTCGCCCAAGTTTTGGATGGCCAGGACCATAAACATAGTGGTGCCTCTCTGGGTGCATTGCTTAACTGAGAGCAAGCGTTGCACTGGCGTACATATGACTCTAAACCTGAGTCCATGCCTGGCCACCACATGTGGGATCTGGCTATGGTTTTCATCATCACGTTGCCTGGGTGGGTGTTGTGCAGTTCCACAATAAATGTGTCTCTGCCTTTCTTGGGCAAGACCACACGATTGCCCCACAAGAGACAGTCCGCCTGCAGGGACAGCTCATCTTTGCGTCTGTGCAATGACTTAATCGCTTCTTGCATCTCCACTGGGACACAGGACCAGCTCCCATGGGAGGACACAGTTTTTTTACCAGGGAGAGTAAATGATCCTGGCTGGTCCAGGTCCTGATCTGGCGGGCCGTAATGTGGGATTTCTCGTTCTCAAATGCCTCCGTGACCATAAGCAAGTCCACTGGCTGTGCGATTTCCACCCCGGTGGTGGGCAATAGTAGCCGACTGAGAGCATCTGCACAGCTCTGTGTGCCCAGTCTGTGGCGAATTATAGTTTTATGCCGACAGTGTGAGCGCCCATCTTTGGATGTGGGCAGAGACATTGGTATTGATCCCTTTGCACTCCGAGAATTGCGATATGGGCGGCTTGTGGCCAGTTTCAAGCCCAATCTTGAAACCAAACAAGTACTGGTGCATTTTTTTTTTACCCCATAAACGCACGCCAGAGCCTCTTTTTCAACCATGCTGTAGGCCCTTTCGGCCTTGGACAAATTCCTTGACGCATACACAACTGGTTGCAAAATTCGATTCATTAGCCTGTTGTAACACACACCCGACCCCGTATGACGACACATCGCAAGCTAACGCTAGTCATTTACATGGGTTATACAGGACAAGCAGTTTGTTAGAACACAGTAAATTTCTGGCTTTCTTAAAGGCAGCCTCTTGTGAATTCCCCCATACCCAGTCGTCTCCCTTGCGCATTAACGCATGTAGGGATTCTAGCAGGGTGCTTAACCCAGGTAGGAAATTACGAAGTAGTTAAGGAGTCTCAGAAATGACCGCAGCTCTGTCACATTCCGTGGTCGCGGCGCGGTCTTGAAGGCCTCCATCTTGGAGTCGGTGGGTCTGATGCCGTCTGCTGCGATCCTCCTTCCTAAGAATTCAACGTCCTGTGCCAGGTAAACACACTTCGAGCGTTTCAACCTGAGCCCCACGCGATCCTACTGACTAAGAACCTCCTCCAGGTTCTTCAAGTGCTCCATGGTGTCCCGACCTGTAACCAATATGTCATCCTGGAAGACCATTGTACAAGGAACCGACTTTAGCAGGCTCTCCATGTTCCGCTGGAAGATCGCTGCAGCCGACCGAATCCCGAACGAGCACCGGTTATAGATAAACAGACCTTTGTGCGTGTTGATGCAGGTGAGGCCTTTCGAAGACTCCTCCAGCTCCTGCATCATGTAGGCCGAGGTCTGGTCCAGCTTGGTGAACGTCTTCCCTCCAGCCAGGGTCGCAAATAGGTCGTCTGCCTTGGGTAGCGGGTACTGGTCCTGCAACGAAAAATGGTTAATCGTTACTTTATAGTCCCCGCAAATTCTAACTGTACCATCCTCCTTGAGTACCGGAATAATTGGACTGGCCCAGTCGTTGAACTACACCGGCGCGATGATGCCTTCATGTTGCAGCGTGTCCAGCTCGATTTCCACTTTTTCATGCATCATGTACGGTACCACCCGAGCCTTGTGGTGGATGGGTCGTGTACCGGGAATCAAATGGATCTGCACTTTCACCCCCGAGAAACTTCCAATGCCTGGCTCAAACAACGAAGGGAACTTGCTTAGAACTTGAGTGCATGCGGTGTCGTCAACTGACGAGAGCGCTCGGATGTCGTCCCAGTTCCAGCGGATTTTTCCCAGCCAGCTTCTGCCGAATAACGTGGGGCCATCCCCTGACACAATCCACCAGCGGGAGTTCATGTACTACTCCATCATAGGAGACTTTGACTTCAGTACTGCCAATTACAGGGATTAGTTCCTTTGTATAAGTCCTTAGTTTGGTGTGAATGGGGCTGAGCTTGGGCCTGTCTGCTTTCTTCCCCGACAACCTGTCAAAGGCCGTTTTACTTATTTCGGACTGACTTGCCCTGTGTCCAGCTCCATAGACACAGGAATACCATTCAGTTCAACTTTCAGCATTATTGGTGTGCATTTCGTCGTGAACGTGTGTACCCCATAAACCTCTGCCTCCTCTGAATCCCAAAAAGTTAGTTTGCAGGTGCAGCAGGTAATCAGGAAGGCAATGGAATGTTGGCCTTCATTGCGAGGGGGATGGAGTACAAAAGCAGAGAGGTCCTGCTGCAACTGTAAAGGGTATTGGTGAGGCCGCACCTGGAGTACTGTGTGCAGTTTTGGTCACCTTACTTAAAGGAAGGATATACTAGCTTTGGAGGGGGTACAGAGACGATTCAGTAGGCTGATTCCGGAGATGAGGGGGTTACCTTATGATGATAGATTGAGTAGACTGGGTCTTTATTCGTTGGAGTTCAAAAGGATGAGGGGGGATCTTATAGAAACATTTAAAATAATGAAAGGGATAAACAAGATAGAGGCAGAGAGGTTGTTTCCACTGGTCGGGGAGACTAGAACGAGGGAGCACAGCCTCAAAATATGGGGGAGCCAATTTAAAACCGAGTTGAGAAGGAATTTCTTCTCCCAGAGGGTTGTGAATCTGTGGAATTCTCTGCCCAAGGAAGCAGTTGAGGCTAGCTCATTGAATGTATTCAAAATCACAGATAGATAGATTTTTAACCAATAAGGGAATTAAGGGTTATGGGGAGCGGGTCGGTAAGTGGAGCTGAGTCCACGGCCAGATCAGCCATGATCTTGCTGAATGGCGGAGCAGGCTCGAGGGGCTAGATGGCCTACTCTGTTCCTAATTCTTATGTTCTTATGTTCTCCGTACAAGTCCAATTCCACCTGATCCACAGTGGATCGATCTTCCTCTGCAACATGGTGGTTTGCAGGGTTTGCAGCTCGCCTACACATTCGTTGGAGGTGTCCCATTGTCCTGCAGCCATTGCACACAGTGCTTAAAGCGGGATTGACGGGGCCGATGATCACCCCCGCAGTGCCAACAGGGTGTTAACTGCCTTGCATTAACAGATGGTGGCGGACTCTGGGTCAATTGAGGTCGGGCTACAGCAGCCGGCGTGTACGTCCTGCCGTGTACATTTCTGCTCAAAACCGACATTACTTTATGCACAATACTAGCCAAAACTTCTTTGTTCTGCGAAATCTGCTTGGTATTGTCGCTGGTGGGCATAAATGCCTGGGCTATCCTTCTGGCTTTACTCAGATTCAGAGTTTCTACAGTCAGTTTGTGAAGGATTGTCTCATGTCTGATACCCAGTACAAAATATTCTGAGGATTTGTTCTAGGAATCCCTCACTCACAATGTCCTGCAAGGTGCCTCAGTTCGGCAACGTAGCTCGCCACTTCCTGGCTCTCCGATCGTTGACACGTGTAGAACCGATATCTTGCCATCAAAACACTTTCCTTAGGATTTAATTGCAGTCAGACCAGCGTACACAGTTCTTTTGTAGGATTTCTCTGTTGGTTTTGCCGGGGCCAGGAGATTCTTCATGAGGCCATAGATTGTGGCCCCAAAAACAGTTAGGAGGATCGCCCTTCATTTGGTCACGTTCTCGTCCCCTTCCAGCTCGTTCACCACGAAGTATTGGTCAAGTCTCTCCTCGTAGGCCTCCCAATCGTCCCCCCTCTGAGAACTTCTCCAGGATGCTGACTGTTCGTTACACTTTCACGCGGTTCGTTACCTCATCGCCAATTGTTATGCTCATAATAAATGGTCAGATCTAGTACGGTGTGTAATGAGCAAGTGTGACCCTAGCTCCTTTATTGTAGTTCCAGAGTGCAGGTATCTTGTGGGTGGCATGCTTATATACTGTACTCCCAAGTGTTGCTAGGATCCCTTGGGACTCCAACAGGTAGGCCCTCTGGTGGACAGGTGTGATGCAGGTTACAAGTTTACAAAGGGTTAAATACATAATAGGAACTGGGGACTTTGGATGGAGCATTGGTGTCAGGGGCTTCTGGTCCGTAAAGATGGTAAACTTATGACCATACAAGTATTTGTGGAATTACTTGACCCCAAAAATTAATGCCAAAGCTTCCCTTTCGATTTGTGCATAATTACACTCATTGGCACTGAGAGTGAGTGAAGCAAAAGCAATTGGTCTCTCCTCCCCACTTAGTAGTACATGAGATCACTGCCCCAACTCCATACGGAGAGGCATCACATGCAAGCTTGATCTCTTTAGATACGTTATAGTGAACTAAGATGGTGCTCTCTACCAACTTGCTTTTACACTGCTTGAATGCTGTGTCGCATTCTTCTGACCATAGAAACATAGAAAATAGGTGCATGAGTAGGCCATTCGGCCCTTCAAGCCTGCACCGCCATTCAATGAATTCATGGCTGAACATGCAACTTCAGTACCCCATTCCTGCTTTCTCACCATACCCCTTGATTCCCCTAGTAGTAAGGACTTCATCTAACTCCTTTTTGAATATATTTAGTGAATTGGCCTCCACAACTTTGTGGTAGAGATTTCACAGGTTCACCACTCTCTGGGTGAAGAAGTTTCTTCTCATCTCGGTCCTAAATGGCTTACCCCTTATCCTTAGACTGTGACCCCTGGTTCTGGACTTCCCCAACATTGGGAACATTCTTCCTGCATCTAACCTGTCTAAACCCGTCAGAATTTTAAACGTTTCTATGAGATCCCCTCTCATTCTTCTGAACTCCAGTGAATACAAGCCCAGTTGATCCAGTCTTTCTTGATATGTCAGTCCCGCCATCCCAGGAATCAGTCTGGTGAACCTTCGCTGCACTCCCTCAATAGCAAGAATGTCCTTCAAGTTAGGAGACCATTGGACCTGTTTTTTCAATAGTTCATTCAGTGGATGTAGCCCAATGTGGTAGGAACTTTCCATTATAGTTCATAAGACCCAAAAATGATTGAAGTTCAGTGACATTCTTTGGAGTGGATGCATTTCTGATTGCAGCCAGCTTTTCCTTGTTTGGATGTAACCCATCTTTTTCTACTCTGTGCCCTAAGGATTCTACTGAATTTTGAAATAACTCACACTTGCGAGCAGTCACTTGTACTCTGTGCTTCTCTAGCCATTTGAGGACTTCATTCAATAGGTTATTATGAATTTGCCTGTTTGATGCTGAAATTAGTATGTCATCTAAATAACATACTACCCCTTCAATATCTTGCAAAATCTGGTTCATCACCCCTTAGAATATGGCGGGTGCAGAAGACATTCCAAATGGTAGCCTATTAAATTGATATAGTCCTAGATGAGTATTTATAGTCAAGCATGATTTGGACTCCTCATCTAGTTCAAGTTGTAAGTAGGTATTCGTAAGATCCAACTTTGAGAAGATCTGACCACCTGTCAGTGTTGTGAACACATCTTCTCCATTTGGCAATGTAATGGGGAGATTACCCTTTAGAACTTGGTTTACGGTGACTTTATAATCACCACACAACCTTACCCTACCACCGGACTTGGGTACAATAATAATGGGTGTTGCCCAATTACATTGATCTATCTTAGAGATAATGTTCTCAGTCTCTAGTCTTTTGAGTTCTTGCTCAACTTACTCCTTAAGTGCATATGGTACAGGACGTGGCTTGCAGTAAACTGGTCTAGCGTCCTTCTGTACCCCGACACTCAGTTTGAATCGGACCGCCTGTTTCACAGAACACCTTCGGATACTTCTTGATGTCATCATCCTTTGATGCAAATCTCTTTTCAACACGAAAAATCTCACTCCAATCCAGCTTCAGTGATCGCAACCAATTTCTTCCTAGTAATGCAGGCTTGTCTCCTGCCACTACTAAGAGAGGCAAGCTCTGAAATTGATCCTTGTATTTCACTGGTATGGTGATACGACCTACCACAAGAATGTATTCTCCAGAGTAGCCTCGCAGCTCTATCTTAGATTTCTCCAATGGGAAATCACGCAATTTGTCAAGGTATAGCAATTGTGGTACCATACTCACGGATGCACCAGTGTCAATTTCCATGGGTATCTTGGTTCCTGCAACATCTACGTGGATGATGATAGTTTTTGAAACTCTGTTAGTTACCCTCGTGCTCCTGATTTGTAGTTCTAAAACCTCGTCCTGTTTTTTCTTCCATGCTATGTAGTCTCTGGGGATTTCTACTTATAGCTTTGAAAGTTGGCTTTCTCTTCAGTCGGCATGCCTTCGCAAGATGCCCAGTTTTCCTGCAGAAGAAACACTCTGCCTTCACATATGATCAACTTTGAGCAATGTGTTGTCCCAGGCATTGATAGCAGGACTTAAATTCTCTGTTACCATTGCCAGTTGCTGAGACCTTGGGGCCCAACTGCCTTTTATTTTAACCTTCAGGTGATTCACCTCGGTTGTCTGACGACTGGAAATGGTGCAAAATTCTCAGGAATATTGGTCAGCCATGTCCATTGTCATAGCTGTCTGACGAGCTAAATCAAAAGTCAAGTTAGGAGTGGTCAATAACTTTCTTCTGATCGTATTATTTTTCATCCCACAAACAAAGCGGTTAAGCAATGCTTAGTCCTGAAAGTTTCCAAAATTACAGTGAATAGATACCTTTTTTAATGCTACAATGTAGTCACTGATACTTTTGTCGGTTAACTGATCTTGTATTCCAAAATGATAACTTTCAGCAATTTCCAGGGGCTCTAGACTGTAGTGCAGAATCTGCTTAAGTGATATATCCTTTGGCTTAAAAGGCACAAGGACATTTTTCATGGTTTCATACACCTCAGGCCCTGCTTCAGTTAAGAAAATAGCCTGTTATCTTTCCAACACCACCCTGTTATGCTTTTCATCATTGACGATTTCAATGATATTATTTACGGTGAAAAACATTTCTAACCGTTTCACATATGCTCTAACTTTCACGGTCACATTGAAACTCCCCCAAGCGCCCTATTATTCCCATAGGTGTGGCCATCTGGACTCTGGCAGTTCAGCCAAGTGTGTTTGTAATTACCTTGGATTTGTAGCTGTTAATCAAAACAGATAAGCTCTCAAAGTCTCTCTGTCAGATGGCTGAATCATCAACAAAAATTTCAGCTTTGTTATCCGATTATCCTATCCTAGTCACCAAATGTTATGTTTTCAGTACGACATCAAAAACACACAGGCTAGAAGATGGCTGATAACTTCAGGAACCCGATCAGTGACCTGAACTGTTCATTCTTGTAAACAGCACTGGCTGCAGTGCCACAGTAGTCCACTCTATATGTATTACAGATATAGAGAGGTAAGCAGGCAGTGGAGAAATTATGGGTAGAATTAAGAAATAGGAAAGGAGTTAAGACTGAAATGGAAGGTGTGGAAAAAGTGCCAAGGTAGCAGGTGTGAAGTGGTAGAGTGTATAAATGGAGATTAGACAAGCATGTAGTAAAGGCAGAATGGTTTTAATGAGGGATTTTAACTTTCATTTAGATTGGCTCAAGTCAGAAAGGAAGTGAATTTCTTGTGTGTCCGGGATAGTTTTCTGCAACAATATATTCTTGAACCAACAAGGGGGCATGCCATATTAGATTTAGTAATGAGTAATGAGCCAGATTTAGCTAACAGCCTAGTGGTGCATGAACATTTTTCTAATAGCGCTCATAACTTGTTTGAATGGGAGAAACGCAAAACGACTACTAAGATTCTAGATTTAGGTAAGGTTGATTTCAATGTGATGAAACAGAGACTGTCCGCAGTAAAATGACAGAAGATTGGTCGGAGGTGTTCAGAACATAATTTAACGTGACAGAACCAGTTTATACCTCTGAGGGGCAAGAGCTCTATTTACCAAAAAAACCCCAGCCATGGACAACTAAAAAAGGTAAGGGACAGCATAAAACTAAAATAAAAAGCATCGAAAAAAGCATAGAAAAATGCAAAAAATAACACAGATCCTGGCGAATGGGAAAGATATAAAGAATAGCAAAGGGTCACAAAATGGATAATAAGAGCTACAACAAGGGAGTGTGAAAAGAAACTTGCAAGAAACCTTTTTTTAACAATTATTTTGCAATATTGAAACTGATCACAGTGATATTGTCAATGAAAATTAGGAAATGGTACAAATGTTGAATAATTACTTTGCAGCAGTAGTTACAGTAGAGGAAGAGGTCAGTATGCTGGAAATCCCAAGGAAACTAATATTGAATCAAGGACATGGATTCACCAAAATTAATGTAAGCAAAATAACAGTAATGAAAATAATGGCACGAAAGGGAGAAAGGGATAGACCAAGTAATTACAGGCCAATGAGCCTAACCTTGGTGGTGGGAAAATTATTGGAAAAAATTCTGAGCGACATTATTAATCATCATTTAGAAAGGCATGGATTAATCAAGGAGAGTTGGCATGGATTTGTTAAGGGAAGGTCGTGTCAGACTAACTTGATTGAATTTGTTCAGGAGGTAGCAAGGAGGGTCGATGAGGGTAACTATTTGATGTCGTCTACATGGATTTTAGCCAGGCTTATGACAAGGTCTCACATGGCAGACTGGTCATCAAATTAAAACCCCATGGGTTCTAACGGAAAGTGGCAAATTGGATCCAAAGTTGGCTCAGTGGCATGATGCAAAGGGTAATGGTCGACAGGTAGTTTTGTGACTGGAAGGCTGTTTCCAGTCGGGTTCCACAGAGCTCAGTACTATATCCCTTGTATTTTGTGGTATATATCAATGATTTAGGGCCTGAATTTGATGAAGGCCCCCGCCCGCCCAAGGTTCCTGACGGTTCTTTGGGTGGGATTTTCATCACCCAGGTCCTCGAATGTCGGCGGGCGGCAAATCTGCGATGTACGCCGCCAATCTGGGCGGCAGCCAGCGGGAACTCTCATTGTCGGTGGCAGAGGTGCTTGCCGCCCAAGTGCCGCCGAGGATGGAGTCGGGCCCACGGAGGGGCGAAGAGCTGAAAATTAAATTCATCAGAAAAAAAAATCCATCGGAAGATCTTTAGGGTTCACCATTGAGGTAAGTCGCTGTGAAAAAAAAAGTTTACTAACCTTTTTTTAGGATCTTCATACCTACAGTCGGGGACAGACCAGTCTCCTCGCAGCGGTCCACCCCCGTTCTGGCGCCAACTCCCGCTGACTCCCTCCCGCATGAATACAGCATCTCGACGGGCGGGAGTCAACTTATGCCACTCGGCCGTGCGCTCACATAGAAAATAGGAGCAGTAGTAGGCCATTCAGCCCTTTGAGTCTGCACCGCCATTCAATATGATCATGGCTGATCCTCCATCTCAACATCATATTCCCGCCTTTTCCCCATATCCCTTGAGACATTTTGTGTCTAGAAATCTATCTATCTCCTTCTTAAATATATTCAGTGATTTGGCCTCCACAGCCTTCTGTGGTAAAGAATTCCACAGGTTCACGACCCTCTGAGTGAAAAAAAATTCTCCTCATCTCGGTCCTAAATTTCCTACCCCGTATCCTGAGACTGCAACCCCTTGTTCTAGACTTCCCAGCCAGGGGAAACATCCTCCCTGCATCCAGTCTGTCCAACCCCATCAGAATTTTATACTTTTCAATTAGATCCCCTCTCATTCTTCTAAACTCTAATGAATACAGGCCTAGTTGACCCAATCACTCCTCATATGACGGTCCTGCCACCCCAGGAATCAGTCTGGTGAACCTTCGCTGCACTCCCTCTATGGCAAGGATATCCGTTCTTAGGTAAGGAGACCAAAACTGCACATAATGCTCCAGGTGTGGTCTCACCAAGGCCCTGTATAACTGTAGTAAGACATTCTTGCTCCTGTACTCAAATCCTCTTGCAATGAAAGTCAACATACCATTTGCCTTCCTAACTGCTTGCTGCACCTGCAGAGTCCCATTACTTTCTCCAGCACTATTTTCTTACTAATAATCATTTGCTTTAATTCCTCTTAGTTCCTACTAGATCCTTGGTTCCAAAGCATTTCTGGGACATTATTTGTGTCCTCTTCCGTGAAGACAGAACTGAAGTATTTATTTAATTGTTCTGTCGTTTCCTTGTTCCTCATTATAAATTCTCCCATTTCTGTCTGTAAAGGACCTACATTTGTCTTGACTAATCTTTTTCTTTTTACGTACTTGTAGAAACTTTTGCAGTTGTTTTTTATGTTCCTCGCAAGTTTACTCTCATACTCTATTTTCCCACTCTTAAATCAATCTCTTGGTCCTTTTTTGCTGGATTATAAACTGCCCCTAATCCTCAGGCTTGCTACTTTTTCTGGCAACTTTGTATAACTCCTCTTTGGATCTAATACTATCCTTAATTTCTTTTATTAGCCATGGTTGAGCCACTTTTCCTTGTGTTTTTACACCAGAAAGGAATGTATAACTATTGCAATTCATGCATTCGTTCCTTAAATGTTAGCCATTGCCTTACCACCGTCATGCCTTTTATTTGAATCTTCCCAATCTATCATTGCCAATTCATTCCTCATACCTTCATAGTTTCCTTTGTTTAGATTTAGAATTGAACTACTTCACTTTCCATCTTAATAAAGAATTCAATCATGTTATGGTCACTCTTCTCTAAAGGACCCGCACAACAAGACTTTTAATTATCCCCTTCTCATTACACAATACCCAATCTAGGATAGCCTGTTCCCGAGTAGGCTTCTCAACAAAGTGGTCTGAAAAACCATCACGTACACACTCCAGGAATTAATCTTCCACAGTATTATTACTAAATTTGGTTTGGCCAGTCTATATGTTGATTAAAGTCATCTACGATTACTGTAGTCCCCTTGTTACATGCGTCTTTAATTTCCTGTTTGATGCCATCCCCTACATTACCACTATTGTTTGGAGGCCTATAGACAACTCCCACCAGTGTTTTCTGCCCCTTGGTGCTCCTTAGCTTCACACAGACTGATTTTACATCTGGATTTTCTGAGCTAATATGCTTTCTCACTATTGCTTTGATTTCATCCTTTACTAACAACACCACACCACACCCTTTTCCTTTTTGCCTGTCCTTGCTAAATATCGAATATCCTTGGATATTCAGCTCCCAAGCCTGGTCACCCAGCAACCATGTCTCCGTAATTGCAACTATATCATATTCGTTTACATCTATTTGCACTGTTAATTTTTCTACCTTATTACAGATGCTTTGTGCATTCAGGTACAATGCTTTTAAATTTGTCTTTTTAATATTATTGGACATCTTTTGTACTATAGCCCTATTTGTCTTTTTACTATTTTTTTCTTACCTGGACCCTATTTGTTAGTGCACTCTTTTGTTTGTATGCTCTGTCCCTTCCTGACATAATCTGGTTATGCTTACCACAATCACTTTCCTGCATTGCTTCCTTTACTTTTCTCTTTAGCATTCTAGATTTCTCTCCACTGCAACGGTCTTCCCCCCCATCCTCCACCACCTTATTTAGTTTAAAGCCCTGTCTACCTCCCTAGTTATTCGGTTCGCTAGAACTCTGGTCCTAGCATAGTTCAGGTGTAGTCCGTCCCCAAGGAACAGTTCTCTCTTTCCCGAGTATTGGTGCCAGTGTCCCACAAATTGATACCCACTTCTCCCACACCAACCTCTGAGCCATGAATTCATCTCCATGATTCTATTGACCCTATGCCAATTTGCTCATGACTCAGGTAATAATGCAGAGATTATTACCTTTGTGGTTCTGCTTTTCAATTTAGTCCCTAGCTGTTCAAACTCTCTCAGCAGAACCTCTTTCTTAGTCCTACCTATGTCATTGGTACCACGACAACTGAATCCTCCCCCTCCCACTCCAAGTTCTTCTCCAGCCCGGAGGAGATGTCCTTTACCCTGGCCCTGGGTAGGCAACACAGCCTTCGGGACACATGCTCTCGGCTGCAGAGAACCCTATCTATCCCCCTAACTCTACTGTCCTCTACTACAACCACCTGCCTCTTTACTCCTCCCACTTGAATGGCTTTCTGCACCATGGTGCCTTGGTCAGTCTGCTCATCCACCCCGCAGTCTGCACACTTGTCCTCAAGGGTTGCAAGAACCTCAAATCTATTGGACCAGTGCAGGGACTGAGGCTCCTGCAATACTACCTCCTGGATCCCCTTACCTGCTTCACTCGCAGTCACACCCTCCTGTCCCTGACCACATGTCAATTCTAAAGTATTTAATCTCGAGGGTGTGGCTGCCTCCTGGAGCAAAAGTTCCAGGTAACTTTCTCCCTCACTGATGTCTCCTCAACTTGGAGCCGAATTTCGTTGAGCCGCAGACACTTAACGCAGATGTAATCGCCCTGGACCAAAACGTCCAGAAGCTCCCATATATTGCAGCAGCAACACATCTTCTGTTTTCCCATTATTTAATTTAATTAATTAGTTTAGCGTTAATCAAGTATTTACCCGATATAGTTTATTAAATTAGTTAAAAAAATAAAGGTTAGTTTTTAGTATTTAGTTATATGCAATATGTTAATTTAAAAGAAAAACTTAGCCCACAATCACTTACGTGCCTTCCCTGTGATGTCACACTGCAGAGTTCTCCTCACCCGGAGCCATGCGATATCCTGGGAGAGGCAAAAAAACAGATTAAAAACCTAGGTCAATTGGGGAAAAGATCTGGGAAAATTCCTCTCCGACCTAACCAGGCGATCGAAACAAGTCCAGGAGATCACACTGACCGTATGCTGTGGTCTGCTGTGGCTTTTATCCCCACTCTCAGGCCTCGGTCTGCTCCCGCTCAGGTACACCGCACCTCTGTGGAAAAAGTTAGGAAAAACAAGGCAAAGCAACACCTCCCGCCCCCACTTCACCGAACTCTCCCACTTACCAAACTCTGTTTTCCCTCTTTGGGCAGACAGCACCAGCTCTCGGTTTTTAAACTGCCTGTGTCTCAGATGAGTCACCACTGGTCAGCTGTTTAAAGAACCGATTTTAGCTAGTTTTAACTAACTGGCTATTTAGCAAACTACTGGAGAGCTCGCTAGTTTGTCTCCAATTAAGCCTGTAAGAATCCTAAATATTTAACTGTTAATCTTGCTTAGAAGCCTCTAGCAATTGCCACTAGCCTCCAAATAGTTTAAAAGAGATTAACCCTTAAGACTCTCCCACTTAACAAACTCTGTTTTCTCACTCTGAGCTGCTGCACTCCGGGCGGTTCCTGGCGGATCTCCCGTTCCGCCCGCTCCAGCCCAAATGGAAAGTGGCACTGGACGGAACCCGAAGAGAAATGTCGGTGGCAGTGGGCGGCAGTCGGCGGCAGTGGGCGGTGAGTCCATCAAATTTGGGCCCTTAGACTTCAATGTAGGAGGCATGATTAAGAAGTTTGCAGATGATATAAAAATTGGCTGTGTGGTTGATAGTGAGGAAGAAAGCTGCAGACTGCAAGAAGATATCAATGGACTGGTCAGGTGGGCAGAACAGTGACAAATGGAAATCAATCCTGAGAAGTGTGAGGTAATGCATTGGGGAGGGCTAACAAGGCAAGGGAATACACATTAAATGGTAGGATACTGAGAAGTGTAGCGTAAAAGAGGGACTTTGGAGTGCATGTCCACAGCTCCGTGAAAGTACCAGGACAGGCCAGTGTTAACGACATCTCCTTTGGGCTGGAGAGGAACTTGGAATGAGAGGGGAAAGATCCAATTGTCGTGGTCCGCATAGATACCAACGACATAGGTAGAACAAACAAACAGGATCTGCTGAGGGAGTATGAGCAGCTAGGGACTAAATTAAAAAGCAGAACCACAAAGGTAATAATCTCTGCATTACTACCTGAGCCATGAGAAAATTTGCATCGGGTAAATAAGATCAGAGAAATTAATGCGTGGCTCAAATATTGGTGTGGGAGGAATGGGTTTCAATTCATGGGGCACTGGCACCAGTACTAGGATAGGAAGGAGCTGTTCCATCTGGACGGATTTCATTTCAACCAGGCTGGGGCCAGTGTCCTGGAAAATCAAATAACTAGGTCTGAAGTTAAAGCTTTAAACTAACTAGTGGGGGGGGAGGAATCAGGTAAGCGGAAATTAAAAAGTCAAAAGGAAAGGGGAAGGCAAAAGTGAAGGTTAGCGATAGGGGTAATGATAGAAAAATAGAAACATAGAAACATAGAAATAGGTGCAGGAGTAGGTCATTCGGCCCTTCGAGCCTGCACCACCATTCAATATTATCATGGCTGATCATTCACCTCAGTACCCCTTTCCTCTTTTTCTTCATATCCCTTGATCCCTTTAGCCATAAGGGCCATATCTAACTCCCTCTTGAATATATCTAATGAACTGGCATCAACAACTTTCTGTGGTAGAGAATTCCACAGTTTCACAACTTCTCATCTCGGTCCTGCATCTAACCTGTCCAGTCCCGTCAGAATTTTATATGTTTCTATGAGATCCCCTCTCATTCTTCTAAACGCCAGTGAATACAGGCCCAGTCGATCCAGTCTCTCCTCATATGTCAGTCCTGCCATCCTGGAAATCAGTCAGGTGAACCTTCGCTGCACTCCCTCAATAGCAAGAATGTCCTTTCTCAGATTAGGAGAACAAAACTGAACATAATATTCCAGGTGAGGCCTCACCAAGGCCCTGTACAACTGCTGTAAGACCTCCCTGCTCCTATACTCAAATCCCCTAGCTATGAAGGCCAACATGCCATTTGCCTTCTTCACCGGCTGCTGTACCTGCATGCCAACTTTCACTGACTGATGTATCATGACACCCAGGCTTCATTGCTCCTCCCCTTTTCCTAATCTGCCGCCATTCAGATAATATTCTGCCTTCACGCTTTTGCCACCAAAGTGGATAACCTCACAATTATCCACGTTATACTGCATCTGCCATGCAATTGCCCACTCACCTAACCTGTTCAAATCACCCTGCAAACTCTTAGCATCCTCCTCACAGCTCACACCGCCCCCCCAGCTTTGTGTCATCTGCAAACTTGGAGATATTACATTCAGTTCCTTCATCTAAATCATTGATGTATATTGTAAACAGCTGGGGTCCCAGCACTGAACCCCGCGGCACTCCACTAGTCACTTAGTGCCATTCTGAAAAGGACCCGTTTATCCAGACTCTCTGCTTTCTGTCTGCCAACCAGTTCTCTATCCACATCAATACATTACCCCCAATACCATGTGCTTTGATTTTGCACAACAATCTCTTGTGTGGGACCTTGTCAAAAGCCTTTTGAAAGTCCAAATACACCACATCCACTGGTTCTCCCTTGTCCACTCTACTAGTTGTATCCTCAAAAAATTCCAGAAGATTTGCCAAGCATGATTCCCCTTTCACAAAGCCATGCTAACTTGGACCGATCCTGTCACTGCTTTCCAAATGCGCTGCTATTTCAACTTTAACAATTGATTCCAACATTTTCTCCCACTACCGATGTCAGGCTAACCGGTCTATAATTCCCTGTTTTCTCTATCCCTCCTTTTTAAAAAAGTGGTGTGACATTAGCTACCCTCTAGTCCATAGGAACTGATCCAGAGTCGATAGACCGCTGGAAAATGATCACCAATGCATCCACTATTTCTAGTGCCACTTCCTTAAGTACTCTGGGATGCAGACTATCAGGACCTGGGGATTTATTGGCCTTCAATCCCATCAATTTCCCGAACATAACTTCCTGACTAATAAGGATTCCCTAGATCCTCAGTCCCCTAGTATTTCCGGAAGGTTATTTGTGACTTCCTTAGTGAAGACAGAACCAAAGTATTTGTTCAACTGGTCTGCCATTTCTTTGTTCCCCATTATAAATTCACTTGATTCTGACTGCAAGGGACATACATTTGTCTTCACTAATCTTTTTCTCTTCACATATCTATAGAAGCTTCTGCAGTCAGTTTTTATGTTCCTGCAAGCTTACTCTCATACTTTATTTTCCCCCTCCTAATTAAACCCTTTGTCCTCCTCTGCTGAATTCTAAATTTCTCCCAGTCCGCAGGTTTGCTGCTTTTTCTGATTTGAGGCCAATTTATATGCCTCTTTCTTGGATTTAACACTATCCCTAATTTCCCTTGTTAGCCATGGTTGAACCACCTTCCCCGTTTTATTTTTACACCAGACAGAGATGTACAATTGTTGAAGTTTAAATGTTTGCCATTGCCTATCCACCGTCAACCCTTTACGTATCATTCGCCAGTCTGTCCTAGCCAATTCACGTCTCATACCATCGAAGTTATCTTTCTTTAAGTTCACGACCCTAGTCTCTGAATTAACTGTGTCACTCTCCACCTTAAATGAAGAATTCTACTATATTATGGCCACTCTTCCCCAAGGGGCCTCACACAACAAGATTGCTAATTAATCCTCTATTACACAAGACTCAGTCTAGGATGGCCTGTTCTCTAGTTGGTTCCTCGACATATTGGTGCAGAAAACCATCCCTTATACATTCCAGGAAATCCTCCTCCACCGTGTTGCTACCAGTTTGGTTAGCCCAATCTACATGTAGATTAAAGTCACCCATGATAACTGCTGTACCTTTATTGCACGCATCCCTAATTTCCTGTTTGATGCCATCCCCAACCTCACTACCACTGTTTGGTAGTCTGTACACAACTCTCACTAGCGTTTTCTGCCCTTTGGTGTTCCGCAGCTCTACCCATACAGATTCGACATCATCCAAGCTAATGACCTTCCTTACCAGAGTGTGAAAGGAAGGGGCAGAGCATATACACATAAGACAAATTAAAAACTCTATATCTGAACGCACGAACCATTCGTAACAAGATAGATGAGTTGACAGCACAAATAGAAATAAATGGGTATGCTCTGATTTCCATTACAGAGATGTGGTTATAAGTTGACCAATGCAGGGAACTGAATATTCAGGGGTATTTGCCATTTCATAAGGATAGGCTGAAAGGAAAAGGAGGTGGGGTAGCTCTGTTAATAAGGAATAAGATCAATGCAGTAGTGAGAAATTATATTGGTTTAGAAGATCAAGATGTAGAATTAGTTTGGTGGAGATAAGAAATAATAAGGGAAAGAAGTCACTGGTGGGAGTGGTCTACAGGCCCCCAAACAATAGCCACACTGTTGCACAGAATATAAATCAAGAAACAATGGAGGCTTTTAAGAAAGGTACGGCAATAATCATGGGCGATTTTGTTGTGTATCTGTAAAGCATGCATTCCCAAGTTCCGCCACCAGGGAGTGCATCCCCAGCATCCCTTGGGAGCACTGTATATTAGCCGGCCCCTAAGGCCTGTTCCTCACTCTGGAGTGTCTTAATAAAGACTGAGGTCACTGTTACTTTAACCTCCCTGTGTGCAGTCTCATCTGTGTTTGGAACACAATAATTTTAATCTTCATATTGATTGGTCAAATCAAATTGGCAAACGTAGCCTTGAGTAAGTGTTCATAGAGTTTATGCGGGATGGTTTCTTGGAACAATACATTGTGGAACCAATCAGGGAGCAGACTATTTTAGATCTGGTAATGTGTAACGAGTCTGGATTAATTAATGATCTCATAGTGAAAGATCCTCTTGGAAGAGTCATCATACCTTGGTAGAATTTTAAATTCAGTTTGAGGGTGAGAAAGCTAGGACTCAAACTAGTGTCCTGAACTTAAATAAAGGTCATTACAAAGGTATGATGGCAGAGCTGGTTAAAGTGGACTGGGGAAATATACTAAAGGGTAAGACTGTAGAAAAACAGCTGCAAACATTTAATGAGTTATTTCATAACTCTCAGCAATGATATATTCCAGTGAGAAACAAAGACTCTAAGCGAAGGATGAACTATCCCTGGCTAACAAAGGAAGCAAAGAATGGTATCAAATTGAAAACAAAGGCATACAATGTTGCAAAGAACAGTGGAAGGCCAGAGGATTGGGACATTTTTAGAAACCAGCAAAGGATGACTAAAAAAATGATAAACACAGAGAAGATAGCATATGAGAGTAAACTGGCAAGAAATATAAAAACAGAAGTAAGAGCTTCTGCAGGTATATAAAAAGGAAGCAAGTAGCTAAAGTAAATGTTGATCCCTTAGAGGATGAGACTGGGGAATTAATAATAGGTAACAGGAAAATGGCAGAGACTTTGAACAAATATTTTGTATCGGTCTTCATAGTAGAAGACACTAAAAACATCCCAATAATAGATAATCAAGGAGCTATTGGAGGGGCGGGGGGGAGGGGGGGGCAAGGGGGGGGGCAACTTAAAACAATCACTATCACTAGAGAAAAAGTAATAGGTAAACTAATGGGATTAAAGGTAGACAAGTCCCCTGGACCTGTTGGCCTACATCCTCGGGCCGGAAAAGAAATGGCTGCAGATAAAGTGGATGCATTGGTTGTAATCTACCAAAATTCCGTTGGCTCTGGAGAGGTCCCAGCAGACTGGAAAACCGCAAACGTTTAAGAAAGGAGGGAAACAGAAAGCAGAAAACTATAGGCCAGCCTAAGATCTCTCATTTGGAAAATGTTGGAGTCCATTATTAAGGAAGTAGTAGCAGGACATTTAGAAAATCATAATGCAGTCAAGCAGAGTCAGCATGGTTTTATGAAAGGGAAATCATAGAAACATAGAAACATAGAAACATAGAAAATAGGTGCAGGAGTAGGCAATTCGGCCCTTCGAGCCTGCACCACCATTCAATGAGTTCATGGCTGAACATGCAACTTCAGTACCCCATTCCTGCTTTCTCGCCATACCCCTTGATCCCCCTAGTAGTAAGGACTACATCCAACTCCTTTTTGAATATATTTAGTGAATTGGCCTCAACAACTTTCTGTGAGACTTCCACAGGTTCACCACTCTCTGGGTGAAGAAGTTTCTCCTCATCTCGGTCCTAAATGGCTTACCCCTTATCCTTAGACTGTGACCCCTGGTTCTGGACTTCCCCAACATTGGGAACATTCTTCCTGCATCTAACCTGTCTAACCTGTCTAAACCCGTCAGAATTTTAAACGTTTCTATGAGATCCCCTCTCATTCTTCTCAACTCCAGTGAATACAAGCCCAGTTGATCCAATCTTTCTTGATATTGTCAGTCCCGCCATCCCGGGAATCAGTCTGGTGAACCTTCGCTGCACTCTCTCAATAGCAAGAATGTCCTTCCTCGAGTTAGGAGATCAAAACTGTACACAATACTCCAGGTGTGGCCTCACCAAGGCCCTGTACAACTGTAGTAACACCTCCCTGCCCCTGTACTCAAATCCCCTCGCTATGAAGGCCAACATGCCATTTGCTTTCTTAACCGTCATGTGTGACAAATTTGCTGGAGTTCTTTGAGGATGTAACAAGCAGGGTGGATAAAAGGGAACCAGTAGATGTCGTGTATTTGAATTAACAGGAACCATTCGATAAGGTGCCACATAAAAGATTACTGCACAAGATAAGAGCTCATGGGGTTGGGGGTAATATATTAGCGTGCATGATTGGCTAACTTACAGAAAACAAAGGGCTCAATTTTCCCCAATGTCGTTTTTTTGCGTATTGCAAGAGTTCCGCCCATTTCTTTTGGCTGCGACTACTCAAAAAAAGTAACTAGCAAGTTTCCCCATTCTATTTTTTGAAATTGGCGGCATGCAGCCTGACCTTTAGTTTTGAGGGTGGAGCCGAATGTCTGCACTAAAAATATGATGCCCCTCCTTCTGTGCATGTGCAACAAAAAAGGATATTTTTGACGTGCTTGCTATGGGCACGCATGCCCAGTACAGCTCTCAGTCTGCATTCGACTATTTTTAAAGAGCCAGTTGTATGTGAGAACTTTCATTCTCATTGAAAAATCGGAGCTGCAATATAAGATGCAACGCGGCTCAAGGACCAAGAATTTCTTACCGGATGAAGTGGAGGCACTGGTTACTGTAACAGGCCAGAAGGAACGAGCTGGACACCAGCAGAGGTCACATAAAAGTTTCAACAAAAGAAATGAAGAAATGCTGGAACTAACTTGCAGAAGATTACTGTGCAGTGGTGACCACCCCGAGGTCTGGAGGCCAATTGTAAATGTATATGTCCCACCGAGCAGAAAAACAGCCTCTCTAAAAGGTTATATTTTCATCTTTGCAGAGGAAGGGAAAGAACTCAAAAAGGAGGAGTCCCGGCAAATCTGCACCCACTGACACCCTTGGAAGAGAGGGTCGCTGCTTTGATGGTCCTGCCCGGAGAAAAGCAATCAGTACTGCACAAGCTGGGCCCATATTTGAGGGAGAGGGTAAGTCCTGCAAATTCCACAATCTGGCTTTGCTAAATGTTAAGTACTGCACGGGCTAGCCATGCTTTGGTTCATGGGGATGTCTCCGTTGCTACGCTTTGGTTGATGCAATGTGCTATCATTCATCGTGGTCCTTCAAATAAGCCTGCTGCCTGCGCTGTGTGAGCCGACTCATGCCACCCTGCCCCCTCCTCTGCTGCTAACTATTTGTCTGCTCTGTTATATTTTACAGAACATGAGGCCGACCCTGACGAGGCTGAAACCAATGCAGAAGAAGATTCAGACATAGACTTGCCTGAAGAGGAGAACATCTTCCAATCCCACCTTCCAGACCAAGGGCATGCGGCTGAGGGGGTGAGCGAGATGATGGATGATGCCCACACAGCTGTACCTACTCTGGAGGAGGTGCAGGTGCTGCCCAATGAGCTGCCATGCCCTTTCCTGAGTGGTACGAGTGTTGGGACATTCCATGGTTTCTCACAGTCCGAGGCTGGGGATTCCAGTGGGGTGCAGCAAGGCACACCCAGGGCCCCACCGTCCGAGACTGCGCCTCCCAGTGGGATGCAGCGAGCCACATCCAGGGCCTTACCATCCGAGGCTGTGGGTCCCAGTGGATTGCAGTGAACCACACCCAGGAGGAGGAGGGGATGGAGAGCTCGACAGTGCTCTCCTGAGGTGCAGGATCTATCAGATGTGGTTCAGATGATGGCAATGAGTGCAGAGAGCATTGTCCTTACACAATCACTCCTGGACAACAATAGGGTGGCTGATGGGGACTGTCGGGGGAATAACAACACTCTCGTAGGAAATGGGAACACTGTCCAGGAACATGAGGTAGGGAATGTCTCAGGCAGTTGATACAATGTTGGTGCACATGAGGGAGGGAATGTCGCAGGTAGCTGAGACACTGTCGGCGAACATGAGGGAAAGAATGTTGGAGGTAATTGAAACACTGTCAGGGCACATGAGGGAGCGAATGTTGGAGTTAGCTGCTGTAATAAGGGAACACACCCAGACTCTGCGCCCATTGATAGAATCAACTCCCACTCCAATCTCCAGAACAACCTCTGAAGAGGCCCAAGCCAGGCCTTCCACGTTACCTCCTGCCACCCACACCGCCCCTCCACCCCCACCAATAAAGAAGGGTGCATTACCCGAGATGTTCAGCAGAGGAGGACAAAGGGTTTAATTAGGAGGGGGAAATAGCTTGCAGGGAACATAAAAACTGACTGCAAAAGCTTCTATAAATATGTGAAGAGAAAAAGATTAGTGAAGACAAATGTATGTCCCTTGCATTTAGAATCAGGTGAATTTATAATGGGGAACAAAAAAATGGAAGTCTAATTGAACAAATACTTTGGTTCTGTCTTCACTAAGCTTGGTACCAACCCGATAAACATAGAAACATAGAAATATAGAAAATAGGTGCAGGAGTAGACCATTTGACCCTTCGAGCCTGTACCACCATTCAATATGATCATGGTTGATCATGCAACTTCAGTACCCCATTCCTGCTTTCTCTCCATACCCCTTGATCCCTTTAGCCGTAAGAGCCACATCTAACTCTCTTTTGAATATATCCAACGAACTGGCCTCAACAACGTTCTGTGGAAGAGAATTCCACAGGTTCACAATTCTCTGAGTGAAGAAGTTTCTCTTCGTTTCGGTCCTAAATGGCTTACCCCTTATCCTTAGACTGTGACCCCTGGTTCTGGACTTCCCCAACATCAGGAACATTCTTCCTGCTTCTAACCTGTCCAATCCTGTCAGAATTTTATATGTTTCTATGAGATACCCTCTCATTTTTCTAAATTCCAGTGAATATAAGCTTAGTGGATCCAGTCTTTCTTCATATGTGTCAATGCCTGCGGGCAGGGGTGGAGTCACCAAGACCAAACGCAGTGGTCGTTCTTAAAATAAGGTGAAGCAGGGATAGGTGCAGCCTTTCTTTGCTGCTGTTGTTGTTCTTCTGCTTGTTGTTTTTGTTGTTACTGTTGTAACTGTTCTCAAATTGAAAGTTTTTGTAAGTTATGTAAATTTAAAAGTTTAAAAGTTTATGGGCCAGACTTTCCACTTTTGTGCCGTTCGCCCAAAAATGGGCATTATTTCCAGCATTGGTGGCAAATATGGGTTTTGAGATCGCCAGATTATTGCCCATTTTCAAAACCCCAACTTTCCATTTTATAAAATGGACCTTACCGCGAGCGATTTGAAATGGGCGTTAGCGTTAAATTTTTTGACCTTTTTCTGTAAACTGTTGGCGTCCATAGCAACGCCATTGCAATGGTCGTTTACCGCGTTTCAGGATGTTAGGGGTCATCAGTACATGTGCAGAAGAGGAAAGAGAGAGAGGGAGCAGAGAGGAACTGAAAGTGTGTGTGGATGTGTTGTGTGGTTGTTTTGCTGTTGTGGGAGGCAGGAGGAAGATTTACCAGCAGCAAAAAGACATGAGCACAAATAACGTTGTTCTCATGGAGTTTTTGGGAACAAAATATAGTTAAAATGGAACGGGTGGAGGAGGCGACATAGCACGCTGTGGAGACTGAGGATGCTGGCGAAAGCAGTGAGGTGGGAGAGGAACTATTGGGAGGATGAAAACGAGCTCGGAGATTCTCCTGCAGGAAGTGGAGTCACGCTGGGGTCAATTGACCCAGGGTGGGCGTGGGAAACCCACCCCAAGGTCTACCAGAAGATATGGACTTATATAGCTGAGGTAGTCTCATCGGCGACGAACAAGGTGCATGAGGGCAACCAGTGCCGCAAGCGCTGGAACGACCTTGTCAGATCCGCCAGAGTAAGTATTACATTTATTTACATTTACTTATATATTTGTATAATTTGAATTGTAAGTGTAATGAGTAATTAAAATCATATGTGACGTCTTGCACTTATACCGGGAATGCTGTACTCAAAGCCTGCGTTGACGGTGTACGTCTTTAGGTAAATAATAATTTTCATAATAATCATGATTACATCTGTCGGTTATGTGTTGTCTCAGTCTCTGTGACAGTATCTAGAAATGGTCTCACGCAATGATCTCATGCCATGTCGTGCTGGTGTTACCTTTTACAGAAGAAGCTTTTGAAGAATATGGCCGAGCAGTCATCAGCGACCTCACCGACATCGAGGAGTACATGCTAGCACTAGTGGGGAGCCACCCCACTCGACCATGCATGCAGCAGCAGAACCTGATGTGATGCCACGTGTTGTAGGCATTAGGCACCTGCTGAATATATCTAAACACTAAGCATTAGACACCTGCTGAATACACGTATATGTTTAAAGTGGCCAAATATAAAATGGCTGCCAGGAGGGCTCCTCCAAGCATGATGGGAAATCAGGTAGTCAAGGTAGTCAAGCTGTGAACTATTGACTGAGGCTGACTGAGCAATAACCCTGTGAGGCCCACTGCCAGGAGTGCCTTGGATACAAGAAAACTATAACAAACCATTATAACTCCACACAGTAGAGCCCCGAGAAATAGAGATAAAGGGGGCCTACATTACATAACGAGGGCATGAATCAGCCTGATCTGACAAGAACCGAATATGTAACTCTAATAAGGAGGCTACCCAAAGACAGCACCCAAGGACAGTAAGATAAAGGGGGTCTGGACCATGTTACAAGATACATGAGTAATTCCTAGCAACACACCCCTTAGCAACACATCTCTTGGCAACACATGAGCCACTTTACGTTTAGAGACTAACTCTATCTATTGGTCTAATTGAATCTATAATCAGTATGATTGGATAGTATCCAGCTGAAATGGGCTGATGTAACTGTAGTAAACTGTTGTAAAACATATAAAAATCCATGAAACCCTTTGTTCGGTGGAGAGTGGAATAGCTGGAGTTAACCAGAGGCTCTCTCCCCACCGGTGAAATAAAGACCGCTTTGGTGTTGGAACCGATTCTAAGTGTCGAGTGATTCTTCCGAGAAAACACTAACACTAACACCACGTGACTAAAGTATACACCATTGCGCAATGTATCGTCAATAGATGCCACACCCACTCATATATGATAGATGATTGATAAAAGTGTTACATAAATAATGATGGCCTCATGGGAATCATTGCAATGTAGAATTTGGTCATGGTCATGAAATATGATGTCTGTGATGATTTTGATAGCGGTGGTGCTTTTGTCGTGCATATGCTGTGTGTAGTGTTGGAATAACCTTATGACCCTAGCACCCACTTCTCCTCTAATGACCTCATTTATGTTTTGTAGCTTACAAACATCGCGGCGCCATGCAACACCACCGAGCCCAGGAGCTGGGGGTCCCGGGCCAGAGTCGCCGGACGATCATTCATCTGGTGCTGAGGAGCCCCGATTATCGCCCATGGCACTGAAGGGTGCCTTCTCCACAGATGACAGTGTGGACTTCAAGGAGCATGCATCGCCAAGCTGCATAATGCATTCGATACCAATTACATCTAGTGCTCCTGCGGCCATTCCCACCGCCACTGTAGAGCGGGTCCAAGCAAGCACCTTGCTGCAGGGCACCCGAGGTGTCTCCATAATGCCGTCGACCACGCAGAGGTTGGTTCAACACAGCAGGTCTGCTCCACGAGCAGAAGATCTGAGCGGGTACATGGTACACTTGTCCAGGAAGAGTGTTGACATAGGTCAGCAGATCCTACAGATAATGGGGACATATCCCAACAATTGGCCAGCATATCTGCCACCTTGACCGAGTACGTGCCGCAGATGGCAGAGGTCCTGGTGGTGATAGTCAGGAACACTGGAGGCAGAGGGCTCCCAGTGGTCCCGGAGCACAGCACTGCACACCAAGGTGCCGCACCCCCATTGCCAACGACACCTGAGAGCCAGGAGGAATATCTTGCTTCTGGCCTGGAGGACGTTCCCACCTCGGGACCGTCCTCTCCCGTATCCGGCCAGCCAGCGGTTCTGCCGTCATCCACCCCAATGAAGCAGCGCTTGAGGAACTCCTCAGCAAGTCGGCTTGGAGTCAGGAGAGGAAGGGGAAGGGGTAGAGGTGGGGAGGAGAAGCGGGGGGCGGGGGGGTGGGGGAAAGGAAGGTGAGGTGCATGGCCACAGGAGTTGTCTTGGTCACAGTATTTTTATGTTGTGGTTGCTATTTTATTGGCAGGTTTGGGGGAAGGGGGGGGGGGAGGAGGGGGATACCTTGTATTTTTGCATTTGTGTTCTTTGATTATGAAGTTTTGTTTGAAATGTGAATGCTTTTACGAATGATATAAATGTTATAAATTTGTTGTGGGGTGGGGTGAGGTGTTTTTTACAGTTATAATTATGATTTTATACAAATGTTCTCATTAAATGCTTGTTACGCATTGTCTCAGATAACTGGTGACTCCTCAACATGAAGGGGGATAATTCAACATCACTTGAGTCAACTTAAATTTTAACTGTCACCAAGGTAATGCACATCATTCATGTATGAGCTGCAGACACAGCAGTCTTGCAGCTTTGTAAATACCACCAACGTTATTTCAAGCAAAGCACTTATTTATGAGCTGCTGATGTAAGAGACTTGCGGCTTTGTAGCCACCATGGGTGCTTTCCTGCGGTTTAGAGGGGAGCGAGGGCATGGTTTAATCGTCAGCCTGATTGTCTGTCCCGAGGTCAGTATCCACCTACTTGTCCTCCTCTTCCTCTCTCCTGAGGTGGACCGGCAGTCCCTTCTGGCAATCTTTGTCCCCTCCTGATAGCCAAGTTGTGCAGCATGCAGCACACGCTACCTGCTCAGGGTGTTATTGTAACTCGCTTTCTGAGTGGTCCAGACATCTAAAGCACTGCTTAAGCACTCCAATGGTATTCTCAATGATATTGTGTGTGGCTCTGTGGTATTCATTGTATTGCTTCTCGGCTTCTGTCTGGGTGTTATGCAGGGGGGTTATCAGTCAGGTGGCGAGGCCATATCCTTTGTCACCAAGCACCCAGCATTGACCTTGTGGCTGACTGGTAAACATGTCAGATACAGCGCTCTCATGCAGGATGTGAGCATCATGGATGCTCCCTGGAAAATTTGCATTTACTGCCATTATAACTTGCTTGTGGTCGACAATGAGTTGCACATTCAGGGAGTGGAATCTCTTTTGGTTCTGAAAAACTTCTGCATCCTGAAAAGGTGCCCGCATGGCGATGTGCATATCGTCTACTGCTCCCTGCACCTTGGGGAAATTTACAAGTCTGGAGAATCCTAGAGCCCTCTCAGTCTGAGCGTCCCTGGTCATAGGGAAGCTGATAAAATCCATCATGTGCATAAAGGGCTTCAGTCACCTGTCGAATGCAGCAATGTGTGGCATGCTGAGATATAACGCAAATGTCGCCAGCTGAGGCCTGAAAGGAACCCAAGGCGTAGAAGGCAAGTGCCGCAGTGACCTTGACCTCAACACACAGTGCGGTCCTGATGGTGCTGGCAGGCTGAAGATCTCCCCTGATGAGCTGGCATATCTCACTGATAACCTCTTTCTGGAAGCGCAGTCTCCTAAGGCACGTGTTATCGGACAAGTTCAGGTAAGACCGCTTCTCCCTGTAAGTGCGTGGGGTGTAACTTCTCGTCCTCCTCAGCAGTCTGCCACCTCTTTGATTGGGCTCATAATGCTGTTGAATATACTTTCTGCCATCTCTAGTCTGCAGCATGTGCGTAGTCATCAAGACAGGCTGAGAAATGACAGGCCTTATTACAACAACTATCAGTATTATACCTATTGTTCATAAACAATAAATTTACCTACTAAAAAACTTAAAATAAATTCAAATCGTCCACAGTATGATAAGATATTTGTTCAGATGTTCAAATCACCTTAAAGAACTCCACAGTACATCAAAACTCCCCAGAAGTTGAAGCAGACTTTTATATGAACCGACCTCCGATTTACAAAATGGCGTCCATACCGCTGGGTTTAGTTCAGGTGAGAGCAACTTTTTCTCAGCGATTTTCTCGGCGAGCGATATTTTTGGCAATATGTGGGCGAGTTGCCGAAAGTAATGCTCGGCGATATTATGGGCGTTAGTTTTGCCCATCCTGATCTTTACTGCAAAAAAAGGTGGGCGGGCGGTATTATTAATTCTCGGTGTTAACTACATACCGAAAGTAACGCTGGGTGATAAGTGAGCGATATATGGGCATTAGTTTCCATTTTGTTGCTAACTGGGCGATATCTGGGCGTTATACCTCATCTCAGCATTTAAACAGATGTCAAGTATGCGGTATTGATGCAAAAAAAAAGGTAAGTCTAGGCCTATAGGTGATCTTAAAATTTTTAAGTAGTCTTAGAGTTTCTAAGTGATCTTAAAGTTTGGAAATGATCTTAACTGAAAACTTGAAAGTTTGATACAAGAATATTTTTATTAAAGTTAAGTTAAGTACAAACAAGTTTTAAATTTTAAATAAAATATATTTTAAATTATAACTGAATCATTTCCATTATTTATTCCATTATTAACACAACTTTTTTAACTAAAGAAGAATCATTTCCATTATTTGTTCCACTAACACAACACAACATTACGGAACAGGTACAAATAGTAAACATGATCCATTTGGAATAGTTGCCGCTGAGCCTTCAGCCAGCAAAGCGTTCAGGGATGAGCTGCTGGTGCAAGTCTCAAGCAATCGTTAAAGGGGCACGACGGCCCGTCCTCCTCCGCCGTCGTGCTCCGGGTTCAGGTAGTTGCCTGGCCTCCTCATCCTCCTCCTCGTCATCTGCATCTTCCTCCTCATCATCAGCCACTCTCACCTCAGGTGGGTGTTCTATTACCAGCTGCTGCTGCCTCATGATGGCTAAGTTATGCAGCATGCAATACACAACAGTGAACTGACTGACAATCTCAGGGGAGTATTGCAAGTAGACTCTGGAATGTTCCAGGCATCGCAAACGCTGTTTCAAAATGCCAATGGTCTTCTCTATTATGCTGCACATCGCAATGTGCGACATGCTGTATTCCCAGTCAGCTTCCATCTGGGTTATGCATCGGGGTGTCATGAGCCAGGTGGCCAGGCCGCACCCTTTGTCTCCCAGTTGCCAGCTCTGCCCTTCTGGCTGCTACTGAAACACGGTAGACAGAGCGCTCTTGAGTATGATGAACGCATCATGGGTACTCCCAGGCTACCTTGCTACAACTGACATGATGTGATGCATGTCGTCACACACGAGCTGCACATTAATGGAGTGGAAGCCTTTTCTGTTCCTATACATTTGGAATCCTCCAAAGGTGCTCGCAAAGCGAAGTAGGTACAATTAATGCAACCTGTGGAAAGCCAGCAATCCTGGAGAAGCCCACAGCCCTTTCATGCATTGCCTGGGCGGTCATGGGGAACTTTATGTGGTCATTCCTCTGGGCATATAGTGCAGCAGTCACCTGCCGACTGCAGATATGTGTTGCATGTTGAGAAATGGCACACACGTCCCCAGTTGTGGACTGGAACGATCCAGATGCATAGAATGAAAGTCCAGCTGTAATCTTCACTTCCACTGACAAAGCAATCCTCCTGACGCTTTGAGGTTGCAGATCTGCTTTTACTAAGTCACAGATCTCAGTTACAACTTCTTTGTGGAAATGCAGCCTTCTCACACAGTCTGCATCACTCAGGTGCAGGTATGAACGCCTGTCTCAATATACCTGATTGGCCTCCTGCCCATCATCCTACGTACACTGAGGTTCCTCATGTGATGACGTCGAACCAATTGTCTCCTCCACAGCATCATCATGCAGAAGACTTGCACAAGATATGGCATTGTCAGTATTTCCCCCATGATTAAATTGTACCTTTGCAAAAAGCTGAAAACAGTATGACAAGTTTCTTTGTTGTCTTTCTCCCCTCGGTCGATGCCCCAGTATGGACCACACCCAGGTCTGGGCATGTGTAATAGGTTTGCTTAGATTGGGAAACAACCCCCTCCCCACCCTGCCCCACAGGCTTCATTTGATGCTGCTGCATAGCGTAAGGGTTCTCATCTCTTCAGTTCAGCTTCCACCCCCCCAACCCCCGGGCTTCTTTTAAAGCCGAGCCCTGAGCCCTTGTGTCCAGCCGTGGGAGCAATTTTGCAGGCCGAGGCTCCGACCCTCGAGCCAGGTTTGGAGAAGTTCGGTGGTGGTATGGCACTTTGAAAAAATCCAAAATTAAAAATTGCATTCAACTTCCATTTTCTGCGTTTTAAGTTTGAAAATTAAACTTCATGATGCATATTTAATGGTTTCTTGACTCCCTCTAAACTTCGCATAAAAACAATGGGGTCTTTCTGCATGGATTTTTTAATGTGCGCTGGTTTTTCTTAGGTATCCAGAAGGTTTTTTTTGAGTGATCACATATGCCTTCCAAGTAGAAATGTAAGTTGGCCAAACTTGCATAAATTTGAAAAACTGGTGCAGATATCAGTTTACGCCCCCATGACGCAAAAAAAACACTAACCTAAAAAAATCATAATTAACTCAGTTACGCTTACACTGGCGCACAATCTTTGGGGAAACTTGGATTTTAAAATTTAGGCTAAAAAAAGTGGCGCGCGCCAAAAAAACGGCGCAAATCTTTGGGGAAAATTGAACCCAGAGAGAGGTGATAAATGGATCATTTTCATGTTTGCAAACTGTAACTAGTGGAGTGCCACAGGGATCAGTGCTGGGGCCTCAACTATTTACAATTTATATTAAAACTGAGATGAGGAGGAATTTCTTCTCCGAGAGGGTTGTAAATCTGTGGAATTTGCTGCCTCAGAGAGCTGTGGAAGCTGGGTCATTGAATAAATTTAAGACAGAGATAGACAGTTTCTTAACCGAGAAGGGAATAAGGGGTTATGGGGAGCGGGCAGGGAAGTAGAGTCCATGATCGGATCAGCGATGATCGTATTAAATGGTGGAGCAAGCTGGAAGGGCCTTATGGCCTACTCCTGCTCCAATTTCTTATGTTCTTAAGCACTGTTTGTTTCTCACAGCATTCCCAGTTCTTGCGGTATTTCGGTCAGGCAAAATTCGGTCAGGCAGAGTCAGCATGGATTTATGAATGGAAAGTCATGTTTGACAAATTTTGCTAGAATTCTTTGAGGATGTAATGAACAGGGTGGATAAGGGGGAACCAGTGGATGTGGTGTATTTGGAATTCCAGAAGGTGTTTGACAAGGTGCCACATAAAAGGTTACTGCACAAAATAAAAGTTCACGGGGCTAGGGGCAATATATTAGCATGGATAGAGAATTGGAACAAAAAACAGAGAGTAGGGATAAATGGTTCATTCTCTGGTTGGCAATCAGTAACCAATGGGGTGCCGCAGGGATCAGTGCTGGGACCCCAATTATTTACAATCTATATTAACTACTTGGATGAATGGACCGAGTGTAACATAGCCAAATTTGCTGATGATACAAAGATAGATGGGAAAGCAATGTGTGAGGAGTATGCAAGGAATCTACAAAGGGATATAGACAGGCTCATTGAGTGGGCAAAAATTTGGTAGATTGAGTATAATGTGGGAAATTGTGAGGTTATCCACTTTGGTAGGAAGAATGAAAAAGCAAATTACTATTTAAATGGGGAGAAATTACAAAATGCTGTTGTACAGAGGGATCTGAGGGTTTTTGTACATGAAACACAAAAAGTTAATATGCAGGTACAGCAAGTAATCAGGAAAAAAATGGAATATTGGCCTTTATTGCATGGGGGAATAGAGTATAAAAGCAGGGAAGTCCTGCTCCAACTGTACAGGGTATTGGTGAGACCACACCTGGAGTACTGTGTACAGTTTTGGTTTCCTTCTTTAAGGAAGGATATACTTGCATTAGAGGCAGTTCAAAGAAGGTTCACTAGGTTGATTCCTGAGGTGAAGGGGTTGATTATGAAGAAAGATTGAGCAGGTTGTGTCTATAATCATTGAAGTTTAGAAGAATGAGAGGTGATCTTATTGAAACATATAAGATTCTGAGAGGGCTTGATAGGGTAGATGCAGAGAAGATGTTTCCCCTCATGGGGGAATCTAGAACTAGGGGGCATTGTTTCAGAATAAGGCAGAAATGAGGAGGAATTTCTTCTCTTAGAAAGTCGTGAATCTTTGGAATTCTCTACCCCAGGGAACTGTGGAGGCTGGGTCTTTGAATATATTTACGGTGGAGATAGATAGAATTTTGAATGATAAGGGAGTCAAGGTTTATGGGGAACAGGTGGGGAAGTTGAATTGAGGCCAGGATCAGATCAGCCATGATCTTATTGAATGGCAGAGCAGACTCGAGAGGCCAAATGGCCTATTCATGTTTCTATTTCTTATGTTCTTATTATATGGTGGTTAAGAAAGCATACAGGATACTTGCCTTTATTAGCTGAGGTGTAGAATACAAGAGCAAGGAGGTTATGCTCGAACTGTATAAAACACTAGTTAGGCCACAGCTAGAGTACTGCGTGCAGTTCTGGTCACCACTTTATAAGGAAGATGTGATTCCACTATAGAGGGTACGGAGTAGATTTATGAGGATGATGCCAGGACTGGAGAATTTTAGATATGAGGAAAGACTGAATAGGCTGGATTTGTGTTCTTTGGAACAGAGGAGGCTGAGGGGAGAATTAATTGAGGTATATAAAATTATGAGTGGCCTAGATAGAGTGGGTAGGAAGAACCTATTCTCCTTAGCAGTGAGGTCAATACCCAGAGGGCATAGATTTAAAGTGATTGGTAGGAGGTTTAGAGGGAAGTTGCAAAGAAATGTTTTCACCCACAGGGTGGTGGCGGTTTGGAACTCACTGCTTGACAGGGTGGCAGAGGTAGAATCCCTTATCACATTTGTAAAGTACTTGGATATGCAATTTGGCGTGATTTCGCCTCCAGGTGGCTTGTGCAGAACGTGCTCCCAGTTCCATCCTGCCCACTCAACATAATTGTGCTTGTTAAGCCCGCCCTGTAAGTATCCCAGCCAATTAACAGGAAGCCGGTCTGATGACGTCATTTGATGGGGCCCTTAAAGGGGCCATGGCCAACTTTTTTTTGACAATTCTTCTGTTAGTGTGCTACAGCATTGAGCTGCTGCAAACATTGACAAGCACTGCACAGAGGTGCATGGCTACACCCAAGCTCTCCCATGACTCCCTCCAGATGCTCATGGAGGGAGTCACAGCACGCAGGGAGGTTCTCTTCCCTTCCAATCGATGAAAGAGACCTCCCCAGGACACAAACGTAGTCTGGTTGCACATTGCACAGGAGGGCATCAGCTTCGATGTCGTCAGAAGGACCTGGCTGCAGTGACGCAAACCTTGCAATGATCTCAATAGATCACAAAACTTTATTGCAAAGCCACACTCAACCTCATCTTGCTGTGCGACTCATTACATCCCCATCACTCTGCATTCTCTACCCTACTCCTGTAATCACACCATCTGACCTTGCACCTCCGTTCATCTCTCTCTCTCTATCTACATCATCAATTCCCTATCTAACTAGCCACCCCTCACACTCACCTTCATCCTTGTCCAATCATATGAACTAACAACACACACTTGGGTCTTTTAGCCAATGTCCATGTAAAATTTATGTTGATGTGTTGTTAAATATTGAAATCTTTATTTTCAACATTTTGCTTTGTTGGACAGATCTGTGTGTACCTTTAGAAGTGGCTTTGTGAGTTGCAGTGAATGGTGAGATATAATGGTTCCCCCCACCCCCCCCCCCCCACCTCCAATAATGATGAGTGTGAAAAGAATGGCTTGGACATTGCAGGGATGCTTTATGGTGCTGGTGTGGGGTGGTGCCAACCTGGCGCATCATGTGGCTGCCAGGGTGCACAGCGTCAAGTGAAGTAAATATGCCCATGGTGATGCCATCCCTGGCCTCCCAAGCAGCAATGTGGTCAGGTGCTGATGTCCTGTGTCCTGTGCAGCATCAGTTGATTGTGGAAAAGATTGGTGTTGTTGTCGGTGATGCTCGTGTGTTTAATGATGTTGGTGTTGGGGCTGATCAAGGTGGGATCCTGAGGATCAAGGTGAGATTTTTTCAAGGGCAGCCGAGGCTGTTGAAATAGGTGGTAGGTGAGGTTGAGATGACAGAAGTGATCTGTCAATGGCGAGAGAGGTTGCTCCAAGGAGGTGACAGCAAATAGAGAGCTCATTGCAAACACTTCCAAACTGCATACAGCTCAAAAGTTTCTTCCAAATCTTGAAGGTTTCAGCTTCTGACATTGAAAAGTGAACATCTGTGAAATGGTAGCTTTAATACCACTTCTGCAGCTGTTAACCAGCCAAAGCAATGGAGAGTCACTGAGAACCCGACACACTTACCTGGCATGAAACCTGAGGGATGGCAAACCCATCAAAAAGTTGGTAAAATTATAAGTGCTTGCTTTTAATCCTCTTAAATAGCATTACACTACCTGTTAAGTACCTTCATTAACTAACCCGCTGCTTGGTGTCAGGTCTGCGATCCGCAGACAGACCCGAAAGTTGAGAAACTTACAAGGAGGCTGGTTCAGAGCGGGATCCTGTCCCGCTGTCAATCAGGGCCATTTTGACAGCGGACCCGCCTCCAAACCTGCACTCGCAGGGCTGGGAAAAATTCAGCTGAAGTGTCATAATCTACAGGGCTATGGACCGAGAGCTGGAAATTTGGATTAAGCTGGATAGCTCTTTTTCGGTTGTCACAGACACGATGGGTCGAATGGCTTCCTTGTGTGCCGTAAATTTCTATGATTCTCAAGAATGTCAAATATCCAGGGCCAGGTGGCTTCCATCCCAGGATTTTAAAGGAAGACGGTGAGAACTTTTCAAATGCCCTAACTATAATCTTCCAAAGTTTTCTCGATTCAAGAACCATTCTTTTAGTTTTGAAAATTCTGCATGTCTCTCCGTTATTTAAGAATGGTAAGAGAGGGAAACTAAGGAATTATAGACCAGTTAGCCTAACATCTGTTGTCAGGAATTTACTAGAGTCTTTAATTAAGGATAGGGTGACAGAATACCTTGAAAATTTTCAGCTGATCGGAGAAAGCCAGCATGGATTTGTAAAGGGTAGATCATGACTGACAAAGCAGTGAACGGGGCATGTCTACGGATATTATATATTTGGACTTCCAGAAGACATTTGATAAAGCCCTTCATAAGAGACTATTAAGTAAAGGTAAAGCCCATGGAATTGAAGGCACATTATTGACCTGGTTAGGAAATTGGCTGAGCGGCAGGAGACAGAGAGGAGGCATAATGACCAGTTCTCTAATTGGCAAGATGTGACTAGTGGTGTCCGGCAAGGATCTGTGTTCAGCCTATATCTAGAGGACTAGAATACAAGGGGTTAGAAGTTATGCAAAGCTACACAAAGCTCTGATTAGACAACACCTGGAGTACTGTGAACACTGCTGGGCACTGCACCAGAGGTAGTGACTTTGCAGGGAGTGCAGTGTAGATTTACCAGAATGATACTTGGACTCCAAGGGTGAAATTACAAGGAGTGATTACACAAACTAGGGTTGTAATTCCTGATATTTAGAAGGTTAAGGGGTGACTTGATGGAAGATATTTTCAAGATATTAAGGGGAACAGATAGAGTGGATAGAGATAAACTATTTCTACTGGTTGGTGAGTCTAGGGGGCCGAAATTGCCCACTGCCAGAAATGAGGCGCACCTACTGTTTTCGATATGTTCTGGCCACCTCATGCATTGGGGCAACCTAACCATCAAAATTCAACATTTGGGGATTTTTTTTGAGCGGAAGTAGTCTCATCATGGGGGCAGAAGTGGGGGCAGGGCAGAGTGGCTGTCAATAGTGGGGCGGTAGTAGGGGCAGGTCGGAATAGCTGAGGCTGCCAGTCATCCGCACTGTGCATTAAAGAGGAGAGGGGCTGTGAACTCTGCAGCCAATTTAATTGCAAACACTGCGCTACCAGAGAGGGTTTTGGCCGGGCCAGCAGCCTGGCATGCAAGAGAGGGTACCGGGCTGCCTGTTGGCGGCCCAGCCGAACCCGTGGATATAATTGTCGGGCCAAGCTGCCAGTCGGCCGACAAAAAAAATAACATGGCGACCACCCCTTTAAGGACGGCTGGTACAGAGAGTGTACCGACAGCAAAAGCTGTCGGGGGCACCGATCAGCAGTGGGGCTGCTCCCGCGGGACCACTCCAAAACTCATGAAGGACAATTTCCAAAATGGCGGCACCACCCCACGGAGAGTCGTGGTCATTCCGCCCCGTGGCTGTTGCTTTCAGGCAGCCAGAGGCCTTATCAGAAGGGGCAATTTCAGCCTCTAGGATTAGGGAACATTGTCCAAAAATTTGAGACAGATCTTTCAGGAATAAAATTAGGAAACACTTCCACACACAACGGGTGGTAGAAGTGTGGAACTCTTTTCACAAACAGCAATTGATGCCCGATCAATTGTTAATTTTAAATCAGAGATTGAAAGATTTTAGTTAACCAAAGGTATTAAGGCATATAGGGCAAAGGCGGGCATGGAGTTAGGTCGCAGATCAGCCTTGATCCCATTGAATGACGGAACAGGTTCGAAGTGCTAAATGGCCTACTCCTGTTCCTATGTTCCTATTTTCCTATGAGTGGCCATAGATTTTTGGTTTCCTAGGAATGTATGAAGAATTAATATCAACTTCGACAAGTCTGAATTTTACTTGCAAAAATTGAATAAGGACTTGCAGTTATACAGTGTCTTGTCACTTCTCTCAAATTTCTCCAAACGTTCCAGTCTAATTGTTACTGTCAACATTCAATGAAGCCACATTTCACCATTGCTGATTCCCTGTATGACAACACCTCTGTACCTTTTCATCCCTGTCAATCAATGACTGCACTGGAGCTCGGAAGCATGCATCCACCAAGGTGGAGCTGCCTACAGCTGGGCACTCTCTGCTTACAGATGCCAATAACCGACACCAACTATGGATGACTGAGACACTGCAGCCTGCCACCTTTCATACTCTAGGGGCACCTCATGGAAGGTCCAGCGTAGGCACTGGAGAGCTACAGTCAGGCATCAAGGACAAACACTGGACTGAGAGTGCCCAAGTATACAACAACTTGTATTTATATAGTGCCTTTAAAGCAGTGAAACATCCCAAGGCGCTTCACAGGAGTATTATGAGGATAAAAATTTTGACACCGAGCCGCATAAGGAGAAATTAGCACAGGTGACCAAAAGCTTGGTAAAAGAGGTATATTTTAAAGAGCGTCTTGAAGGAGGAAAGAGAGATCGTTGAATGCAATTAGAGTTGAACAATGTAGATTATAATGTGAATGTTGTATGTTGAATGCATGTAATTAGAGATGAACAATGTAGATTGTAATGCCAGATTGATATGTGGAAGATTTTGCCTGATTGCTTTTACTGTGCAGTGGCCATAGAGTTTTATCTTTTTGGAAATTCCAATCTCCCTTTGAAGATTAAATGACCTGAGGAGAGTCCTTGACAATGTAAATTATTCATAATTTAGATGAAGAAGAGTGCTTAATGGGATTCTGCTGTTATACAATACCTAACATTCTGATGAAAGGTCATCAAGCTGAAATGTTAACTCTATTGCTCTCTCCACAGTTGCTGCCTGACCTGCTGAGTATTTCCAGCATTTTCTGTTTTTATTGAAGCAGACATTGTTATATATGTAAATCTGTAAATACCTTGTGTAACCACCAGAGGGCTCATCCCCTGGAGTCCCAAGGGATCCCACAATCCCTTGGGAGCACCTGTACTTAAGGAGGCCTCACAGGCTGGAGAGGCACTCTGGAGACCTGTAATAAAAGACTAAGGTCACACTTTGAGCTAACAGCATGGTCAGACTCTTTATTCATACATAACAACTGGTGACGAGATACAGATGATGAACCCAATGATGCAGAGAACAGTGGGCATCTTGGAGAAATTTTCAGAGGGAGATGATTGGGAAACCTTCGTAGAGAGACTTGACCAATACTTCATGGCCAACAAGCTGGAAGGAGAAGCAAATGCTACCAAATGAAGGGCTATTCTCCTCACCGTTTGCAGGGCACCAACATTTGGCCTCATGAAAAATCTGCTTGCTCCAGTGAAACCCACAGAGAAATTGTACGATGATTTGTGCACACTGGTCTGGGAGCACCTGAACCCAAAGGAAAGCATTCTGATGGCGAGGTACCGGTTCTACACGTATAAAAGGTTTGAAGGCCAGGAAGTGGAAAGCTATGTCGCCGAGCTAAGACGCCTTGCAGGACATTGCGAATTTGAAGGACATTTGGAGCACATGCTCAGGGACTTCTTTGTACTTGGCATTGGCCATGAAATTATACTTCACAAACTTTTGACTGTCGAGACTTCAACCTTGAGTAAAGCCATAGCGATAGCCCAGGCGTTCATTGCCATCAGTGACAATACCAAGCAAATCTCTCAGCACACAAGTGCTGCTAATAGTACTGTGAACAAAGTAATGTTGTTTTTGAATCGCAACATACAGGGCTGGCTTCACATGCCTGCAGCTGCACGTCTGCAGATGTCTCAGAGTCCACCATCAAAGGTGATGAATGCTAGTCCAGTAATACCTTATTGGCGCTGAGGGGGTGATCATCATTTCCATTCATGCTGCTTCAAAGGATACATTAGCAAGGGCTGTGGAACAATGGGACATCTCCAATGTATGTGCAGGCGAGCTGCAAATCCTGCTAATCCTGCAAACCACCATGTTGCAGAGGAGGACAGATCCACGGTGGATCATGACAAACCAGAGCCTCAGACCGAGGAGGCAGAGGTATATGGGGTGCACACATTTACCACAAAGTTTCCCCCGATAATGCTGAATGTTGAATTAAGTGGACTCCCGGTGTCAATGGAGCTGGACACGGGCGCGAGTCAGTCCATTATGAGCAAAAAGACTGTCGATAAATTGTGGTGCAGCAAGTCCTCAAGGTCAGTCCTGACTCCCATTGGCACTAAACTGAGAACTTACACAAAGGAACTGATTCCAGTAATCGGCAGTGCTACCGTAAAGGTCTTCTATGATGGAGCGGTGCACAAGCTACCACTCTGGGTGGTACCGGGCGTTGGCCCCACGCTGCTTGGCAGGACCTAGCTGGGGAAGATACACTGAAACTGGGATGACGTCCGAGCGCTCTTGTCTGTCGCCGACACTTCGTGTGCCCAGGTCTTAAACAAGTTCCCCTCGCTGTTCGAACCAGGTATCGGGAAGTTCCAACGAGCAAAAGTGCAGATCCATCTAATTCTGGGGACGCGACCCATCCATCACAAGGCAAGAGCAGTACTGAACATGATGAGAGAGAGGGTGGAGAGCGAGCTGGACCGGCCGCAATGAGAGGGCATCATTTCGCCGATCGAATTCAATGAGTTGGCCAGTTCGATTGTTCCAGTCCTCAAGGGAGACGGCACCGTCAGAATCTGTGGTGATTACAAAGTAACTATCAATCGTTTCTCTCTGCAGGATCAGTACCCACTACCAAAGGCAGACGACCTTTTTGCGATGCTGGCGGGAATAAAAAAAGACGTTCACAAAGCTGGACTTGACCTCGGCCTACATGACCCTGGAGCTGGAGAAATCATCGAAGGGCCTCCCCTGCATCAACACGCACAAAGGCCTCTTCATTTACAACAAATGCCCGTTTGGGATTCGATCAGCCACGGCGATATTCCAGAGAAACATGGAAAGCTTACTGAAGTCGGTCCCGCACACCGTGGTCTTCCAAGATGACATCTTGGTTACAGGTCGGGACATAGTCGAGCATCTGCAGAACCTGGAGAAGGTTCTTAGTCAACTCAACCGCATGGGGCTCAGGTTAAAATGCTCAAAGTGTGTTTTCCTGGCACCTGAAGTGGAGTTCCTGGTGAGAAGAATCATGGTGGATGGCATCAGGCCCACCAATTCGAAGACGGAGGCAATCGAGAACGCACCAAGGCCACAGAACGTGATGGAGCTGCGGTCGTTTCTAGGACTCCTGAACTACTTCGGTAACTTCTTACCGGGTCTCAGCACACTGTTAGAACTACTGCATGCCTTACTGGTAAAGGAGGTGAATGGGTATGGGGCAAAAGCCAAGAAAATGCCTTTACAAAAGCTAGAAAACTGTTATGCTCAAACAAATTGCTTGTGTTGTATGACCCATGTAAGCGATTGGTACTAGCATGTGATGCATCGTCTTACGGTGTCGGGTGTGTGTTGCAACAAGCTATTGAATCTGGGAAATTGCAACCCATTACTTATGCATCCAGAAGTCTGTCTAAGGCTGAGAGGGCCTACAGCATGATTGAAAAAGAAGCATTAGTGTGTGTGTATGGGATAAAGAAAATATCTTTTTGAGCTCAAATTTGAATTGGAAACTGACTGATAGAGAATTCAAACAGGCTGCATTCAGACAGGATGTGAGAATTCACTGACCCCAAGTCCAAGCTGCTACGTGCAACTCAGCATGTTGCATTAAGTCATCAATCAACTTGACATTTTAGGACCTTTGGAAGCGAGCCAATTAAAGGTTAACAGTATATCAATTGAGCCAATAAGGTCAAATAAGGCACGTTCTTTTCTGTAAACTGAGTCAGGTATAAGAACAGCCATTTTGGACATGTGGTCTCAGAAGGACAAAGACCTGGCTTAAAGTCAGAAGCTTGTTGCTGCTGCCAGTTTAAAGTTACATTAAAACTACAACTGGAGTTCACATTTCATTGAAAATTAAGAGATCTAACAATTTTGGCATCACGAACACGATCGCTGAGGAACGAAACTGAATTTGGACATCGGAACTACATACTGAGGTAAGGACTCCTCTTTATAAAAGTCCTCAGTCAAAAGTCTAAATTCGCCTCTCCTTCTACGCGATTCCGAAAGCCTCCGGTTTGCGAACCCTCCGGTTGGTAGTTGGTTCGAGCTCCCATCGATGTCTAACTTCGGCGGTGTGTAAGTTAATTAATCACCGACCCACTGATTGGCTGGAAAGCCAACGACTCGAGACCCCAGTAAAGAAATCAGTATTATGGCAGCAGGAGATAAGAGCAAAGAATTGCCTACAACTGTTAAAGGCGGGCGGGCACCACCTGAGGTTTCGATAGATGAAATCCTCCAACAGTTGAAAGAATACATAGAGCAACAATTTGACTTATCTAAAACCTGTATTAAGATCGAACAAAAGTATGGAGCCTCCAAAGGACAATGGTCCTTGGACGAGATTAAAAAGGTCTGGGGAAAAACGACCCGTATGAAAAATAAAGAACGAATCCGATGGTCCCTTACCGTTATGGGACAGATCTGAAAGTGGAATGAAATTATAACGCGTTCTCAACATGATAGGGACCTGACCAGTACAAAGGACCATTTGCAAGCTGTTTGTGCACAGCTGCGACAGAAAAGACTTGAACTGGAAAAGTCGGAAGCGGAAGTTAAAGATCTTAAAGGTGAAATTAAAGAATGGAAAAAATCAAGAGACAGTAATAGGAAAAGGAAAATGTATCGGTCAATTCCCAGGGTACCCATGTTTGGATAAATTAAAAGCGCAAACCTGAGGGCACGACCGAGGAATAGATACGGATTCTGAATCCTCTGACGATACAGGGTCGGAGGATGAAGAATTAGGAGTGCGCTTTGCCCCGTTTAAAAAAAGACGAGTTGTAGTCAAATCAGAAGAGACTGCGGATGAGGGCTGTTATTTATTCAACCAACATTGTAACCCATGTATAAACTGACCTAAGTTGTACACCGTGAGAACACTGACCACTAGGTGGGAGACACTCCTAACCTGGTATAAAAGGGGAAGCTCCACCCACCTTCATCACTTGAGTGCCAAGGAATAAAAGACAGGTCACAGACTGACCTTCTCTCAAGCATGTGCCTCGTGTGCATTTATACTGTGTATTAAGGACGTATCAATGGCGACAAGAAACTGGGATTTAAACCACGCGAGCATGGCCACTAGCAGAACAGACGAGAGGTACTGTGTTAAGGAATGGTTGGGACAGAGATTCAACATTCAAAATTGAGCACGCTGCTAGAGCCGCTACATGTGCTCCTACGCAAAGGTCACGAATGGGTCTGGGGGGACAGCCAGGAAAGGGCTTTTAATAGAGCACGCAATTTGTTATGTTCCAACAATCTGTTAACGCTATATGACCCATGTAAGAAACTTGTGTTAACGTGCGATGTGTCGTCCTATGGTGTCGGGTGTGTGTTGCAGCATGTCAATGCCAAGCGTCAGTTACAGCCGGTAGCTTATGCCTCCAGGAGTCTTTCCCAGGCAGAAAGGGGCTACGGGATGGTAGAAAAGGAGGCGCTCGCATGTGTATATGCGGTAAAGAAAATGCACCAGTACCTGTTTAGCAGGAAATTTGAGCTGGAGACAGATCACAAACCCCTAACGTCCCTTTTGGCCGACAACAAGGCCATAAATGCAAACGCATCGGTCTGCATACAGAGGTGGGCACTCACGTTAGCTGCCTATGACTACACAATTCGGCACAGACCGGGCACCGAAAACTGCGCCGATGCACTCAGCAGGCTCCCACTAGCCACCACTGAGGGGGCTACCGAGCATGGTGCTGAGATGGTCATGGCTGTTGAAGCTTTCGGAAGCAAAGGCTCACCCGTGACAGCCCGTCAGATTAAAGTCTGGACAAATAGAGACCCGCTATTGTCTCCAGTCAAGAAATGTGTCCTGAATGGGGACTGGGCAGCCACGTACAGGGCATGCCCTGAGAAATTTAAACCATTTCACAGGCGCAAGGATGAACTCTCGATTCAGGCCAATTGCCAACTGTGGGGAAACCGCGTAGTCATGCCCCAGATGGGCAGAGAGGTGTTCATCAGAGAACTCCACAATGGGCACCCGGGCATTGTCACGATGAAGGCAATTGCCAGGTCACACATTTGGTGGCCAGGGATAGATGCAGACCTGGAACTTTGTGTTCGCAGGTGCAACACGTGTGCCCAGCTGGGCCATGCGCCCAGGGAAGCCCTCCTTAGCCCCTGGCCATGGCCCGCCAAGCCTTGGTCACGCATCCATGTGGACGACGCAGGTCCTTTCATGGGGAAAATGTTTTTGGTTGTAGTAGACGCCTACTCCAAATGGATCGAGTGTGACATTTTAAATTCAAGCACATCCTCTGCCACGGTAGAAAGTCTACGGGCAATGTTCACCGCCCACGGTCTACCGGACATCTTGGTCAGCGACAATGGCCCGTGCTTCACAAGCACTGAATTTCAGGACTTCATGGCAGGCAATGGAATTAACCATGTGAGAACGGCACCGTTCAAGCCGGCCTCAAACGGCCAGGCAGAACAAGCAGTGCAGATAATCAAACAGGGGATGCTCAGATTCCAAGGGGGTTCCCTACAAACCCGCTTATCACGCCTCCTGTTGGCCTATAGATCCCGACCACACTCGCTCACAGGGGTTCCACCCGCAGAGCTACTAATGAAAAGGACGCTCAAAACCCGATTATCCCTTATACACCCCACCATGAAAGAAATTGTCGAGAGCAGGCACCAGTCACAATATCACTACCATGACAGGAATGCGAGGGCGCGATGTATTGATGTAAATGATCCTGTTTTTGTCCTCAACTACGCTGCAGGGCCCAAATGGCTCGCAGGCATTGTGGTTGCCAAAGAGGGAAATAGGATTCTGGTAGTTAAACTTACCAATGGACAAATCTGCTGCAAACATGTGGATCAAACAAAAAGGAGGTTCAGTAACCTCATAGAAGAAGCAGAGGAAGAACACGATATAGAGTTCACTCCACCACAGGTGACCGAACACTGGAACCAAAGGGAGGAGAGCCCAGTCACTGTGGGCAGTCCGGACAAGCCTGAGGCACTGAAAACAGCAGACACTCTGTTTGCGCCCAACAACCGGAGCCCCAACTCAGGCGCTCTACAAGGGATCGTAAACCACCAGAGAGACTCAACCTGTGATCCCAATAAGACTTTGCGGGGGGGAGGTGATGTCATGTATTCAACCAGCATTGTAACCCATGTATAAACTGACCTAAGTTGTACACCATGAGAACACTGACCACTAGGTGGGAGACACTCCTAACCTGGACCTTCAGGTATAAAAGGGGAAGCTCCACCCACCTTCATCACTTGAGTGCTAAGGAATAAAGGACAGGTCACAGACTGACCTTCTCTCAAGCATGGGCCTCGTGTGCATTTATACTGTGTAGTAAGGACGTATCAAGGGCGGAAACAAAAAAACGAGGAAAAGGGTGTATGCAGAATACTTATTTCATGATCCGGTAGACCCAAAGAAAATTGATAAATGGTCCAAGGAATTGCCCAATCCAAAGAAAGGGGCAGTGAAAATGTGGGACCAATTGGACCACTTAAGAAATATATATCAACTTCATCCCTGGGACGCAGTGCAAATTTTGACCATAATGGTGCCAAAAACAAAGGGAAGAAAATTGCACGACAAGGTAGAAGAAGCTTTGGGGCAGGATGAGCAAGAATTAAACGCAGGATGGGAGGCGATTAAACACTGACTGCAAGCCTTCAGTCCAGCTAAGACAGACTGGGGAAAAATTGCAGCCTGCCAACAGAAAGGAACAGAGGAGGTCCTGGAGTATGACGAGTGGTTTAGATACACATGGCTAGAACATTCGGATATGAGTAATACGGATGAGGAAATGGATGAACCAGTGTTTGGACACCTGAAAGCAACTTTCGTGGCAGGTCTAAAGCCAGAACTGTCCAAAATGCTTAAGGTAGTGTTACCGGACTGGGAATGTAGAGGAACTACCTTTGCAGCATTGGTGGATCGATGTAACCAATTAGATAGGGATATGGGAGCTAAAGTCTGAGTCCTGCAGGCTGTGGGATGGAAATCCCAGCATTCCGATAAACAGTTATTAGGAAAATTACCCGGAAAATGTCATTATTGTGGGAAAGAAGGTCACTGGACCAAGACGTGCAGGGCAAAACAGCAAGGTCGCGGCCGGGGAAGAGGACGCAGCCAGGGATACAATTCAGCCAACAAACCAGGTTTGTCACAAGATAATGACCTCATAGAAGCATTTAAGCAACTGACAATACAACAACAGAAGGAGTTACTTGGGATAGCAAAAAACGATTAGAGCCCACCCTGGCCCCCCTCCTCGCACTAATACAACAGAGGGGAGATGGGCTATATATAACTGTGAGGGTGGGCGATAAGGATGTGGACTGTCTTTTAGACACAGGGGCAGAATTAACATGCTTAATCCTACAATATGGAGAATTTTTGCTGTTGGATGGTAGGGCACGTACAGCCTATGGAGTTGGGGGCCATAAAATGGAAATTAAAAGGAAACCGGTATTTATAGGGCTGGGTCCACATGAACTAACCACGCGGTCTGGATAGGCCCAGTAAATCAACCCCTTTTAGGAATGGACGTTCTAATCCAAGTAGATTCATTGTTGCATTTTGAGGATGGTCAGGTGATATGGTCAATTAGATTTTGAAGAAAGAAGAATTGAAGGAACACCCGATATGGGCTAAAGATAAGAACGATTGTGGCCTACTCCAGATGGAGCCTGTGTCATTTACCGGGACCAAACCTCCATGCACTAAACAGTATCCCATCAGTCCAACTGCCATCACAGGAATCTTACCAGTTATTCAGCAATTGGAGAAACAAGGGGTGCTTATTACAACGCATAGCTCCTCCAATAGCCCCGTGTGGCCGGTACAGAAATCTAATGAGACTTGGCGTTTGACTGTCGATTATAGGAAAGCTAACCAGTGTATTGATCAAAAAGCTCCTTTGGTCGCAGATCCCTCCACCATTTTTAATGCCCTCAAACCGGAACATAAATATTTCTCGGTTATAGATATGGCCAACGGATTTTGGTCGGTGCCTCTGGCACCGGAGGTTCGACAGTGGTTTGCTTTCACGGTCCAAGGACAACAGTATACTTGGACCCGGTTACTGCAGGGTTTCCACAACAGCCCTACGGTATTCCACATGGCTTTACAAAGCCATTTGCGAGAATTATCTCCCCTGTCATCCACAGTCATCCAATATGTAAATGATATCCTGCTAGCTTCAAAGACGGAAGAACAGCATGAACAAGATTTACAAGCTGGACTACCTTTGGCTGAAAGGACATAAAGCCAGCATCGACAAAGCACAAATATCCCAAGAAGAGGTTGTATACCTGGGACAAAAGATTTCACAAGGAAAGAGAGAACTTACCCAGGATAGAACTGCAGCCAATCGGGCTGCTAAAAAAACCACCACTATTCAGGAACTAAGGTCTGTTTTGGGATTGTGTAACTTTAACAGAAATTGGATTGACTCCTTCACACAGCTTGCTCAGCCACTGAATGATATCTTAAAGGGGAAACGTGCCTCTAAAGAAGCCATCACCCTCACTAAGGAACAGCAAGAGGCCTTCCTGAGTTTGAAAAAGGCTTTGTGTTCAGCATCGGCTCTGGGAATCCCTGACAGTGGTAAGCCATTTACCCTGTTTGTCTATGAGAAAGAAGAATATATGACAGCTATACTGACACAAGAACATGGGGATTGGCAAAGACCTATTGGCTATTATTCGGCAAAACTGGATGCGGTAACCCTCGGATGGGGAAGTTGCCTAAGGACCATGGAAGCTACATGTCGAGTGGTAATGACCACTGCGGGACTAGGCCTCGACCAAAAGCTGATTGTCAAGTGTCCCCACACCGTACAGGCTTTGCTGTCTATGAATAGAATGTCTCAGGTGATGGCAGCTCGATGGACCCACTGGACAGCAGTTTTGGAAGCTCCTAATCTCCATATCGTCCGGGCCAGCCCGGTTAATCCCGCAACTATGCTCCCGATGTCAGAATCGAGGGAGCAAGAGGGGGGAGAATGTGAAGAGCATGACTGCATAGAGATTTTAAAAGAAACAGAAGAAGCAGCCTTAGTAGCAGAGGAGCCTCTGCACAACCCAGACCTCATCCTGTTTACAGATGGTTCCTCCTTTGTTGACAATGGTACCAGAAAAGCAGGATGGGCAGTTACAACCTTATATGAGGTAGTGGCAAAAGGATGTTTACCCTCAGGAACATCAGCACAACAGGCCAAGTTACGGGCCCTGTCAGAAGCATGTCGAATAGCAGAAGGACATACAGCTAATGTCGACACAGATTCGCGTTATGCTTTTGGAGTCGCTCACGACTTTGGTCTGTTATGGCGGAAAAGAGGATTCCTCACTGCTGCTGCTACACCTATCCGAAATGGAAAAGAAGTCCGAGACTTACTGGAGGCCATACAATTACCTGAGGAAGTGTCCATCCTGAAGTGTAAGGCCCATACCAAGGAAAATACCACAGAAGCACAGGGAAATGCCCTAGCCGACCAGGCAGCTAAAGATGCCGCCTCACAGGGCGTTCCCCCAGAAGAACCAACACAGATGTGCAGATTGAAAGCACTCAGGACTCTGACATGAGACCTTCAAACAATGCAAGACAGGAATTAAGCTATGCGAAGATGATGTCTGGAGACAAAGAGTTACCGACAAGCCAGTCGCGCCACAAGCGCTTATGCCTTTTTTAGCCCAACAGAGCCACTCGTGGGGACACTTGGCCTCACAACAGATGACGGCACAGTTCCAGAAAAGCTGGTGGGGTCGGGGATTTAAAAAACATGCCCAGCTAAGAGCAGACCGCTGTGTGGTCTGCCAGAAAAATAATTCTGGACCCATCACGGTAATGCCTCAACTGAGGTCCCCTGCTCCTGTCGGACCATTCCAGCATCTGCAGGTTGATAATATATCTCTTCCTTCATGCCAAGGATACACTAACATTCTTGTCATGGTCGACAGATTCTCTAGATGGATAGAAGCTGTCCCAATTAAAAGAGCCACAGCCAATCACACTGCAAAGGTCTTGTGTAAGGATTACATTTCCTGATGGGGAGTTCCGAGTAGCATTGACTCAGATCAGGGAACACACTTCACAGGTGCTGTCTGCCAAGAAGTCTGTAGGTTGCTGAACATTACGTGGGATTTACACTGTCCTTATCATCCACAATCATCAGGACAAGTAGAGCGAATGAATCGAACTCTGAAACAACGGTTTGCCAAATATCACCAAGAAGGAACACCATGCCCCCAGGCACTACCAATAGTGCTATGCAGCATTAGGGCAACCCCAAACAGAACTACAGGTCTAAGCTCATTTTAAATTATAACAGGAAGACCCAGGTCGCTGCCAGGAACTATTGATTTACAGAAAGCTGATGTTCACTTAATGATGACACTTTGTTATCATACTGTCAGAATCTAACCAATGCTATTAGTTCTGTTTCCCGACAGGTATCGGCAACTTGGGGTAATCCACCCGAAGGAGGACACGACATCATCCCGGGAGTCTGGGTGTATGTGAAAAAGTTGCATAAAGAACCTTTGAGTGCCAAGTGGGAGGGACCTTATCAAGTGTTATTGACCACCCAGGCAGCTGTTAAAGTCCAAGGAAAGAAAGTCTGGATCCACGCTGCACACGTTAAATGAGCACCCGTAATTGAAGCTGAAATCTAATAAGGACAATTACTTTTTGCCAAAATGTATAAATTGACTGTATTACTGACTGTAGGTATTCTAGGCATATGCCTACTTCTTACTAGCTGACCCTCTGCACCAAAGGGAAATAGTAGAGTAGCAAGGGAATTACATGGAAATACCTTTTTATATATGTCATACATTTATGCCAAACAAGGTAACATTTCTAGTTGTTGGGTTTGTGCGCATATTCCTATTCACTCAAAGGGAGGGATTCCCTTGAGGCCAGTTCCCTTGAATATCTCGGAAATGGCTGAGTGGATAATTAATCAAAACAAAAAAGGCAATGCGTTTCAGGATACGGAAAACTGGGCACGTAAATGGAAGTCAGCAGGTTACAATCTGACTACCTTTGAAGGGGGATACCAACCGTGGTACAATAATTCCAAACGGCCCCCATTTTCTGTTATCACTAATACAACGGGAATAGGAAGACCGGGGGAATCGGTCTGTCTGATTAGAAACATCAAAGGAGGCCAAAATATGGGGTATAGTAACTGCTCCCGGAATTATAATGTTATCAAGCCACAAAACCGTCCAAACTGGGCCGATGTGGGAATTCTTAACGTAACGGGGATTCTGAATAAAACAGATGGAAAAGCCTGGACAGGCCCCGGAGTGTTGCTGACAAAGAAACAGCTAACATTCATTGCCTATAATGGCACCTATTGGGTGTGTGGCCACAAGGCCTACCCTTGGCTGCCCCAGAATTGGACGGGATCCTGCTATTTAGCCTACATTGTGCCATATATGTATCAAAAGGACAAAGGGTGTTAAAAAAACAAGCCTGAAGGCTTTGTGTCTTAATGCAAGGAGTATCCGCAATAAGGTGGATGAATTAATTGTGCAAATAGATGTTAATAAATATGATGTGATTGGGATTACGGAGACGTGGCTCCAGGATGATCAGGGCTGGGAACTCAACATTCAGGGGTATTCAACATTCAGGAAGGATAGAATAAAAGGAAAAGGAGGTGGGGTAGCATTGCTGGTTAAAGAGGAGATTAATGCAATAGTTAGGAAAGACATTAGCTTGGATGATGTGGAATCTATATGGGTAGAGCTGCAGAACACCAAAGGGCAAAAAACAGTAATAGGGATGTTGGGGAGGGCATCAAACAGGAAATTAGGGGTGCATGCAATAAAGGTGTAGCAGTTATAATGGGTGACTTTAATATGCACATAGATTGGGCTAGCCAAATTGGAAGCAATACGGTGGAGGAGGATTTCCTGGAGTGCATAAGGGATGGTTTTCTAGACCAATATGTTGAGGAACCAACTAGGGGGGAGGCCATCTTAGACTGGGTGTTGTGTAATGAGAGAGGATTAATTAGCAATCTCATTGTGCGAGGCCCCTTGGGGAAGAGTGACCATAATATGGTGGATTTCTGCATTAGGATGGAGAATGAAACAGTAAATTCAGAGACCATGGTCCAGAACTTAAAGAAGGGTAACTTTGAAGGTATGAGGCGTGAATTGGCTAGGATAGATTGGCGAATGATACTTAGGGGGTTGACTGTGGATGGGCAATGGCAGACATTTAGAGACCGCATGGATGAATTACAACAATTGTACATTCCTGTCTGGCGTAAAAATAAAAAAGGGAAGGTGGCTCAACCGTGGCTATCTCGGGAAATCAGGGATAGTATTAAAGCCAAGGAAGTGGCATACAAATTGGCCAGAAATAGCAGCGAACCTGGGGACTGGGAGAAATTTAGAACTCAGCAGAGGAGGACAAAGGGTTTGATTAGGGCAGGGAAAATGGAGTACGAGAAGAAGCTTGCAGGGAACATTAAGGTGGATTGCAAAAGTTTCTATTGATATGTAAAGAGAAAAAGGTTAGTAAAGACAAACGTAGGTCCCCTGCAGTCAGAATCAGGGGAAGTCATAACGGGGAACAAAGAAATGGCAGACCAATTGAACAAGTACTTTGGTTCGGTATTCAGTAAGGAGGATACAAACAACCTTCCAGATATAAAAGGGGTCAGAGGGTCTAGTAAGGAGGGGGAACTGAGGGAAATCTTTATTAGTCGGGAAATTGTGTTGGGGAAATTGATGGGATTGAAGGCCGATAAATCCCCAGGGCCTGATGGACTGCATCCCAGAGTACTTAAGGAGGTGGCCTTGGAAATAGCGGATGCATTGACAGTCATTTTCCAACATTCCATTGACTCTGGATCAGTTCCTATGGAGTGGAGGGTAGCCAATGTAACCCCACTTTTTAAAAAAGGAGGGAGAGAGAAAACAGGGAATTATAGACCGGTCAGTCTGACCTCAGTAGTGGGTAAAATGATGGAATCAATTATTAAGGATGTCATAGCAGTGCATCTGGAAAATGGTGACATGATAGGTCCAAGTCAGCATGGATTTGTGAAAGGGAAATCATGCTTGACAAATCTTCTGGAATTTTTTGAGGATGTTTCCAGTAAAGTGGACAAAGGAGAACCAGTTGATGTGGTATATTTGGACTTTCAGAAGGCTTTCGACAAGGTCCCACACAAGAGATTAATGTGCAAAGTTAAAGCACATGGGATTGGGGGTAGTGTGCTGACGTGGATTGAGAACTGGTTGTCAGACAGGAAGCAAAGAGTAGGAGTAAACGGGTACTTTTCAGAATGGCAGGCAGTGACTAGTGGGGTGCCGCAAGGTTCTGTGCTGGGGCCCCAGCTGTTTACATTGTACATTAATGATTTAGACGAGGGGATTAAATGCAGTATCTCCAAATTTGCGGATGACACTAAGTTGGGTGGCAGTGTGAGCTGCGAGGAGGATGCTATGAGGCTGCAGAGTGACTTGGATAGGTTAGGTGAGTGGGCAAATGCATGGCAGATGAAGTATAATGTGGATAAATGTGAGGTTATCCACTTTGGTGGTAAAAACAGAGAGACAGACTATTATCTGAATGGTGACAGATTAGGAAAAGGGAAGGTGCAACGAGACCTGAGCGTCATGGTACATCAGTCATTGAAGGTTAGCATGCAGGTACAGCAGGCGGTTAAGAAAGCAAATGGCATGTTGGCCTTCATAGCGAGGGGATTTGAATACAGCGGCAGGGAGGTGTTGCTACAGTTGTACAGGGCCTTGGTGAGGCCACACCTGGAGTATTGTGTACAGTTTTGGTCTCCTAACCTGAGGAAGGACATTCTTGCTATTGAGGGAGTGCAGCGAAGATTCACCAGACTGATTCCCGGGATGGCGGGACTGACCTATCAAGAAAGACTGGATCAACTGGGCTTGTATTCACTGGAGTTCAGAAGAATGAGAGGGGACCTCATAGAAACGTTTAAAATTCTGACGGGTTCAGACAGGTTAGATGCAGGAAGAATGTTCCCAATGTTGGGGAAGTCCAGAACCAGGGGTCACAATCTGAGGATAAGGGGTAAGCCATTTAGGACCGAGATGAGGAGAAACTTCTTCACCCAGAGAGTGGTGAACCTGTGGAATTCTCTACCACAGAAAGTAGTTGAGGCCAATTCACTAAATATATTCAAAAGGGAGTTAGATGAAGTCCTTACTACTCGGGGGATCAAGGGTTATGGCGAGAAAGCAGGAAGGGGGTACTGAAGTTTCATGTTCAGCCATGAACTCATTGAATGGTGGTGCAGGCTAGAAGGGCTGAATGGCCTGCTCCTGCACCTATTTTCTATGTTTCTATGTTTCTATATAAAGTCACTGTCGGAACATTTACATCGTCCTAAGAGAGCTATCACAGAAACAGAGAGGTTCTTTGCCTTTCTGATCCCCAGGTATGGGACTACCAGACTGGCAAGGGAATCCATTGACATGGCATCTGTTGTGGAACGAGTAGCCAATGATACCTGAGAGGCCCTAGTTAAAATCAATACAGAAATGGTAGCAATCTGCACAGTAGCCCTACAGAATAGACTGGCACTTGACTACATCCTGGCTGAAAAGGGAGGTACTTGCGCCCTACTTGGAACTGAGTGTTGCACGTATATCCCAGATAGCTCCGAAGAAATTACCCACTTAGCGGAGCATATCCAAAAGGAGGTAGAAAAACTTAAGCAACCCCCATCATTCACTTTGTGGAGCGGAGCCACTGAATGGCTAGTTTCAATAGGAACTTCATTGATGGAAGGTTTAATTCTATTTGTTGTAATTATTTTACTTTTATATTGTTTGTTTATGTTGATTAAATGTTGTTGCGACTAGGCGGCTGTAGCTGCTATCCCACAGGTGAGACACCTTGCAGGTCCCAGCAGACCATCTGTACGTGGCACAGGGATATGTTATGCTTAAGGGAAGGTTGTTTACTGTTGAATTAAGATATTGATTTGGATTAAATTGGAATAAGGTTAATTAACCTACTAAAACCAGACTTACATTGTGGCCATGATGGAATTCGGGTTGGTGTAAATTTGTGTGGAAGCTACTAGTCCGAACATGTGGCGAAACACATCAACAAATTTTAGAAGGAAACTCTGTTAACATGTATGAAATTATTTTGTAGAATGTTTAACCAGTGATAGCTGATGTGTTATGATTCAGTTTGTGAAAGAATCAAAGGGGGGATTGATAGAGAATTCAAACAGGCTGCATTCAGACAGGATGTGAGGATTCACAGACCCCAATTCAAAGCTGCAACTCAGCATGTTGCATTAAGTCATCAATCAACTTGACATTTTAGGACCTTTGGTAGCGAGCTAATTAAAGGTTAACAGTATACCAATTGAGCCAATAAGGTCAAAGAAGGCGCGTTCTTTTCTGTAAAATGAGTCAAGTATAAGAACAGCCATTTTGGCCATGTGGTCTCAGAAGGACAAAGGCCTGGCTTAAAGCCAGAAGCTTGTTGCTGCTGCCAGAATAAAGTTACATTAAAACTACAACCGGAGTTCGCATTTCATTGAAAATTAAGAGATCTAACACTGACCATAAGCCACTGATATCCCTCTTTTCTGAAAGTAAGGGGATAAATAAAAATGCATCGGCCCGCATCCAGAGATGGGAGCTCACGTTGTCCGCATACAACTATGCCATCCGCCACTGGCCAGGCACAGAAAACTGTGCCGATGCTCTCAGTCAGCTGCCATTGCCCACCACGGGGGTGGAAATGGCATAGCCTGCAGATTTAGTTATGGTAATGGAAGTATTCGAGAGTGAGCAATCACCTGTTACCACCCAACAGTTTAGAACCTGGACGAGCCAGGACCCCTTACTCTCCTTGGTAAAAAACTGTGTGCTTCACGGGAGCTGGTCCAGTGTCCCATTAGAAATGCAGGAAGAGATAAAGCCGTACCAGCAGCGCAAAGATGAAATGTCTATACAGGCAGACTGCCTTCTGTGGGGCAATCGGGTAGTGGTACCCAAAAAGGGCAGGGACACTTTCATTAGTGATCTCCACAGTACTCACCCAGGCATTGTAATGATGAAAGTTTTAGCCAGATCCCACGTGTCGTGGCCCGGTATCGATGCGGACTTAGCGTCCTGCGTGCATAAATGTAACACATGTTCGCAGTTAAGCAATGCATCCAGGGAGGCGCCACTAAGTTTATGGTCTTGGCCCTCCAAACCGTGGTCTCGGGTCCAAGTCGACTATGCAGGCCCGTTCTTGGGTAAAATATTGTAGATGCGTACTCCAAATGGATTGAATGTGAGATAATGTCGGCAAACACGTCCGCTGCCACCACTGAAAGCCTGCGGGCCATGTATGCCATGCATGGCCTGCCTGATGTCCTTGTGAGCAACAACGGGCCGTGTTTCACCAGTGCCGAGTTCAAAGAGTTCATGACCCACAATGGGATCAAACATGTTACATCTGCTCTGTTCAAACCAGCATCTGATGTTCAGGTAGAGAGAGCAGTACAAACAATCAAGCAGGGCTTGAAGAGGGTAACTGAAGGCTCACTGCAGACTCGCCTATCCTGAGTTGTGCTTAGTTACCGCACAAGACCCCACTTGCTCACTGGGATTCCACCCGCTGAACTGTTCATGAAAAGGGCACTTAAGACAAGGCTCTCGTTAGTCCACCCTGATCTCCATGAACAGATAGAGAGCAGGCGGCTTCAATAAAGTACATACCATGATAGCGCAAATATGTCACGCGAAATTGAAATCAATGATCCTGTATTTGTGTTGAACTATGGACAAGGTCCCAAGTGGCTTCCCATCACTGTTGTGGCCAAAGAGGGGAGTAGGGTGTTTCGGGTCAAACTTTCAAATGGACTCATCTACAGGAAACACTTGGACCAAACCAAACTCAGATTCACGGACTATCCAGAGCAACCCACATTAGACCCTACCTTTTTTGACTCCCCAACACACACACCAGTGGCAACCGACACAGCGGTTGACCACGAAGCAGAACCCATCACCTGCAACAGGCCAGCAGGACTCACCACACCAGGCAGCCCAGCAAGGCCAGCTGCACAGCAGCCCAGCGAGGACCCAACAAACGACTGACCAAAACCAGCATTTGCACCGAGATGATCAACCAGGAAAAGAAAGGCCCCAGATCGACTCACCTGTAAATAATTACACTATTGACTTTGGGGTGGCGGAGGGGGGGGAGTGTTGTTGTATATGTAAACCTGTAATTACCACCAGAGGGCTCAGCCCCTGGAGTCCCGCAATCCCTTGGGAGCACCTGTACTTAAGGAGGTCTCACAGGCTGGAGAGGCACTCTGGAGACCTGTAATAAAAGACGAAGATCACACTTTACTTTGAGCTCACAGCATCTGGTCAGACTCTTTTTTCATACATAACAGTCATGACTGTTGCTTCACTGTGAAGGTAATGATAATTCCCATTACCATTCATGAGCATTGCCTGTGTTGGAGCTGCAAGACAGTTGTTCCCCGCTTGATGTCCATTTAAAACTATTACCATCTTTCAAACAATAAGCAGACTGTGACCATCGGATTCAGAGAAACTGTCTATAGGCTGAAAAAAAATAACTTTTTCTTTTATTCATTCATGAGATATGGCAAGGCGAGCTTTTATTGCCCATCCCTAATTGCCCTTGAGAAGGTGGTGGTGAGCTGCCTTCTTGAACCATTGCAGTCATGTTCTGAAGACACTCTCACAGTGCTGTTAGGGAGGTGTAATATATATAGTTCCACCCAGTCGACTATGTGGCACTGCAATCATTGCTGTTTATAACAATAAGGAGGGAACACATCACATGACTGGGTTTCCTAAAGTTATCATCCATCTTAGCGCCTGTGTGTGTTTGTGATGTCATACTGAAAACATGACATTGAAGACACGGACGGGATAATCGGACAACAAAGCTGAAATTTTTGTTGGTGGATGATTCAGCTATATGACAGAGAGACTTTGAGAGCTTCTCTGTTTTGATTAACAGCTAAAAATCCAAGGTAAATTCCAAGCACACTTGGCTGAACTGCCAGAATCCAGATGGTGTCGCCTCTGGGAATAATAGGGTGCTTGGGGGACTTTCAACACGACCGTGAAAGTTTCAGAGTGTATGTGGAGTGGCTAGAAATATTTTACAGTGCAAATAATATCATCGAAGTCCACGATGATGAAAACAGCTATTTTCTGAACTGAAGCAGGGCCCGAGGTGTATGAAACTCTGAAAAATGTGCTTGTGCCTGTCAAACCAAAGGACACATCACTTAAGCAGGTTCTAACTAAGTTAGAACAGCACAGCAGTCCTGAGCCCCTGGAAATTGTTGAAAGTTATTGTTTTGGAATACAAGATCGGGTAACCAATAAAAGTATCACTGAATACATCGTAGCATTAAAGAAGCTACCTATTCACTGTAATTTTGGAAACTTTTAGGACCGAGCATTACGTAACCGCTTTGTTTGTGGGATGAAAAATGATGCGATCAGAGGAAAGTTATTGACAACTCCGAACATGACTTTTGATTGAGCTTGTCATACAGCTATGTCATTGAACATGGCCAACCCATATTCCCGAGAATTTCTTAACATTTCCAGTCATCAGACAATCGAGGTGAATCGCCTGCAGGTTAAAAGTAAAAGCCAGTTGGGCTCCAAGATCTAAGCAACTGGCAATGGTAACAGAGCAGTGAAGTCATGCTATCGGTGCCTGGGACAACATTTTGCTCAAAGTTGTCCATATGTGAAGGCAGAGTGTTTCTTCTGCAGGAAAACTGGACATCTTGCGAAGGCATGCCGACTGAAGAGAAAACCAACTTTCAAAGCTATAAGTAGAAATCCCCAGAGACTACATAGCATGGAAGAAAAACAACAGGACGAGGAGGTTTTAGAGCTACACATCATCAGGAGCATGAGGGTAATGAACAGCAATTCAAAAAATATCATCATCCATGTAGATGTTGCAGGAACCAAGATACCCATGGAAATTGACACTGGTACATCCGTGTGTATAGTCCCGGAATCGCTATACCTCGACAAATTGCGTGATTTCCCATTTGTGAAATCCAAGATAGAGCTGCGAGGCTACTCGGGAGAGAACATTCTTGTGGTAGGTCATATCACCGTACCGGTGAAATACAAGGATCAATTTCAGAGCTTGCCTCGCTTAGTAGTAGCAGGAGACAAGCCTGCCTTACTAGGAAGAAATTGGTTGGGATCACTGAAGCCGGATTGGAGTGATATTTTTTGCATTGAAATGAGATTTACATCAAAGGATGATGTCATCAAGAATTATCCGAAGGTGTTCTGCGAAACAGGCAGTCCGATCCAAGGTTTCAAGGTGGCTGTCAGGGTACAGAAGGAAGCTAGACCAGTTTACTGCAAGCCACGTCCCATACCATATGCACTCAACGAGAAAGTTGAGCAAGAACTCAAAAGACTAGAGACTGAGAACATTATCTCTACGATAGATCGAGGTAACTGGGCTACACCCATTGTTGTTGTACCTAAGTCCGATAGTAAGGTGATTATAAAGTAACCGTAAACCAGGTTCTAGAGGGTAATCTCCCCAATACATTGCCAAATATAGAAGATTTGTTCACAACACTGACAGGTGATCAGATCTTCTCAAAGTTGGATCTTACGAATGCTTACTTACAACTTGAACTAGATGAGGAGTCCAAGTCATGCTTGACTATAAATACTCATCTCGGCCTATATCAATTTAATAGGCTACCATTTGGAGTGTCTTCCGCCCCTGCCATATTCCAAGGCATGATGAACCAGATTTTGCAAGGTATTGAAGGGGTAGTATGTTATTTAGATGACATACTAATTTCAGCACCAAACAGGCAAATTCATAATAACATATTGAATGAACTCCTCAAATGGCTCGAGAAGAACAGACTACTGGTGACTACTTGCAAGTGTGAGTTATTTCAAAACTCAATGGAGTACTTAGGGTACAGAGTAGACAAAGATAGTTTATATCCAACCAAGGGAAAGCTGGATGCAATCAGAAATGCACCCACTCCCAAGCATGTCACTGAACTTCGATCATTTTTGGGTCTTTTGAACTATTGTGGGAAGTTTCTACCGAATTTGGCTACAGTGTTACATCCACTGAATGAACTATTGAAACAACAGGTCCATTGGAAGTGGTCAGAAGAATGCGACACAGCATTCAAGAAGTGTAAAAGCCAATTGGTAGAGAGCACCGTGTTAGTTCACTATGATGTGTCTAAGGACATCAAGCTAGCATGTAACGCCTCTCCGTATGGAGTTGGGGCAGTGATCTCTCATGTACTACTAAGTGGGGAGGAGAGACCAGTTGCTTTTGCTTCATGCACTCTCAGTGCCAGTGAGCGTAATTATGTGCAAATCTAAAGGGAAGCTTTAGCATTAATTTTTGGGGTCAAGAAGTTCCACAAATACTTGTATGGTCATAAGTTTACCATCGTTATGGACTAGAAGCCCCTGACAGCAATCCTCCATCCACAGTCCCCAGTTCCAACATTAGCTGCAGCCCGAATTGAGATTGGCTTTGATTTTTTCAGCATATACATATTATATTGAATACAGAAGATCAGCTGATCGCAATAATGCTGATGCTATGTCTAGATTGCTTTCCCCATCACAAGTTATACCCAATAGTGAAGAAGTGTTCTATTTTTCATACATTGATGAACTGCCAGTCACAGCTGAAGAGATTGGTAGAGCAACCAAACGTGACCTAGTTAGTCAAAGGTGTATGATTACATTGCAAATGGTTGGCCAAACTAGGTAACAGACAAAGATATTCATCCATTCTTCATTCATAGAAATGAATTATCAGTCGATAAAGATTGTATAATGTGGGGTGCAAGAGTGGTTAGACCAAATAAATTCAGGTCCAAATTATTAGGAGATCTTCATGACCAACAGCTGGGAATGTGCTTGACCAAGAGTTTTACATGCAGTTGGTGGCCAGATCAAGATAAAGATATAGAGTACATTGTCAGTCAAACAGTAAGCAAGAAACTGCCATCAGTACCATTACAGTCAAGGAAATGGCCTCCCGGGGTGTGGCAAAGATTACATATTGATTTTGCAGCGTTAGAAGGACAGCAATTATTCATTATGATTGATGGCCATTCGAATTGGATCAAGGTGTTCCCAATGCAGAAAATAACAACAAGTAAAACATTAGACATTTCGCAAAGATTATTTTCTTCATTTGGCCTCCCAGAAGAAATTGTTTCTGATAATGGACCACAATTTTGTTCAGAAGAATTTACAAAGTTCCTGAGCAAAAATGGTGTGAAACATACCAAGGTTCCACCGTGCCACCCTGCTTCAAATGGTGCAGCAGAGCGCACAGTACAAATTGTAAACCATGCCCTCATCAAACAAATGTTGGATCCAAATCCAAAGAAATGACAGTTGTCATTGAAGCACAAATTGGCTGATTTTCGAATTATGTATTGTAGTACTCCTCATACAACTACTGGTAGAACACCAGTCGAGTTGTTTCTCAAACGACAGCCACGAACCAGATTCTCATTGTTAGAACCAAACTTGGCACAGTCGGTAGAAGAGAAACAATTAAGACAGAAAGAGAATCATGATAGAGGTATAGTAAAAGAATGAAGTGTGAAATTAAATCAGAAATTGATAGTGAAGAACCATCATCATAAATGGTTAAAATGGTTACCAGGAAGTGTGGTGAAGATATGTGTTCCCTCGCACATATTTGGTCAAGATGTTTGATCATGGACAGGTTATGTATGTTCACATTGATCATATTTTACCTGCAGATGTGGAAGGAGTTGAAAGTTGGAATGATTCGATTATTTCTGACTCATCACATAGTTTTGATACAAGTAAAGTACCAACAGCAAATCCTACATCCAATGTACTAGAAACAAGTCCAAAACGAAGTCAGAATTTAAGTCTGAGTCTGAGTCAGGCAGGCAAACGGTCTGACATTATGGAGAGTTCAAATAGAAATCAAGGGCATGCCTTGGAGGAAACTTTCCGCGGGATCAGCCTCGAATGAGTCTAAGTTCGACACCATGTTTGGAAGGTTCTGTTTGAGAGTGAAGGTATCCTCTTCGAATCAGAAAACCAGTGGTTAAGCTTGATTTGTAAATATAGCAAAATAAGTCCATGGGCTAGAAACTCCACTTTTGTGCTTATCGCCCCAAAATGGGTGTTATTTCTGGCGTAGGCGTTAAAAAAGGGTTTTCAGATCGCCGGCTTCTTGCCCATTCTCAAAACACCTAGTTTGCATTTTTGAAAATAGGTGTTACCGCGAGCGATATCAAATGGGCGGTAGCATAAAATTTTTTTGACCTCCTGCCGTAAAGTGTCACCGTCCAAAGCAACGGTATGGCAACGCTCAATTCCCATGATTCAGGAGATCAAGGGTCATCATGACATGCGCAGAAGAGGAGACTTAGAGAGAGGGAGCTTAGAAGCACTGAAAGCATGTGTGGCTGTGGTGTGTGCTTGTTTGGCTGCTGTGGGAGGAACGACGGAGATTTACCAGCAGCAGAAAACCTACTTAGCACTAGGAACATAGTTGGCACTGAATTTTTGTCCAACAAATAAGATTTAACATGGAAGGGATAGAGGAAGTCCTGGAGCTGGAAGCCAGGAACACTGGTGGCAGAGGGCTCCCAGTGATCTCGGAGCGTGGCACTGCACCCCAAGGTGACCCCCATTGCCAATGACACATAAGAGCCAGCAGCAACATCTTGCTTATGGCTCAGAGCACATTCTCACCTTGGGACTGTCCTCTCCCATATTCGGCCGACACTCACCACCCCCTGCTCAATGAAGCATCGCCTGAGGACCTCCTCGGCTAGGCGGCTTGGAGTCAGGAGGGGAAGGGGAAGGGGTAGAGGTAGGGAGGAGAAGCAGGAGGGGGCAAGGGTTGGTTTGTACAGAAATACTGATGATTTCAGACTGATGTTCGGCTTAAATGTTTTTTATGTTACAAAATCTTGTAGTGCATTGGCTCAGATAGCTGCACCATTACAAGTTGGTGATTCCTTAACATCAAAGGGTATAATCACACTTAACTTCAATCAACTTAAACTTTAACTGTCACCAAGGTGATGCCCACCATTAATGTATAACGTGCACATCCAGCAGTGTGTCAGCATTGTAAATAACACCAACGTTCTTTCAGGCAAAGCGATCATTGATGAGTTCCTGACGTAAGGCTCTTGCAGCTATCATGCCACCATGGGTCCTTTCATGCGGTCTACAGCAGGGCGGGGGCATGGCTTCAGCGTCAGCCTGATTGTGTGGGCCGATGTCAACGTCCGCCTCCTCGTCCTCCTCTTCCTCTCTCTGGTGAGGTGGACTGTCAAACTCATCAGCCAATTATTGTCCCCTCCTGATAGCCAAGTTGTGTAGCATGGAGCACACCACCACCAATTGAGCTACCTGCTCAGGGTAGTATTGGAGCTCGCCTCCTGAGTGATCCAGGCATCTAAAGCGCTGCTTCAGCACTCCAATGGTTTTCTCCACGATATTGCGAGTTGCTCTGTGGCTCTCGTTGTATCGCCTCTCAGCCTTGGTGTGGGTGTCACGCAGGGGGGTCATCAGCCAGGTGGCGAGGCCACATCCTTTGTCCCCAAGCATCCACCACTGACCTTGTAGCTCATTGATAAACAAGTCAGATATAGTGCTCTCACACAGGATATAAGCATCATGAATGCTGCCTGGAAATTGAGCATTCACTGCCAGTATAATTTGCTGGTGGTCGACAACCAGTTAGACATTCAGGGAGTAGAATCCCTTGCGGTTCCTGAAAATCTCAGCATCCTGAAAAGGTGCCCACATTGCGATGTGTGTACAGCCTATTGCTCCCTGCACCTTGGGGAAGTTTGCAATTCTGGAGAATCCTAGAGCCCTCTTACTCTGTGCCTCCCTCGTCATAGGGAAGCTGATCAAGTCCCTCCTGCATTGGTACAGTGCTTCAGTGACCTGTCTAATGCAGCGATGTGTGGCATGCAAATGTCGCCACCTGTGGCCTGAAAAGAACCTGAGGCGTAGAACGGCAGTGCCGCGGTGACTTTGACCTCGATGGATGGTGCAGTATGGATGATGCTGGCAGGCTGCAGATCTGCCCTTATCAGCTGGCATACCTTAGTGATAACCTCTTTGTGGAAGCGCAGTCTCCGAAGGCAGGTGGTGTCGGGCAAGTTGAGGTAAGACTGCTTCTCCTTGTACTTGCGGGGGGTGTAACGTCTGGTCCTCCTCATCTGTCTGTCACTTCTTACATTGGGCACATAATGCAGTGGAGTGTTCCTTCGGCGATGTCGAGTCTGCTGCATGTATTTGGTCTGCAAGAGAGGGTGATAAAGAACAGGCCCCAGTGCAGTAGCTCTCTGTTTTCCACCAATTGCTCACAAACAAGGAATGTCCCGACGAACACACCTCTTCAATTCCAATTGGTTACAGTTGTTCACATCAACTCCAACAACCTGCAGAGTACATCTGAACTCCGCCGAGGTTGAAACACAGCAGCCTTTTAAAGGACGCGACGTGATCTACAACATGGCATCCATAACGCTGTGATTCATTCTGGTTAGTTCTACTTTTTATGGGCGTTTTTTTGAGCGAGTGGTATTGTGGCCGATATGTGTGGGAGGTGGTGAAATTGACGATGGGCAATCTCAATGGCCACTAGCTTGGGTAAATATGCTCTTTACGACAAAAAACAGAGGGCGGGCGTTAATATTGAATCTCGGCGTTAAATCTGTGCAGAAAGTAATGCTGGGCAATATTATGGGCGTTGAATTCGCCCATTCTGCTGATTCCGCCCAAAAGAAGTGGGCGGGTAGTAATATTTTTTCTCAGCATTAAGCACATGGGGAAAGTAACGCTCGGCGATAATTTTCTGGAATGGGTGATATATGGCTGTTACACATCATTTCAGCGGTAGAAACATAGAAACATAGAAAATAGGTGCAGGAGTAGGCCATTCGGCCCTTCGAGCCTGCACCGCCATTCAATGAGTTTATGGCTGAACATGCAATTTCAGTACCCCATTCCTGCTTTCTCACCATACCCCTTGATCCCCCTAGTAGAAATGACTACATCTAACTTCTTTTTGAATATATTTAGTGAATTGACCTCAACAACTGGCGTTAAGTGGGTGTTAAGCATGCAAAAAAAGTGGAGGTTCTAACCCCATATATTTTGTTATGTATAACCAGGCAAGTTATGTGTGATGATTGTTTGTTACAATTACTTCTTCATTAAAGAGGGAGAAGTGCAATATATATATAGCTCCATCTAGTGGACTACTGTGGCACAGCAGCCATTGCTGTTTTCAACAATAAAGAGGGAACATCGAAACATAGAAACATAGAAACATAGAAAATAGGTGCAGGAGTAGGCCATTCGGCCCTTCGAGCCAGCACCGCCATTCAATAAGTTCATGGCTGAACATGCAGCTTAAGTACCTCATTCCTGCTTTCTAGTCATACCCCTTGATCCCCCTAGTAGTAAGGACTTCATCTAACTCCTTTTTGAATATATTTAGTGAATTGGGCTCAACAACTTTCTGTGGTAGAGAATTCCACAGGTTCACCACTCTCTTGCTGAAGAAGTTTCTCCTCATCTCGGTCCTAAATGGCTTACCCCTTGTCCTTAGACTGTGACCCCTGGTTCTGGACTTCCCCAACATTGGGAACCTTCTTCCTGCATCTAACCTGTCTAAACCCATCAGAATTTTAAACATTTCTATGAGATCCCCTCTCATTCTTCTGAACTTCAGTGAATACAAGCCCAGTTGATCCAGTCTTTCTTGATCTGTCAGTCCCGCCATCCCGGGAATCAGTCTGGTGAACCTTCGCTGCACTCCCTCAATAGCAAGAATGTCCTTCCTCAAGTTAGGAGACCAAAACTTTACACAATACTCCAGGTGTGGCCTCATCAAGGAACTGTACAACTGTAGTAACACCTCCCTGCCCCTGTACTCAAATCCCCTCGCTATGGAGGACAACATGCCATTTGCTTTCTTAACCGCCTGCTGTACCTGCATGCCAACCTTCAATGACTGATGCACCATGACACCCAGGTCTCGTTGCACCTCCCCTTTTCCTAATCTGTCACCATTCAGATAATAGTCTGTCTCTCTGTTTTTACCACCAAAGTGGTAAACATATCACGTGACTGGGCTTCCTAAATGTGTCAGCCATCTTAGAGCCTGTATGTGTTTGTGATGTCGTACTGAAAACATAATAGGAGGGAGTTCCAAGATTTTGACCCAATGATGATGAAGGAACAGTGATATATTTCTAAGTCAGGATGGTATGTGACTTGGAGGGGTACTTAGAGGTGGTGGTGCTCCCATGAGCCTGCTGCCCTTGTCCTTCTAGGTGGTAGAGGTCGTGAGTTTGGGAGATGCTGTTGAAAAAACTATGTTAGGAATGGTCTAATAGAGAGTCTTGCTGAACATTGGTGGTTTCCATTCACTTAATTTTATGAGCAAGTCAATGCAGTTTGAATCTTAGCTTTTAGTCAGCTGCTTCCCTAAAATAACAGGGAGTATATTCAAGTTTAGCTAAGGGCTGCACTCTGACCTGTACTTGATGATGTGGATTGTCAGGGCAGAATTTTCGGCTTTTGAGATTTTGGGGCAATAATGTTGGTGGGGCGGACCTGATAGCGCCTGGAAAAGGTTTGCGCCCTCGCCTGCAAAATTCGTCGAAATATGAGGTACTATGATCGGGCGTGCAAAATCAGTCGTTACACAAGGAAACTTTTGCATCCCAGCTGAAAATCGCGGTGTTAAAAAACTTTTGTTGATTTAAGAAACTTCATGGTTGTTTAGTGCCCTGTAACATAACCTTGTATATTGTATAGTTTTAATTTGGTGGTGGAGAGTTTTTGTTACTTTGTTGCAGTAAAATTTATGATTCATCCTTTACCATTGGTGTCTTGTGTATCATTCCAACATTCACAGGAGATGTGCCTTTATGGGGGCACATGGCGTGCCCAGTATTAGCTCCATCCCTCAGTTTCATCCATTTAGGGGAACCGGTCCATTATGAACTGGCGACATATGACTCTTGGTCCGGCAGCATCTCCACGCTGTCTGCCCCGTGGATGATGTGGCTATCCAATGGGGGCCTCATCAGGCTCCTCTTCATCATCTTCCTCCTCCTGAGGTGGGTATGCAATCCTCCCTGGCAATGCCTGGCCCTTCATGATGGCCAAGTTGTGCAACGTGCAGCACACCACAATAAATTTGGATACCTGTTGAGGCGAGTATTGAAGGCTGCCTCCAGAGTGGTCCAGGCATCAGTCTGCCTGTCGGAGATGGCATGTCTCTGTCAGCACTTCCTTTCAAAAGTGCAGCTGTCTCACACACACTACTCCTCAGACAGTTGGAAGTATGAGCGTTGGTGTCTGTAAACCTGTGGGAGGTAAGCCCTCCTCACCAGATGTCTTCAGTCTCTCCTCGTCCATGGGCCGACATGGCCAAGAGCGTTCTTCTAGCCTGACACCACCTGGCCACATCATGGAGCATGATACGCTAGTGAACAAGTAGTGCCCGCATTAAATTTTCTCACTCACATTGTAAGGGCACTGCAATGGCAGATAAAAGTGCCGTTTGCAAGGCGGAGCTTCACGCAGCATGATGTTGGAACTGTTGCAATGTGACCTGAGATGTAGCATCCTCATCCTTCTATTTAAATATACTGCCATTATCGCCTGCTGCACCCTGGGAATGCCGTTTTTTTCAGGCGTTTACTGGGGCAGGCGTTAAATAAGGCGTTAGGGCCAACACTTACATCCGTGTTGCTACCGCAGCCTTGCACGAGGATTGATGTCATGATGTCAGTGAAAGTCGAGGTTGGGGTGGTATGTTTCTGTGCTGCCGCAAAATATTAGCTGAAAATGCTGGCTGAAACATAGGAACATAGAAACATAGAAAATAGGTGCAGGAGTAGGCCATTCGGCCCTTCGAGCCTGCACCACCATTCAATAAGATCATGGCTAAATCATTCCCTCAGTACCCCTTTCCTGCTTTCTCTCCATATCCCATGATCCCCCTAGCCGTAAGGGCCATATCTAACTCCATCTTGCACATATCCAATGAACTGGCATCAACAACTCTCTGCAGCAGGGAATTCCGAAATCTGAAAAGGGAGGGTGAACAGCCAGTTGCCGTGGTGCATATAGATACCAACGATATAGGTAAAAAATGGGATGAGTTCCTACAAGACGAATTTAGGGAGCTAGAAGCTAAATTAAAAAGTAGGACCTCAAAAGTAGTAATCTCAGGATTGCCAGTGCCACATGCTAAGCAGAGTAGGAATTGCAGGATAGCTCAGATGAAAATGTGGTTTGAGCAGTGGTGCAGTCGGGAGGGATTCAAATTTCTGGGACATTAGAACCGGCTCTGGGGGAGGTGGGACCAGCACAAACCGGACGGTCTGCACCTGGACAGGACCGGAACCAATGTCCTAGGGGGACTGCTTGCTAGTGCTGTTGGGGAGGAGTTAAACTAATATGGCAGGGGGATGGGAACCTATGCAGGGAAACAGAGGGAAGTAGAAAGGGGGCAGAAGCAAAAGATAGAAAGAAGAAAAGTAAAAGTGGAGGGCAGAGAAACCTAAAGCAAAAAACAAAAAGGGCCACATTACAGCAAAATTCTAAAGGGGCAAAGTGTGTTAGAAAGACAAGCCTGAAGGCTCTGTGCCTCAATGCGAGGAGTATTCGGAATAAGGTGGCCGAATTAACTATGCAGATAGCAGTTAACGGGTATGATGTAATTGGCATCACGGAGACATGGCTCCAAGGTGACAAAGGCTGGGAACCCAACATCCAGGGGTATTCAACATTTAGGAAGGATAGACAGAAAGGAAAAGGAAGTGGGGTGGCATTGCTGGTTAAAGAGGAAATTAATGTACTAGTAAGAAAGGACATTAGTTTGGATGATGTGCAATCGGTAGAGCTGCGGAATACCAAAGGGCAGAAAACGATATTGGGAGTTGTGTACAGACCACCAAGCAGTAGTAGTAAGGTTGGGGACAGCATCAAACAAGAAATTAGGGATGCATGCAATAAAGGTACAGCAGTTATCATGGATGACTTTAATCTACATATTGATTGGGCTACCCAAACTGGTAGCAATGCGATGGAGGAGGATTTCCTGGAGTATATTAGGGATGGTTTTCTAGACCAATATGTCGAGGAATGAACCAGGGTGCTGGCCATCCTAGACTGGGTGATGTGTAATGAGAAGGGACGAATTAGCAATGTTGTTGTGCGAGACCCCTTGCGGAAGAGTGACCATAATATGGTCGAATTCTTTAATAGGATGGAGAATGACACAGATAATTCAGACACTAGGGTCCTGAACTTAAGGAAAGGTAATTTCGATGGTATGAGACATGAATTGGCTCGAATAGACTGGCAAAGGATACTTAAAGGGTTAACGGTGGATAAGCAATGGCAAACATTTAAAGATCACATGGATGAACTTCAGCAATTGTACATCACTGTCTGGAGTAAAAATAAAACGTAGAAGGTGGCTCAACCGTAGCTAACAAGAGAAATTAAGGATAGTGTTAAATCCAAGGAAGAAGCATATAAATTGGCCAGAAAAAGCAGCAAACCTGAGGACTGGGAGAAATTTAGAATTCAGCAGAAGAGGACAAAGGGTTTAATTAAGAGGGGAAAAATAGAGTACGAGAAGAAGCTTGCCGGGAACATAAAAACTGACTGTAAAAGCTTCTATAGATATGTGAAGAGAAAAAGATTAGTGAAGACAAACGTAGGTCCCTTGCAGTTGGAATCAGGTGAGTTTATAATGGGGAACAAAGAAATGGCAGACCAATTGAACAAATACTTAGGGTCTGTCTTCATGAAGGAAGACATAAATAACCTTCCGGAAGTACTAGGGGACAGTGGGTCTAGTGAGAAGGAAGAACTGAAGGATATCTTAATTAGGCGGAAAATTGTGTTTGGGAAATAGATGGGATTGAAGGCCGATAAATTCCCGGGGCCTGATAGTCTGCATCCCAGAGTACTTAAGGAAGTGGCCCTAGAAATAGTGGATGCATTGGTGATCATTTTCCAACAGTCGATCGACTCTGGATCAGTTCCTATGGCCTGGAGCGTAGCTAATGTAAAACCGCTTTTTAAAAAGGGAGGGAGAGAGAAAGCGGGTAATTATAGACCGGTTAGCCTGACATCAGTGGTGGGGAAAATGTTGGAATCAATTATTAAGGATGAAATAGCAGTGCATTTGGAAAGCAGTGACAGGATCGGACCAAGTCAGCATGGATTTATGAAGGGAAAATCATAAGAATATAAGAACATAAGAACATAAGAATTAGGAACAGGAGTAGGCCACCTAGCCCCTCGAGCCTGCTCTGCCATTCAACAAGATCATGGCTGATCTGGCCATGGACTCAGCTCCACTTATCCGCCCGCTCCCCGTAACCCTTAATTCCCTTATTGGTTAAAAATCTATCTATCTGTGATTTGAATACATTCAATGAGCTTGCCTCAACTGCTTCCTTGGGCAGAGAATCCACAGATTCACAACCCTCTGGGAGAAGAAATTCCTTCTCAACTCGGTTTTAAATTGGCTCCCCTGTATTTTGAGACTGTGCATAGAACATAAGAACATCAGAATTAGGAACAGAAGAAGGCCATCTAGCCACTCGAGCCTGCTCTGCCATTCAACAAGATCATGGCTGATCTGGCCGTGGACTCAGCTCCACTTACCCGCCCGCTCCCCATAACCCTTAATTCCCTTATTGGTTAAAAATCTATCTATCTGTGACTTGAATACATTCAATGAGCTAGCCTCAACTGCTTCCTTGGGCAGAGAATGCCACAGATTCACAACCCTCTGGGAGAAGAAATTCCTTCTCAACTCGGTTTTAAATTGGCTCCCCCGTATTTTGAGGCTGTGCCCCCTAGTTCTAGTCTCCCCGACCAGTGGAAACAACCTCTCTGCCTCTATCTTGTCTATCCCATTCATTATTTTAAATGTTTCTATAAGATCATCCCTCATCCTTCTGAACTCCAACGAGTAAAGACCCAGTCTACTCAATCTATCATCATAAGGTAACCCCCTCATCTCTGGAATCAGCCTAACGAATCGTCTCTGTACCCCCTCCAAAGCCAGTACATCCTTCCTTAAGTAAGGCGACCAAAACTGCATGCAGTACTCCAGGTGCAGCCTCACCACTACCCTATACAGTTGCAGAAGGACCTCCCTGCTTTTGTATTCCATCCCTCTCGCAATGAAGGCCAACATTCCATTCGCCTTCCTGATTACCTGCTGCACCTGCAAACTAAGTTTTTGGGATTTATGCACAAGGACCCACAGGTCCCTCTGCACCGCAGCATGTTGTAATTTCTCCCAATTCAAATAATATTCCCGTTTACTGTTTTTTTTTCCAAGGTGGATGACCTCACATGTTCCGACATTGTATTCCATCTGCCAAACCTTAGCCCATTCGCTTAACCTATCTAAATCTCTTTGCAGCCTCTCTCTGTCCTCTACACCAGCCGCTTTCCCACTAATCTTTGTGTCATTTGCAAATTTTGTTACACTACACTCTGTCCCCTCTTCCAAGTCATCTATGTATATTGTAAACAGTTGTGGTCCCAGCACCGATTCCTGTAGCACACCACTAATCACCGATTTCCAACCTGAAAAGGACCCATTTATCCCGACTCTCTGCTTTCTGTTCGCCAGCCAATTCTCGATCCATGCTAATACATTTCCTCTGACTCCGCGTACCTTTATCTTCTGCAGGAACCTTTTGTGTGGCACCTTATCGAATGCCTTTTGGAAATCTAAATACACCACATCCATCAGTACACCTCTATCCACCATGCTCATTATATCCTCAAAGAATTCCAGTAAATTAGTTAAACATGATTTCCCCTTCATGAATCCATGTTGTGTCTGCTTGATTGCACTATTCCTATCTAGATGTCCTGCTATTTCTTCCTTAATGATAGCTTTAAGCATTTTCCCCACTACAGATGTTAAACTAACCAGCCTATAGTTACCTGCCTTTTGTCTACCCCCTTTTTTAAACAGAGGCGTTACATTAGCTGCTTTCCAATCCACTGGTACCTCCCCAGAGTCCAGAGAATTTTGGTAGATTATAATGAATGCATCTGCGAGAACTTCTGCCATCTCTTTTAATACCCTGGGATGCATTTCATCCGGACCTGGGGACTTGTCTACCTTGAGTCCCATTAGCCTATCCAGCACTACCCCGCTAGTGATAGTGATTATCTCAAGGTCCTCCCTTCCCACATTCCCGTGACCAGCAATTTTTGGCATGGTTTTGGTGTCTTCCACTGTGAAGACCGAAGCAAAATAATTGTTTAAGGTTTCAGCCATTTCCACATTTCCCATTATTAAATCCCCCTTCTCATCTTCTAAGGGACCAACATTTACTTTAGTCACTCTTTTCCGTTTTATATCTCGGTAAAAGCTTTTGCTATCTGTTTTTATGTTTTGCACAAGTTTACTTTCGTAATCTATTTTTCCTTTCTTTATTGCTTTCTTAGTCATTCTTTGCTGTCGTTTAAAATTTTCCCCATCTTCTAGTTTCCCACTAACCTTGGCCACCTGAAATGCATTGGTTTTTAATTTGAAACTCTCCTTTATTTCCTTGGTTATCCACGGCTGATTATCCCTTCTCTTACTGCCCTTCTTTTTCACTGGAATATATTTTTGTTGAGCACTATGAAAGAGCTCTTTAAAAGTCATCCACTGTTCCTCAATTGTGCCACCATTTAGTCTGTGTTTCCAGTCTACTTTAGCCAACTCTGCCCTCATCCCACTGTAGTCCCCTTTGTTTAAGCATAGTACGCTCATTTGAGACACTACTTCCTCACCCTCAATCTGTATTACAAATTCAACCATACTGTGATCACTCATTCCGAGAGGATCTTTTACTAGGAGATCGTTTATTATTCCTGTCTCATGACACAGGACCAGATCTAAGATAGCTTGCTCCCTTGTAGGTTCTGTAACATACTGTTCTAAGAAACAATCCCGTATGCATTCTATGAATTCCTCCTCAAGGCTACCCCGTGCGATTTGATTTGACCAATCGATATGTAGGTTAAAATCCCCCATGATTACTGCCGTTCCTTTTTCACATGCCTCCATTATTCCCTTGATTATTGCCCACCCCACCATGAAGTTATTATTTGGGGGCCTATAAACTACGCCCACCAATGACTTTTTCCCCTTACTATTGCTAATCTCCACCCACAATGATTCAACATTTTGTTCATTAGAGCCAATATCGTCTCTCACAACTGCCCTGATATCATCCTTTATTAACAGAACTACCCCACCTCCTTTCCCTTCTTGTCTATCTTTCCGAATCATCAGATACCCCTGTATGTTTAATTCCCAGTCTTGGCCCCCCTGCAACCACGTTTCTGTAATGGCCACCAAATCATACCCATTTGTAATGATTTGTGCCGTCAACTCCCCAACATCGGGAATAATCTACCCGCATCTAACCTGTCCCGTCCCATCAGAAGTATGTTCCAGGTGTGTGGAGAGAGTCGGGAGGTGCGTCGCTGAGGTGAGCTTGTGCAGCTACAGGGAGAAAGCAAAAAGAAGCAGAAAGCTGACGTCACAGCCAAGGGGGTAAGTAATTGGCTGGTGATTGGTGAGTAATTTTTCTTTTTTCTCTTCTATAACAGTGAGTACACTTTAGCATTGTTGAGCCAATTTAAGTGTATCTAAGGGATAAGTCATGGCAGGAGAGCTCGGTCACGTGATATGCTCCTCCTGTACCATGTGGGAACTTCCGGTGTCCCTGACGACACGTGTGCGGGAAGTGTATCCGCCTCCGGCTCCTCACGGACCACGTTGCGGAATTGGAGCTGAGGGTAGATTTACTCTGGAGCATCCACGATGCTGAGAATGACGTGAGTAGCACGTGTAGCGAGTTGGTCTTACCGCAGGTGAAGGGTCCACAGCCAGATAGGGAATGGAAGACCAGCAGGAAGAGCAGTGCAAGGAAGGTAGTGCAGGGGTCCCCTGCGGTCATCCCCCTGCAAAACAGATACACCGCTTTGAGTACTGTTGAGGGGGATGACTCATCAGGGGAGGGCAGCAGCAGCCAAGTTCATGGCACCGTGGCTGGCTCTGCTGCACAGGAGGGCAGGAAAAAGAGTGAGAGAGCGATAGTGATCGGTGATTCAATGGTAAGGGGAATAGATAGGCGTTTCTGCGGCCGCAACCGAGACTCCAGGATGGTATGTTGCCTCCCTGGTGCAAGGGCCAAGGATGTCTCGGAACAGATGCAGGACATTTTGAAAAGGGAGGGTGAACAGCCAGTTGTCGTGGTGCACATTGGTACCAACGATATAGGTAAAAAAAAGGGATGAGGTCCTACAAGACAAATTTAAGGAGCTAGGAATAAATTAAAACGTAGGACCTCAAAAGTAGTGATCTCAGGATTGCTACCAGTGCCACGAGCTAGTCAGAGTAGGAATCGCAGGATAGCTCAGATCAATACATGGCTTGAGCAGTGGTGCAACAGGGAGGGATTCAAATTCCTGGGGCATTGGAACCGGTTCTGGGGGAGGTGGGACCAGTACAAACCGGACGGTCTGCACCTGGGCAGGACCGGAACCAATGTCCTAGGGGGAGTGTTTGCAAGTGCTGTTGGTGAGGAGCTAAACTAATATGGCAGGGGGATGGGAACCAATGCAGGGAGACAGATGAAAAACAAAATGGAGACAGAAGCAAAAGACAGAAAGGAGATGAGTAAAAGTGGAGGGCAGAAAAACCCAAGGCAAAAAACAAAAAGGGCCACTGTACAGCAAAATTCTAAAGGGTCAAAGTGTAATAAAAATGCAAGCATGAAAGCTTTGTGCCTCAATGCAAGGAGTATTCAGAACCTAGGAGAGGGCTCTGAGCTAGTTAGAGTGGGTGAGAGCTCAGATGAACAGGACCCCAAGAAAGAATGCAAAAGGCAGGAGGCAACAGAGCAGAGTAGCACTGGGGTAAGTGTAAACCACAAGGTGATAGGAAGGGACAATATATATGAATATAAAGGGGCTGCAGGAGGGGTCAAAACTAAAAATCATGGTTTATAAACTAGTATTAAAAGACTCGACCTAAACGCACGCAGCATTCGAAATAAAGTAAATGAGTCCAGAACCAGGGAACACAGTCTTAGGATAAGGGGTAGGCCATTTAGGACTGAGATGAGAAGAGACTTCTTCACTCAGAGAGTTGTGATCCTGTGGAATTCCCTACCGCAGAGAGTTGTTGATGCCAGTTCATTGGATATATTTAAGAGGGAGTTAGATATGGCCCTTATGGCTAAGAGGATCAAGGGGCATGGAGAGAAAGCAGGAAATGGGTACTGAGGGAATGATGGTGCAGGCTCGCAGGGCCGAATGGCCTAGTCCTGCACCTATTTTCCATGTTTCTATGTTTCTGTGTCCCGTCAGAATCTTATATGTTTCTATGAGATCCCCTCTCATCCTTCTAAATCCAGTGTATAAAGGCTCAGTTGATCCAATCTCTCCTCATATGTCAGTCCAGCCATCCCGGGAATCAGTCTGGTGAACCTTCGCTGCATTCCCTCAATAGCAAGAACGTTCTTCCTCAGATTAGGTGACCAAAACTGAACACAATATTCCAGGTGAGGCCTCACCAAGGCCCGTACAACTGCAGTAAGACCTCCCTGCTCCTATACTCAAATCCCCTAGCTATGAAGGCCAACATATCATTTGCCTTCTTTACCGCCTGCTGTACCTGCATGCCAACTTTCAATGACTGATGAACCATGACACCCAGGTCTCATTGCACCTCCCCTTTTCCTAATCTGCCACCATTCAGATAATTTTCTGCCTTCGTGTTTTTTCCCCAAAGTGGATAAACTCATATTTAACCACATTATACTGCATCTGCCATGCATTTGCCCACTCACCTAACCTGTCCAAGTCATCCTGCAGCCTCTTAGCGTCCTCCTCCCAGCTTACACCGCTACCCAGTTTAGTGTCATCTGCAAACTTGGAAATACTACACTCAATTCCTTCATCTAAATCATTAATGTATATTGTAAGGAGCTGGAGTCCCAGCACTGAGCCCTGCGGCACTCCACTAGTCACTGTCTGCCATTCGGAAAAGGACCCGTTTATCCCGACTCTCTGCTTCCTGTCTGCCAACCAGTTCTCTATCCACGTCAGTACATTACCCCCAATACCAAGTGCTTTGATTTTGTACACCAATCTCTCGTGTGGGACCTTGTCAAAAGCCTTTTGCAAGTCCAAATACACCACAGCTACTGGTTCTCCCTTGTGCACTCTACTAGTTACATCCTCAGAAAATTCCAGAAGATTTGTCAAGCAAGATTTCCCCTTCATAAATCCATGCTGACTTGGACTGATCCTGTCACTGCTTTCCAAATCCGCTGCTATTTCATCCTTAATAATTGATTCCAACATTTTCCCCACCACTGATGTCAGGCTAACCAGTCTATAATTACCCGCTTTCTCTCTCCCTCCCTTTTTAAAAAGTAGTGTTACATTAGCTACCCTCCAGTCCATAGGAACTGATCCAGAGTCTATAGACTGTTGGAAAATGATCATCAATACATCCACTATTTCTATGGCCATTTCCTTCAGTATTCTGGGATGCAGACTATCAGGCCCCGGGGATTTATCGGCCTTCAATCCCGTCAATTTCCCTGACACAATTTCCCGCCTAATAAGGATATCCTTCAGTTCCATCTTCTCACTAGACCCTCAGTCCCCTGGTACTTCCGGAAGGTTATTTGTGTTTTCCTTCGTGAAGACAGAACCAAAGTATTTGTTCAATTGGTCTGCCATTTCTTTGTTCCCCATTATATATTCACCTGAATCCAACTGCAAGGGACCTATGTTTGTCTTTACTAATCTTTTTCTCTTCACATATGTATAAAAACTTTTGCAGTCGTCTTTTTATGTCTCCGGCAAGCTTCTTCTCATAATCTATTTTCCCCCCTTAACCAAACCCTTTTTTCTCCTCTGCTGAATTCTAAATTTCTCCCAGTCCTCAGGTTTGCTGCTTTTTCTGGCCAATTTATCTGCCTCTTCCTTGGATTTAACACTATCCTTAATTTCCCGTGTTAGCTATGGTTGAGCCACCTGCCCCGTTTTATTTTTACACCAGACAGGGAAGTACAATTGTTGAAATTCATCCATGTGCTCTTTAAATGTTTGCCATTGCCTATCCACCGTCAACCCTTTAAGTATCATTTGCCAGTCAATTCTGGCCAATTCACACCTCATACCATTGAAGTTACCTCTCCTTAAGTTCAGGACCCTAGTTTCTGAATTAACTGTGTCACTCTCCATCTTAATAAAGAATTCTACCATATTATGGTCACTCTTCCCCAAGGGGCCTCGCACAACAAGATTGCTAATTAGTCCCTTCTTATTACACATCACCCAGTCTAGGATGGCCAGCTCTCTAGTTGGTTCCTCGACATATTGGTCTAGAAAACCAACCCTAATACACTCCAGGAAATCTTCCTCCACCGCTTTGCTACCAGTTTGGTTAGCCCAATCAATATGTAGATTAAAGTCACCCATGATTACTGCTGTACCTTTATTGCACACATCACTTATTTCTTGTTTGATGCTGCCCCAACCTCACTACTACTGTTTGGTGGTCTGTACACAACTCCCACTAGCATTTCCAGCCCTTTGGTATGCCGCAGCTCCACCCATACAGATTCCACATCATCCAAGCTAATGTCCTTCCTTACTATTGCATTAATTTCCTCTTTAACCAGCAATGCCACCCCACCTCCTTTTCCTTTCAGTGTATCCTTCCTGAATGTTGAATACCCCTGGATGTTGAGTTCCCAGCCTTGGTCACCCTGGAGCCATGTCTCCATGATGCCAATTACATCATAACCGTTAACTGCTATCTGCGCAGTTAATTCGTCCACCTTATTCCGAATACTGCTCTCATTGAGGCACCGAGCCTTCAGGCTTGTCTTTCTAACACACTGTGCCACTTCAGGATTTTGCTGTAATGTAGCCATTTTTGCTTTCTGCCTTAGGCTTCTCTGCCCTCCACTTTTACTTTTCTTCTTTTTATCTTTTGCTTCTGTCCCCATGCTACTTCTCTCTGTCTCCCTGCATAGATTTCAATCCCCCTGTCATATTAGTTCAACTCCTCCCCAACAGCACTAGCAAGCACTCCCCCTCGGGCATTGGTTCCAGTCCTGCCCAGGTGCAGACCGTCCGGTTTGAACTGGTCCCGCCTCCCCCAGAACCGGTTCCAATGTCCCAGCAATTTGAATCCCTCCCTTCTGCACCACTCCTCAAGCCACGTATTCATCTGAGCTATCCTGTGATTGCTACTCTGACTAGCACGTGGCACTCGTAGCAATCCTGAGATTACTACTTTTGAGGTCCTACTTTTTAATTCAGCTCCTAGCTCCCTGAATTCTTCTTGTAGTACCTCATCCCGCTTTTTACCTATATCGCTGGTATCTATATGCACCACGACAACTGGCTGTTCACCCTCCCTTTTCAAAATGTCCTGCACCCGCTCCGAGACATCCTTGACCCTTGCACCAGGGAGGCAACATACCATCCTGGAGTCTCGGTTGTGGCCACAGAAGCATCTATCTATTCCCTTTACAATAGAATCCCCTCCTCCTATAGCTCTCCCACTCTTTTTCCTGCCCTCCTGTGCAGCAGCGTCACCCATGGTGCCATGAATTTGGCTGCTGCTGCTCTCCCTTGATGAGTCATCCCCCTCAACAGTACCCAAAGCGGTGTATCTGTTTTGCAGGGGGATGACCGCAGGCGACCCCTGCAGTACCTTCCTTGCACTGCTCTTCCTGTTGGTCACCCATTCCCTATCTGGCTGTGTACCCTTTTCCTGCGGTAAGACTAATTCACTAAACATGCTATTCACGTCATTCTCAGCATCGTGGATGCTCCAGAGTAAATCCACCCGCTGCTCCAGTGCTGCAATGCGGTCTGTTACGAGCTGCAGGCGGATGCACTTCCCGCACATGTAGTTGTCAGGGAGACTGGAAGTGTACCTGACTTCCCACATAGTACAGGAGGAGCATAACACGTGTCTGAGCTCTCCTGCCATGAATTAACCTCTAGATTAACTTAATTTATCAACAACAATGCTCAATATTACTTACTGATAAAGAAAAGAAGAAGAAAAACTACTTACCAATCACTAGCCAATCACTTACCCGCTTGGCTGTGACGTCAGCCTTTTGATTTCTTTCTATTTCTTTTTTGCCTTCTCACTCTGCTGCAGCTGCACCGCTGGCCTCTCTGACTACGAACTCCCGCTGGGCCTTTTTATAGGCCTACCCACGCTGCCTCGCCGACAACGCTGCTTCCCGCTGGCCTCTCCAACCACAAACTCCTGCTGGACCTTTATATAGGCCTCCCCACGCTGCCTCTCTGACAATGCTGCTTCCCGCTGGCTGGGCAGTAATAGCTGTGAGCACGCCATTACGCCTCGAAGAGCCATGTACCGCCACTCCAGGGCCCTAACTGAGGTGCAAGTGGCCCGAAAATTCAGCCCTGAATGTTTAGTGCCAATTGTGCAAGTGTTTAGTTTTATACTGTGAACTCAGTGCACTGGCCTTAGTCTAGGTACTTGGATCTGATTTTATCTTGTGCTGGAAATCGGTAGTGTGGGGGTCGAAGTGAGCGTCCTCCCCCCACCAACGTCCCCCCCCCCAACCCACCGTCCCCGTGCCGCCGGAATATGAGATACAGGAGATTTTAACTCTGGGGCTTCATTAACACACCGTGACATTAACTCCTGCTGAAGCTGGTGGGATTCATAGCAACATTTCTGGGTGGGGGACGGGGCAGGGCAGAGGTCAGGCCATCGCTGGGAACCAGGTTTTGGGACGGGGTGGGGGTAGGGCTGTAATGTTCAAAATCGGAGGGGTTAGGGAAGCCCAAGGCAGGGGAGGCCCAAGATATCCTTGTGGGGTCAGGAGGAACACTTCTGCTCCATCTTTTCCCCAAGGACCCTTTAAAAGTTAATCAAATCTCTCTTACCTGGGCCTCCTGTGTCCAGGATTCTGCCTGTTGCCAGATTTTGCTGATCAATTTGAGATTGTATGGCCTTAATTGAGCCCACGGTTAAAATGGCATATTCTTCCCGATGATGTCATCAGGATGTGACTGTGATTGAAATTATGCTGCTGGTCCACTGGGATGGGTCAGCCCTCTGGTGCCTGAATTCAGGCAAATTAAAATGGTGTGTGTGTGGCAACCTGTCCAGTATGTAAAGCAAACCCATCCCCCCACCCCTTAAAAGCCCATCCCTTCCCACCAGCACTGCTCCCAGCTGGTAGACTGGGTTAAAATCGGTCTTATTGCCTAAGAACCTTTGAATGCTGAGATAGAAAGATAGAAGAGAAAATGAGTACTTGTGAGGGGAAAATAAGATATATATGGAAAGGACATGAGAAAGAAAGGGTGTCTCAGATAAAGAGAGGGAAAAGGTAGAAGAGAGAAAGAAAGAATTTGTGTATGAGAAAGGCATAACAGGAGGTTGTTTTTTTTATTCATTCATGGAATGTGGGCATCACTGGCAAGGCCAGCATTTATTGCCCATCCCTAATTGCCCTTGAGAAGGTGGTGGTGAGCCACCTTGTTGAACTGCTGCAGTGTGATGAAGGTACTCCCACAGTGCTGTTCGGGAGGAAGTTCCAGGATTTTGACCCAGTGATGATGAAGGAACGGTGATATATTTCCAAATCAGGATGGTGTGCGACTTGGAGGGGAATTGCAGGTGCTCGTGTTCCCATGAGCCTGTTGCCCTTCTCCTTCTAGGTGGTAGAGGTCACGGGTTTGGGAGATGCTGCTGAAGAAGGGAAAGTGTATGTTTGAGAGAAAGAGAGGGAGAAAGAGAAAGCTTGAATTAGAGAAAGCACCAATGACAGACAGAGGGAGATGTGTTCAACAACAGAACTAACAGGGCCATAATGTGTTCATACTCTTCACGCTGTCAGTCGTAAGCCTAACTTATTGTGAAACACACTATGACAAAATCCCAGTACAGAGCATTTTCAAATTCTTTTCAATGATGAAAGGAGAGAGCAATTATAGGCTGCAACACTGGGACCATGCGTTTTAAAAATATGACTGTCAGCTTGGATTTTTGAATATAAGCTATCTAATTAGATATCCAGATGATGAAATTGACACTCCGTTCCCCTTCCTCGGCCTGCGATTCCCCGAGGGCCCCCCCCACCCCCGTGGCCTCCCCCACCCCCGAAGCTTGCGATCCCCCGAGGCCTGCGATCCCCCTAGGCCTGCGATCCCCTGAGGGTTCGCCCCCCCGAGGCCTCCCTCCCTCCCCAAAGCCTGTGACCACCATCCCCCCTACAACACTCATGAATTCCACCCCCCCCAAAGCACTGATCACTTACCTGCCCTGCCACAGCGCCTGAACTTCCAGTACTTATCTGCTTTGCCTCCTCCCGTAAAGCCACCTCTATGTGAATGTGGTCCGAGACCATTTTCGGAGCTCCTCCCACCCTACCATTCGTTTGTTGGCCCTGCATGGGGGAACGAATTTCTAGCCCACTCTTCATAAACAAATTTATGACTTCCTTGGAAATAATGCACAAATCGCTTTTTTTCAGTTTCAGTCTGAAAGCATGTCTGGTTCTAATTTTCCCTCATGAACCAAAAGGCTTGAAACACAGACCTCTGCTAAATGCGTATACAGTGCGTATAAAAGGCAGACAGGTCATCAAACCTCAGACCAAGCTTCCCATCTCATTCATAATTCAATCATGGCATTCAGTCAAGAGTAATTGACATCTTGGAGAATTCTGGAGTAGTGCTGATATGACTCAGAGTGCAAGTTTTAAAGAGAGGCATATATCATCCGAAGGATATTTGGACACCTGGGAGGCAGGATATATGTGCATATATCAATGTGTAGACAGTTCTTTATGTCATTAAAAATATTGCATAGTGAGCTCAAGAGGTACTATGACCGTTGCTGACACTGATGTGTTGTAGCCTTGATAGGGAGGTGGTTTTCTGATGAAGGTACATTTTGGTTTCTTTAGTCACTAATTGTTCGAACTATCATTCCTTGGAAGTAAAAAGGTTTTACCCACAAGAATCAGGTCGTGGGTTCAGGGAAACTCTTATCACCCTGGGCTAATCAGATTTGGTTTATTTTCTGCTGATGCTGAAAATAATATTGATGCTACAGCAACAATAACTTGTATTTAGCGAGTGCCTTTAACATTCTAAAACATGCCAAGGTCCTTCACAGGATTGATATCAAACAAAGTTGGACACCAAGGAGATATTAGGACAGTTGACCAAAAACCTGGTCAAAGTTTTAAGGTGTGTCTTAAAGGAGGAAAGAGAGGTAGAGAAGTGGAGAGGTTTAGGGAAGGATTTCCAGAGCTTAGGGCCTTGGCAGCTGAAGGAACGACCACCAATGGTGGAGCGATTAAAATCAGGGATACGCAAGAGACCAGAATTAGAGGAGCGCAGAGATCTCGGAGGATTGTGGGGCTGCAGGAGATTACAGACATAGGGAGGGGCGAGGCCATGGAGGTATTTGAAAACAATTACAATTACATTGAACCCAGTAATTTAAGAAAGGAAATAAACATGCAGTTATGTATTGCCCTCCTGTGCCAAGGTCATCCGAAAGCACTGCACAGCCAATGAATTACTTTTGAAGTGGAGTCACTGTTGTTTCGTAGGTGAATATGGGAGTAAGTTTGTGCATAGCAAAATCACACAAACAGCAAATAAGATAAATGACCTTTCGATCTATTTCAGTGGAACAGGAAAACCTCAGGACACCATTGAATGTAAAACTATACTTTCCAGTTCTTTCCTCTTTCCCATATTTTGGCCCGTTTTTATTTAACTGTAATTTTAACTTTTTCTATCTATTCTAACCAGTCCGATCTTTTCTAATCTTTTTCCCTGCTATAAAAAACTTCAAGGGGCTGGATTTTCGGCTTTTGAGATTTCGGGGACGGCAATGGCGGCGGGGCGGCTCTGATACCGTCTGGAAAACGTTTGCACCCTCCTCTTCAAAATTCGTACAAAAAAATGATGTTCCATGATCGGGGGTGCAAAATCAGGCGTTACAAGGAAGTTTTTGCTCTCCAGCTGAAAATTGCGGCATTAGATAAGTCAGAATAATGTGCAGCACAAGGTTGTGCAGAACCCTGATTTTTGTTGATCACACTTGTGAATAGTTTCTTTGATTTAATGCACTTCATTGTTGTTCAGTGCCCTGCAACATAACGTTGTATATTGTATGGTTTTCTTTTGGTAGGGGGAGTTTTTGTTAATTTGTTGCAGTAAAATGTCTGTTTGATCCTTTGCCATTGGTGTCTTGTATATCATTCCAACTTTCACCGGAGATGTGCCTTTATGGGGGCACATGGCGTGCCCAGTATTAGCTCCAGCCCTCAGTTTCCTCCATTTAGGCGAACCAGTCCATTATGAGCTGGCGACGTGCGGCTCTTGATCTGGCAGCATCTCCACGCTGCCTCCCCCGTGGATGGTGTGGCTATCCAATGGGGGCCTTGTCAGGCTCCTCTTCATTGTCCTCCATCTCCTGAGGTGGGCCTGAAATCCCCACTGGCAATGCCTGGCTCCTCATGATGGCCAGGCTGTGCTACATGCAGCACATCACAATGAATTCAGAATTCGGAAACCTGTTGATGGGAATATTGAAGGCTGCCTCCAGAGTGGTCCGGGCATCGATCTGCCTGTAGAGGTGGGCATATCTCTGTCAGCACTTCCTTTTGGAAGCACAGCCTTCTCACTCCCTGCTCCTCAGACAGCTGGAGGTATGAGCATTGGTGCCTGTAAACCCGTGGGGGGGGTAAGCCCTCCTCCCCAGACGTCTTTGGCCTCTCCTCATCCATGGCCAAGAGCCCTTCTTCTAGTTTGACACCGCCTGGCAATAGCATGCAGCATGATACACTGGCGAACTAGTAATGCCCTCATTAAATTATCTCACTGACATTGTAAGGACACTGTAATGGGAGAAAGAACTGCCGCTTTCAAGTCGGAGCTTCACACAGCGTGATGCAGTCACTGTGACCTGTGATGTAGGATCCTCATCCCACCCTTTAAATACATTGCCAATAATGTCTGCTGCACCTTGAGAATGCCAGGTTTTTCAGACGTTTCCTGGGACAGGCGTTTAATGAGGCGTTAGGACCAAATTTTGCATCCGGGGCGCTAGCGGAGCATTGCATGACGATTGACGTCATGATCTCAGTGAAACTAGAGGGTGGGAGCGGTAAATCTTTACGCCACCGGAGATCATGAGCCGAATTTGCTGGCTGGCCGGTAAAAGCTGGACGGCCACTGTAACGCCTAGAAACACCCTTTACCGCCCCGCTGGGGCGCTAACTGAGGCGGTAGCGAGCCAAACACCAGCCCAAGAGCTTTTAATTAACTTATGTAGAGCGAATAAAAGGGCTTCCTGGTCCCAGCCACCTTTGGATGGTCCCTGTGAATGTTGTGAGATTGTGATTCCCCTCACTTTCAATGGAGCTACACTTCCCTTCAATGACATCATCGGAGTGGCCTACTTAGTCTGGGTCACCTCCCAGTCATTGACATCACAGGAGGTCGAAACATGGTTTGTCTATGTTGAAGGTAAATATTTTTAAAAATGTCAACAAATATTTTTCATCAGTATATACTTCTCAACATAAGTTCAAATTTTACTTGAGCATTGGGCTGAGTGTATGTGTCTGCATAAAGTTGTATTCGTCAAATGCCAATTATATTTTATTTGAAGAATAGAACGTTGTTCCTATTACGGGAACTTAGGGTGAATTCAGTAAAACTGCACTCCCACAAGGTGTGATCTTCCTATTGTTATTGGGTTTAATATTCTAGTATATGTCTAATACTTAAAAAGACGTACACACTTCGTGTGTCAAACTTACTTGTAATACTTTCCCATCGTGCCTTTCTGTCATGCTATTTCTGTCACACTAACAAGGGTGGCCAAGCTGGGGTCTTAAGCTAAAGTGCTAATTTGGCTCACCTTTTGCACAAGACGCCATCTTGGTAAATGAGTTGAAACTTTTACTAGGAACGGATCATTAAGGGGCTGATTGCCGCTTAAATTGCCTGCTAGCTCTCATTAAGGAGGCTGCAAGGCATTTTGGTGGATAATGCTTGACCTAATGCCCTCTGCCAACAACAACCAGCTTATTTGGAGTAAACAATTTATTGCAGATGATTTCGAGTGCTACTTAAAGGTATATCACCTTTTACTGTTCACTTGCTCATGGAGGTTTGAAGAGGACTTTTGAAACACATCGGGAGACTTTCTGGGACACTTTGTCATGACTTCACCAACACTCTATCAACATTTCTTCAGGAAATTCTCTTCGGGCTTCATCTAAAAAGAGTGAATGCTGTTCTATTTCTTACACCTAGCTGTGATTGGATGATTGCCCCATGTGACTTACTCCCAGTCTGGGCCTCTGAAATTAGTCTCCCAAGTTTGTTTCCCCCCAACCCCTTCCCCTCAGTAAAGTGAGGTCTTCCCTATGCTGACAAAGTCAGAAACTTCAAAAGGCACCAAATAATTTACAGACTCCTCCTACTCAATTTCTTTCAGTTTTTTCCTGTTTAAATTGATCTCAGTGGCTGAAAATTAAATAAATAGCATTGCCGTAGGTATCAACAGATTCGTCAGCTCCTGCAGGTTTAATTAAAATGGAATGAGGTTCCAACTATGCAACACGGACAGGAAAATAATTGAGTCGCAGTGCCTGACCTGCTCGCAGAAAGTTAAATAAATAAATGGTTCTGCTACAGCTATCGATTGCTTTATCAGATTTTGCAGATTTCATGTGTGTGATTGCTACATGTTATCCCTCACATTGGCCGGAGTTTTCTGGGGTGGTAGCGGGTGCAATCGTTGGCAGGCTGGATGGGAAGCCCGCTGTCATCCAGCTCCCACGTGCCTTTCCCCCAGGTGCGTCTGTCATCGCAGAGCCGACTCGACAGTCAGCGGGGGGAGCGACCCAATTAAAATAATTATCAGGTAGTTTACAGGCACTTAAGAGCCTTTTTTCATTTACTTTTAAAATTTTCTTGCACGACTACGGGATTTAGGCAGCTTGGGAAGCACGTCTGTCAACCTGAGGTTGGAGTTCCGTGGCTATTGCTGCAGGTGATTACTTGACAGCATGAAATGCACAGTAAAAGCTCCCAACTGACAGATGATCACTTTCCTCAGGCAGAAGCTGTTGCTCAGTCCATTTGTAGCACAGATTCTGCAGGCTGCAAGTGTTTCCAGCAAAGTCTCCATCCAGTGTTACCTCATTGGAAGAACTCTTTCACCATTGACAGAATGTGTCTGTCATCTGGACTTCACCTGCCATCTATTCCATCAACATAGATGCCGTTTATACTATCTCACCTCATAATTGGACCACGATGAGACCCAACACCAGCAGCACCAACACCAACAACAACAACACCAATCTTCTCCGCAATCACCTGATGCTGCACAGGACAGCAGCTATTAGCACCCGAGCACATTGCTCCCTGGGAGACCAGGGCTGACCAATCATGGCCAGATTTAGTTAACTTTATGCTGTACAACGATATAGCTGCCACATGATGCATTAGGTTGGCACCACCCCACACCAACACCATAAAGCGTCTCTACAATGACTAAGCCATTCTTTTCACACTCATCACCATTGCGGGGAGTACTGTTATGTCTCACCATTCACTACAACTCACTAAGCCACTGCCATAGATGCATACAAATCAGTCCAAGAAAGAAAAGCGTTGAAAATAAAGATTTTTATGTTTGACACCACATTAAGAGAAACTTTACATAAACATTGGATAAAACACTCAAATGGCTACCCTTGTGTTGTTAGTTGGTATGATTGCACAAGGATGAAGGTGAATGTGAGGGATGGCTAGTGAGATGGGAATGTGTTAATTAGACAGAGAGGGATTGTAAGGGGTGGTCCCGGGGGTCAGGTTCGCCTCTGACCTACTTGAGCGGTTCGAATCGGTCCCACTCCCTTGGGTTCGAGGCTCTGGATTTATTTGCGGGGTGTGATAAAGTGCAAAGGACAACTGGTTTGATGCAAAAGAACTTGGATTTTATTACAGACAAGAAAGTGCAATGTCAAACTTATAATCACTCTAATAAAGAACAATGCATTACACATTCAAAGGGGGTTACAGTAAAATTACACCTCCCATCTCCCAATACCTAATCCTAGCTAGGTTAGACTCCAGGGCGGGCAGGGACTATACCTACCAATCCTTTCTGGTCAGTTAGTGGTAGTTCGCGATTTCGGGGTTCATTGAATTCTGTAGGTTCTGCTTGCCGCATCCCAAACATCGCAGAAGACTTCTTACTGCGCAATCTTCAATTGGGTTGAGTCCGCTGATGCGGTAAGGCGCGTTTTGGATCTATGGGGTAAGTACCCGATTTCCTTCGTTAGAAATAGGTTCAAAGTCTCTTTAGGTAATGTTTTCACCTGTTGGTAGTCAGGACTTAGATTGTAGAGTGGAAACTTTCGATTCTTCGGTTTCTTCCTTGTGGAGTTTTGTTTCGAAATTGGTCGATCGCGGAGATTTTTCGGTAGCACCATTTTGGCTGTGGTTGGTTGCTGCCGCGATGGTGATGTTCTTCCTTCCTTTTGGACTTCAGAACTTCGAGGCTGGATCAGTTAGTTCACACTGTCGCGTTGGTTTCTCTCCCTTCTGATGACATAGTCGCAGTATGGCACCGGCGTAGTATGACATCCCCTTTGTTAAAACAGGAGGCCAGTTATACAGTTTGAGTTGTCCTAATCAGTCCAGAATTCTTTGTTTAAATTTGGCGGGCTTGACATTTCTTTGTAATATTTTGGTGGGCTCATTAAAAGTTAATATATCTTGGGTGGGTTGCTCTTCTAAATCTGTTTCCTGATGGAAATATTAGCTTGGTAATTGCAATGTCCTTTTGTACTTAGTTTTCGCATACAGGCTGTGGTGGGCCCTTTGTTCTTATTCATGCTGAAGAGGGCTTTTCTTGGTTTAGTTTGATGGCTGGCCATCTTTGAGTTATTGTTGTAATGTTAATGGCTCTTGTGGAGAAGGGTTTTCGAATTTCTCGAGACAATTTACCTTAGTCCCAACACCCAGACAGTTCCAATAATCAAGTTGGCTCCTTTAGTTCCTTAGGCCCGCCCACAGACTTGAATTTGTCTTGTAAATGTCCACAATTCGATTAAAGTTTGTAGTTTCTTCCATAAGCACTTTAGGATTTCAAACTTTTCAGTAGATCTCCCAAATTAAATTTCCTTTCCAATGAGCCCAAACACTGGGGGTGGTGGGGTGGGTCCCGTGAATTTTGACCTTTCAGGATGGTTGGAGGTCAAGGTAGGTTGGTGTGAATAAGGATGTGCAGGAGTACGGTAGGGAAGGCAGAGTGATGGGAATATACTGAGAGGCGCAGCAGGATGCAGTTGAGTGTGGCTTTGTACTAATGTGAGGGACTATGGAGCATCCTCCTCCATTTTAGCTGCCCCCAAAAGTTTGTCACCATTATCCGCCTGCTCCCCGATGACATGACGTGATCCTGACAAACAGATCCACCACAAATTCAATACACGTCCTGACCAGGGCTCAAGCAGGGTTGCGTCATCACCCCAAAGCTCTTCTCGATCTTCCTTGCTGCAATGCTCCATTTCACTCTCAACAAACTCCCTGTTGGAGTGGAAATAACTATAGAACCAATGGGAACCTGTTCAACCTTCGTCGCCTCCTGGCTAGATCCAAGGTCATCCCATCCTCTGTCATCAAACTGCAGTATGCGGATGACACTTGTGTATGCGCATGTTCAGAGGCCGAACTCCAAGCCATCGTCAACATCTTCACCGAGGTGTACGAAAGCATGGACCTTACACTAAACATCCTTAAGACAAAGCTCCTCCACCAACCTGACCCCGCCACACAGCACTGTCCCCCGGTCATCAAAATCCATGACGCGGCCTTGGACAACGTGGACCATTTTCCATACCTCGGGAGCCTACTATCAGTAAGGGCAGGCATCGATGATGAGGTCCAACACCGCCTTCAGTGTGCCAGTGCAGCCTTCGGTCGCCTGAGGAAGAGAATGTTTGAAGACCGGGACCTCAAATCTGGCAGCAAGCTTATGATCTACCGGCCAGTAGTGATACCCACCCTCCTATATAGTTCAGAGACATGGACCATATACAGTGGATACCTCAAAGCGATGGAGAAGTACCACCAACGCTGCCTCTGCAAGTTCCTGCAAATCCACTGGGAGGATAGACGCACCAACGTCAGTCAGTGTTCTCACTCAGGCCGACATTCCCAGCATTGAAGCACTGACCATAGTTGACCAGCTCCATTGGGCGGGCCACATCATCTGCATGCTCGACATGAGACTTCCAAAGCAAGTGCTCTACTTGGAACTCCAATACAGCAAGCGAGCCCCAGGTGGGCAGAGGAAATGCTTCAAGGCCATCCTCAAAGTCTCCTTGATAAAGTGCAACATCCCCACTGGCACCTGGGAATCCCTGGCCCAAGACCGCCCTAAGTGGAGGAAGATCATCTGGGAGGGCGCTGAGCACCTTGAGTCTCATCGCTGAGAGCATGCAGAAATCAAGTGCAGATAGCAGAAGGAGCATGCGGAAAACCAGACCCCCATCCACCCTTCCTTCAACCACTGTCTGTCCCACCTGTAACAGAGACTGTAATTCCCATATTGGATTGTACAGTCACCTGAGAACTCACTTTTAGACTGGAAGCAAGTCTTCCTCGATTTCGAGGGGCTGCCTATGATGATGATGATGTACCAATGTTTCCTGATCTAGTGAGATAATTGAAACATTTGTGCCACTGCACCCAGGTCCTCCTCACCACACCCTTGCCTGTGCCCTCCTCTGTAATGTGCAACTCGGCTGATTAGGTCTGCTGGGGAGGTCTCTTCTGCCTATAGGAAAGGAAGAGGACCTCCCTGAGTGCTCTGACGCCCTCCATAAGCATATTGAGGGACCCATCAATAACCTGGGTGAAGCCCTCTGCCTCTGTGCCGTCATTGTCAGTGTTTGCAGCGCTCCAATGCTGCAGTACACTGACAGCACTGTGTTAGATGAAACTTCAAATGTAATGTGGCCGTGGTCCCTTTAAAGTTCTCACCTGAAAACGGGTCATCACCAAATGCACTCCATCTCACTGGGCTGGGTGACATGCTAGGCAGGCTTAATATGCCTCATTAAGTTCAGTTCATTTTCAACAGCAAAGAAGGTTCTGGGCGTAGTGCGTGAATGGACATGAAAATAAGTAAATCATTCAGTGCGGCCATTTGATCCTTGGCCAAAATATGAACAAATTATTCTGCCTCGTTGTGCGTTAGGTTTTTATTTGTCAGTCACTGTTATTTCAAACCCTGGTTCCGGCTTTTTAACACTAATAAAATAACTGCAATCTGAGCACCAAAAGCAGTAGGCTATAAACAACAATTAAAACAAAAGATGAGAACTAAAAAACAGATTTTTGACGAGTATTTTCTTCCCCCAGCTCTAAAAGTCCAATGACTAAAGCATTGAGAACAAAACACTCAACTAAAATTCTTTCCAAAGAGTATAAATAAACTTATAGATCTGCATACAAATCACGTCTGGAGAAGTAATGGCCCATGTGATGAGACTGCGAGACCTTAGAGGGTGGAGATGGTGTGCAGTCTGAATCTCCGGTTAAACAAGGAGTCATCAACAAGCAACAGCATCATGGGAAAATTGCTGCTTCCTGTCTAAGTGCCAGTGATGTGGCAACAGCCGGTTCTGCACAGCTGGCCCCTGATGGTCGAATCACACATCGTAGCAGTAGCTGCTGGCTCTTCAAAGCCACGAGCATATTGAGGTACTTTGTCAACAACATCTCAAGGAGCTACTCAGCAGATCATGGAGCCATCCTCAGAGCCTCCTCCTTCTATTAGGTTTTCACATAGAAAAGGAGTGTGAGGTAGAAGGTCTTGTATCAGCATAACCCTAGCTATCACATTATTCTTGTATCAGCATAACCCTAGCTATCACATTATTCTTGTATCAGCATAACCCTAGCTATCACATTATTCACCTCCCATTCAAGCTGACACTTTTCTTTCCATTCCCAGTTCAAGCATTTGGACTTCCAGAAGGCATTTGACAAGGTGCCACATAAAAGGTTACTGCACAGGATAAAAGTTCACTGGGTTGGGGGTGATTATATTAGCATGGATAGAGGATTGGCTAATGAACAGAAAACAGAGTCGGGATAAATGGGTCATTTTCCAATTGACAAACAGTGACTAGTGGAGTGCCGCAGGGATCAGTGCTGGGTCCTCAACTATTTACAATCTATATTAATGACTTGGATGAAGGGACTGAGTGTAATGTAGCCAAGTTTGCTGATGATACAAAGATGGGAGGAAAAGCAATGTGTGAGGAGGACACAAAAAACTTGCAAAAGGACATAGACAGGCTAAGTGATTGGGCGAACATTTGGGAATATAATGTCGGAAAATGTGAGGTTATCCACTTTGCCAGAAATAATAGAAAGAAAATTATAATTTAAATGGAGAAAAATTGCAAAGTGCTGCAGTACAAAGAGACCTGGGGGTCCTTGTACATGAAACACAAAAGGTTAATATGCAGGTACAGCAAGTGATCAGGAAGGCCAATAGAATCTTGGCCTTTATTGCAAAGGGGATGGAGTATAAAAGCAGGGAAGTCTTGCTACAGTTATACAGAGTATAGGTGAGGTCACACCTGGAATACTGCGTGCAGTTTTGGTTTCCATATTTACGAAAGGTTAGACTTGCTTTGGAGGCAGTTCAGAGGTTTATTAGGTTGATTCCGGAGATGCTGGTTAAAGAGGAAATCAATGCAATTGTAAGGAAGGACATTAGCCTAGATGATATGGAATCGTATGGGTGGATCTGCGGAATTCCAAAGGGCAGAAAACGCTAGTGGAAGTTGTGTATAGACCACCAAATAGTAGTAGTGAGGTTGGGGACAGCATCAAACAAGAAATGAGGGATATGTGCAATAAAGGTACAGCAGTTATCATGGGCGACTTTAATCTACACATTGATTGGGCTAACCTAACTGGTAGCAATGTGGTGGAGGAGGATTTCCTGGAGTGTATTAGGGATGGTTTTCCAGACCAATATGTCGAGGAACCAATCAGGGAGCTGGCCATCCTCGACTGGGTGATGTGTAATGAGAAGGACTAATTAACAATCTTGTTGTGCGAGGCCCGTTGGGGAAAAGTGACCATAATATGGTAGAATTCCTTATTAAGACAGAGAGTGACAAAGTTAATTCGGAAACTAGGGTCCTGAATTTAAGGAAAGGCAACTTCGACAGTATGAGGCATGAATTAGCTTGAATAGACTGGCAGAGGATACTTAAAGGGTTGACGGTGGATAAGCAATGGCAAATATTTAAAGATCACATGGATAAACTTTAGCAATTGTACATCCCTGTTTGGAGTAAAAATAAAACTGGGAAGGTGGCTCAACCATGGCGAACAAGGGAAATTAAGGATAGTGTTAAAGCCAAGGAAGAGGCATATAAATTGGCTAGAAAAAGCAACAAACCTGAGGACTGGGAGAAATTTAGAATTCAACAGAGGAGGACTAAGGGTTTAATTAAGAGGGGGAAAATAGAGTACGAGAGGAAGCTTGCTGGGAACATAAAAACTGACTGCAAAAGCTTCTATAAATATGTGAAGAGAAAAAGATTAATAAAAGCAAACGTAGGTCCCTTGCAGTCAGATTCAGGTGAATTTATAATGGGAACAAAGAAATGGCAGACAAATTGAACCAATACTTCGGTTCTGTCTTCACGAAGAAAGGTACAAATAACCTTCCGAATGTATTAGGAGACAGTGGGTCTAGTGAGAAGGAGGAACTGAAAGATATCCTTATTAGGCTGGGAAATTGTGTTAGGGAAATTGATGGGTTTAAAGGCCGATAAATCCCCTGGGCCTGATAGTTTGTATCCAAGAGTACTTAAGGAAGTGGCCCTAGAAATAGTGGATGCATTGGTGATCATTTTCCAACAGTCTATTGACTCTGGATCAGTTCCTATGGACTGGAGGGTAGCTAATGTAACACCACTTTTTAAAAAAGGAGGGAGAGAGAAAATGGGAATTATAGGCCGGTTAGCCTGACATCAATAGTGGTGAAAATGTTGGAATCAATCATTAAGGATGAAATAGCAGCGCATTTGGAAAGCAGTGACAGGATCGGACCAAGTCAGCATGGATTTATGAAAGGGAAATCATGCTTGACAAATCTTCTGGAATTTTTTGAGGATGTAACTAGCAGAGTGGACAAGGGAGAACCAGTGCATGTGGTGTATTTGGACTTTCAAAAGCCTTTTGACAAGGCCCCACACAAGAGAATGATGTACAAAATCAAAGCGCATGGTATTGGGGGTGATTTACTGGCATGGATAGAGAACTGGCTGACAGACAGGAAGCAGAGAGTCGGGATAAACAGGTCCTTTTCAGAATGGCAGGCAGTGACAAGTGGAGTGCCGCAGGGCTCAGTGCTGGGGCCCCAGCTCTTTACAATATACATTAACGATTTGGATGAAGGAATAGAATGTAATATCTCCAAGTTTGCAGATGACACTAAGCTGGGTGGTGGTGTGAGCCATGAGGAGGACGCTAAGAGGCTGCAGTGTGATTGGACAGGTTAGGTGAGTGGGAAAATGCATGGCAGATGCAGTATAATGAGGATAAATGTGAGATTATCCATTTTGGGGGCAAAAACACGAAGGCAGAATATTATCTGAATGGCGGCAGATTAGGAAACGGGGAGGTGCAACGAGACCTGGGTGTCATGGTTCATCAGTCACTGAAAGTGGGCACGCAGGTACAGCAGGCAGCAAAGAAGGTAAATGGTATGTTGGCCTTCATAGCTAGGGGATTTGAATATAGGAGCAGGGAGGTCTTAATGCAGTTGTACAGGGCCTTAGTGAGGCCTCACCTGGAATATTGTGTTCAGTTTTGGTCACCTAATCTGAGGAAGGACGTTCTTGCTATTGAGGGAGTGCAGCGAAGGTTCACCAGACTGATTCTCGGGATGGCTGGGCTGTCATATGAAGAGAGACTGGATCAACTGGGCCTTTATTCACTGGAGTTTAGAAGGATGAGAGGGGATCTCATAGAAACATATAAGATTCTGACGGGACTGGACAGGTTAGATGCGGGAAAAATGTTCCCGATGTTGGGGAAGTCCAGAACCAAGGGACATAGTCTTAGGATAAGGGATTGGCCATTTAGGACTGAGATGAGGAGAAACTTCTTCACTCAGAGAGTTGTTAACCTGTGGAATTCCCTGCCACAGAGAGTTGTTGATGCCAGTTGATTGGATATATTGAAGAGGGAGTTAGACATGGCCCTTACGGCTAAGGGGATCAAGGGGTATGGAGAGAAAGCAGGACAGGGGTACTGAAGGAATGATCAGCCATGATCTTATTGAATGGTGGTGCAGGCTAGAAGGGCTGAATGGCCTACTCCTGCACCTATTTTCTATGTTTCTATGTTTCTCTGAGGGGGTTGACTTATGAGGAAAGGTTGAGTAGGTTGGTCCTCTACTCATTGGAATTCAGAAGAATGAGAGGTGATCTTATCAAAGTATGACGGGGGTTGACAAGGTGGATGCAGAGAGGATCTTTCCATTGACAGGGGAAACTTGAACCTGGGGGCATAATCTTAGAATAAGGGGCCACCCATTTAAAACTGAGATGAGGAGGAATTTCTTCTCTGAGAAGGTTGTAAGTCTGTGGAATTTGCTGCCTCAGAGTGAGCTGTGGAAGCTGCATCATTGAATAAATTTAAGATAGAGATAGACAGTTTCTTAACCGATAAGGGAATAAGGGGTTATGGGGAGCGGGTAGGGAAGTGGACCTGAGTCCATGATCGGATCAGCCGTGATCATATTAAATGGTGGAGTAGGCTCGAGGGGCCGTATGGCCTACTCCTGCTCCTATTTCTTATGTCTTGCGTTCTTAAGCACTGTTTGTTTCTCACAGCATTCCCAGTTCTTGTATATTTCGGTCAGGCAAAATTTGGTCAGGCAGAGTCAGCATGGATTTATGAAGGGGAAGTCATGTTTGACAAATTTGCTGGAATTCCTTGAGGATGTAACGAACAGGGTAGATAAGGGAGAACCAGTGGATGTGGTGTATTTAGAATTCCAGAATGCATTTGACAAGATGCCACATAAAAGGTTACTGCACAAAATAAAAGTTCACGGGGCTAGGGGCAATATATTAGCATGGATAGAGAATTGGAACAAAATACAGAGAGTAGGGATAGAGGATTGGCTAATGAACAGAAAAAGAGCAGGGATGAACGGTTCATTCTCGGGTTGGCAATCAATAACCAGTGGGGTGCCGCAGGAATCAGTGCTCGGACCCCAAATATTTACAATCTATATTAACGACTTGGAGGAAGGTACTGAGTATAACGTAGCTAAGTTTGCTGATGACACAAAGATGGGAGAAAAGCAATTTGTGAGAACACAAAAAATCTGCGAATGGACATAGACAGGCTAAGTGAGTGGGCAAAAATTTGACAGATGGAGTATAATGTTGGAAAATGTGAGATCATGCACTTTGGCAGAAAAAAAATCAAAGAGCAAATTATTATTTAAATGCAGAAAGATTACAAAGCGCTACAGTACCACGGGACCAGGGGGTACTTGTGCATGAAACATAAAAGGTTAGTATGCAGGTACAGTAAGTTGTTATATATGTGAACTTGTATTTACTCTTTACAGCCACCAGAGGGCTCAATCCCTGGAGTCTCAAGTGATCCCATAATCCCTTGGGAGCACAGGTATTTAAGGAGACCTCACAGGTTGGAGAGACACTCTGGAGACCTGCAATAAAAGACTAAGGTCACACATTACTTTGAGCTCACAGTGTTCAGTCTGACTCTTTCTTCATACATGACAACTGGCGACAAGGTACAGATAGCGAACCCAAAGATGCAGAGAACAGTGGGCATCCTGGAGAAATTCTCAGAGAGAGATGATTGGGAAACTTTTGTGGAGCGACTCGACCAATACTTTGTAGCCAATGAGCTCGATGGGGAAGAGAACGCTGCCAAACGAAGGGCGATCCTCCTCACTGTCTGTGGGGCACCAATGTATGGTCTCATGAAGAATCTGCTCACTCCAGCGAAACCCACAGAGAAATCGTACGACGATTTGTGCACACTGGTCCGAGAGCATTTGAACCCAAAGGAAAGCGTTCTGATGGAGAGGTACCGGTTCTACACCGACAAAATGTCTGAAGGCCAGGAAGTGGTGAGTTATGTCGCTGAGTTAAGACGTCTTGCAGAACATTGCGAATTTGAAAGACATTTGGAACACATGCTCAGAGACTTTTTCATACTTGGAATTGGCCACAAAACCATACTTCACAAACGTTTGACTGTAGAGACCCCAACCTTGAGTAAGGACATAGCGATAGCCCAGGCGTTCATTGCCACCAGTGATAATACGAAGCAAATCTCTCACCACACAATTGCTGCTCCAGGTATTGTGAACAAAGTGATGTTGTTTTCGAATCATAACGTACAGGGCAGGTCACACATACCTGCAGCTACACGTCCGCAGATGTCTCAGAGTCCACCATCAAGGATGATGAATGCAAGGCCATTAATTCCTTGTTGGCACTGGGGGGGGGGGGGGTGATCATCGTTTCTGGTGTGTATCTGTAAAGCATCCACTCCCATGTTCCGCCATCAGGGAGCGCATCCCCTGAAGTCCCAAGGAATCCCAGCATCCCTTGGGAGCACTGTATATAAGCCGAACCCTAAGACCTGTGACTCACTCTGGAGTGTCTTAATAAAGACTGAGGTCCCTGTTACTTTAATCTCCCTCTGTGCACTCTCATTTGTGTTAGGAACACAACAACTGGCGACAAATAAATGAATCCAATGCAAAGATGCAGAAAACTGGAGAAGTTCTTGGAGGGTGAGGACTGGGAAGCCTATGTTGAACGGTTAGACCAGTACTTTGTAGCAAACGAGCTGGACGGAGAAGGAAGCGCTGCAAAATGCAGAGCGATCCTCCTCACGGTCTGCGGGGCACCGACGTACAGCCTCATGAAGAATCTTCTGGCTCCGGTGAAACCCACAGATAAGTCATATGAGGAACTGTGTACACTGGTTCGGGAGCATTTTAACCCAAGGGAGAGCATGCTGAGGGAGAAGTATTGGTTCTATACGTACCAGCGATCTGAAAGTCAGGAAGTGGCGAGCTGCATCGCCAAGCTAAGGCGACTTGCAGGACAATGTAAGTTTGATGGCTACCTGGAGCAAATGCTCAGAGACTTTTTTGTATTGGGCATTGGCCACGAGACCATCCTATGAAAACTTTTGACTGTAGAGACACCGACCCTCAGTAAGGCCATTGCGATAGCACAGGCATTTATGTCCACCAGTGATAACACCAAACAAATCTCTCAGCACACACGTGCTAGCAATATTCATAAATTAACTGGAACTGCGTTTGCAAGCAGAAATGTACAGGGCAGAACCCACGAGTTTGCAACTGCCAGCTTGTCTCAGGTGACCCAGATGACTCAAGAGTCTGCAACAAAAGATGAATGCAAAGCAATTCACATTTTGTTGGTGATGTGGAGGCTTTCATTCAGCCTATTCATGCCGCTTCAAAGGATATGTGGAACAATGGGGCATTGCCAACAAGCTTGCAGACGAGCTGCAAGCTCTGCAAAACCTACTCACCACCACGTGGCAGAGGAAGATCGGTCCATGGTGGATCAAAGCAATTTCGAGCCTCAGAGAGAGGAGGCAGATGCTGAAGTACACGGGGTGCACACATTTTCAACGAAATGTCCACCTTTCATGCTAAATGTAAAATTGAATGGCTTACCCGTAGACATGGTACTGGACACTGGCGCTAGCCAATCCATCATGAGTAAAAAGATGTTTGAGAGACTGTGGTGCAACAAGGCACTCAGACCAGCCCTGAGCTTCAGCCACACGAAACTGAGAACGTACACCAAAGAGCTTATCATTGTCGTAGGCACGGTGCACGAACTGCCAATTTGGATTGTCCCGGGCGATGGCTTCACACTGCTTGGAAGGAGCTGGCTGGGAAAAATCCGCTGGAACTGGGATGACATCCAAGCGCTATCACATGTCGATGAGGCCTCATGTACCCAGGTTCTTAACAAATTTCCTTCCCTTTTTGAGTCAGGCATTGGAAACTTTTCCGGGGCGAAGGTGCGGATCCACTTGGTCCCAGAGGCACGACCCATTCACCACAAGGCGCGAGCGGTACCTCACATGATGAGGGAGAGAATGGAAATAGAGCTGGACAGACTGCAACGCGAGGACATCATCTCCCCAGTGGAATTCAGCGAGTGAGCCAGCCCGATTGTTCCAGTACTCAAAAGTGATGGCACGGTCAGGATTTGCGGCGATTATAAAGTAACTATTAATCGTTTCTCGCTACAGGACCAATACCCGCTACCTAAGGCAGACGACCTATTTGCGGTGCTGGCAGGTGGCAAGACATTCACCAAGCTTGACCTGACTTCGGCCTACATGACACAGGAACTGGAGGAGTCTTCAAAGGGCCTCACCTGCATCAACACGCATGTTGTAGGTATTAGGCACCCTAGGGCAACGGCACCTGTAGGATAAGGTTAGAATTAAATATGTAACTTGTACCATAAAATGGCTACCAGTGAAGCCTCAAGGGATTTATGTTAGCTGAAATAGACCGCATTCCTGGAGACTGATACTTGTTGTTTCCCACACACAGGACCAGCAAGCAAGCTCTGCAGGTGTCTCTAATCAGCGAGGCCTCAGGACCAAATGTTCTAGTAACAATACGGCTCTGTAGCAGGATGGAGATAAGGAGGCTACCCAATGCCAGCATCCAAGGACAGTAAGATAAGAGAGGCCCAGGCCATGTTACAAGACACATGAGTCATCCCTAGCAACACACCCCTTAGCAACACATCTCTTGGCAACACATGAGCCACTTTACGTTTAGAGACTAACGCTATTGGTCTAATGTAACTGTAGTAAACTATTGTATGTAACTGTAGTAAACTGTTGTAAAACATATAAAGATCCATGAAACCCTTTGTTCAGCGGAGAGAAACCTGGACTCAGTCTTGTGATTTCCTCCCTGCTGGCATAAATAAAGGCCGCACTGGCGTTGGAACCGACTCTGAGTGTTGAGTGATTTTTCTGACAAACACTAACACTAACAACGCACAAGGGACTGTTCATCTACAACAGATGCCCGTTTGGAATTCGGTCGGCTACAGCGATCTTCCAGAGAAACATGGAGAGCCTACTCAAGTTGGTACCACGCATGGTAGTTTTTCAGGACGACATATTGGTCAGGGATCGGGACATCGTCGAGCACCTACAAAACCTGGAGGAGGTCCTCTAGAGACTGGATCACGTAGGGCTGCAGCGGAAGAGGTCGAAATTCGTCTTCATGGCAACAGAAGTGGAGATTTTGGGGAGAAAGTTCGCGGTGGACGGCATTCGGCCTACAGACGCCAAGACAGAGGCTATCAGAAACGCGCCCAAGCCACAGAACATCACGGAGCTGCGGTCATTCCTGGGACTCCTCAACTATTTTGGTAACTTCCTACCAGGGTTAAGCACCCTCTTAGAGTCCTTACATGTGTTATTGCGTAAAGGTGAGAACTGGGTATGGGGAAAAAACCAAGTAATTGCTTTTGAGAAAGCCAGAAACATTTTATACTCCAACAAGCTACTTGTATTGTATAACCTGTGTAAAAGAGTCGTGCTAGCATGTGCTGCTTCGTCGTACGGAGTTGGGTGTGTATTACAACAAGCTAATGTTGCGGGAAGTTGCAACCTGTCGCCTATGCTTCCAGGAGCTTGTCTAAGGCCGACATGGCCTACAGCATGACTGAGAAAGAGGCATTAGCATGTGTGTTCGGGGTAAAGACAATGCATCAGTACTTGTTTGGCCTCAAATTTGAGCTGGAAACTGATCAGAAGCCCCTCATATCCCTGTTCGCTGAAAACAAGGGGATAAATACTAATGCCTCAGCCCGCACACAAAGGTGGGCACGCACGCTATCAGTGTATAACTATACCATCCGCCACAGGCCAGGCACCGAGAACTGTGCGGAAGCTCTCAGTCAGCTACCATTGCCCACCATGGGGGTGGAAATGGCGCAGCCTGCAAACTTGTTGATGGTGGGCAGCCCGCAGACTTGTTGATGGTCATGGAAGCATTTGAAAATGACAAATCACCTGTCATGGCCCGCCAGATTAGGACTTGGACCAGCCAAGATCCTCTGCTGTCCCCAGTAAAAAACTGTGTACTGCATGAGAGCTGGGCCAGCATCCCCGTTGAAATGCAAGAGCTAATTAAGCCATTCCAGCGGTGATAGGAAGAGCTGTCCATTCAGGCAGACTGCCTGTTGTGGGGTAACCGCGTAGTGCTACCCAAAAAGGGCAGGGAGACGTTCATCTCGGATCTCCACAGCACACACCCGGGTAAAGTAATGATGAAAGCGATAGCCAGATCCCACGTGTGGTGGCCCGGTATTGACTCTGACTTAGAGTCCTGTGTACGGAAATGCAGCATGTGTGGTCAGTTGAGCAACGCGCCCAGAGAGGCACCACTAAGTTTGTGGTCCTGGCCCTCCAGACCATGGTCGAGGATTCATGTCGACTATGCGGGCTCATTTCTCGGTAAAGTGTTCCTGGTGGTGGTGTATGTTTTTTCAAAATAGATTGAATGTGAAATAATGTCGGGAAGCACCGCCACCGCCACCATTGAAAGCCCGAGGGCCATGTTTGCCACCCACGGCCTGCCTGACATACTGGTCAGTGACAACGGGCCATGTTTCACCAGTGCCGAATTTAAAGAAGACATGATCCGGAATGGGATCAAACATGTCACCTCAGCCCCATTTAAACCAGCCTCCAATGGGCAGGCAGAGCGGGCAGTACAAACAATCAAACAGAGCCTCAGACGAGTCACAGAAAGCTCACTCCAAACCCGTCTGTCCCGAGCACTGCTCAGCTACCGTAGGAGACCCCACTCGCTGGTTCTACTCATGAAAATGACACTTAAAACCCGACTCTTGCTGATTCACCCTAACCTGCATGATCAGTTAGAGAGCAGGCGGCAGCAAATGATGGTCGCACCACTGTTTCACGGGAAATTGATCTGAATGACCCTGTGTATGTGCTAATCTATGGGCATAGTCCCAAATGGATCGCGGGCACGGTGATAGCTAAAGAAGGGAGTAGGGTGTTTGTAGCCAAACTAGACAATGGACAAATTTGCAGAAAGCACCTGGACCAAACGAGGCTGCGGTTCACAGACTGCCCTGAACAACCCACAGCAGACACCACCTTTTTTGAGCCCACAACACACACCCAAAGGATCAACGACACCACGCCGGACCAGGAAATCGAACCCATCACGCCCAACAGCCCAGCAAGACCAGGCTCACCCAGCAGCCCTGCAGGGCCAACAACACGCCAGCCCAGCGAGGGCACAGCAAACACACCAGAACAGACATTTGTACCGAGGCGGTTCACCAGGGAAAGAAAGGCACCCGACTGCCTCACCTTGTAAATAGTTTTCACTTTGACTTTTGCATGGGAGTGATGTTGTGTATCTGTAAAGCATGCACTCCCATGTTTCGCCACCAGGGAGCGCATCCCCTGAAGTCCCGAGGGATCCCAGCATCCCTTGGGAGCACTGTATATAAGCTGACCCTTAAGGCCTGTTCCTCACCCTGGAGTGTCTTAATAAAAACTGAGGTCATTGTTACTTTAACCTCCCTCTGTGCAGTCTCATCTGTGTTAGGAACACAACAGTTTCCATTCATGCCGATTCAAATGGTATGTTTGCAAGGGCTGTGGAACAATCGGACACCTCCAATGAGTGTGCAGATGAGCTGAAAACCCTGTTAAACGTGCAAACCATCATTTTGCAGAGGAGGACAGATCCACAGAGAATCACGATGAACCAGAGCCTCAGACCGAGGAGGCAGAGGTGCATGTGGTGCACACATTCACCACAAATTATCCCCCGATAATGCTGAATGTTGAACTAAATGGATTCCCGGTGTCAATGGAGCTGGACACGGGTTCAAGCCAGTCCATCATGGGCAAAAAGAGTTTCGAAAGATTGTGGTGCAACAAGGCCTCAAGGCCAGTCTTAACTCCAGTTCGCATGAAACTGAGAACATACACAAAAGAACTGATTCCTGTAATCGGCATTGCTACCGTAAAGATCTCCTATGATGGAGCGGTGCACAAGCTACCACTCTTGGTGGTACCGGGCGATGGTCCCACGCTGCTCGGCAGGAGCTGGCTGGGAAAGATACGCTGACGACACTTCGTGTGCCCAGGTCTTAAACAAATTTCCTTCGTGTTCGAACCAGACATCGGGAAATTCCAAGGTGCAAAATGCAGATCCATCTCATTCCGGGGGCGCGACCCATCCATCACAAGGCAAGAGCAGTACCGTACATGATGAGAGAAAGGGTAGAGATCGAGCTAAACCGGCTGCAAAGGGAGGGCATCATTTCACCAATCCAGTTCAACAAGTGGGCCAGTCCAATCATTCCTGTCCTCAAGGGAGACGGCACCGTCAAAATGTGCGGCGATTACAAAGTAACTATCAATCGTTTCTCCCTGCAGGACCAATACCCACTACCAAAGTCCGACAACCTCTTTGCAATGCTGCTGGGAGGAATGACGTTCACAAAGTTGGATCTGACTTCAGCATACATGACGCAGGAACTGGAGGAATCATCGAAGGCCCTCACCTGCATCAACACGCATAAAGGTCTTTTTGGTAATAATAGATGCCCATTTGGAATCTGATCAGCGGTGGCGATATTCCAGAGAAACATGGAAAGCTTACTAAAGTCGATCCCGCATATTGTGGTCTTCCAGGACGACATTTTGGTCACAGGTTGGAACACAGTCGAGCATCTGCAGAACGAGGAGGAGGTTCTTAGTCGACTCAACCAAGTGGGGCTCAGGTTAAAATGCTCGAAGTGCATTTTGCTGGCACCTGAAGTGGAGTTCTTGGGAAGGAGGATTGCGGCGGACAGCATCAGGCCCACCAACGCGAAGACGGAGGCAATCGAGAACGCACCAAGGCCACAGAACGTGACGGAGCTGCGGTCATTTCTGGGACTCCTGAACTACTTTGGTAACTTCTTACCGGGTCTCAGCACACTGTTAGAACCACTACATGTCTTACTACGAAAAGGGGACGAATGGGTTTGGGGCAAAAACCAAGAAAATGCCTTTGTAAAAACGAGAAAATTGTTATGCTCAAACAAATTGCTTGTGTTGTAAGATCCATGTAAGCGTTTGGTACTAGCATGTGATGAGACGTCATATGGCGTCGGGTGTGGATTGCAGCAAGCTAATGATTCTGGGAAATTGCAACCGGTTGCTTATGCATCCAGGAGTCTGTCTAAGGCTGAGAGAGGCTACAGCATGATTGAAAAAGAAGCGTTAACGTGTGTCTATGGGGTGAAGTAAATGCTTCAATACCTGTTTGGGCTAAAATTCAATTGGAAACTGACCATAAGCCACTTATATTCCTGTTTTCCGAGAGTAAAAGAATAAATACCAATGCATTGGCCCGCATTCAGAGATGGACGCTCACGTTGTCCGCATACAACTATACCATCCGCCACAGGCCAGGCACAGAAAACTGCGCCGATGCTCTCTGTAGGCTGCCATTGCCCACCACGGGAGTGGAAATGGCGTAGCCCGCAGATCTAGCCATGGTTATGGAAGCATTTGAGAGTGAGCAATCACCCGTCACTGCCCGGCAGATCAAAACCTGGACAAGCCAGGACCCTTTATTATCTCTCGTCAAAAGCTGTGTGCTTCACGGGAGCTGGTCCAGTGTCCCAGTGGAAATGCAGGAAAAGATTAAGCCGTTCCAGCGGCGCAAAGATGAAATGTCTATACAAGCAGACTGCCTTCTGTGGGGCAATCGAATTGTGATCCCCATGAGACCCCACTCACTCACTGGGATATCACCTGCTGAAATGCTCATGAAAAGAGCACTTAAGACAAGGCTCTCGTTAGTTCACCCTGCTCTACATGAACAGGTCGAGAGCAGATGGCTTCAACAAAGTGCACACCATGATAATGCAAATGTGTCACGCGAGATTGAAATCAATGATCCTGCATTTGCATTGAATTATGGACAAGGTCCCAAGTGGCTTCCTGGCACTGTCTTGGCCAAAGAGGGGAGCAGGGTGTTTCAGATCAAACTTTCAAATGGACTCATTCACCGGAAACACTTGGACTAAATCAAACTCAGATTCACGGACTACCCTGAGCAACCCAGCTTGGACCCTACCTTTTTTGATCCCCCAACATACACACCAGTGGCAACCGGCACCACGGTTGACCACGAAGCAGAACCTATCATCAACAGCAGCCCAGCAGGACCCAACACACCAGGCAGCCCAGCAAGGCCAGCTGCAGAGCAGCCCAGCGAGTGTCCAACAAATGATTCAACAACACCAGCTTTCACACCGAGACGAGCAACCAGGGCAAGAAGGGCCCCAGATCGACTCACGTTGTAGTTACACTATTGACTTTGAGTGGGGGGAGTGTTGTTACATATGTGGACTTTATTTACACTGTACAGCCACCAGAGTCCCAAGGGATCCCATAATCCCTTGGGAGCACAGGTATTTAAGGAGGCCTCACAGGTTGGAGAGGCACTCTGGAGACCTGCAATAAAAGACTAAGGTCACACATTACTTTGAGCTCACTGTGTTCAGTCTGACTCTTTCTCCATACATAATACAAGTGATCAGGAAGGCCAATGGAATCTTGGCCTTTATTGCAAAGGGGATGGCGTATAAAAGCAGGGAAGTCTTGCTACAGTTGTACAGGGTATTGGTGAGGCCACACCTGGAATACTGCGTGCAGTTTTGGTTTCCATATTTACAAAAGGATATACTTGCTTTGGAGGCAGTTCAGAGAAAGTTCACAAGGTTGATTTCAGAGATGAGGGGGTTGATTTATGAGGAAAGGTTGAGTAGGTTGGGCCTCTACTCATTGGAATTCAGAAGAATGAGAGGTGATCTGATCGAAACGTATAAGATTATGAGAGGGCTTGACAAGGTGGATGCAGAGAGGATGTTTCCACTGATAGGGGAGACTCGAACTAGAGGGCATAATCTTAGAATAAGGGGCCGCCCATTTAAAACTGAGATGAGGAGAAATTTCTTCTCTCAGAGGGTTGTGAATCTGTGGAATTCGCTGCCTCAGAGAGCTGTGGAAGCTGGGACATTGAATAAATTTAAAACAGAAATAGACAGTTTCTTAAACAATAAGGGAATAAGGGGTTATGGAGAGCAGGCAGGAAAGTGGACCTTAGTCCATGATCAGATCAGCCATGATTTTATTAAATGGCGGAGCAGGCTCAAGGGGCTGTATGGACTACTCCTGCTCCTATTTCTTATGTTCTTATGTTCTTATGTATATACACCCTGCTCACTCCCTCTCAGTTAACTCTCCTTCCTCTTCCATCCACAGCACTATTTCTAGCTTCTGCTCTCTTCCCTTTCCCTTTAGAACATAGGAACAGGAATTTTAAATACCTCAATCAGCCCATCCCACAACCTTCTAAACTTAGGGGAATAGGCTATTCAGCCCCACCGGCTGTTCCATCATTCAATTAGATCATGGCTGATCTGTACCTCAACTCCATTTACCCGCCTTTGATTCAGATCCCTTCATACCCTTATCAAATAAAAGTCTACTCATTGCAGTCTTGAACATTTTAATTGACTCCCAATGTTCACAACCTTTTGGAGGAGAAAGTTCTAGATTTTCACGACCCTTTGATTTCACTCCTGAACAGCCAAGCTCTAATGTTAGCGTTTTAAATACCTCGATCGGACCATCCCACAACCTTCTAAACTCAGGGAATACAAGCCATGTTTATGCAGCCTCTCCTCGTAATTTAACCCTTTAAGCTCTGGTATAATTTTGCTGGATTTGCGGTGTCAATATATTCTTCTTGAGGTGCGGTGTCCAAAACTGAACACGGTACGCCAAATAGGATCTGATCAAGGCTCTGACTTATGTTTAGATTCCTTTGTACATCAGGTATTTTGTGTTCTTCAGAGAAACATAGAAACATAGAAAATAGGTGCAGGAGTAGGCCATTCGGCCCTTCGAGCCTGCACCGCCATTCAATAAGATCATGGCTGATCATTCCTTCAGTACCCCTTTCCTGCTTTTTCTCCATACCCCTTGATCCCCTTAGCCATAAGGGTCATATCTAACTCCCTCTTAAATATATCCAATCAACTGGCATCAACAACTCTCTGCAGCAGGGAATTCCACAGGTTAACAACTCTCTGAGTGAAGAAGTTTCTCCTCATCTCAGTCCTAAATGGCCTACCCCATATCCTAAGGCTATGTCCCCTGGTTGTGGACTTCCCCAACATCGGGAACATTCTTCCCGCATCTAACCTGTTCAGGCCCGTCAGAATCTTATATGTTTCTATGAGATCCCCTCTCATCCTTTAAAGTCCAGTGAATAAAGGCCCAGTTGATCCAGTCTCTCCTCATATGACAGTCCAGCCATCCCTGGAATCAGTCTGGTGAACCTTCGCTGCACTCCCTCAATAGCAAGAACGTCCTTCCTCAGATTAGGAGACCAAAACTGAGTACAATATTTCAGGTGAGGACTCACTAAGACCCTGTACAACTGCAGTAAGTCCTCCCTGCTCCAATACTCAAATTCTCTAGCTATGAAGGCCAACATACCATTTGCCTTCTTTACCACCTGCTGTACTTGCATGCCCACTTTCAATGACTGATGAACCATGACACCCAGGTCTTGTTGCATCTCCCCTTTTCCTAATCTGCCGCCATTCAGATAATATTCTGCTTTCCTGTTTTTGTTCCCAAAATGGATAACCTCACATTTATCCACATTATACTGCATCTGCCATGCATTTGCCCACTCACCCAACCTATCCAAGTCACCCTGCAGCCTCTTAGCGTCCTCCTCACAGCTCACACCACCCAGCTTATTGTCATCTGCAAACTTGGAGATATTACACTCAATTCCTTCATCTAAATCGTTAATGTATATTGTAAAGAGTTGGGGTCCCAGCACTGAGCCCTGCGGCACCCCACTAGTCACTGCCTGCCATTCTGAAAAGGACCCATTTATCCCGACTCTCTGCTTCCTGTCTGCCAACCAGTTCTCTATCCAGTCAGTACATTACCCCCAATACCATGCGCTTTGAATTTGCACACCAATCTCTTGTGCGGGACCTTGTCAAACGCCTTTTGAAAATCCAAATACACCACATGCACTGGTTCTCCCTTGTCCGCTCTGCTAGTTACATCCTCTACTGTGAACACAGCTGCGAAGTACTCATTTGAGCTTCATTCACTGCCCTTCTGTTGTTGTTGATTCAGAGCAGTAGTAAACAATTTCTCAGGGTTCAACTTGTTGATACCCTTAACCATCTTGAATATCTCAAGAAGATGCACTCTCCATACTTCCCTCATGTAAACAAATTCAGCTTCACTAGTCTCTCCTTGTAACTCAGCTGCCTGATGTCAGTATCAAACCGGATGCTCTTTTCTTTCACCTTTTCCAATGCCATGATGCCGTTCCTGCAACATAGTGAGCAGACCTGCATAGTGCCACTGGGGACAAACTGATGGCCACAATAGGCGTAGTATCACATCCCATGATTCATGGTCCATTCCACATTCTATACAACCCAAGATCCTACTTGTCTTTTTTACCACTGTTTCATATATGAATACTCCCAAATCCCTTTTTCTCTGTGTTGCTGTGCTCGCTGACCTACATTGACTTCCGGTTAAGCAATGCCTTGATTTCAAAATTCTCATCCTTATTTTCTAATCCCTCCATGGCCTCGACCCTCCCTATCTCTGTAATCACCTCCAGCCCCATAACCCCCCGAGATATCTGCTCTCTTTTATTTATGCCCTCTTGAGCACCCCTAATTATAATCACTCAACCATTGGTGGCCGTGCCTTCTGTTGCTTAGGCTCTAAGCTCTGGAACTCCTTGTCTAAACCTCTCCGCCTCTCTACCTCTCTTTCCTTCTTCAAGACGCTCCTTAAAACCTACCTCTTTTGGTCACCTGCCCTAATTTCTCCTTATGTGGCTCGGTGTCAAATGTTTTATCATAATACTCCTGTGAAGCACCTTAAGACATTTCACTCTGTTAAAGGCGTTATATAAATATAAGTTGTTGTTGTTGTTGCTTCATCCTATAGATTAATACCATGCAGTTCCAGTGTTTATTCTCCTTCCCTAGTCTTATCACTTCCCACTTGTTAACGATGAATTTCATTTTCCATTTCTCAGGCCAGCTTCCCAATCTATCCAGGACCATCTAATCAGCATGTGATTGATTGTTTACAGCTCCCCCTCATCCTGTTGTCATCAAAAAATCTTGGCAGCTTTGCCTCTATCCCTACTTCCAAATCATGGATAGACAACAGGAATGACAACACTGATCACTGGGCATCCCACCAGTCAGCACAGTTGCAAATCCACTTCAATAACTGCCCACTTATTCTGTGCTTTTCTACCTTATAGACCCACCTCTTATTTGGCACTGTGTTTAGATAAACAATATCGATGGAACTCCCTTTATCCACGAGCTCCCATATTTACTCAAATAATTATAACAGTTTTGTCAAGCATAATCTGCCCTCTATACCATAAAGGCATGATGACCAAGTGTTGCGTGATCTTTCTTCGGGATAGCCCTTTAACACTTTAGCCATGATGGATGTCAGGCTCACTGGTGTGCATTTCCCACAATAGTCATTTTGTCCCGATTCTGATGGGCATTGGTTCTAGGAGACACCCAGGTAGTTCTGGCAGATATGACAAGGACAGAGCAAAATCCTGTGCATCCTTCCATGATAATCATTTTGTTCTAGGGCTTTCCTCTCCTGCATTTCATCAATCAGCATCACCATCAGCTTGAGGCTGACTGTAACATATGCTGGGCCAAACTGCCTGCTTATAGGCTTTCCTACAAAAACAGCTCCTTTCACACTGACTATTATGTATGTAATATCTCAATAGACTGAATACTATAAACTAACACAGGTATAAACCTGGCTATGCTTTATTAGGGTACAAAGTGATTACATTACATGATGGCTTGCCTTTTATACCTGGGCCGCGCACACATGCATACAGCCCAATGACCTCCAACAGTGGCGCCACCTGGTGGCTAGTAACCCCAAGCATACATACATGACAATATCCCCCTTTAAGATATTAATAACAGTATTTTTACAAATTGAGACGGTCTGGGGCTTTCTGCTCCCGAGTTGATCGTCTCAGTTCAACTCCAGCCTTGGGTGAGTGATCTGAGTCTGTTATGACTGGGGGCTGGGTGGCCGATCTGATGGGAGTGGCAATGACCATGTCAGGGATTGAAAGTCCAGATTCATTGACCATGTCAGTGATTGAAAATGCAGATTGATTGATGACAGCGGAGTCCTCTGATTACTGAGGGTAGGTTGGTTGGTCACTGATTGTGTCTTCCTCAGACTGTTCCGGTTCATCCGTGTGCCGCAGCTTTATCTGATCGACATGTTTCCTGCATGTTTGCCCATTCTTGAGTTTGACGATAAACACTCTGTTACCCTCCTTAGCTGTAACAGTACCAGCAATCCATTTGGGACCTTGACCATAATTTAGTGCATACACAGGATCGTTAACAGAAATGTCGCGTGACACAGCAGCGCGATCATGTTACCACTGCTGACTTTGAAATCTGTATTCAACATGATCGTTCAAGTCAGGGTGGACAAGAGAGAGCTTGGTCTTGATCAATAGTTCAGCAGGGGGGACCCTGGTAAGCGTGTGGGTTCTTGTCCTGTAACTAAGCAATATACATGACAAGTGAGTCTGCAGTGAACCTTGAGTTACACGATTCATACTCAGCTTGATGGTTTGGACAGCACGCTCCGCTTGACCATTAGATGTGGGTTTGAATGGTGCTGACCTCACATGTTTGATACCATTGAGTTTCATGAACTCTTGAAACACCAGACTAGTGAAGCAAGGTCTGTTGTCACTTACAACGATGTCGGGCAGACCATGAGTGGCAAACATGACATGAAGGCTCTCAATGAAAGCTGTGGATGTACTGGATGACATGATTATACACTCTATCCACTTGGAATATGCATCCACTGCAACTAAAAACGTCTTTCTCAGGAAGGTACCTGCAAAGTTGATGTGGATCCTGGACCATGCTTTAGATGGCCATGACCACAGACTTAGCGACTATTCCGCTGGTGCTTTACTTAGCTGCATGCAAGTGTTGCACTGATGCACACATGAATCCAGATCAAAGTCAATTCCAGGCCACCACACATGAGACCTGGCAATGGCTTTCATCATGACAATACAAGGATGAGTGCTATGCAGAAACATAGAAACATAGAAATTAGGTGTAGGAATAGGCCATTCAGCCCTTTGAGCCTGTATCACCATACAATATGATCATGGCTGATCATGTTTGCAACTTCAGTACCCCATTCCTGCCTTCTTTCTATAACCTTTGATCCCTTGAGCCGTAAGGGCCACATCTAATTCCCTTTTGAATGTATCTAACGAACTGGCCTCAGCAACCTTCTGTGGTAGAGAATTTCACAGGTTCACAATTCTCTGAGTGAAGAAGTTTCTCCTCATCTCGGTCCTAAATGGCTTACCCCGTACTCTTAGACTGTGACCCCTGGTTCTGGACTTCCCCAACATCAGGAACATTCTTCCTGCATCTAACCTGTCCAATCCCGTCAGAATTTTATATGTTTCTATGAGCTCCCCTCTCATTCTTCTAAATTACAGTGAATACAAACTTAGTCAATCCAGTCTTTCTTCATATGTCAGTCCTGCCGTCCCAGGAATCAATCACTGCACTCCCTCAATAGCAAGAATGTCCTTCCTCAGATTAGGAGACCAAAACTGCACACAATACTCAAGGTGTGGCCTCACCAAGGCCCTGTACAACTACAGTAAGACCTCTTTGCTCCTATACTCAAATCCTCTCGCTATGAAGGCCGATATGCCATTTGCCTTCTTCTCCACCTGCTGAACCTGCATGCCAATGACTGATGTACCATGACACCCAGGTCTCGTTGCACCTCCCCTTTTCTTAATCTGTCAGCATTCAGATAATATTCTGCCTTCCTGTTTTTGCCACCAAAGTTGGTAACCTCACATTTATCCACATTATACTGCATCTGCCATGCATTTGCCCACTCACCTACCCTGTCCAAATCACCCTGCAGCCTCTTAGCATCCTCCTCACAGCTCACACTGCCATTCAGCTTAGTGTCATCTGCAAACTTGGAGATATTACATTTCATTCCTTCCATCTAAATCATTAATGTATATTGTAAATAACTGGGGTCCCAGCACTGAACCTTGCGGGACCCTACTCGTCACTGCCTGCCATTCTGAAAAGGACTTGTTTATTCCTATTCTTTGCTTCCTGTCTGCCAACCAGTTCTCTATCCACATCAACACATTACCCTCAATACCATGTGCTTTAATTTTGCACACTAATCTCTTGCGTAAGCCCTTGTCAAAAGCCTTTTGAAAGTCCAAAAACACCACATCCATTGGTTCTCCCTTGTCCACTCTACTAGTTACATCCTCAAAAAATTCTAGAACTTTTGTCAAGCATGATTTGCCTTTCATAAATCCATGCTGACTTGGACTGATCCTGTCACTGCTTTCCAAATGTGCTGCTATTACATCTTTAATAATTGATTCCAACATTTTCCCTACTACTGATGTCAGGCTAACCAGTCTATAATTCCCTGTTTTCTTTCTCCCTCCTTTTTTAAAAAGTGAGGTTACATTAGCTACCCTCCATTCTAAAGGAACTGATCCAGAGTCTATAGAATTTTGTAAAATGACCACCAATGCATCCACTATTTCTAGGGCCACTTCCTGAAGTACACTGTGGATTTCTAGGGCCACTTCCTGAAGCAGACTATCAGGCTCTGGGGATTTATCGGCCCTCAGTCCCATCAATTTCCCTAACACAATTTCCTGACTAACAAGGATTTCCTTCAGTTCCTCATTCTCGCTAGACCCTCGGTCCCCTAATATTTCGGGAAGGTTATTTGTGTCTTCCTGAGTGAAGACAGAACCAAAGTATTTGTTCAATTGGTCTGCCATTTCTTTGTTCCCCATTATAAATTTACCTGATTCTGACTGCAAGGGACTTACATTTGTCTTCACTAAGCTTTTTCTCTTCATATATCTATAGAAGCTTTTGCAGTCAGTTTTTATGTTCCCGGCAAGATTCCTCTCATATTCTATTTCCCTCCTCCTAATTAAACCCTTTGTCCTCCTCTGCTGAATTCTAAATTTCTCCCAGTACTCAGGTTTGCTGCTTTCTCTGGCCAATTTATATGCCTCTTTCTTGGATTTAACACTATCTCTAATTTCCTTTGTTAGCCACGGTTGAGCCACCTTCCCCGTTTTATTTTTATGCCAGACAGGGATGTACAATTGTTGCAGTTCCTCCATGTGATCTTTAAATGTCTGCCATTGCCTATCCACTGTCAACCCTTTAAATATCATTCGCCAGTCTATCCTAGCTAATTCACGTCTCATACCATCGAAGTTATCTTTCCTTAAGTTCAGGACCCTAGTCTCTGAATTAACTGTGTCACTCTCCATCTTAATGAAGAATTCTACCATATTATGGTCACTCTTCCCCAAGGGGCCTCGCACAACAAGATTGCTAATTAATCCTCTCTCTTTACACAACACCCAGTCTAGGATGGCCTGCTCTCTAGTTGGTTCCTCGACGTATTGGTCTAGAAAACCATCCCTTATACACTCCAGGAAATCCTCCTCCACCGTATTGCTACCAGTTTGGTTAGCCCAATCTATATGTAGATTAAAGTCACCTATGATAACTGCTGTACCTTTATTGCACGCATCCCTAATTTCCTATTTGATGCCATCCCCAACCTCACTGCTACTGTTTGGTGGTCTGTAAACAACTCCCACTAGCGTTTTCTGCCCTTTGGTATTCCGCAGCTCTACCCATACAGATTCCACATCATCCAAGCTAATGTCCTTCCTTACGATTGTGTTAATCTCCTCTTTAACCAGCAACGCTACCGCACCTCCTTTTCCTTTCTGTCTATCCTTCCTGAATATTGAATACCCCTGGATGTTGAGTTCTCAGCCTTGGTCACCCTGGAGCCTTGACTCCGTAATCCCAATTACATCATATCCGTTAACTGCTATCTGCACAGTTAATTCATCCACCTTATTAAAAATGCTCCTTGCATTGAGACACAGAGCCTTCAGGCTTGTTTTTTTTAGAATTATGTTGCAATGTGGCCCTTTTTGATTTTTGCCTTTGATTTCTCTGACCTCCACATGATGTAGATCATGTACAAATTTCTCTCTGCCTTTCTTAGGCATAACAACACAATTGCCCCATAGTAAACAACCTGACTGAATGGATAGTTTGTCTTTGCGACGGTTGTAAGGTTTGGTCTCATCACCCATTTGCTTGGGTATGGCAGACCAATCACCACTAAGGACACAATGTTTCACAACCGATAATATTGGGGCCTGGCTGGTCCAGGTCTTAACTTGTTGAGCCATGACAGGGGTTCCTTCACTTTCAAAAGCATCCATAACTAACGTAGGTCTGCAGGTTGTGGCATCTCCACCTCCGGTGTGGATAATGGCAGATGGCTCAGTGCATCGGCACAATTCTCAGTGCCAGGTCTATGGCGAGTGGCATAACCATAGGCAGATAATGTCAGCACTCACCTCTGGATGCAGGACGATGCATTAGTATTGATACTTTTGCTTTCTGAAAACAATGAAATGTGTGGCTTGTGATCTGTTTCCAGTTCAAATCGAAGACCAAACAGGTACTGATGCATCTTTTTAACCCCATGCACACAGGCTAATGCTTCCATGCTGTAGGCTCTTTCCGCCTTTGACAAACTTTTAGAAGCATACGCAACAGGTTGTAGTTTACCCGACTCATTAGCTTGTTGGATCAAGCAACCAACTCCATATGATGAAGCATCACAGGCCAATACTAGACGCTTACACAGATCATAATGTACCAGCAGCTTGTTTGAGCAAAGCAGATTAGTAGCTTTCTCAAAAGCTCTATCTTGAGACGTACCACAAACCCAGTTTTCACCTTTTCTTAGCAGCATGTGCAGTGGCTCTAATGAAGTGCTCAATCTAGGAAGGAAATTACCAAAGTGGTTGAGTAGACCAAGGAACAAATGCAGCTCTGTCACATTCTAAGGCTTGGGTGCATTTTTGATGGCCTTAATTTTCAAGTCCGTAGGCCTGATGCTGTCAGCAGCAATTTTCCTACCCAGGAATTTGACTTCCAGTGCCATGAAGATACACTTCGAACGTTTCAGTCTGAGGTAGAACCTCTTCCAGGTTGTTCAGATGTTCAGCGGTGTCACGACTTGTGACCAGGACATCATCTTGGAACATGATAGTTCTAGGGACGGACTTCAGTCGACTCTCCATGTTCCTCTGAAATATGGCTGCAAGCGAGCGAATTCTGAAAGGACACCTGTTGTAGATAAACAGTCCTTCATGAGTGTTGATGCACGTAAGTTTCTTTGATGTCTCGACTAGCTTCTGTGTTATGTAAGCCGATGTCAGATCCAGTTGAGTGAACAACTTCCCCCCGGCTAGCATTGCAAACAGGTCATCAGCCTTCGGTAATGGGTATTGATCCTGTTTTGAAACTTGGTTGATCGTAACCTTGAAGTCTCCACAAATCCTGACAGTGCCATCACTCTTCAACACAGGAACAATGGGGCTGGCCCATTCATTAAATTCGACCGGTGATATGACCCCTTCATGCTAGAGTCTGTCCAGTTCAATTTCGACCTTCTCCCTCATCATGTACGGAACTGCCCAAGCTTTATGATGGACTGGTCTTGCATCTGTGTCCACGTGGATCTTCACCTTGGCTCCCGTGAAATTGCCGATGCCTGGTTCAAACAGTGAGGAGAACTTGCTCAGCACTTGAGCGCATGGAGTATCATCCTCCGACGACAATGCTTTGATATCGTTCCAATTCCATTTGATTTTTTCTAGCCAATTCCTGCCGAACAGCATTGGACCATTGACTGGAACGATCCATAATGGTAAATCATGAATTGCACTACCATACGACACCTTGACTACTGCACTGCCAATCACCGTTACGAGCTCTTTATTGTACATACGCAACTTGGCATTGACTGGACTCAGCTAAGGCCTCACAGCCTTAGTACTTAGGAGACAGTCTTAGGATAAGGGGTAGGCCATTTAGGACTGAGACGAGGAGAAATTTCTTCACTCAGAGATTTGTTAACCTGTGGAATTCCCTGCCGCAGAGAGTTGTTGGTGCCAGTTCATTTGATATATTTAAGAGGGAGTTAGATATGGCCCTTACGGCTAAGGGGATCAAGGGGTTGGAGAAAAAGCAGGAAAGGGGTACTGAAGGAATGATCAGCCATGATCATGTTGAATGGCGGTGCAGGCTCAAAGAGCCAAATGGCCTACTCCTGCACCTATTTTCTATGTTTCTATGTTTCTATCCCACAGCTTTTCATCTGTCTCATTATTGATTGACTCGCACCTGTGTCCAATTCCAACGGTACCGGCACACTGTTAAGTTTCATATTAATCATTATCGATTGGCTCTTTGTTAGGAATGAATTCAGTCCAGACATTTCCTCCTCTGGTATCTCGGAATGCATATCCAGATCCGCGCTATACTTGTCATCATCCTCCACGTGGTGTGTCGCAGCACACTTGCTCAGTTGCGGACACATGCGCTGGAGATGCTCTAGTCTCGAACAGCCTTTACAAATGTACTGTTTAAACTGACATTGATGAGGCCAATGATTGCCCCCACAACTCCAACACAGTGAAATCGGATTCATTCCTGTTGGACTTTGGACTGCCACAGGTTCCGCATACGCAATCGAGTGGGCCCTGCCATATGCAGTTCTGCCAAACGACGATACAATCTTGTTTACAGTACTTGCCGAGTTCCGAGTTTTTGATGCTATCTGCTTTAAATTTTTGTCCGTTGTCATACATGCCTGAGCAACCGTGATGGCCTTGCTCAAATCCAGCATCTCCGCTGCCAGTAGCTTACGCAGGAAGAGCAATAGTGGTCGGTGATTCAATAGTTAGGAAAGCAGACAGGCATTTCTGTGGCTGCAGACGTGCCTCCAAGATGGTATGTTCCCTCCCTGGTGCCAAGGTCAAGGATGTCACTGAGCGGCTGTGGGGCATTCTGGGAGAGAGGGTGAACAGCCAGAGGTCGTGGTCCATATCGATACCAATGACATAGGTAGAAATACAGATGAGGTCCTGCAGGCGATATGTCGGCAAATTTATGAGCAGTGCAAAAACTATAGGGCAGTAATAGTAGGGTATTTAAACTACCCTAATATTAACTGGGATAGAATTAGTGTGAAAGGTATAGAGGATGCGGAATTCCTAAAATGCACTCAGTAGAACTTCTTTAGCCAGTGTGTAATAAGCCCAACAAGGGAGGGGATGGTTATAGACTTAGTTTTTGGAATGAAGCTGGGCAGGTGGAAGGGGTATCAATTGGAGACCATTTGGTGCTAGTGATCGTAATTGAGTTAGATTTCGGGTAGTTATGGAAAAGGACGTATAAAGACCCAGGAATAAAAGTTCTCAATTGGGGAAAAGCCAAATTTGACAAGTTGAGATGGGATTTTGCCAAAGTGGATTGGAAACAGCCACTTGAAGATAAATCAGTGCCAGAGCCAAATCAATACCTCATGGTTGATGCCGATTACAAAGAAGTCCCGCAGCATGTCTCCCAGCACGTTTTCGAACTTACACGGTCCAGCTAGACGTCTTAGGTCAGCAACGAATTCCGACACATCCTGGCCCTCAGAACGAATGTGCTTGTAGAATCAATATCGTGAGATGATGATGCCTTCTTCTGGTTTGAGATGGTCACATACCAGAGCACACAATTCCTCATAGTCCTTGTCTGTTGGACTTGCAGGCGAGAGAAGATTCTTTATGAGTCCATAGATTTTCAGACTGCAAACCATGTGGAAGACCACCCTATACCTAACTGCATCAGTGGGTTCCTCCATTTAGTTGACCACGAAGTACTGGTCCAGGCGAGCTTCAAAATCTGCCCAGTCCTCTCCCTCCATGAATCTCTCCAGAATTCCAATTGTGCTCATTTTTGCATGCGAAGGTTCTTAAGTCACCTCGTCGCCAAATGTAATAGCTCGATAGACTGAATACTATAAACTAGCACAGGTACAAACCTGGCTCTGCTTTATTAGGGCCCAAAGTGATTACATTACATGATGGCTTGCCTTTTATACCTGGGCCGCACACACGTGCGTACAACCCAATGACCTCCGACAGTGACCCCACCTGGTGGCTAGTAACACCAAACATACATACATGACGCTAACCTTTATCTGAGCGATACCACATAAACAATAAATCAGAAGGCCCACAAAATACACTGAGGCCCACAAAATACACTTAATAGGCATTTTAGAGCCAATTAAGAAATTCAACAAGCCATTCATCAGAAGAAAAACACTTTGTCGGCCTCTCACTAACAGCAATGTGGAATTTCCTGAGTATGGTAACAATGTCAGAGAAAGGTTAAGCTGAGCACTGATTACTCCAGATTAACTAGAAAGAAAAACTTGCATTTATATAGCGCCTTTCATGGACAGCAGATGTCTCAAAGCACTTTACAGCCAATGAAGTACTTTTGGAATGTAGCCACTGTTGTAATGTAGGAAATGCGGCAGCCAATTTGCACACAGCAAGCTCCCACAAACAACAGTGTGATAATGACCAGAGGTGGTGGACCCGAGCGGAGATGGAGCAGAGCAGCAGAGCAGCAGAGGAGCAGGATAAAAGAGCATGGTGAGTGGGAGCGATTCAACAGAGACAACAATTGAAGGTGTGACGTCAGAGTGACATCGGCTCAAAGGAAACAACTGATTGGTGAGTAGCCAGTGAGTGTTTTTGTCTATGTTTATTTCATAGTCAAATAGTTCATAGTTCATAGGTTAGTTCATAGTCAAATAAATAGAGGCATGGCAGGGCAGCTCAGTCCCATGGAGTGCGCATCCTGTGCCATGAGGGAAGTCCTGGATGCTTTGTGTAGCCTGGATGACCAAATGTGCAGGAAGTGTCGTCAGCTACAGCAACTCGAGCTCTGGGTTTCAGAGCTTGAGCGGTGGCTGGAGTCTCAGCAGTGTATCCGTGAGGCTGAGACCTTTATGGATAGCATGTTTTTAGATGTGGTCACCCCACAGCTTAAGGGTCTGCAGGCAGAGAGGGAATGGGTGTCCGCCAGACAGAAGAGGAGAACCAGGCAGAGTAGTACAGGAGTGCCTTGAGTGCATCTTGCTCTCCAACCAGTGTTCTGTTCTGAGTACTGGTGGGAATGATGGTTCCTCTGGGGAGTGCAGTCTGAGCCAAGCCCACGGCACCATGGGTGGCTCAGCAGCAAAGCGGGGAGGAAGAAGAGAGGAAGAGCAATAGTGGTCGGTGATTCAATAGTTAGGGAAGCAGACAGGCATTTCTGTGGCCGCAGACGTGCCTCCAAGATGGTACGTTGCCTCCCTGATGCCAAGGTCAAGGATGTCACTGAGCGGCTGTGGGGCATTCTGGGGGAGAGGATGAACAGCCAGAGGTCGTGGTCCATATCGGTACCAATGACATAAGTAGAAAGACAGATGAGGTCCTGCAGGCAATATGTCAGCAAATTTATGAGCAGTGCAAAAATTATAGGGCAGCAATAGTATTTAAACTACCCTAATATTAACTGGGATAGAATTAGTGTGAAAGGTATAGAGGGTGCGGAATTCCGAAAATGCACTCAGTAGAATTTCTTTAGCCAGTATGTAACAAGCCCAACAAGGGAGGGGATGGTTATAGACTTAGATTTTGGGAATGAAGCTTGGCAGGTGGAAGGGGTATCAATTGGAGAGCATTTGGCATTAGTGATCATAATTGAGTTCGATTTCGGGTAGTAATGGAAAAGGACGTATAAAGACCAGGAATAAAAGTTCTCAATTGGGGAAAAGCCAATTTTACTAAGCTGAGATGTGATTTTGCCAAAGTGGATTGGAAACAGTTTCTTGAAGATAAATCAGTGCCAGAGAAGTGGGAGGCATTCAAGGAGGAGGTCCTGAGGGTTCAGAGCATGTATATTCCCTTAAAAAAAAAGGGTGGGACTAACAAATCTAGAGCCTCCTGGGGCATCCTGGGGTATGATAAAGAAAAAAAGGGAGGCTTACGACAGATACCAAGGGCTCAATACTGCAGAAACTCTAGAGAGTATAGAAAGTGCAGGGGTGAAATTAAAAATGAAATTCGGAAAGCAAAGAGAGAGCAGGAAAACATTTTGGCAAGTAAAATCAAGGAAAATCCAAAGATGTTTTATAAATACGTTAAGAACAAGAGGATAACTGAAGAAAGAGTAGGTCCTATTAGAGGCCATGAAGGTAATCTGTGAATGGAGGTGGAAGATGTGGGTATTGTCCTTAATGAATATTTTGCATCTGTTTTCACAAAAGAGCGAGTCGATGCAGACATTGCAATCAGGGAGGAGGAGAGTGAAATATTAGATGAAATAAACATAGTGAGAGACAAAGTATTAAGGAGTTTAGCAGCTTTGTAAATGGATAAATCCCCATGCCCGGATGAAATGCATCACAGGCTTTTAAGAGAAGCAAAAGAGGAAATAGCAGAGGTTCTGACCATCATTTTTCAATCCTCTCTGACTACAGGTGTGGTACTGAAGGACTGGAGGACTGCTAATGTTATACCGTTGTTTAAGAAGGGAGAAAGGGATGGACTGAGTAATTACAGGCCAGTCAGCCTAACCTCAGCGGTGAGAAATTATTGGAAACAATTCTGAGGGACAGGATAAATCCTCATTTAGAAAGACACAGATTAATCAAGAACAGTCAGCATGGATTTGTTAAGGGAAGGACGTATTTGACTAACTTGATTGAATTTTTTGAGGAGGTAACATGGAGGGGCGATGAGGGTAGTGCGTTTGATGTAGTGTATATGGATTTTAGCAAGGCTTTGATAAGGTCCCTTTTGATAAGGCAGGTTGATCATGAAAGTAAAAGCTCATGGGATCCAGGGCAAAGTGGCAAGTTAGATCCAAAATTGGCTCAGAGGCAAGAAGCAAAGGGTAATGGTTGATGGGTGTTTTTGTGACTGGAAAGCTGTTTCCAGTGGAGTTCTGCAGGGCTCAGTACTATGTTCATTGCTTTTTGTGATATATATCAATGATTTAGACTTGAATGTAGGGGCTATGATTAAGAAGTTTGCAGATGATACAAAATTGGCTGTGTGGTTGATAATGCAGAAGAAAGCTGTAGACTGCAGGAAGATATCAATGAACTGGTCAGGTGGGCAGTACAGTGGCAAATGGAATTCAATCTGAAGAAATGCATTTGGGGAGGTCTAACAAGGCAAGGGAATATACATTAAATGGTAGGATACTGGAAAGTGTAGAGGAACAAAAGGACCGTGGAGTGCATGTCTACAGATCTCTGAAGGTAGCAGGCCAGGTGGATAAGGTGGTTCGGAAGGCATATGGAATACTTGCCTTTATTAGCCAAATCATAGAATACAAGAGCAGGGAGGTTATGCTTGAACTGTATAAAACACTAATTAGACTACAGCTAGAGTACTGTGTGCAGTTCTGGTCACCACCTTACAGGAAATATGTGATTGCACTAGCGAGGATACAGAGGAGATTTATGAGGATGTTGCCTGGACTGGAGAATTTTAGCTAGGGTGAAAGATTGAATAGGCTGGGTTTGTTTTCTTTGGAACAGAGGAGGCTTAGGGGTGACCTTATCGAGGTGTATAAAATTATGAGCGGCCTAGATAGAGTGGATAGGACGGACCTATTTCCCTTCGCAGAGGGGTCAACAACCAGGGGGCATAGATTTAAAGTAATTGGTAGGAGGTTTAGAAGGGATTTGAGGGGAAATTCTTTCACGCGGAGGGTTGTGGGGGTCTGGAACTCACTGCCTGAAAGGATGGTAGAGGTAGAAACTCTCACCACATTTAAAAAGTACTTGGATGTGCAGTTGAAGTACCATAACTTACAAGGCTACGGAACAAGAGATGGAAAGTGGGATTAGGCTGGATAGCTGTTTGTCGGCTGGCTCGGATATGATGGGCCGAAATGGCCTCCTTCCGTGCTGTAAGTTTCTAGACTTTCCACTATGATCACTATCGCCCAAACATGGGCGATATTTCCGGCCTTATTTTTCAGGATCGCTGGAATATTGTCCATTTTAAAGACCGTTAGTTTCGGCTTTTTATTTTGGGCGAAAGCCTTAGCGATGTGAAATGAGCCTTGGCAATGTATTCAGTCATGCAAGGCTGGCGTCCATAGCAATGGCCATTCTGCGCATGCGCGGTTTTTTTTAGCAAATAAGTTTTCTCGCAATTCAGGAGTTCAGGGGTCATCTGCGCATGCTCAGAAGAGTCAAAGAGAGGGAGAGAGAGAAGGAGATAAAAACAAGAGCAGTCATCGGAGTTGATGGATGCAATTTGAGTATTCTCTGTTTATTCTTAAATCTTGGAGCTGTTTACATAAAAATATGTCGAGCGATACAAGTGTCCATGAGGAGGAGTGGTCAGGGAGAAGGAGGGTGAAAGCCTTTTCAGATGAAGTGAATGAGGCCCTCATAAATGAGGTTAAAAGTTGGTGGGAACAATTAACCCGGGATGGGCGAGGTGGGAAACCTGCCCCCTGCATCTATCAAAACATATGGGGCGATATCACCCTCATTGTATCTTCAGTGGCCCACGATAGGTATGAGGCAGACCAGTGCCGCAAGAGGTGGAACAGCCTGGTTACTTCGGCAAAAATAAGTATTAAATTATTACATTTTAAATTACTGAATTAATTAGAATGGAAATCTGCCGGATTGTAATTAAGCTGGGTAATCTTGGGTAGCTTCCCTGCTAAGATTTGGACTCGGGTCGGAACCTGTGCTCTTTAAGACTAATTTTGCTCAGATGCCTTCCATTTAATCAACAGTATTAATTATTATTATTTAAAGGAATGACTGGGAACAGACAGACCGCAAACATTTGGCATTTGTACCACATTAGTTTAGAAGGAGAATTTTTGTGTGCTGTGAGCAAGTCTTTAAATTGGGCACCGTCTCCTTTTTGGTTACGTTGGTGGATGGGGCACGACTGAGCACACTGAGGGGTGCAGTCAGCTTTGCCCAGACTGTGTGAGTCTCTCGGGCTGCTGTCACTCACACAGTGACCTAGGCTGGACTGGGGGAGAGCTGCCCTGGCTCACTGTCTGCCCTGGGACACTTTGGGACATTAGCTCTGGCCACACAGAGGTCTCCGAGCACAGCCCATGGACACGGTGCCTCCTCCCATTACACACCTGTCACTCCTGTCATTGCTGAGCTTACCAGCGGTCCTGATTTCCACCCAGAAGAGCTCCATCAATTCAAATAAACCGCCTACCTCCCCGTGAATGGAGCCTTTCCTGGAGATTGTACGTGAGATGTGTGGTGTCAAGCATTAGTTCCTAAACACGATCTTATTAAATATTTTCTCTGAACATAGATGTTATAGCCATGCATCCATTGTGGATACAAACTGTATTAGCTTATAATGTTAAAGTTCTGGATGAATAGAATATGGGGTGACTAATTGTGGGTTATAATATCTGTTGTGTTTCCGTTATAGTTCCTTGTCAATTGACTTATGCCATGCTCTTGTCACGTTTGCAAAGGAAGATATCTAAGAATCGGGTGGAGCAGAGGCGCACTGGAGGAGGCCCTGCTGAGCTGCACCTGCTCACCGATTTGGAGAAACATGCCGCATCCACCAGTGCAGATCCTGTTGTTGCACCACGTGAGTAATGTGTAAAGTAGTGGGTAAACCAGTGGTAATTTAAAGTAATTTAATGGCATTTGATTATAATATATGTGCCATGTATGTAGACCATGTATACTAACTGTATAGTCACAAAAGGTGTGCCACTAGAGGGCACTGCGGTGGGAGACCTGAGGGTCACCTGTATAGGTGTGCAGGGCCCAGTAAAAAAGGCTGCCCACCATGCTTTGAGCCTCACTCTGGAGTTACAATAAATGGGACTAAGGTCACAACAGCTCAAGTAAAATACAAGACCTCGTGGCGTCATTCATAAGAGAATTAAAGACCTAACAACTGGCAACGAGATTACAAACTTTCACGCAAAAATGACTAACGGTGCATGAGAAAAGTTCTCAGAGGGTGAAGATTGGGAAGCCTTTACGGAGCGGCTCGACCAATATTTTGTAGCAAATGACCTGATAGGCGATGATCCGGCCACGCTGGAAGATAAGCGCAGAGTTATCCTGTTGACCAGATGTGGACCCGTTGTCTACGGCCTCGTTAGGGACTTGCTTGCACCAGAAAAAACAACGATCAAGTCATATGAGGAGCTGAAAGTGCTAATTCAGGACCAACTCAAACAGAAGGAGAGCATCCTCACGGCCAGACATCGATTTTATACACACCGCTGCCCTGAGGGCCAGGAAATTGCGAAGACACTGCCGACCTCAGTAGGCTGGCAGGACCGTATGAATTTGTCGCATCCCTTGCCGATGTATTGTGAGACGTCTTTTAATTGGCATCGGTCATGAAGCCCTTCTTTAAAGGCTACTATCTGCCGAAACCACTGTCACTCTGCAGAAAGATTAGCATCAGCCAGGCATTCATAACCTCAAGCTGCAGCTCCAAACAGATGATGACTCACTCTCAGGACTCAAACCAGACAAGTACTGTAAATAGAATGGCACCTTTCACAGGCAGAACTGTTGAACGTGAATCTGCCCAGGGCAGAGCGTACAGGCCCCTGAGTCCTTCAACTCAGAGTCCACCGATGGATGCAAACATAAGTCGAGTAGCACCATGCGTTGCAGAGGTAATCACAGGGCTCATCAGTGTCGGTTCAGAGACAATGTGTGCAAAGGCTGCAGCACAAAGGGCCACTTCCAGCGAATGTGCAAAAGAGCTGTGACTCACCACGTGGAAGAGGAGTCAGCAGACAGCTGTGAATCCAGCGCGGATTACGAGGAGATGGCTAGAGAGGCAGCTCAGTCCCAGGATGAAGTGTATACCTGCACCACAGATTGTCCTCCAGTGACAATGGAAGTTGAGATAAATGGTGTTCCAGTCTTCATGGAAGTGGACATGGAGGCGGGTCAGTCAATAATGAGCCAGAAAGCCTTTGAGAGGCTATGGAACGATCAAGCTGACTGACCCAAGCTGGTCCTGGTTCAGGCAAAGCTGCGCATCTATACCAAGGAACTGATATCAGTTGTTGGTAGTGTGGATGTAAGTGTACGGCTTGCACTTAGGCCGGAACCAATATCCTAGGGGGAGTGTTTGCTAATGTTGGGGAGGAGTTAAACTAATATGGCAGGGGGATGGGAACCCATGCAGGGAGGCAGAGGGAAACAGAATGGGGGCAGAAGCAAAAGGTAGAAAGAAGAAAAGTAAAAGTGGAGGGCAGAGAAACCCAAGGCAAAAATCAAAAAGGGCCACATTACAGCAAAATTACAAAAGGACAAAGTATGTTAAAAAGACAAGCCTGAAGACTCTGTGCCTCAATGCGAGGAGTATTCATAATAAGGTGGACGAATTAACTGCACAGGCAGCAATTAATGAATATGATATAATTGGCATCACGGAGACATGGCTCCAGGGTGACCAAGGCTGGGAACTCAACATCCAGGGCTATTCAACATTTAGGAAAGATAGACAGAAAGGAAAAGGAGGTGGGGTAGCGTTGCTGATTAAAGAGGAAATTAACGCAATAGTAAGGAAGGACATTAGCTTGGATGATGTGGAATCTCTATGGGTGGAGTTGTGGAATACCAAAGGGCAGAAAACATGAGTGGGAGTTGTGTACAGACCACCAAACAGTAGTAGTGAGGTTGGGGCAGCATCAAACAAGAAATTAGGGACACGTGCAATAAAGGTACAGCAGTTATCATAGGTGACTTTAATCTACATATAGATTGGGCTAACCAAACTGGTAGCAATATGGTGGAGGAGGATTTCCTGGTGTATTAGGGATGGTTTTCTAGACCAATATGTCGAGGAACCAACTAGTGGGCTGGCCATCCTCGACTGGGTGATGTGTAATGAGAAAGGACTAATTAGCAATCTTGTTGTGCGAGGCCCCTTGGGGAAGAGTGACCATAATATGGTAGAATTCTTTATTAAGATGGAGAGTGACACAGTTAATTCAGAGACTAGGGCCCTGAACTTAAGGAAAGGTAACTTCAATGGTATGAGGCGTGAATTGGTAGAATAGACTGGCAAATGATACTTAAAGGTGTTGACAGTGGATAGGCAATAGCAAACATTTAAAGTTTACATGGATGAACTTCAACAATTATACATCCCTGTCTAGAGTAAAAATAAAACGGGGAAGGTGGCTCAACCGTGGCTAACAAGGGAAATTAAGGATAGTGTTAGATCCAAGGAAGAGGCATATAAATTGGCCAGAAAAAGCAGCAAACCTGAGGACTGGGAGAAATTTAGAATTCAGCAGAGGAGTACAAAGGGTTTAATTAGGAGGGGGAAAATAGATTATGAGAGGAAGCTTGCAGGAAACATAAAAACTGACTGCAAAAGCTTCTATAGATATGTGAAGAGAAACAGATTAGAGAAGCCAAACATAGGTCCTTTGCTGTCAGATTCAGGTGAATTTATAACGGGGAACAAAGAAATGGCAGACCAATTGAACAAATACTTTGGTTCTGTCTTCACGAAGGAAGACACAAATAACCTTCCGGAAGTACTAGGGGACCGAGGGTCGAGTGAGAAGGAGGATCTGAAGGATATCCTTATTAGGCGGGAAATTGTGTTAGGGAAATTGAGCGGATTGAAGGCCGATAAATCCCTGGGGCCTGATAGTCTGCATCCCAGACTACTTAAGGAAGTGGCCCTAGAAATAGTGGATGCATTGGTAATCACTTTCCAACAGTCTATCGACTCTGGATCAGTTCCTATGGACTGCAGAGTAGCTAATGTAAGAGAAAACGATTAATTATAGACTGATTAGCCTGACATCAGTCGTGGGGAAAATGTTGGAATCGTTTATTAAAGATGAAATAGCAGCGCATTTGGAAAGCAGTGACAGGATCGGTCCAAGTCAGCATGGATTTATGAAAAGGTAATGATGCTTGACAAATCTTCTGGAATTTTTTGAGGATGTAACTAGTAGATTGGACAAGGGAGAACCAGTGGATGTGGTGTATTTGGAGTTTCAAAAGTCTTTTGACACGGTCCCACACAAGAGATTGGTGTGTAAAATCAAAGCACGTGGTGTTGGGGGTAATGTACTGACATGGATGGAGAACTGGTTGGCAGACAGGAAGCAGAGAGTCGGGATAAACGGGTCCTTTTCAGAATGGCAGGCAGTGACTAGTGGGGTGCCACAGGGCTCAGTGCTGATACCCCAACTATTTACAATATACATTAATGATTTGGATGAGGGAATTGAGTGTAATGTCTCCAAGTTTGCAGATTACACTAAAAGGGTGGTGGTGTGAGCTGTGAGGAGGATGCTAAGAGGCTGCAGGGTGACTTGGACAGGTTAGGTGAGTGGACAAATGCATGGCAGATGCAATACAATGTGGATAAATGTGAGGTTATCCACTTTGATGACAAAAACACAAAGGCAGAAGATTATCTGAATGGTAGCAGTTTAGGAAAAGGGGAGGTGCAACGAGGCCTGGGTGTCATGGTTCATCAGTCATTGAAAGTTGGCATGCAGGTACAGCAGGCGGTGAAGAAGGCAAATGGTATGTTGGCCTTCATTGCTAGGGGATTTGAGTATAGGAGCAGGGAGATCTTACTGCAGTTGTACAGGGCCTTGGTGAGGCCTCACCTGGAATATTGTGTTCAGTTTTGGTCTCCTAATCTGAGGAAGGACGTTCTTGCTGTTGAGGGAGTGCAACGAAGGTTCACCAGAATGTTTCCTGGGATGGCGGGACTGACATATAAGGAGAGACTGGATCAACTGGGCCTTTATACACTGGAGTTTAGAATGATGAGAGGAGATCTCATAGAAACATTTAAAAATTCTGATGGGACTGGACAGGTTAGATGCGGAAAGAATGTTCCCGATGTTGGGGAAGTCCAAAACCAGGGGACACAGTCTTAGGATAAGGGGTAGGCCATTTAGGACTGAGATGAGGAGAAACTTCTTCACTCAGAGAGTTGTTAACCTTTGGAATTCCCGACCGCAAAGAGTTGTTGATGCGAGTTCATTGGTTATAGTCAAGATGGAGTTAGGTAAGGCCCTTATGGCTAAAGGTATCAAGGGGTGTGGAGAGAAAGCAGGAAAGGGGTACTGAGGGAATCATCAGCCATGATCTTATTGAATGGTGGTGCAGGCTCGAAGGGCCAAATGGCCTACTCCTGCAACTATTTTTTATGTTTCTATGTTTCTATGTGTCCCATGTTGGCGGTGCGCAATTTACCATTGTTGATTGTTTCAGGTGATGGACCAACACTACTTGGAAGAAGATGAATGGGGAAGATTCATTGGAACTGGGAAGACTTCATCCCTCCAGCGATTGACGCTCCCCCGTGCTCAGAGGCAAAGCAAGCCCCCACCTTTGGTTGGACCAGGCACCGGAGAGCAGATCCGCGCAGTTCCCAAGGCACAGACCGCTCATCACGACTGCGTGGCGATAATCTGGCTGAGATGACCCGAACGCACCTTTCCTGGCAGAACTCCTGGGGAGGAAGATTGGATCTGAGTGTGCTTTCCCAGCTTCAGTGGCAGAATCCCTGGGAAAGAAGATTGCGGCAGTCGACATCATGGACAGAGAAAAGATAGTGTCCAAATCACGAGGTGCAGCGCTAATGGAGCAACGACACGTGGTTCCACGCAAGGAAGACGATTAGGGTAAAAGTAGTAAAGCCATTTTAAAGGAGGCCAGCAACCCGCCATTTTTGAATGAACTGCTTGAAATTGGTAACCAATGTAAAAGTCCAGCTGTAACGAGCAAAATGTTGTTGAGTGATGTCGGGTGCAAATTGCAATCAGCCAATGTAGCTTGCGAAAACTAACGGTCGCATACAGGTTCAGCAGGCTACCCAATGCTGTAGCCTACGTCCCTGGGACCAGAACGGTGTATCATAAAATGTCCCCAAAGCTGACAGAAGTAGACAAGCCGCAGATTAAACGATCCCCGGAGAGCAGAGGCACCGGTAGCAATACCCTGCGTCAGATTGGTTTAACATTGCAGGCATCCGATGGCATGAACCGCCACAGGCCAGAAACAGTCAACTGCGCCTATGCTCGCAGTCGGCTACCGCAGCCCACAAACCCACTCGCTATCACGGCAATGCCCAAGAGCAAAGGGTCACCTGCAACGACTCCTCTGAACAGGACCTGGACCAGCCAGGATCCCAAACTAGAGAGTGCCCACAATGGTGCCCTCAAGGAAAGCGAGTCAGCAGTCCCCTTCGAACTTCTTGATAAGATGAGGCAGCCCCACCGTCACTTGGATGAAATGCTCATTCGTTCAGACAGCTTCCCAGGGAGTAACAGTGACACTATGCAAATGAAAAGGACTGGGAGGTCACAGACACATCAGCTGTCTTTGGGCCTGCCCGACACTAGGAGTAACGGCAAGAGCCCTGAGCTCCGGCAAATCTTGAGCAAAATGAGCTCACCTCGCCCACAGACCCACTAGCATGGGGTGCTGCACCGCCACCAGACGACCCGGGTCTCATCTGGCCGTGCTGGAACTAGACTGTCCTCGTGTACCTGTACTGAGATACCTGTGCTGATCATGTAAATGCACCACACAAAAAGAAACACAACTGTAATCCACCCAACAAATGTACCAAGATGTAAATGTAAAACCCATGTGATGAACTTGAATGCAACTTGCCTGTAGGGCCATGAGCATGATCTCTGAATGGGGGTGAAAATGGAGTAATCATGGACTCACAACCAGAAACCACGGGGACCTCCACTGGCAACAAATCTCACTACCAACCCACCCAAGCTAGAAGTGACCCTCCAATGGTCAACCAGGAAGAGCAAAGCCCAGGTCATCATCAATGTATGAGTCTATTTGTATTAAAGACTTGTGGGGAAGTCACGTCATGTATGTAGACCATGTATACTAACATAAGGTGTGCCACCAGAGGGCACTGCCGGTGGGAGACCTGAGGGTCACCTGCATAGATGTACAGGGCCCAGTATAAAAGGCTGCCCACCATGCTTGTGCCTCACTCTGGAGTTAAAAAACTGGAACTAAAGTCACAATAGCTCAAGTACAATGCTAGACCTTGCGGAGTCATTCATAAGAGTATTAAAGACATAACAATATGAATGATGTAATGTTATGCATACAGCTTCTGTACTCTCAGGTTAATCATATGTAACGTCTCTCGTTCACATTTATTGCAGTAGTGTTGCTCCTCGTACATATGCCAGCGCAGCGCAAGCATTCTCATGTCTACCGTTCTCTTCTAATAACCTCAATTATGTTTGGCAGCTACCCAGACTCCCGAGGCACAAAGGGAGGCCCCTGCATCAACCACTTTGCTGCTGCAGGTGGTCATCACCACGGGTGCGGAAGAAGAAATCGAGAAGGAGGAAGATGACCAACTTTCATCTATGGCACTGCGGCCACGGCTTCATCTACAGATGAAGTAGCGGGGTCAAGCAGCTTGCAGCAGGCCACTCCAAGGTGACCAGTGCCCACGCCGACCCCACGGAGGTTGAGTCGGCGAGGCTGCGAGAGGCAGATCCAAACGAGGACATGGTCTCATTGTCAAGGGCGAGCGTCGACATAGGTCGAGAGCTCCTCCAGGCACTTGGTGGGTTGGCCGAAAACATTGCCACAATGTCCGCACGAATAACAGAGGGCATGGATTGGATAGTTGTGGCAATGGGGCGAACGACCAACTCTGTCGATGGCTTGCGGCTTGCGATAGTTTCGGGAAACAGCACTGCTCCCCAAGGTGCCGTCCCACCGAGCACCACGACAGATGCGAGACAGGAGGAAGAACTTCCTTCTGACTCGGAAGACATTTCTTCGGAAATGTCTTCTCCTCTAGCCACTGAAGTGATTCTGCCAACGACACCCCCCCACAGCAGCAGGTCTTGAGGAGCCCTGATGCAAGATGTCTTGGTCCCATTACTCAGGGAGTTACTGGGAAACGGGGGTTCATACATGGGGTGGGGGGGGGTCAAGGTGCAGGAGGGAAGCGTGGCTGCTGGTAGGGAGGGTGGGGTGTTGTATATTGTTATTATTGTTGTTAAAAATAGGTTTTTGTTGAATGTTCACTGTTTGGGATGGTGGGAGGATGTTGTTATATTCTTCTGTTACAAATGTTATTGACTGTTGTGGGTTGGGGGGGAGGGGCAGTATTATATATGTTTATTCAAAAAAATTTCACATTCGTCTTCAATTATTAAACATTTTTATTCAAGTGTACAATTGTTGTGAAGTGTCTTCCAATAACATATGGTAAAACATCAATAGAATGGTTGGAAACAATGGCCAGGCAAGGCGAGGCTGAAACGTAACGCAACTGTAATTGTCACCAATGTAAGTTCACGCAAAGCGTTCATTTATGAACTGCTGACGCAAGAGTTTTGCAGCTGTGTAACTACCAAGGGGCTTTTCCAGTGTTGCAGGGGGGCAGAGGACATGGGGACATGGGTTCATCGCCAGGCTGATTGTCTTTCCCTGAGGTCCTCGTCCTCCTCCTCCTCCTCTTCTGTCTCCCCTCTCTCTTGAGGTGGACCAGCGGTCCCATCTGGCAATTGTTGTCCTCTTCTCATACATAGGTTATGCAACATGCAGCACATCACAATGAACTCAGTGACCTACTCAGGGTGGTATTGTAGGTTGCTTCCTGAGTGGTCCAGGCATCTGAAGCACTGCTTCAGCACTCCAATTATCTTTTCGATGATATTGCGAGTAGTGATATGGCTTTCGTTGTAGTGCTTCTTGGCTTCTGTCTGGGGCTTATGCAGGGGGGTCATGAGCCAGCTGGCAAGGCCATATCCTTTATCCCCCAGCATACAACCGTGACCTTGTGGCTCACTCTTAAACAGGTCAGACGCAGTGCTCTCACGCAAGATGTGCGCATCATGGATGCTCCCTGCAAAATTTGCATTTACTGCCATGCTTGTGGTCGATAACGAGCTGCACATTCAGGGAATGGAATCCCTTTTGGTTCTGAAACACCTCTGCATCCTGTAAAGATGCTCGCAGGGTGATGTGCGTACAGTCTTTGCTCCCTGCACTTTGGGAAAATTTGCTAATCGCGAGAAGCTCAAAGTCCTCTCAGTCTGTGCCTCCCTCGTCATAGGGAAGCTTATAAAGTCCATTTTTTGCATAAAGGGCTTCAGTCACCTGTCGAATGCAGCAATGTGTGGCATGCTGAGTGATACCGCAAATGTCGCCAGCTGAGGCCTGAAAGGAGCCCGATGCGAAGAAGGAATGTGCCGCAGTAAACTTAACCTCAACGGGCAGTGCAGTCCTGATGGTGCTGGTAGGCTGCATATCACCCTTAATTAGCTGGCATCTCTCACTGATGACCTCCTTTCGGAAGCACAGGCTCCAAAGGCACATGATATCGGACAAGTTCAAGTATGATCGCTTATCCCTGTAAATGTACTGGGTGTAATGTTTCCTCCTCCGCGGCAGTCTGCCATCTCTTTGATTGGGCACATAATGCTCTTCAATATACCTTCTCCCATCTCTATTCTGCAGCATGTGATTAGTGATCCATACTGGTTGAGAAATTGCAGGCTCCATCACTATAAATCGCTATAAATGACTTTAATTTGTCCTCAACAAATACAAATGTGACTAGATGATTGTCAAGAGTCAAAAAGCCCTTTAAAATCACTCACAAATTGCTTCTCCTCACAGCCTTTCACTACAGATCCTCCGAGTTAGAAACTGGTGTCCTTGGTGCCGTGTACTGCCGAGTTAAAGTCAGGTGATTGCAGCTTTTCTTCAGTGTCTTTTTCAGCCAGCGATCATTTTGGCAAATTGTGGGTCAAATGCCGAAAGTAGCGGTCGGCGATAATCTGGCGCTAATCGGGCGCAAGTTTCTATTATAAGCACCATTCTCTGTCTTGCACGAGGATGATGTAATATATATTTTAAAAAATAGACCGGGTGATGCAGTTCATTCATGTGTGCCGAAGGTTGGGTCGGCGATAAATAGGCTATAATCGGGCACTAGTTTCCACTTTTCATCAAATATGAGAGATAGCCTGCATCTCAGCTCTTATATGGGTGATAAATGGGCGATGTTGTGCCGAAAGTCGAGCCCTATGATTCTATGATTCAATGAAATAATGGCTTAGAAATCCCGGTCGGCTGCTTCCTGCGGGCAATCGGGTAAAAAAGTTAAAAAAGATGCGCACTTATCTGTTTCTGCTGCGCCCACGAGAGATCGCGGTCCTGAGGCCTCCACTCACTGCGCGTCGGAGCACGTACACGTCTGAATGTCTACAGGGCTAGAGCTGCAGTCACATGTTGCTGGGCAGTCAATCAAGGCAAATTATATACTCATTCATAATAATAGGAACTCCATGATTGAGAAACACCCCTAAACACCCAAAACACAAATAAAAAATAGAAAAAATACACCACATATTTTTGTTAATTTAAATTAAAATTAGTTATCTATTCTAAAAAAATGTTTTCCTGATTTTTTAAAACATTTTTTTAATTATGGTTTAAAATAAACTTACCATAGTGAGGAAGGTTTTTAACAATAAAATGTGTTTTTTAATGTTATTTTATTATGTTTTTGTGTATTTTAAAACTCTTAATTCTGTAAAAGTAGGCTATGCGCTTGCTTTTATCAGGCGCAAGAGTTTTCAGGACATCCGCTGGGCAAGATATGGGTAAATACCGCAATCTTGCCCATGTGAATGTCCTCGCTCCCAATAAGCAGATGATCTGTCAAGCTCCAGCTTGACAGATCGGAAATGTCAGTTTTCGGCGCATGCCTCATTGTGCGCTGAAAACCGGCTTTTGCGATGCCTTCCCGAGTCCCTACACACTCCATACGGACCCGGGAGGCCGGAATTTCAGGGCCATCCTGTTTTTGATATGTTGATTGAGGGAATAAATATTGGCCAGGACACCGGGGATAACTTCCCTGCTCTTCTTCAAAATTGTGCCATGGGATCTTTACATTCACCTGAGAGAGCAGACTAAGTTTAACATCTCATCTGAAAGACGGCACCTCCGACAGTGCAACATTCCCTCAGCGCTGCACTGGATTGCTAGCCTAGATTTTTGTGTTCAAGTCTCTGGATTGGGACTTGAATCCACAAACTTCTGACTCAGAGGCAATCATTATTGTCAATACCATGCACAATTTATCCCTTAATGTTATTGGGGTATAACACCTGGCGTTACTGGGGCCTGACAGTTCTGAGTACTGATTTGGTGAATTACTGTAGTAGAAAGCATAGATGTTCATGCGTGTTCACTGCCATTCTCAACTGTATTAAAGCTATTTAGTTTCTCAAGTGTTAAATGAGAATTCATACTCCATATGCTCTTCTTTTGCTATAAAGGGTTCCTTGAGGACAATCACTGGAGATTAGCATGCAGCATATTAACAACAAAGTGATTTCAAAAATTATATTATTTGAAAGGGACCTAATTGGGTGTCTGGTCCCAGATGAAGCGAAGGTACTGATGAAAGTAAATGAAGATGTTTACCCTGTGGTTTGCTGGGAGACCAGCTTTAAAGGTTGGGGGCGGGGAGGCTCGGAAATGAGGGGGTGGGGGAGAGCTGGGTGATCACACTTATTCATATCAAGGATCAGTGCGTGATAATGACGAGAAGACAGAAAATAAAAAGGACAGCTCTTTACATGGAGTCTTATTCAAGCTCCGATTTGCACTTAGTGTCTTTCAGCTACTTAGCTGTTGGGTTTCTGGAAGTGCACAGTTCAACATAAACGCAGCACCTTTTTTGGGATGTCTGGACACCATGGATTACAAGTTGGCAGCAGGGAAATACTCTGAAAATTCGCCCCAGCCCGGTGTTTGCTTGGAACTAATTGTTAGACTGTTCAAATTAAGGGCAGGTGTCTTTGTCCCCATGCACCAATAATAACTGACTGCAAAAGCTTCTATAGATATGTGTAAGGGGAGCTTGGGGTGTGGGTTCGAATCCACACTCCCCTTGGGTTCTGTACATGCGATTTATGAGGGTGGGTGAGTAACGAGGCACCAGACACAGAGGGTAAGAGTACAAAATGGCTAATGTTGTTTATTTAGAATAGCAAACACAAAGATAGAAGGCATAGGAAGAGGTCATAAAATGGCAGTAATGGCAAAATCTTATTCAACAACCCGAAAAATCTCGCAACAGGGAAGGGGAAAACAAGAGGTTAAAACACCCCACTCACACACAACCACACCTCCCACTCCCACCCTTCCTACCAATTCCTATCCTAAATTGAGTGTGTGAGGGGGTTTGGGCTACACTCACAATCCTATCAACTCCAGGGTTCTGTAGCACTTATTTCAGCTCAGGGTCCCTCTGGGGTGGGTTTTATGTTGTTGTTCGGTTTTCCTCTTCGAAATTCCGTCGGTTTCTTCTATCTGCCTCTCGGTTATCGTCAGACTACAGCTGTGAATCCAGGTTATTGAACCAGGTGTCCAGGTCTGCACAGCTCTGCGTGCTCCAGCCTGATGCTTCGGATATTCTCACCCTGTCCAGTGTGTTCAGGGCTAACAGCAGCACCTGCTGCCACTTACCAACCAGAGGTTGGCTCGTGGGTTTTTAGTCTCAGCCAAAATCAAAGTTTGCAAAACTCTCTCAGCTCCTTCTTGGTCCACAACTCCCTTTCTCCACAACTCTTTTTCTCTACAACTGCTTTTCTGGTGGTTCTGTGTCCTATATTTGTATTCAATTCAGTTCTGGTCTTTTCGCGCTCAAACCCAGTGGGTGGTCCATTGTGTAAGTTTGGGCGGGGAGATAGCTTTGAATATTTAATCAGAAGATGTCACAGGTACATGCAGGTGTGAGGACCAGAGTATTGTTTCAGTGCATATAGGTGCCTGAACGTCTGTGGGTCCTTTGTTATGGTCCTGGGAGTCAGTGGGCCATTCCTGCAGTGATTCATAGTTTTGATTCAGAGCTATTGTCCATATTAATTAGGTAGATAATGGCCCACATTCGCAGTTTGATTTGGGGGAGGAAGTCATTTTCAAACTGGGCTGGGGAGTCCTTATTAGTTGAAGATTTCCCCACTTCAGGCCCGACTCGACCCCTGATTGGCCTGCTGGAATGCACTTTTCCCCCATTGGCCAGTGCCTCGGTCTCGCTTGTGAGCCAGACTCCACAATGTCTGTATCCGCCCACACATTTTCCCAATCTGCTTTTACTTGACCAAAAATTTTCATTTAGTGTATGGAACGATCCCATGTTAGTTTTCTTGTCCTTACGGTGTTTCAAATGCGGCCGTGGATTTTCGAACCTTACAAATGTGAAGAGAAAAAGATTAGTGAAGACTAATGTAGGTCCCTTGCAGTCAGAATCAGGTGAATTCATAATGGGGAACAAGGAAATGGAAGATGAATTGAACAAATACTTTGGTTCTGTCTTCACGAAAAAAGACATGAATAACCTCCCGAAAATACTAGGGGACCGAGGGTCTAGCGAGAAGGAGGAGCTGAGGGAACTGAGGGAAATCCTTCATTTTCTAATATTCCATGGACTCTGGATCAGTTCCTATGGATTGGAGAGCAGCTAATGTAAGCTCATTTTTTTTTTAAAATGAGGGAGAGAGAAAACGGAATTATAGACTGGTTAGCCTGACATCGGTAGTGGGGAAAATGCTGGAATCAATTATTAAAGATGTAATAGCAGCGCATTTGGAAAGCAGTGGCAAGATCGGTCCAAGTCAGCATGGATTTATGAAAGGGAAATCATGCTTGACAAATCTTCTAGAATTTTTTGAGGATGTAACTAGTAGGAGAACCAGTGGATGTGGTGTATTTGGACTTTCAAAAGGCTTTTGACAAGATCCCACACAAGAGATTAGTGTGCAAAATTAAGGCACATAGTATTGGGGGTAATGTACTGACGTGGATAGAGAACTGGTTGGCAGACAGGAAGCAGAGAGTGGGAATAAACGTGTCCTTTTCAGAATGGCAGGCAGTGACTAGTGGGGTACAGCAAGGTTCAGTGCTGGGACCCCAGCTATTTACAATATATATTAATGATTTAGACAAAGGAATTGAATGTATTATCTCCAAGTTTGCAGATGACACAAGCTGGGTGGCAGTATGAGCTGTGAGGAGGATGCTAAAAGGCTGCAGGGTGACTTGGACAGGTGAAATGAGTGGGCAAATCCATGGCAGATGCAGTATAATGTGGATAAATGTGAGGCTATCCACTTTGGTGGTAAAAACAGGAAGGCAGATTATTATCTGAATGGTGACAGATTAGTAAAAGGGGAGGTGCAACAAGAGCTGGGTGTCATGGTACATCAGCCATTGAAAGTAGGCATGCATGTACAGCATGCAGTTAAGAAAGCAAATGGCATGTTGGCCTTCATAGAGAGGATTTGAGTATAGGAGCAGGGAGGTTGCACAGGGTCTTGGTGAGACCACACCTTGAGTATTGTGTGCAGTTTTGGTCTCCTAATCTGAGGAAGCACATTCTTGCTATAGAGTGAGTGCAGCGAAGGTTCACCAGACTAATTCCCGGGATGGCAGGACTGACATATGAAGAAAGATTGAATTGACTAGGCTTATATTCACTGGAATTTAGACAAATGAGAGGGAATCTCATAGAAACATATAAAATTCTGACGGGATTGGACAGGTTAGATGCAGGAAGAATGTTCCCGATGTTGGGGAAGTCCAGAACCAGGGGTCACTGTCTAAGGATAAGGGGTAAGCCATTTAGGACCGAGATGAGCAGAAACTTTTTCACCCAGAGCATTGTGAACTTATGGAGTTCTCTACTACAGAACGTTGTTGAGGCCAGTTCGTTGGATATATTCAAAAGGGAGTTAGATGTAGCCCTTATGGCTAAAGGAATCAAGGGGTATGGAGAGAAGGCAGGAGTGGGGTACTGAAGTTGCATGATCAACATGATCATATTGAATGGTGGTGCATGCTCAAAGGGACGAATAGCCTACTCCTGCACCTATTTTTATGTCTCTATGTTCCTATAACCAGGTTTAACACTGAGCTGTCACACATTAATAGACTACAGGTGTAGCCAATTAAGAAAAAAAAGAAATAATTATTGTGCTTCAGTCCTATGCTATCCAGACCACATAACTTCCTATTCAACCATGATACAGGAGATGTGTAGGTTGATCAGTGTCAGCTGTCAGGTTGTTTCTCCTTAAATGTCTGCCAAAGTCAATGAACTTCTATTGTCTTACAGGAAAGAAATGTTTAACTTACCAATCTAAAGCACAGATATTCTACAGTGCTGAAAATACACTATGCAGATATTAGTGCATAAATTCTTAACATGCCCATGTGCAATTCCTTTATCTGCTGTTGACCTGTTTATTTTAAATGAATTAATGGCCTGAATTGTAACCGGGAGGCAGGTTGGGGCGGGGAGGGTCGGAAACGAGGGGGACGGGGGAGAGCTGGGTGATCATCGGAGGGCTCATGTAAAGGGGGGGAGGGGGGAGCTGGGTGATCATCAGAGGGCAGGAGGAGCATCGTGGAGGTGAGGAGCGGCTGATTGGGAGGCCAGGAACAGCACGGGTGTGGTGCCAGGAGTGGCTGATCGGTGGGCTTAGAATAGCATGGGTGATGGAGGGATGGAGCAGCATGACATGGGGCTGGAGGAGTTCATGGCGTGGGAGAACAGCATGGCGGCGGGGGGGGGGGGAGTGAGAGACTCCGTGGGGGGGTGGGGGAGAGCGGCTAGTGGGAGGCCCTGCATGGTGGGTAATCAGGGCGCTGAGGGGGTAATCGGAGCATTTGCAGGGGACATCGGAGGCCTCAGGAGGGGGATATGGGGCCTCATTGGCGAGATTAGAGGCCTTGTGCGGGGGTTCTCTGATCGCTGGGGTGGATTAGGCCAGCTGTCTTCGCCTTCCATTAACTGGCGGGTTTCGTGAGGCCTGCAAAACCGGACCAGCTACAGTTAAATTTAAAATGGTGGTTAAATCTGAGACATGCCAGTCTAATTATAATATTTAAGTGGGCGAACCACCTCCTGTGAGTGGGTTGCTGCCTGCCTCTGTCCCGCTTCTGTTAAAATCGGAAGTGGGCCGGTTCTGGTCGAGATTCAGATTTTGAATATTTTAACTTCCCACCCGACCCCAACCCACCCGTTTTCTCGGTTTAAAAGTCCCCCCATTGTCTCCATTATAGAAGCATGGAAATCGATTCTGAACAACATCAACAACAACTTTTACTTATATAGCACCTTTAACATTGGAAAACACCCCAAGGAGCTTCACAGGAGTGTTATGAGGCAAAACATTTGACACCAAGCCACATGAGGAGAAATTAGGGCAGGTGACTTGGTCAAACAGGTAGGTTTTAAGAAGCGCCTTAAAGGAGGAAAGATAGGTCGAGAGGCGAAGTGGTTTAGGCAGACAATTCCAGAGCTTATGGCCTAGGCAACAGAAGGCACGGCCACCAATGGTTGAACGATTATAATTAGGGATGCTCAAGAGGGTAGAATCTCGGGGGTTGTGGGGCTGGAGGAGATTACAGAGATAAGGAGGGGTGAGGCCATGGAGGGATTTGAAAATAAGGATGAGAACTTAGAAATTGAGGTGTTGCTTAACCGGGATCCAATGTAGGTCAGCGAGCACAGGGGTGATGGGTGAACGGGACTTGGTGCGAGTTAGGCCATGGGCAGCCGAGTTTTGGATGACCTCAACTTTACGTAGGGTAGAACGTAGGAGTGCGTTGGAATAGCCATGTCTAGAGGTAACAAAGGCATGGATGAGGGCTTCAGCAGCAGATGAACTGAGGCAAATGCAGAGATGGGCAATGTTACGGAGTTGGAAATAGGCAGTCTTAGTTATGTGGCAGCTTTATGGTTGAAAGCTCATTTCAGTGTCAAATATGACACCAAGATTGTGTTAACCATTTGTACACTAATATTTACACAGTGCAATTTCAAGTTTAACTTCACGCTAGAAAGAACGAAGGTTTACAAATAGAGAAGACGTCAATCAGTACTCTGACTTTTCAAGGAGATCAGAATCCATTTTGAACTCATTTTGGAACAGTGACGGTGGTGGGAATACAGTATTCAACTTATAAGGCTGGCTGTGAAAAACAGCTGTACTGTTCTTGATTTAAAATACTTTCTAATGAATTAACATGGCAGAAATACTTAACAACAACAACAACTTTATTTTATTATAGCGCCTTTAATATAGTAAAATGTCCCAAGATGCTTCACAGGAGCGTTATCAAACTAATTTTGACACCGATCCAAATAAGGATATATTAGGACAGGTGACCAAAAGCTTGGTCAAAGAAATTGGATTTAAGGAGCATTTTGAAGGAGGAGAAATAGAAAGCTTTAGGGAGGGAAGTCCAGAACCTTGGTAGCTGAAGGCACAGCTGACAATGGTGAAGCGAAGGGGATGCACAAAGGATGATGTTGTCATTTACAGTACTGAGAGTGCAGAACATCCCAAATAGTTACATTGGATAGTAATTTAAAAAAATCTATATCTTATTTTTATGATACTATTCTTCAAGCTATCACTCTATTAAGAAACTTACTTGTAATAGTCTCCAAGCCAAGTAACATAGGAGACACCACGAATAATTTTCATCTTCACTTCTGGGACAGGAAATCAGTGAGGTGAATCACTCACCTGTTAATGAAACGATTTTCATTCCCAAGCGGTTTACTTTCGAAGCATGAAGGTGAAAATTACCTTCATTCCTCCCCAAATTTAAAATTGCAATGCCTTATCGTATATCATTAAGAGCTCAATAGACTCATGAAATGTAGTATTGCAAAAAACATTTTTCTATCCAGCCTCTATGACAATACACATCATTTTATTGTAACTATGAATGGTTTTGCAATTAACGCCTCCCTCCCCTAAAGAGCTGAACTTCATATCATTGGAGAAAAGAATCTGAAGGGAGGAACATGATTCAGGTCTTTAAAATGCTGAAAAGCCTCACGTAGATGTAACCGGGCTATTTACCATAAAAGACAATGGCAGAAGTACAGCCACGGGCACAAGATGAACAAGCCGTAAGCATATTGTACAATTGTGACAAAATCCATCTCATGGTGGCTGAGAGATTTGAGAGACAGATTGGGCCCAAGTTTCCACATGATTTGCGCCTGATTTTTAGGAGCAACTGGTAGAGAACGGACTATCTTAGAAATCGCAATTCTCCACATTTTTTTTTCTGCAGTTCTAGTCAGTTAGAACAGTTTCACTTTGGAACAGAATTTTTTCTTCAAAAGGGGGCGTGTCCGGCCACTGACGCCTGATTTCAAAGTTTCCACAGTGAAAACGTACTCCAAATTAACTTAGAATGGAGCAAGTGAAGATTTTTGTAGAACTGAAAAAACCTGTTCTACGCATTAAAAAATCAGGCGCAGGTTACAAATTAGGCGTCCGGAACGAGGTGGAGGGGGGGGGGGGAGGGTGGAAGGGAAGTCATTAAATTCTATAATAAATCCTTATTTATACTTATACAAATATTATACAAATAAATCCAACCTGAATAAAAATTTATAAGCAAAGAAAAGATTAAATAAACCATCTTCCTACCTGTGTGAAAGTGCTTCAGCCAGGGAGAATGCTGCAGGAAGCCTCACAAGTTGAGGCAGCCGTTTGTTCCCGACGGCAGTGGGGGGAGGCCATCGGAAAACGGCTGCCTCAACTTTCTGAGGCTTCCTGCAGCCTTCTCACTGCTGCAAGAAGCCTCAGTGCTCATCATGGAACGGCAATGTGCTTTTATTAAAAAATGTTCAAAAATTAAACAGCTACAAAGAACTACAAAAATGGCCGAGTGCCAATGTTTCCTTCACACTGCGCGTGTGCGAACGCTCCAACGCACACGCACAGGGTTGCCGGCAGGAAAAAAATTAATTTAAATGGTACCCGCCCCCTCCTGCGCCAAGCAGACATGGAGCTGCAGGGCTCTCCAGAATCGCGCGTTTTTTTTCTGGCGCCGTTTTCGGCGCGAAAAATGGGCGCCCAGCTTGGAGGGGTGCCCGTTTTGTACCGTGTGGAAACTTGGGGCCATAGTGCTGGCACTTTCAGAGAGAGCTGTTCGGGAAGACATGGCCATCCCAAATAAAGGGAGATCACATTGACTCAATTGATTTTGTTGCAGAAGTGAGCAGTTAATCACTGCCAGATGCGTGAATTGAACTAGTAGTGAAATGCCAGTTGATTTTCAAAATAACATAAGTAATAATTTCAATTACAGATCATTAACTGACTGCACCTTGATAATATTGAAGGAAGCAGAAAAATGGCAATCATTGAATAATTCATTTAGCAGAGAAGTAAACCAGCCATACTCATGAACATGATCAATATGAAAACAGTAGTGGCACCTTCCAATCAATTCCAGTTAATTCACAATATCTTTGCTTTATTCATAAAGCACTCCTTAATTTTCACCCCACTTCATTTTCAGCATTGCTGCAACTAAATGATGTGCTTCACCGAGGATCCGCAATGACATCTTTGTCCCGAGTACTCTGACAGAGACATAATTAGGATCAGATGAAATTTCCAAGGCTTGATGAGGCAATGCTATCTTGTGATTGTTACAGATTTTGTCTATTCACATCCCCAGATGGAAATATCAAAATCCCGTAGATTGTTTCCAAATCTGTACTCCATGCCTTACTTTGTGAGGCTGGACCAAAAGCCTTGTATTCTCACTTATCTTCTGCTTTAAGTTAGAACATTTTGTGTGAATTCAGCAGGTGACTGCAAATTTTAGAGCAAGTACTACATAAACAATCCAGTTGACCTGAAAGTTGTCACCTTGTTACAAATGTAGATCAGTCTCTGGAAATTGGTACATTATGGTAGTGACCTTCAGATATTTGTGCCCTGATGTTCGCTGCCTCTCATTCCACTCATTCATCCTCTACGCTCACTTCAGTCTATGAGGGACAGAAATTAGTGCATCTGATGTCCAACTGGCTTTCTATACAGCATCAGATATGCCTGGATCACATCAAGGTCTACTAGGACAAAACCACGCCAGAATTATCCTGGAGAGCAAAGATAGTCCCCGGCTTCCTTTCTCCACTACCACCCATCTCTTTAAATCCCCTCGCCCATGACCCTCCTCCCTCACTATCAACATCAACTGCAAAGAGCTCATGGACTTCTTTGTCACCAAGCTGGAGACTATCTGTTCTGCTGCCTCTGCTGTTTTCCGATGTCCTCCATGATCACTAAGCCAAACATTCCCTCCTCCATGCCCCTAGGCCAACCCATCCTAGCGGTGAATTGCAGGTGATTCTCTGAATATGAATTGATAGGTAAGAGTGGAACCAGACAAGGGGCACTCAGATTGCAGACAGTCAGAACACACACAGTCAGTCAAAACACACAAAGTCAGTCAGAACACACATAGAGTCAGGACATACACAGTCAGAACACACACAGTTAGAACACGAACAGATAGTCAGAACACAGTCAGTCAGAACACACAGACAGTCAGAAAATACACAGTCAGAACACACACAGTGAGTCAGAACACACACAGTCAGCTAGAACACACAGAGTCAGTCAGAGCACACACATTCAGTCAGATGCACAGTAGTCAGTCAGAACACACACAGTAAGAACACACAGACAGTCAGAAAATACACAGTCAGAACACACACAGTGAGTCAGAACACACACAGTCAGCTAGAACACACATAGTCAGTCAGAACACACACAGTCAGTCAGAACATACACAGTCAGAACACACACAGTCAGCTAGAATACACAGAGTCTGAACACACAGATTCAGAAAAAACAGTCAGCCAGAACACACATAGTCAGTCAGAACACACAGTCAGTCAGAACATACACAGTAAAAACACACACAGTCAGTCAGAACACATGCAGTCAGCTTGAACACACACAGTCAGAACACAGCAAATCAGAACAAACAGACAGTCAGAAAATACACAGTCAGAACACACACAGTTAGAACACGAACAGATAGTCAGAACACATACAGTCGAAACACACACACTAAGTAAGAACACACACACATTCAGTTAGAACACACACAGTCAGAACACAGCAAATCAGTCAGATCACACACAGTCAGTTATGACACAAAGTCAGTCGGAACAAACAGTCAAGACACAGACAGTCAGAACACAAACAGTCTGCCAGAACACACAGTCAATCAGAACACACATAGCGTTTGAAGTCACACAGTCAGTCAAAACACACACAGTCAGTCAAAACACACAGTCATTCAGGACACACAAGCAGCCAGAACGCACACAGTTCATCTGAACACACAGTTAGTCAGAACACACACAGTCAGTCAAAACACACACAGTCAGTCAGAACATGCACAGTCACAACACGCAATCAGTCAGAACATACTTAGTCAGAACACACATAGTTAATCAGAACACACTGTCAGTTAGAACACACACGGTCAGAATACAAACACACTCAGTTAAAACATACACACAGTCAGCCAGACATACACAGTCAGAACACACACACAGTCAGTCAGAACACACAGATTCAGAAAACACACAGTCAGTCAGAACACACAGAGTCAGCCAGAACACACAGTCAGAACACACACACACACTCAGTCAGAAAACACAAAGGCAGCACACAGCAAATCAGTCAGATCACACACGCAGGCAGAACACACACAGTCAGTTAGAACACAAAGTCAGTCAGAACACGCACTGTCAGTCAGAACACACACAGTTGGGGAAGAGTTAAACTAATATGCAGGGAGACAGAGGGAAGTAAAATGGGAGCAGAAGCAAAAGATAGAAAGGAGAATAGTAAAAGTGGAGGGCAGAGAAACCCAAGGCAAAAATCAGAAAGGGCCACATTATAGCAAAATTCTAAAGGGACAAAGTGTGTTAAAAAGACAAGCCTGAAGACTATGTGCCTCAATGCGAGGAGTATTCGTAATAAGGTGGATGAATTAACTACGCAGGCAGCTATTAATGAATATGATATAATTGGGATTACGGAGACATGGCTCCAGGGTGACGAAGGCTGGGAACTCAACGTCCAGGGGTATTCAACATTCAGGAAGGATAAACAGAAAGGAAAAGGAGGTGGGGTAGCGTTGCTGGTTAAGCAATAGTAACGAAGGACATTAGCTTGGATGCAATGAAATCTATATGGGTAGAGCTGCAGAATATCAAAGGGCAGAAAACACTAGTGGGAGTTGTGTACAGACCACCAAACAGTAGTAGTGAGGTTGGGGACAGCATCAAACAAGAAATTAGGGATGCGTGCAATAAAGGTACAGCAGTTGTCATGGGCACTTTAATCAACATATTGACTGGGCTAACTAAACTGGTAGCAATATGGTGGAGGAAGATTTCTTGGAGTGTATTAGGGATGGTTTTCCAGACCAATATGTCGAGGAAGCAACTAGAGGGCTGGCCATCCTAAACTGGGTGATGTGTAATGAGAAAGGACTAATTAGCAATCTAGTTGTGCGAGGCCCCTTGGGTAAGAGTGACCATAATATGGTAGAATTCCTTATTAAGATGGAGAGTGACACAGTTAATTCAGAGACTAAGGTCCTGAACTTAAGGAAAGATAACTTCGATGGTATGAGACGTGAATTGGCTAGAATAGACTGGCGAATGATACTTAAAGTGTTGACGGTGGATAGGCAATGGCAGACATTTAAATATCACATGGATGAACTTCAACAATTGTACATCCCTGCCTGGAGTAAAAATAAAATGGGGAAGCTCAACCATGGCTAACAAGGAAATTAAGGATAGTGTTAGATTCAAGGAAGAGGCATATAAATTGGCCAGAAAAAGCAGCAAACCTGAGGACTGAGAGAAATTTAGAATTCAGCAGAGGAGGACAAAGGGTTTAATTAGGAGGGGGACAATAGATTATGAGAGGAAGCTTGCTGGGAACATAAAAACTGACTGCAAAAGCTTCTATAGATATGTGAAGAGAAAAAGATTAGTGAAGACAAACGTAGGTCCCTTGCAGTCAGAATCAGGTGAATTTATAATGGGGAACAAAGAAATGGCAGACCAATTGAAAAAATACTTTGGTTCTGTCTTCATGAAGGAAGACACAAATAACCTGCCGGAAATACTAGGGGACCGAGGGTCTTGCGAGAAGGAGGAACTGAAGGAAATCCTTATTGTCAGGAAATTGTGTTAGGGAAATTGATGGGATTGAAGGCCGATAAATCCCCAGGTCCTGATCGTCTGCATCGTAGAGTAATTAAGGAAGTGGCCATAGAAATAGTGGATGCATTGGTGATCATTTTCCAACAGTCTATCGGCTCTGGAGCAGCTCCTATGGACTGGAGGGTAGCTAATGTAACACCACTTTTTAAAAAAGGAGGGAGAGAGAAAACAGGTAATTATGACCGGTTAGCCTGACATCAGTAGTGGGGAAAATGTTGGAATCAATTATTAAAGATGAAATAGCAGCGAATTTGGAAAGCAGTGATAGGATCGGTCCAAGTCAGCATGGATTTATGAAAGGGAAATCATGCTTGACAAATCTTCTAGAATTTTTTGAGGATGTAACAAGAATGGGCAAGGAAGAACCAGTGGACCGAGATGAGGCGAAACTTCTTCACTCAGAGAGTTGTTAACCTGTGAAATCTCTTCCGCAGAGCGTTTGGGTAGAACTGTTGATGTCAGTTCATTAGATATATTCCAGAGGGAGTTAGATATGGCACTAATGGCAAAAGGGATCAAGGGGTATGGAGAGAAAGCAGGAAATGGGTACTGAGGTGAATGATCAGCCATGATTTATTGAATGGCAGTGCAGGCTCGAAGGGCCGAATGGCCTACTCTTGCACCTATTTTCTATGTTTCTATGTTTCTATCACACACGTAGTCAGAACACACACAGTCAGTAAGAACACAAAGTCAGTCAGAACACACAAAGTCTGTCAGAGAGCACAAAATCAGTCAAAACACACACAGTCTGACAGAACACACACAATCAGCCACAACACACAGTCTGCCAGTACACACACAGTCAGTCAAAACACACATAGAGTCAGAAGACACACAGTCAGAAGACACACAGTCAGTCAGAACACAAACAGACAGTCGGAACAAAAATAGTCAGTCAGAAGACAGTCAGGCAGAGTACACATACAGTCAGAACACACACAGTCTGTAGGAAAATACAGTCAGACACACCATCAGTCAGAACACACAAACAGTCGGAACACACACAGTTAGTCTGAACACACACAGTCAGTCAGACCACACACACTAAGTCAGAAAACACACGCAGTTAGAACACACAAAGTGAGTCAGAACACACATCGTCAGTCAGGTGCATACAGGCAGTCAGAAAACACAGTCAGTCTGAATACACACAGTGAGAACAAATGTCAGTCAGAACACACACTGTCAGTCACAACACGCAGTCAGACAGTCCACACACAGTCAGAATACACATAGTGTGTCAGAACACACACAGACAGTCAGAATACACACAGTGACTCAGAAAACACATGATCAATCAGAACACACAATTTCAGTCAGAACATACACAGTCAGAACACACACAGTCAGCCAGGACACACATGGTCAGTCAGATGCACACAGTCAGTCAGAACACACACATTCAGAACTCACATAGTGAGTCAGAACACACAGACAGTCAGAACACACACAGTGAGTCATAGAAACATAGAAACATAGAAAATAGGTGCAGGAGTAGGCCATTCGGCCCTTCGAGCCTGCATCATGCCTAATCACTCACCTCAGTACCTCTTTCCTGCTTTCTCTCCATACCCCTTGATCCTTTAGCCATAAGGGCCACATCTAACTCCCTCTTGAATATATCCAACAAACTGGCATCAACAACTCTCTGCAGTAGGGAATTCCACAGGTTAACAACTCTCTGAGTGAAGAAGTTTCTCCTCATCTCAGTCCTAAATGGCTTACCCCTTATCCTTAGACTGTGTCCCCTGGTTCTGGACTTCCCCAACATTGGGAACATTCTTTCTGCATCTATCCTGTCCAGTCCCGACAGAATTTTATATGTTTCTATGAGATCCCCTCTCATCCTTCTAAACTCCAGTGAATAATGGTCCAGTCGATCCAGTCTCTCCTCATATCTCAGTCCAGCCATCCAGGGAATCAGCCTGGTGAACCTTCGCTGCACTCCCTCAATAGCAAGAACGTCCTTCCCCAGATTAGGAGACCAAAACTGAACACAATATTTCAGGTGAGGCCTCACCAAGGCCCTATACAACTGCAGGATGACCTCCCTGCTCCTATATTCAAAACCCCTAGCTATGAAGGGCAACGTACCATTTGCCTTCTTCACCGTCTGCTGTTCCTACATGCCAACTTTCAATGACTGATGTACCATGAAACCCCAGGTTTTGTTGCACCTCCCCTTTTCCTAATCTGCTGCCATTCAGATAATATTCTGCCTTCGTGTTTTTGCCTCCAAAGTTGATAACCTCACATTTATCCATATTATACTGCATCTGCCATGCATTTGCCCACTCACCTAACCTGTCCAAGTCACCCTGCAGCCTGTTACCATCCTCCTCACAGCTCACACCACCACTCAGTTTAGTGTCATCTGTAAACTTGGAGATATTACACTCAATTCCTTCACCTAAATCATTAATGTATATTGTAAAGAGCTGGGGTCCCAGCACTGAGCCCTGCGGCACCCCACCAGTTACTGCCTGTCATTCTGAAAAGGGCCCATTTATCCCGACTTTCTGCTTTCTGTCTGCCAACCAGTTCTCTATCCATGTCAGTACATTAGCCCAAATACCATGTGCTTTAATTTTGCACACCAATCTCTTGTGTGGGACCTTGTCAAAAGCCTTTTAAAAGTCCAAACACACCACATCCATGGTTCTCCCTTGTCCACTCTGCCAATTACATCTTCAAAAAATTCCAGAAGATTTGCCAAGCAGGTTTTCCCTTTCATACATCCTGTCACTACTTTCCAAATGCGCTGGTATTTCATCTTTAATAATTGTTTCCAACATTTTCCCCACTACTGATGTCAGGATAAGCAGTCTATAATTACCCGTTTTCTCTCTCCCTCCTTTTTTAAAAAGTGGTGTTACATTAGCTACTCTCCAGTCCATTGGAAATGATCCAGATTCGATAGACTGTTGGAAAATGATCACCAATGTATCCACTATTTCTAGGGCCACTTCCTTAAATACTCTGGGATGCAGACTATCAGGCCCCAGGGATTTATCGGCCTTCAATCCCATCAATTTCTCTAACATAATTTCCCGCTTTATAAGGATTTCCTTCAGTTCCTCATTCTCCCTAGACCCTCGGTCCCTGAGTACTCCCGGAAGGTTATTTGTGTCTTCCTTCGTGAAGACAGAATCAAAGTATTTGTTCAACTGGTTTGCCATTTCTTTGTTCCCCATTATAAATTCACCTGTATCTGACTGCAAGGGATCTACGTTTGTCTTCACTAATCTTTTTCTCTTCACATATCTATAGAAGCTTTTGCAGTCAGTTTTTACGTTCCCGGCAAGCTTCCTCTCATACTCTATTTTCCCCCTCCAAACTAAACCCTTTGTCCTCCTCTGCTGAATTCTAAATTTCTCCCAGTCCTCAGGTTTGCTGCTTTTTCTGGCCAATTTATATGCCTCTTCCTTGGATTTAACACTGTCCTTAATTTCCCTTGTTAGCTACAGTTGAGCCACCTTTCCCGTTTTATTTTTACTCCAAACAGGGATGTACAATTGTTGAAGTTCATCGATGTGATCTTTAAATGTTTGCCATTGCCTTTCCACTGTCAACCCTCTAAGTATCATTTGCCAGTCTATTCTAGACAATTCACATCTCATACCATCGAAGTTACCTTTCCTTAAGTTCAGGACCCTAGTGTCTGAATTAACTGTGTCACTCTCCATCTTAATAAGGAATTCTACCATATTATGGTCACTCTTCCCCAAGGGGCCTCACACAACAAGATTGCTAATTAGTCCTTTCTCATTTCACATCACCCAGTCTAGGATGGCCAGCCCTCTAGTTGGTTCCTCGACATATTGGTCCAGAAAACCATCCCTAATACACTCCAGGAAATCCTCCTCCATCGTGTTGCTACCAGTTTGGTTAGCCCAATCTATATGCAGATTAATGTCGCCCATGATAACTGCTGTACCTTTATTGCACGCATCCCTAATTTCTTGTTTGATACAGTCTCCAACATCACTACTACTGTTTCGTGGTCTGTACACAACTCCCACTAGTGTTTTCTGCCCTTTGGTATTCCACAGCTCCACCCATACAGATTCCACATCATCCAAGCTAATGTCCTTCCTTAATATTGCATTAATTTTTTCTTTAAAAAGAAAAGTCACCCCACCTTCTTTTCCTTTCTGTCTATCCTTCCTGAATGTTGAATACCCCTGGATGTTGAGTTCCCAGCCTTGGTCACCCTGGAGCCATGTCTCCGTGATGCCAATTATATCATGTTCATTAATTGCTGCCTGTACAGTTAATTCGTCCATCTTATTATGAATACTCCCCACATTGAGGCACGGAGCCTTCAGGCTTATCTTTTTAATACCCTTTGCCCTTTTAGAATTTTGCTTCAATGTGGCCCTTTTTGATTTTTGCCTTGGGTTTCTCTGCCCTCCACTTTTACTTTCTATCTTTTGCTTCTACCCCTATTTTACTTCCCTCTGTCTCCCTGCATAGGTTCCCATCCCCCTAACCAACAGCACTGGCAAACACTTCCCCTAGGACATTGGTTCCAGTCCTGCCCAGGTGCAGATTGTCCGGTTTGTACTGGTCCCACCTCCCGCAGAACTGGTTCCAATGTCCCAGGAATTTGAATCCCTCCCTTCTGCACCACTCCTCAAGCCACATATTCATCTGAGCTATCCTGGGCTTCCTACTCTGACTAATATGTGGCACTGGTAGCAATCCTGAGAATACTACCTTTGAGGTCCTAGTTTTTAATTTAACTCCTAGCTCCCTTAATTCAGCTTGTCGGACCTCATCCCATTTTTTACCTATATCGTTGGTACCAATGTGCACCACGACAACTGACTGTTCACCCTCCCTTTTCAAAATATCCTGCATCCATTCCGAGACATCCTTGACCCTTGCACCAGGGAGGCAACATACCATCCTGGAATCTCAATTGCGGCTGCAGAAATGTCTATCTATTCACCTCACAATAGAATCCCCTACCGCTATAGCTCTCCCACTCTTTTTCCTCCCCCCTTGTGCAGCAGAGCCACCCACGGTGCCATGAACTTGGCTGCTGCTGCTCTCCTCTGATGAGTCATCCCCCTCAACAGTACCCAAAGCGGTGTATCTGTTTTGCAGGGCGATGACCGCAGGAGACTCCTGCACTACCTTCCTTCCACTGCTCTTCCTGTTGGTCACCCATCCCCTATCTGGTTGTGTACCTTTTACCTGCAGTGTGGACAACTCACTAAACACACACAGTCAGTCAGAACACTCATCGTCACTCAGAACACCCACAGTCAGTTAGAACACAATATCCGTAAGATGACACACAGTCAGTCAAAACACACAGAGTCAATCAGACCAAACACAGTCAGAACACACATAGTCAGTCTGAACATACACAGTCAGTCAGATTACACACACTAAGTCAGAAAACACATGTAGTCAGAAAACACAAAGTGAGTCAGAACACACATGGTCAGTCAGATGCACACAGGCAGTCAGAACACACACAGTCAGACAGAATACACAGAATTAGAACAAACGTCAGTCGGAACACACAGTCAGTCATAACATGCTGTCAGGCAGTCCACAAACAGTCAGAACACACACAGTGAATCAGAACACACACTGACAGTCAGAACACACACAGTGACTCAGAACACACATGGACAGTTAGAACATACACACTCAGTCAGAATAGTAGTAATGAGGATGGGGACAGCATCAAACAAGAAATTAGGGATGCATGCAATAAAGGTACAGCAGTTATCACGGGCGACTTGAAACTACATATTGACTGGGCTAACCAAACTGGTAGCAATCCAGTGGAGGAGGATTTCCTGGAGTGTATTAGGGATGATTTTCTTGACCAATATGTCGAGGAACCAACTAGAGGGCTGGCCATCCTAGACTGGATGATGTGTAATGAGAAAGGACTAATTAACAATCTTCTTGGGGAAGAGTGACCATAAAATGGTAGAATTCTTTATTAGGATGGAGAGTGACACAGTTAATTCAGAGACGTGGGGAAAGGTAACTTCGATGGGGTATGAGACGTGAATTGGCTAGAATAGACAGGAGAGTGATACTTAAAGGGTTGACGGTGGATAAGCAATGGCATACATTTAAAGATCACATGGATGAACTACAACAATTGCACATCCCTGTTAGGAGTAAAAACAAAACGGGGAAGGTGGCTCAACCGTGGCTAACAAGAGGAAATTAGGGATAGTGTTAAATCCAAGGAAGAGGCATATAAATTGGCCAGAAAAAGCAGCAAACCTGAGGACTGACAGAATTTTGTAATACAGCAGAGGAGGAGGGAAATAGAGTATGAGAGGAAGCTTGCTGGGAACATAAAAACTGACTGCAAAAGCTTCTATAGTTATGTGAAGAGAAAAAGATTCGTGAAGACAAACGTAGGTTCCTTGCAGTCAGATTCAGGTGAATTTATAATGTGGAACAAAGAAATGGTGGATCAGTTTAAAAAATACTTTGGTTCTGTTTTCACGAAGGAAGACACAAATAACCTTCCGGCAATACTAGGGGACCGAGGGTCTAGTGACAAGGAGTAACTGAAGGATATCCTTATAAAGCGGGAAATTGTGTTAGGGAAATTGATGGGATTGAAGGCCAATAAATTCTCGGGGACTGACAGTCTGTATCCCAGCGTACTTAAGGAAGTGGCCATAGAAATAGTGGATGCATTGGTGATCATTTTCCAACAGTCTATCGACTCTGGATCATTTCCTATGGACTGGAGGGTAGCTAATGTAACATCACTGATTAAAAAAGGAGGGAGAGAGAAAAAGGGTAATTATAGACCAGTTAACCTGACATCAGTAGTGGGGAAAATGTTGGAATCAATTATTAAAGATGAAATAGCAGCGCATTTGGAAAGCAGTGACAGGATCGGTCCAAGTCAGCATGGATTTATGAAAGGGAAATCATGCTTGACAAATCTTCTGGAATCTTTTGAGGATGTAACTAGTAGAGTGGACAAGGGAGAACCTGTAGATGTGGTGTATTTGGACATTCAAAAGGCTTTTGACAAGGTCCCACACAAGAGATTGGAGTGCAAAATCAAAGCACGTGGTATTGGGGGTAATGTACTGACATGGATGGAGAACTGGTTTGCAGACAGGAATCAAAGAGTCAAGATAAAAGGGTCCTTTTCAGAATGGCAGGTAGTGACTAGTGGAATGCGCAGGCTCAGTGCTGGGACCCCAGCTCTTTACAATATACATCAATGATTTAGATGAAGGAATTGAGTGTAATATCTCCAAGTTTGCAGATGACACTAAACTGGGTGGCAGTGTGAGCTGTGAGGGGGATGCTAAAAGGCTGCAGGGTGGGCAAATGCATGGCAGACGTAGTATAATGTGGATAAATGTGAGGTTATCCACTTTGTGGGAAAAAACATGAAGGCAGAATATTATCTGAATGGCGGCTGATTAGGAAAGGTGGCGGTGCAACGAGACCTGGGTGTCATGGTACATCAGTTATTGAAAGTTGGCATGCAGGTACAGCAGGTGATGAAGAAGTCAATTGGTATGTTGGCCTTCATAGCTAGGGTATTTGAGTATCGGAGCAGGGAGATCTTATTGCAGTTGTACAGGGCCTTGGTGAGGCCTCATCTGGAGTTTTGTGTTCAGTTTTGGTCTCCTAATCTGAGGAAGGACATTCTTGCTTTTGAGGGAGTGCAGCGAAGGTTCACCAGACTGTTTCCCGGGATGGCGGGACTGACATATGAGGAGAGACTGGATCAACTGGGCCTTTATACACTGGAGTTTAGAAGGATGAGAGGGGATCTCATAGAAACTTATAAGATTTTGACGGGACTGAACAGGTTAGGTGCGGGAAGAATGTTCCGATGATGGGGAAGTCCAGAACCAGAGGACATAGTTTTAGGATAAGGGGTAGGCTATTTAGGACTGAGATGAGGAGAAAATTCTTCACTCAGAGAGTTGTTAACCTGTGGAATTCCTTACCGCAGAGAGTTGTTGATGCCGGTTCATTGGATATATTCAAGTGGGAGTTAGATATGGCCCTTATGGCTCAAGGGATCAAGGGGTATGGAGAGAAAGCAGGAAAGAGGTACTGAGGGAATGATCAGCCATGATCATTAAGAATGATGGTGGAGGCTCGAAGGGTCGAATGGCCTACTCCTGCAACTATTTTCTATGTTTCTATGTTTCTATGTTAATACACACTGTCAGAACGCACACAGTCAGTCAGAACATACACAGTCAGTCAGAACACACAGTCAGCAGACAGCAAATCAGTCAGATCACACAAGCAGCCAGAACACACACAGTCAGTTAGAACACAAAGTCTGTCAGAACATACACAGTTAGAACTCACACTGTCATTCAGAACACACACAATTAGAACACACACACTAAGTTCGAACAGACACACAGTCAGTCAGAACATGCACAGTCAGAACACACACACTGTCATTCAGAACATGCACAGTCAGAACACACACACACACATTCAGTCAGAACACACACAGTCAGCTAGAACATACACAATCAGAACACACAGAGTCAGAAAACACACATGCAGTCAGAACATGCACAGTCAGTTAGAAGACAAAGTCAGTCAGAACACACACTGCCAGTCAGAACACTCACAATTAGAACACAAACAGTCTGCCAGAGCATACACAGTCAGTGAGAGCACACATCGAGTCAGAAGACACACAGTCAGTCAGAAGACACACTGTTAGTCAAAACACACACAGTCTGAAAGAACACATAGTCAGAACACAAACAGACAGTCGGAACACAAACACAGTCAGAGCACACAGTCAGGCAGAATGCACAAAAAATCAGAACACACACACAGTCAGTAAGATCACACACAGTCAGTCAAAACACACACCGTCAGTCAGAACACACAAATAGTCAGAAAACATAAGCAGTCTGAACGTACACAGTCAGTCAGAAAACACAGAGTCAGAACAAATGTCAGTCAGAACACACAGTCAGTCACAACACGCAGTCAGGCAGTCAACACAGAGTCAGAACACACACTGTCGGAACATACACAGTCAGAACACACAGAGTCAGCCAGAACACACAGTCAGTCAAAACATGAACAGTCAGAATACACACACACGCTAAGTCAGAAAACACACAGTCAGTCAGAACAGACACAGTCAGCACACATCAAATCTGTCAGATCACACATGCAGTCAGAACACACACAGTCAATTAGAACACAAAGTCGGTCAGAACACACAGTCAGTTGGAACAAACAAAATCAGTCAGAACACACATAGTCAGAACACAAACAGATAGTCGGAACACAAACAGCCAGTCAGAAGACACAGTCAGGCCGAACGCAGATAGATTCAGAATATACACAGTCAGTAAGATGACACACAGTCAGTCAGAACACACACCGTCAGTCAGAACACACAAACAGTCAGAACACACAAACCAGACAGAATACGCAGAGTTAAAACAAACGTCAGTCAGAACACACACTGTCAGTCACAACACGCAGTCAGACAGTCCACACACAATCACAAAATGCTGTTAGGCAGTCCACACAGTCAGAATACATACAGTGTGTCAGAACACTCACAGACAGTCACAACACACACAGTGACTCAGAACATACATGGTCAATCAGAACACACACATTGAGTTAAAACACACACAGTCAGAACATACACAGTCAGTCAGAACACACACAGTCAGAACACACACAGTGAGTCAGAACACACAGAGACAGTCAGAACACACACAGTGAGTCATAGAAACATAGAAAATTTGTGCAGGATTAGGCCATTCGGCTCTTCGAGCCTGTACCACCATTCAATAAGATCATAGCTGATTATTCACCTCAGTACCCCTGTCCTGCTTTCTCTCCATACCCTTTGATCCCTTTAGCCGTAAGGGTGACATCTAACTCCCTCTTGAATATATCCAACAAACTGGCATCAACAACTCTCTGCAGTAGGGAATTCCACAGGTTAACAACTCTCTGAGTGAAGAAGTTTCTCCTCATTTCAGTCCTAAATGGCTTACCCCTTATCCTTAGACTGTGTCCCCTGGTTCTGGACTTCCCCAACATCGGGAACATTCCTCCTGCATCTAACCTGTCCAGTCCCGTCACAATTTTATATGTTTCTATGAGATCCCCTCTCATCCTTCTAAACTCCAGTGAATAAAGGCCCAGTCGATCCAGTCTCTCCTCATATCTCAGTCCAACCATCCCGGGAATCAGTCTGGTGAACCTTAGCTGTACTCCCTCAATAGCAAGAACGTCCTTCCTCAGATTAGGAGACCAAAATTGAACACAATATTCCCGATGAGGACTCATAAAGGCCCTGTACAACTGCAGTAAGACCTCCCTGCTCCTATACTCAAATCCCCTAGCTATGAAGGCCAACATACCATTTGCCTTCTTCATTGCCTGCTGTTCCTACATTCCAACTTTCAATGACTGATGTACCATGACACCCAGGTCTCACTGCATCTCCCCTTTTCCTAAGCTGCTGCCATTCAGATAATATTCTGCCTTCGTGTTTTTGCCTCCAAAGTGGATAACCTCACATTTATCCATATTATACTGTATCTGCCATGCATTTGCCCACTCACCTAACCTGTGCAAGTTACCCTGCAGCCTCTTAGCGTCCTCCTCACAATTCACACTGCCATCCAGTTTAGTGTCAGCTGCAAACTTGGAGATATTACACTCAATTCCTTCATCTAAATCATTAATGTATATTGTAAATAGCTGGGGTCCCAGCACTGAGTCCTGCGGCACCCCACTAGTCACTGTCTACCATTCTGAAAAGGACCCATTTATCCCAACTTTCTGCTTCCTGTCTGCCAACCAGTTCTCTATCCACGTCAGTACATTACCCCTAGTACCATGTGCTTTAATTTTGCACACCAATCACTTGTGTGGGACCATGTCAAAAGCCTTTTGAAGTCCAAATATAGCACATCCACTGGTTCTCCCTTGTCCACTCTACTAGTTACATCCATGTTGACTTGGACCGGTCCTGTCACTGCTTTCCAAATGCGCTGTTATTTCATCTTTAATAATTGACTCCAACATTTTCCCCACTACTGATGTCAGGCTAACCGATCTATAATTACCCGTTTTCTCTCTCCCTCCTTTTTAAAAAAGTGGTGTTACATTAGCTACCCTCCAGTCCATAGGAACTGATCCAGAGTCGATAGACTGTTAGAAAATGATCACCAATGCATCCACTAGTTCTTTGACCATTTCCTTAAGTACTCTGGGATGCAGACTATCAGGCCTCGGGGATTTATCGGCCTTCAATCCGCTCAATTTCAATAACACAATTTCCTGCCTAATAAGGATATCCTTCAGTTCCTCCTTCTCACTTGACCCTCGGTCCCCTAGTACTTCCGGAAGGTTATTTGTGTCTTCCTTTGTGAAAACAGAACCAAAGTATTTGTTCAACTAGTCTGCCATTTCTTTGTTCCCCATTATAAATTCACCTGAATCTTATTGCAAGGGACCTACGTTTGTTTCACTAATCTTTTTCTCTTCACATATCTATAAAAGCTTTTGCAGTCAGTTTTTATGTTCCCAGCAAGCTTCCTCTCATACTCTATTTTCCCCCTTCTAATTAAACCTCCTCTGTTGAATTCTAAATTTCTCCCAGTCCTCAGGTTTGCTGCTTTTTCTGGCCAATTGGAATTAACACGATTCTTAATTTCCCTTGTTAGCCACGGTTGAGCCACTTTCCTCGTTTTATTTTTCCTCCAGACAGGGATGTACAATTGTTGAAGTTCATCGATGTGATCTTTAAATGTTTGCCATTGCCTATCCACCGTCAACCCTCTAAGTATCATTTGCTGGTCTATTCTAGCCAATTCACGTCTCATACCATCGAAGTTACCTTTCCTTAAGTTTAGGAAACTTCTCCACTTTAATAAAGAATTCTACCCTATTATGGTCACTCTTCCCCAAGGGGCCTCGCACAACAAGATTGCTAATTAGTCCCTTCTCATTGCACATCACCCAGTCTAGGATGGCCAGCCCTCTAGTTGGTTCCTCGACATATTGTTCCAGAAAACCATCCCTAATACACTCCAGGAAATCCTCATCCATCGTATTGCTACCAGTTTGGTTAGCCCAATCTATATGTAGATTAAAGTCACCATGATAAGTGCTGTTCCTTTATTGCACGCATCCTTAATTTCTTGTTTGATGCTGTCCCCAACCTCACTACTACAGTTTGGTGCTCTGTACACAACTCCCACTAGCGTTTTCTGATCTTTGGAATTCGCAGCTCCACCCATACCGATTCCACATCATCCAAGCTAATGACCTTCTTCCTATTATGTTAATTTTCTCTTTAACCAGCAACGCTACCCCACCTCCTTTTCCTTTCTGTCTATCCTTCCTGCATGTTGAATACCCCTGGATGTTGAGTTCCCAGCCTTGGTCACCATGGAGCCCTGTCTCTGTGATGCCAAATATATCATATTCATTCATTGCTGCCTGTGCAGTTAATTCACCCACCTTATTACGAATACTCCTCGCATTGAGGCACAGAACCTTCAGGCTTGTCTTTTTAACACACTTTTCCATTTTAGAATTTTGCTGCAATGTGGTCTTTTTTGATTTTTGCCTTAGTTTCTCTGCCCTCCACTTTTACTTTTCTTCTTTCTATCTTTTGCTTTTGCCCCTATTTTACTTCCCTCTGTCTCCCTGCATAGGTTCCCATCCCGCTGTCATATTAGTTTAACCCCTCCCCAACAGAACTAGCAAACACTCCCCCTAGGACATTGGTTCCGGTCCTGCCCAGGTGCAGACTGCCCAGTTTGTACTGGTCCCACCTCCCCCAGAACTGCTTCCAATGTCCCAGAAATTTGAATCCCTCCCTTCTGCACCACTCCTCAAGCTACGTATTCATCTGAGCTTTCCTGCGATTCCTACTCTGACTAGCACGTGGCACTGGTAGCAATCCTGAGATTACTACTTTTGAGGTCCTACTTTTTAATTTAACTCCTAGCTCCCTAAATTCAGCTTGCAGGACCTCATCCCGTTTTTTACTTATATCGTTGGTACCTATATGCACACAACAACTGACTGTTCACCCTCCCTTTTCAAAATGTCCTGCACCTGATCCAAGACATTCTTGACCCTTGCACCAGGGAGGCAACATACCATCCTAGAGTCTTGATTGCGGCCGCAGAAATGTCTATCTATTCCCCTTACAATAGAATCCCCTACACCATCAGTCAGAACACGCGAACTGTCAGAACACACACAGTCAGAATACACACAATCAGTCAGAACATACACAGTCAGAACACAAACAGACAGTCAAAACATAAACACAGTCAGAACACACAGTCAGGCAGAATGCACATTCAGTCAAAACACACACAGTCAGTAAGATGACACACAGTCGGTCAAAACACACACCATCAGTGAGAACACACAAACTGTCAGAACACACACACTAAGTCAGAAAACACACACATTCAGAACACACACAGTCAGTCAGAATACACACAGTCAGAACAAATGTCAGTCAGAACACACAGTCAGTCACAACACGCAGTCAGGCAGACCAAACACAGTCAGAACACACACAGTCAGAACACAAAGAGACAGTCAGGACACACAGTCAGTTGTAACACACAGAGTCAGCCAGAGCACACAGTCAGTCAGAACATACACAGTCAGCATACTTCAAATCAGTCAGATCGCACATGCAGTCAGAACGCACAGTCAGTCGGAACACACAGTCAGTCGGAACACACACATTCAACCAGAACGCACAGAGTCAGTCAGACCAAACACAGTCAGAACACACATAGTCAGTCAGAACATACACAGTCAGAACACAAACGGACAGTTGGAACACAAACAGCCAGTCAGAAGACACAGTCATGTCGAACGCACATACAATCAGAACACACACAGTCAGAACTCACACTGTTATTCAGAACACACACAATCAGGCAGAACATGCACAGTCAGAACACACACAGTCAGCTGGAACATACACAGTCAGAACACAAAGGGTCAGAAAACACACAGTCAGTCAGAACATACACAGTCTGTCAGAACACACACAGCCAGAACACACACAGTCATAACTCACACTGTCATTCAGAACACACATAGTCAGCTAGAAAATACACAGTCAGAACACACTGAGTCGAAAAACACACAGTCAATCAGAACACACACAGTCAGTTTGAACGCAAAATCAGAACACACAGTGTCAGTCAAAACACACACAGTCTGCCAGAACGTACACAATCAGTCGGAACATAAACAGAGAGTCAGAACAAACAGTCAGTTGGAACACACACAGTCAGCCAGAATACACACAGTCAGTCAGAACATACACAGTAAAAACACAAACAGACAGCCGGAACACAAACACAGTCAGAACACACAGTCAGTCAGAACGCACACAGTCAGCAAGATGACACACAGTCAGTCAAAACACACACAGTCAGAACAAATATCAGTCAGAACACACAGTCAGTCACAACACATAGTCAGGCAGACCAAACACAGTCAGAATACACACAGTCAGAACACGCAATCAGTCAGAACACACACATTGAGTCAGAACACACATCGACAGTCCAAACACACACATTCAGTCAGAATACACACAGTCAGAACACACACAGTGAGTCAGAACACACAGCCAGTCACAACACACAGTCAGTCAGACCACACCCAGTCAGAACACACACAGTCAGGCAGATCACATGCAGTCAGAACACACACAGTCAGTCAGAACACACCCAGTGTTTCAGAACACGCACAGTCAGAACACACACAGTCAGTCAGAACACACACAGTCAGAATACACACAGTGACTCAGAACACACAGTCAGTCAGAACACACACAGTCACATCACACACATTCAGAACATACACAGTCAGTCAGAACACGCACAATGATAACACACAAAATCCATCAGAAGACAAACAGTCATAACACACACACAGTTAGAACACACGCAGCCAATTAGAACACACACAGTCAGGACACACACAATCAGTCAGAAACACACAGTCATTCATAACACACACAGGCAAACATACACAGTCTGTACACAAACGATCAGTCAGAACACACACAGCCAGTCAGAACACACAGTCAGTCAGAACACACACATTCAGTCAGAACAAACACAGTAAGATCACACACAATCCATCAGAACACATACACAATCAGAACACACACAGTCAGTTCACACACAGTTAGTCTCAACACACACAGTCAATCAGAACACACACATTCAGAACACACACTATCCGCCTGAACATACACACAGTCAGTCAGAACACACAGTCAGAAAACACACTGTCAGAACACACAGTCAGAACACCCACAGTCAGAACACATGGAATCAGTCAGAAACACACAGAGTCAGTCATAACGCACACAGTCAGAACACACACAGTCAGGCAGAACACACACAGTCAATCTGAACATAAACAGGGAGAACACACACAATCATACAGAAATGCACAATTAGTCACAACACACTCAGTCAGAACATATACATTCAGAAAACACACAGTCAGTCAGAACACAGACAGTCAGATTACACACTGTTAGTCTCAACATACACAGTCAATCAGAACACACATATTCAGAACATACACTATCCACAAAAACACACACACAGTCAGTCAGAATGCACAAAGTCAGAACACACAGTCATTCATAACTCACAAATTTGGAACACACACCGTTAGTCAGAACTCAGACAGTCAGAACAGACACTCAGAACTCACATAATCAGTCAGAAACACATAGTGAATCAGAACACACACTCAGAACCCACACAGTCTGTCAGAACCAACACAGTAATAAAACACACAGTCAGTCAGTACATGCTCAATCAGAACACACACAGTGTGAACACACACAACCAGATATAACACATACAGTTAGTGCACATACAGTCAAAACAAACACAGTCAGTCAGAACACACACAGTCAGAAAACACACTGTCAGTCAGAACACAGACAGTCAGATCACACACTGTTAGTCTCAACACATACAGTCAATCAGAACACACACATTCAGAACATACACTATCCACCAGAACACACAGTCAGTCAGAACACATAAAGTCAGAACACACACAGTCAGAAAACATACAGTCAGAACATACACAGTCAGAACACACATAGTCAGAACACATACCGTCAGAACACACACAGTCAGTCAGAACAAACACAGTAATAAAACACACAGTCAGTCAGTACACGCACACAGAATCCATCAGAAGACAAACATTCAGTCAGAACACACACATTCAGAACACACGCGGTTAATCAGAACACAGCCAGTCAGAACTCATACATTTAGACTCAAAACACACATTCAGTCAGAATACACACATTCAGAACAGACACAATCCATCATAACATACACACACAGTCAGAACACAAACAGTCAGAATGCACACAGTCGGTCAGAACACACATAGTCATCAGAACATGCACAATGATAACACACAAAATTTGTCAGAAGACACACATTCATATCACACACACAGTTAGAACACATGGAGCCAGTCAGAACACACACAATCAGTCAGAAACACAGTCATTTATAACACACACAGTAAGAACACACAGTTAGTCAGAACACAGACAATCTGTCGGAACACACAGTCAGAACACATACAGTCAGATGACACACAGTCAGGCAGAACACACACAGTCTGTCATAACAAACACAGTCAGAACACACACAGTCAATCAGAATCACACAGTCATTCATAACTCACACAGTCAGAACACACTCAGTTAGTCAGAACGCAGACAGTCAGAACACAGACAGTCAGAACTCACACAATCAGTCAGAAACACACAGTCAGTCATAAAACAGACAGTCAGAACACACAAAGTCAGAACACAGACAGCAAGAACACACACAATTAGTCTCAACACACACAGTCAATCAGAATACACACATTCAGAAAACACACTATGCGCTAAAACATGCACACAGAACAAACAAAGTCAGAACACATACACAGTCAGAACACACACAGTCAGAAAGCCCACAGTCAGTCAGAGGTGACAGTCTGGGGTCGAGGAGGCCGATAAAAAGGCTGTGAGTGCAGGAGGTCGGGCAGCGTTGGCGAGGGGCGGAGCTTGTGCAGCAACAGGGAGAAGGCAAAAAAGAGGTAGAAAGAAATAGAAAGGTGATGCCACAGCCAAGGGGCTAAGTGATTGGCTGGTGATTGGGGAGTAGTTTTTGTTTTTTCTCTTCTATATCAGTAAGTAACATTTAGCATTGTTGTTGCCAATTTAAGTTAATCTAAGGGTTAAGCCATGGCAGAAGAGCTCGGACACATGTTATGCTCCTCCTGTACTATCTGGGAAATCAGGGATGCCTCTTGTGTCCCTGACGATGACGTGTGTGGGAAGTGTATCCGCCTCCAGCTCCTGACGGACCACGTTGTGGAATTGGATCTGAGGGTGGATTCACTCTGGAGCATCCACGATGCTGAGAATGACGTGAATAGCACGTTTCGTGAGTTGGTCTTACCGCAGGTCAAGGGTCCACAGCCAGATAGGGAATGGAAGACCAACAGGAAGGGCAGTGCAAGGAAGGTAATTTAAGGAGCTAGGAGCTAAATTAAAAAGTAGGACCTCAAAATTAGTAATCTCGGGATTGCTACCAGTGCCATGTGCTAGTCAGAGTAGGAATCGCAGGATAGCTCAGATGAAAACGTGGCTTGAGCAGTGGTGTAGCAGGGAGGGATTCAAATTCCTGGGGCATTAGAACCGGTTCTGGGGGAGGTGGGCCAGTACAAACCGGACGGTCTGCACCTAGGCAGGACTGGAACTGATGTCCGAGGAGGTGTGTTTGCTAGTGCTGTTAGGGAGGAGTTAAACTAAAATGGCTGGGGGATGGGAACCAATGCAGGTAGACAGAGGGAAGCAAAATGGAGCCAGAAACAAAAGTCAGAAAGGAGATGAGTAAAAGTGGAGGGCAGACAAACCCAAGGCAAAAAACAAAAAGGGCCACTTTGCAGCAAAATTCTCAAGGGTCGAAGTGTGTTAAAAAGGCAAGCCTGAAGGCTCTGTGCCTCAATGCGAGGAGTATTCGGAATAAGGTGGACGAATTAATTGTGCAGATAGCAGTTAAAGGATATGATGTGGTTGGCATCACGGAGACATGGCTCCAGGGTGACCAAGGCTGGGAACTCAACATCCAAGGGTATTCAACATTCAGGAAGGATAGACAGAAAGGAAAAGAAGGTGGGGTGGCTTTTCTTTTCAAAGAAAAGATTAATGCAATTGTAAGGAAAGACATTAGCTTGGATGATGTGGAATCGGTATGGATGGAGCTACGGAATACCAAGGGGCAGAAAACGCTAGTGGGAGTTGTGTACCGACCTCCGAACAGCAGCAGTGATGTTGGGGAGGGCAACCACCAAGAAATTAGGGGTGCATGCAATAAAGGTGCAGCAGTTATCATGGTGACTTTAATATGCATATAGATTGGGCTAACCAAACTGGAAACAATACGGTGGAGGAGGATTTCCTGGAGTGCATAAGGGATGGTTTTCCAGACCAATATGTCGAGGTACCAACTAGGGGGGAGGCCATCTGAGACTGGGTATTGTGTAATGAGAGAGGATTAATTAGCAATCTCGTTGTGCGAGGCCCCTTGGGGAAGAGTGACCATAATATGATGGAATTCTACATTAGGATGGAGAATGAAACAGTTAATTCAGAAACCATGGTCCAGAACTTAAAGAAGGGTAACTTTGAAGGTATGAGGCGTGAATTGGCTAGGATAGATTGGCGAATGATACTTAAGGGGTTGACAGTGGATGGGCAATGGCAGACATTTAGAGACCGCATGGATGAACTACAACAATTGTACATCCCTGTCTAGCGTAAAAATAAAAAAGGGAAGGTGGCTCAACCGTGGCTATCAAGGGAAATCAGGGATAGTATTACAGCCAAGGAAGTGGCATAGAAATTGGCCAGAAATAGCAGCGAACCCGGGGACTGGGAGAAATTTAGAACTCAGCAAAGGAGGACAAAGCATTTGATTAGGGCAGGGAAAATAGAGTACGAGAGGAAGCTTGCAGGGAACATTAAAATGGACTGCAAATGCTTCTAGAGATATGTAAAGAGAAAAAGGTTAGTAAAGACAAATGTAGGTCCCCTGCAGTCAGAATCAGGGGAAGTCATAAAGGGGAACAAAGAAATGGCAGACCAATTGAACAAGGACTTTGGTTCAGTATTCACTAAGGAGGACACAAACAACCTTCCGGATATAAAAGGGGCCAGAGGGTCAAGTAAGAAGGAGGAACTAAGGGAAATCCTTATTAGTCGGGAAATTGTGTTGGGGAAATTGATGGGATTGAAGGCCGATAAATCCCCAGGGCCTGATGGTCTGCATCCCAGAGTACTTAAGGAGGTGGCCTTGGAAATAGCGGATGCATTGACAGTCATTTTCCAACATTCCATAGACTCTGGATCAGTTCCTATGGAGTGGAGGGTAGCCAATGTAACCCCACTTTTAAAAAAAGGAGGGAGAGAGAAAACAGGGAATTATAGACCAGTCAGCCTGACATCGGTAGTGGGTAAAATGATGGAATCAATTATTAAGGATGTCATAGCAGCGCATTTGGAAAGAGGTGACACGATATGCCCAAGTCAGCATGGATTTGTGAAAGGGAAATCATGCTTGACAAATCTTCTGGAATTTTTTGAGGATGTTTCCAGTAGAGTGGACAAGGAACAACCAGTTGATGTGGTGTATTTGGACTTTCAGAAGGCTTTCGACAAGGTCTCACACAAGAGATTAATGTGCAAAGTTAAAGCACATGGGATTGGGGATAGTGTGCTGACATGGATTGAGAACTGGTTGGCAGACAGGAAGCAAAGAGTATGAGTAAATGGGTACTTTTCAGAATGGCAGGCAGTGACTAGTGGGGTACCGCAAGGTTCTGTGCTGGGGCCCCAGCTGTTTACATTGTACATTAATGATTTGGACGAGGGGATTAAATGTAGTATCTCCAAATTTGCGGATGACACTAAGTTGGGTGGCAGTGTGAGCTGCGAGGAGGATGCTATGAGGCGAGTGGGCAAATGCGTGGCAGATGAAGTATAATGTGGATAAATGTGAGGTTATCCACTTTGGTGGTAAAAACAGAGAAACAGACTATTATCTGAATGGTGACAGATTAGGAAAAGGGGAGGTACAACGAGACCTGGGTGTCATGGTACATCAGTCATTGAAGGTTGGCATGCAGGTACAGCAGGCGGTTAAGAAAGCAAATGGCATGATGGCCTTCATAGCGAGGGGATTTGAGTACAGGGGCAGGGAGGTGTTACTACAGTTGTACAGGGCCTTGGTGAGGCCACACCTGGAGTATTGTGTACAGTTTTGTTCTCCTAACTTGAGGAAGGACATTCTTGCTATTGAGGGAGTGTAGAGAAGGTTTACCAGACTGATTCCCGGGATGGCGGGACTGACATATCAAGAAAGACTGGATCAACTGGGCTTGTATTCACTGGAGTTCAGAAGAATGAGAGGGGATCTCATAGAAACGTTTAAAATTCTGACGGGTTTAGACAGGTTAGATGCAGGAAGAATGTTTCCAATGTTGGGGAAGTCCAGAACCAGGGGTCACAGTCTAAGGATAAGGGGTAAGCCATTTAGGACCGAGATGAGGAGAAACCTCTTTACCCAGAGAGTGGTGAACCTGTGGAATTCTCTACCACAGAAAGTTGTTGAGGCCAATTCACTAAATATATTCAAGAAGGAGTTAGATGTAGTCCTTACTACTCGGGGGATCAAGGGGTATGGCGTGAAAGTAGGAATGGGGTACTGAAGTTGCAAGTTCAGCCATGAACGCATTGAATGGTGGTGCAGGCTCGAAGGGCCGAATGGCCTACTCCTGCACCTATTTTCTATGTTTCTACGTTTCTATGTTTCTATGTGTGTGTTCTGACTGTCTGTGTTCTGATTGACCTTGTGTGTTCTGATTCTGGGTGTTCTGACTGTGGGTGTTATGAGTGTGCTTCTTCTGATGGTGTGTTTTTTGACTGTGTGTGTTATGACTGACTGTGTGTTCTGAATGTGTTCTTACTATGTGTGTTCTGACTGACTGTGTGTCAGTGAGAACACATACATTCAGAAAACACACAGTTAGTCAGAACATACACAGTGTGAACACACACAATCAGACAGAAACACACAGTCAGTCATAACACAGACAGTCAGAACACACACAGTCAGAACACACACAGTCAAAACACACATAGTAAGAACACATTCAGAACACACAGTCAGTCAGAACAGAGACTGTCAGAACACACACAGTTAGTCTCAACACACACTGTCAATCAGAATACACAGATTCAGAAGACACACTATCTGCCAAAACATACACAGTCAGAAACACACAGTCAATCAGAACACACACAGTCAGAACACACACAGTTAGTCAGAACAGACACACTCAGAACACACACTGTCAGTCAGAACTCATACAATCTGTCAGAAACGCACATTCAGTCAGAACACACACAGTTAGAACAAACACAGTAATAAAATACACAGTCAATCTGTACACGCACAATCAGAACACACACAATCCAGCAGAGCACACACTGTCAGTCAGAACACACATAGTCAAACAGAAGACACACAGAGCCAATACATACACAGTCAGTCAGAAATAGACACAGTTAGATTCAACACACACATTGAATCAGAACACACACACAGTTAGAACACACACAGCCAGTCAGAACACAAACAGTCAGAGCACACACAATCAGTCAGAAACACACAGTCATTCATAACACACATAGTCAGAACACACAGTTAATCAGATCACACACAGTCTGTTGGAACACACAGTCAGAACACACACAATCAGGCAGAACACACACAGTCAGTCAGAACATGCATAATGATAACACACAAATCCGTCAGAAGACACACATTCAGAAAACACACACAGTTAGAACACACAGTCAGTCAGAACACAAACAGTCAGAACACACACAATCAGTCAGAAACACACAGTCATTCATAACATACGCGGTTAGAACACACAGTTAGTCAGAACATACACCATGGGAACACACATAATCAGACACAAACACACAGTCAGTCATAACACAGTCAGAACACACACATTCAGAACACGCACAGTCAGTCAGAACAGAGACAGTCAGAACACACACAGTTAGACTCAACACACACTGTCAATCAGAATACACACATTCAGAAGATACACTATCCGCCAAAACATACAGTCAGTCAGAAACACACAGACATTCATAACACACACAGTTGGAACACACAGTTAGTCAGAACACACACATTCAGAACACACACTATCAGTCAGAACACACACAGTCAAACAGAAGACACACAGCCAGAACATACACAATTAGTCAGAAACATACACAGTCAGAACACACACATTCAGAACATACATGGTCAATTAGAACACAGGCAGTCAGAAAACACACAGTTAGACTTCACACACACATTCAATCAGAACAAACACATTCAGAACACACACAGTCAGTCAGAACACAGATAGTCAGAACACACACTGTTAGTCTCAACACACACAGTCAATCAGAACACACACAATCAGTCAGAAACACACAGTCATTCATAACACACACAGTCAGAACACACAGTTAATCAGATCACACACAGTCTGTTGGAACACACAGTCAGAACACACACAATCAGGCAGAACACACACAGTCAGTCAGAACATGCACAATGATAACACACAAATCCGTCAGAAGACACACATTCAGAAAACACACACAGTTAGAACACACACAGTCAGAACACAAACAGTCAGAACACACACAATCAGTCAGAAACACTCAGTCATTCATAAAACATGCAGTCAGAACACACAGTTAGTCAGAACATACACAATGTGAACACACATAATCAGACACAAACACACAGTCAGTCATAACACAGACAGTCAGAACACACACATTCAGAACACGCACAGTCAGTACACACATAGTAAGAACACATTCAAAGCACACACAGTCAGTCAGAACAGAGACAGTCAGAACACACACAGTTAGTCTCAACACACACTTTCAATCAGAATACACACATTCAGAAGATACACTATCCGCCAAAACATGCACAGTCAGAAACACAGTCATTCATAACACACACAGTTGGAACACACAGTTAGTCAGAACATACACAATGTGAACACACATAATCAGACACAAACACACAGTCAGTCTTAACACAGACAGTCAGAACACACACAGTCAGAACACGCACAGTCAGTACACACATAGTAAGAACACATTCAGAACACACACAGTCAGTCAGAACAGAGACAGTCAGAACACACACAGTTAGTCTCAACACACACTGTCAATCAGAATACACACATTCAGAAGATACACTATCCGCCAAAACATACACAGTCAAACAGAAGACACACAGCCAGAACATACACAGTTAGTCAGAAACAGGCACATTCAGAACACACACAGTCAGAACACAGATAGTCAGAACACACACTGTTAGTCTCAACACACACAGTCAATCAGAACACACACATTCAGAACATACATGTTCACCAGAACACACACACACAGTCATTCATAACTCACACAGTTGGAACATACACAGCTAGTCAGAACTCAGACAGTCAGAACACAGACAGTCAGAACTCACACAATCTGTCAGAAACACACATTCAGTCAGAACACACACAGTCAGAACAAACACAGTAACAAAACACACAGTCAGTCTGTTATACGCACAATCAGAACACACACAATCCAGCAGAACACACACTGTCAGTCAGAACACACATAGTCAAACAGAAGACACACACAGCTAGAACATACACAGTCAGCCAGAAACAGACACAGTTAGACTCAACACACACATTGAATCAGAACACACACACAGTTAGAACACACACAGCCAGTCAGAACACAAACAGTCAGAGCACACACAATCAGTCAGAAACACACAGTCATTCATAACACACACAGTCAGAACACACAGTTAATCAGATCACACACAGTCTGTTGGAACACACAGTCAGAACACACACAATCAGGCAGAACACACACAGTTAGTCAGAACATGCACAATGATAACACACAAATCCGTCAGAAGACACACATTCAGAACACACACACAGTTAGAACACACACAGTCAGCCAGAACACAGTCAAAACACACACAATCAGTGGAAAACACACAGTTATTCATAACACACACAGTCAGAACATACAGTTAGTCAGATCACACACAGTCTGCCGGAACACACATACTAAGAACACATTCAGAACACACACAGTCAGTCAGAACACAGACAGTTAGAACACACACAGTTAGTCAGAACATACACAGTGTAAACACACACAATCAGACAGAAACACACAGTCAATTATAACACAGACAGTCAGAACACACACAGTCAGAGCACACACAGTCAGTCAGAACACACATAGTAAGAACACATTCAGAACACAAACAGTCAGTCAGAACACAGACAGTCAGAACTCACACAGTTAGTCTCAACACACAGTCAAACAGAATACACACATTCAGAAGACACACTATTCGACAAAACATACACACTGTCAGTCAGAACAAATAACTTCAGAACACATACACATTCAGAACACCCATAGTCTGAACACACAGAATCAGTCAGAAACACACATTCATAACACACAGTCGGAACACACACAGTTAGTCATAACATACACATTCAGAACACACACTGTCAGTCAGAACACAGACAGTCAGAGCACACAGGTAGTCTCAACACACGCAGTCATTCAGAATACACACATTCAGAAGACACACTATCAACCAAAACAATCACACTGTTAGTCAGAACAAACAAAGTCAGAACACATACACAGTCAGCACACAAACAGTCTGAACACAAAAAAACAGTCAGAAACACACAGTCACTCATAACACACACAGTCAAAAAACACACACAGTTAGTCAGAACACACACACTCAGAACACCTACAGTCAGAACACACAGAATCAATCAGAAACACACAGTCATTCATAACACATACAGTCAGAACACACACAGTTAGTCATAACACACACATTCAGAACACACACTGTCAGTTAGAACACACATAGTCAAACAGAAGACACACAGCCAGAACATACACAGTCCGTCAGAAACACACAGTCAGTCAGAACACACACATTCAGAAAACACATGGTCAATCAGAACACAGGCAGTCAGAAAACACACAGTTAGACTCAACTCACACATTCAATCAGAACACACACATTCAGAACACACACAGTCAGTCAGAACTCAAACAGTCAGAGCACGCACAATCAGTCAGAAACACACAATCATTCATAACACACACAGTCAGAACACAGACAGTCAAACACACACACAGTTAGTCTCAACATACACAGCCAATCAGAACACACACATTCTGAACATACACTATCCACCAGAACACACACACAGTCAGTCAGAACACACAAAGTCAGAACACACACATTCAGAACACACATGGTATATCAGAACACAGGCAGTCAGAAAGCACACAGTTAGACTCAACACACACATTCAATCAGAACATACACATTCAGAACACACAAAGCCAGTCAGAACACAGACAGTCAGAACACACACGGTTAGTCTCAATACATACAGTCAATCAGAACACATACATTCAGAATATATACTATCCACCAGAACACACACACAGTCAGTCAGAGCACACAAAGTCAGAACACACACAGGCAGAACACACATAGTCAGAGCATACACAATCAGTCAGAAACACACAGTCATTCATAACTCACACAGTCGGAACACATACAGTAGTCAGAACGCAGACATTCGAAACAGAGACAGTCAGAACTCACACACTCAGTCAGAAGCAAACAGTCAGTCAGAACACACACAGTCAGAACAAACACAGTACTAAAACACACAGTCAGTCTGTACACGCATAATCAGACCACACACAATCCATCAGAACACACACTGCCAGTCAGAACACACATAGTCAAACATAAGACAGACAGCCAGAACATACACAGTCAGTCAGAAGCAGACACAGTCAGAACAAACACATTCAGAACACACATGGTCAATCAGAACACAGGCAGTCAGAAAACACACAGTTAGACTCAACACACACATTCAATCAGAACACATACAGTTAGAACACACACAGTCAGTCAGAACACAAACAGTCAGAGCACACACAATCCATCAGAAACACACTGTCATTCATAACACACACAGTCAGAACACAGTTAGGCAGATCACACACAGTCTGTCGGAACACACAGTCAGAACACACACAGTGAGATCACACACAGTCAGGCAGAACACACACAGTCAGTCAGAAGACACACATTCATAACACAGACAGTTAGAACACACAGTTAGTCAGATCACACACAGTCTGTCGGAACACACAGAGTAAAAACACATTCAGAAAAAAACACACAGTTTGTCAGAAAACATACAGGAGGAACATACACAGTCTGAACACAAACAGTCCATCAGAATACACACAGTCAGTCAGAACATACACATTGTGAACACACACAATCAGATGGAAACACTCAGTCAGTCATAACACAGTCAGAACACACACAATTAGTCTCAGTACACACAGTCAATCAGAATACACACATTCAGAAGACACACTATGTGCCAAAACATACACACAGTCAGTTAGAACAAACAAAGTCAGAACACATGCATAGTCAGAACACAAACAGTCTGAACACACAAAATCAGTCAGAAACACACAGTCAGTCATAACACATACAGTCAGAACACACCGTCATAACACACACACTCAGAACACCCATAGTCAGAACACACAGAGTCAATCAGAACACACACAGTCAGAACAAACACAGTACTAAAACACACAGTCAGTCTGTACACGCATAATCAGACCACACACATTCCATCAGAACACACACTGCCAGTCAGAACACACATAGTCAAACATAAGACAGACAGCCAGAACATACACAGTCAGTCAGAAGCAGACACAGTCAGAACAAACACATTCAGAACACACATGGTCAATCAGAACACAGGCAGTCAGAAAACACACAGTTAGACTCAACACACACATTCAATCAGAACACATACAGTTAGAACACACACAGTCAGTCAGAACACAAACAGTCAGAGCACACACAATCCATCAGAAACACACTGTCATTCATAACACACACAGTCAGAACACAGTTAGGCAGATCACACACAGTCTGTCGGAACACACAGTCAGAACACACACAGTGAGATCACACACAGTCAGGCAGAACACACACAGTCAGTCAGAAGACACACATTCATAACACAGACAGTTAGAACACACAGTTAGTCAGATCACACACAGTCTGTCGGAACACACAGAGTAAAAACACATTCAGAAAAAAACACACAGTTTGTCAGAAAACATACAGGAGGAACATACACAGTCTGAACACAAACAGTCCATCAGAATACACACAGTCAGTCAGAACATACACATTGTGAACACACACAATCAGATGGAAACACTCAGTCAGTCATAACACAGTCAGAACACACACAATTAGTCTCAGTACACACAGTCAATCAGAATACACACATTCAGAAGACACACTATGTGCCAAAACATACACACAGTCAGTTAGAACAAACAAAGTCAGAACACATGCACAGTCAGAACACAAACAGTCTGAACACACAAAATCAGTCAGAAACACACAGTCAGTCATAACACATACAGTCAGAACACACCGTCATAACACACACACTCAGAACACCCATAGTCAGAACACACAGAGTCAATCAGAACACACACAGTCAGAAACACACACAGTCAGAACACACACATTCAGAACACACAGGGTGAATCATAACACTGGAAGTCAGAAAACACACAGTTAGATTCAACACACACAGTCAATCAGACACATACATTCAGAATATGCACTATCCACCAGAACACACACATAGTCAGTCAGAACACACAAAGTCAGAACATGCAGAGTCAGAACACAAACAGTCAGAACACGCACAGTCACAATACACACAATCAGTCAGAAACTCACAGTCACTCATAACTCACACAGTCGGAACACACACAGTTAGTCAGAACGCAGACAGTCAGAACACAGAAAGTCAGAAATCACGCGATCAGTCAGAAACACAGTCAGTCAGAAGAAACACAGTCAAACAGAAGACAAACAGCCAAAACACCTACGGTCAGTCAGAACACACACACAGTCAGTCAGAACAAACACATTTAACAGAAGACAAACAGCCAAAACACACAGACTCAGTCAGAACAAACACAGTCAGAACACACACATTCAGAACACACACGGTCAATCAGAACACAGAAAGTCAAAAACATATATTTAGACTCAACACACACATTCAGTCATAACACACACATTCAGAACACACACAATCGCTCATAGCACAGACACACAGTCAGAACACACACAGTCAGAACGCCCATAGTCGGTCAGAACACACACAGTCAGTCAGAACATGCACAATGATAGCACACAAAATCTGTCAGAAGACACACATTCATAACACACACAGTCAGAATACATAGTTAGTCAGATCATACACAGTCTGTCGGAACACACATAGTAAGAACACATTCAGAACACACACAGTCAATCAGAACACAGACAGTGAGAACACACACAGTTAGTCACAACATACACAGTGTGAACACACACATTCAGACAGAAACACACAGTCAGTCATAACACAGACAGTCAGAACACACACAGTCAGTCAGAACACACCTAGTAAGAACACATTCAGAACACAAACAGTCAGTCAGAACACAGACAGTCAGAACATATGCAGTTAGTCTCAACACACACTGTCAATCAGAATACACACATTCAGAAGACACGATATCCGCCAAAACATACACAGTCAGTCAGAAACAGGCACATTCAGAACACACATGGTCAATCAGAACACAGGCAGTCAGAAAACACACAGTTAGACTTCACACACACATTCAATCAGAACAAACACATTCAGAACACACACAGTCAGAACACAGACAGTCAGAACACACACTGTTAGTCTCAACACACACAGTCAATCAGAACATACACATTCAGAACATACACTAGACACCAGAACACACACACAGACAGTCAGTCAGAACACACACAGTCAGAACACACACAGTCAGAACGCACACAGTCAGAACAGACATCGTCAGAACACGCACAATCAGTCAGAAACACACAGCCATTCATAACTCACACAGTCGGAACACACACAGTCAGTCAGTACACATATAGTAAGAACACATTCAGAACACACACAGTCAGTCAGAACACAGACAGTCAGAACACACACAATGTTAGTCTCAACACAAACTGTCAATCAGAATACATACATTCAGAAGACACAATATCTGCCAAAACATACACAGTCATAAACAGACACATTCAGAACACACACATTCAGAACACACATGGCCAATCAGAACACAGGCAGCCAGAAAACACACAGTTAGACTCAACACACACATTCAATCAGAACACACACATTCAGAACACACAAAGCCAGTCAGAACACAGACAGTCAGAACACACACGGTTAGTCTCAATACATACAGTCTATCAGAACACACACATTCAGAATATATACTATCCACCAGAACACACACACAGTCAGTCAGAGCACACAAAGTCAGAACACACACAGGCAGAACACACATAGTCAGAGCATACACAATCAGTCAGAAACACACAGTCATTCATAACTCACACAGTCGAAACACACACAGTTAGTCAGAACGCAGACAGTCAGAACAGAGACAGTCAGAACTCACACAATCAGTCAGAAACAAACAGTCAGTCAGAACACACACAGTCAGAACAAACACAGTACTGAAACACACAGTCAATCTGTACAGGCACAATCAGAACACACACAATCAATCAGAACACACACTGCCAGTCAGAACACACATAGTCAAACAGAAGACACACAGCCAGAGTATACACAGTCAGTCAGAAACAGACACAGCCAGAACACACACAATCATAATACACATGGTCAATCAGAACACAGGCAGTCAGAAAACACACAGTTAGACTCAACACACACATTCAATCAGAACACACACGGTCAGAACACAAACAGTCAGAGCACACACAGTCATTCATAACACACACAGTCAGAACACAGTTAGGCAGATCACACACAGTCTGTCGGGATTCACAGTCAGAACACACACAGTGAGATCACACACAGTCAGGCAGAACACACACAGTCAGTCATAACAAACACAGTCAGAACACACACAATCAGTCAAAACATACACCGTCAGGCAGAACACACACAGTTAGTTTCAACACACACAGTCAATCAGAACACACACATTCAGAACACACACAATCCACCATAGCACACACAGAGTCAGAACACACACAGTCAGAACACACACAGTCAGAACATACCCAGTCAGTCAGAACATGCACAATAATAACACACAAAATCCGTCAGAACACACACATTCAGAACACACACACAGTTAGAACACACACAGAGAATCAGAACACACAGAGTCAGAACACACACAATCAGTCAGAAACATATAGTCATCCATAACACACACAGTTAGAACACATAGTTTGTCAGAAAACATACAGGCAGAACATACATAGTCTGAACACAAACGGTCCATCAGAATACACACAGTCAGTCAGAACATACACAGTGTGAACACACACAATCAGACAGAAACACTCAGTCAGTCATAATACAAACAGTCAGAACACACAGTCAGAACTCACACATTCAGAACATACAGTCAGTCAGAACACAGACAGTCAGAACACACACAATTAGTCTCAACACACACAGTCAATCAGAATACACACATTCAGAAGACACACTATGTGCCAAAACATACACACAGTCAGCCAGAACAAACCAAGTTAGAACACATACACAGTCGGAACACAAACAGTCTGAACACACAGAATCAGTCAGAAACACACAGTCAGTCATAACACACACAGTCAGAACACATGTCAGAACACACACACCCAGAACACCCATAGGCAGAACACACAGAATCAGTCAGAAACACGCAGTCATTCATATCACACACAGTCAGAACACACACAGTCAGTCAGAACACACACATTCAGAACACACACAGTCAGTCAAAACACACACAGTCAAACAGCAGACACACAGCCAGATTATACACAGTCAGTCAGAAACACACACAGTCAGAACACACGCATTCAGAACACAAATGCAGTCAGTCAGAACACACAGAGTCAATCAGAACACACACAGTCAGTCAGTACACACACAGTCAGAACACACACAGTCAAAACACGCACACAGTCAGGGCATGCACATTCAGTGAGAACACACACATCAGTCAGAATACATACAATCAAACCTCAATTTTTGTGCTTATTGCCCAAAAATGGGCAGTATTTCTGGCATGGGCATTATAAAAGGCTCTTCAGATCGCCGGCTTCTCGCCCATTCTCAAAACACTGAAGGAGGTACAAAATTCTCAAGAACCCCCCCAGTGTTTGGGCTCATTCGAAAGGAAATTTAATTTGGGACTATCCACCGAAAAGTTTGGAACACTAAAGTGCTTACGGAAGAAACTACAAACTTTAATAGAATTTTGTATTTTTAAAAGACAAATTCAAGGCTGTGGGAGTGCCTAAGGAATGAACAGGAGACAGTCTGATTAAGTGGGTGTGAGGACTAAGTTAATCTGTCTGGAGGAATGAGTATTCGAGAATCCTTCTCCACAAGATACATTAACATCACAAAATCACTCAGAGATAGCTACCCATCAACATGGGTCTGGAAAATGATTTCAGCATATACATCACAAAGAGGCCCAATCCAACCTGTATGTGAAAACTAAGCACAAAAGGACATTGCAATTACCAAACTAATATTGCCACCAGGAAACAGTTTTCGAACATCAACTCACCCAAAACATATCAACTTTTAACGAGCCCGCCAAAATATTACAAAGAAGAGCCAAGCCCGTCAAATTTATACAAAGGATTTTGAACTGATTTGGCGCCAAGATTAGAACCACTGAAATCGTATAACTGGCCCCTGTTTTCAACAGAGGTTAGGTTGCTAAGTAGCTACAAGGTTGCTACCTCAGATTACATATTTGGCTACATAATCGGGACCACATTTGTGTCATCACAACAAGGAGAGAAACCAACGCAACAGTTGTAAACTAACTTCTCCAGCCTCGAAGTTCTGAAGTCCTGAAGGAAGGAAGAACATCACCATCGCAGCAGCAACCGACCACAATCAACGTGGTATCAACGGAAAACCACCGCGATCGACCAAACTCAAACAAAACTCCAACAGGAAAAAAACGAAGAATCGAAAAGTTTCCACTCGACAATCTAATCCTGACCTACCAACGGGTAAAACATCACATAAAAGACTAGAAATCTATTTCTAACCAAAGAAAACGGGTACTTACACCCACAGATCCAAAACGCACATTACCGCATCAGCGGTCTCAACCCAACTGAAGATTGCGCAGCTTGAAGTCTTCTCCGACGTTCGGGGAACGGCAAGCAGACACTACCGCATCCAGCGAATCCCAAAACCGTGATCTACCATTAACTGTCAAAAGGATTGGTAAGCATAGTCCCTGCCTGTCCTGGAGTCCAACCTAGCCAGAATTAGGTATTGGGAGGTGAGAGGTATAATTTTACTGTAACCCCCTTTGAATGTGTAGTGTATGGTTCTTTATTAGAGTGATTATAAGTTTGACCTTGTACCTTTCCTTATATTGTCCCTTATCAGAATGATTGTAAGTTTGGCCTTGTATTCTCTTACTGGAGTAATAAGCTTGTATTTCCTTGACTATAATAAAAACAATGTTATTTTGCATCAAACCAGTGTCCTTTGCACTTTGTCACATCCCCCAAATAAATCCAGAGTCTAGAACTCAAGGGAGTGGGAGCGATTCGAACTGCTCAAGTTGGTCAGAAGGAAACCTGATCCCCTCATAGAGACCACCCCCTTACAACACCTAGTTTCCATTTTTGAAAATGGGCGTTACTGCGAGCGATATCAAATGGGCGGTAGCATTAAATTTTGTGGCCGTCCTTAGCAACCGCATGGCAATGCTCAATTCTTGCGACGCAGGAGGTCAAGGGTCATCATGACATGCGCAGATAAGAAGACAGAGAGAGAGGGAGCTCAGAGGCACTAAAAGCGTGTGTGGCTGTGGTGTGTGCTTGTCTGGCTGTTGTGGGAGGCATGACGGAGATTCAGCAGCAGCAAAAAGCCTACTAAGCATCCAGAACATAGTTGACACCGAGATTCTGTCCAACAAATAAGATATAACATGGAAGGGATGGAGGAGGCCCCAGAGCTGGTAGCCAGGGTCCATCCTCTCCTGTATCCGTCCAAGCAGCAGTTCGGCCGTCCCCCCCGAATAATGAAACATCGCCTGAGGACCTCCTCGGCCAGGTGGCTTGGAGTCAGGAGGGGAAGCGGTAGAGGTGGGGAGAAGAACCGGGGTGGGGGATGGAAAGGGTTGGTTTGTACAGAAATACTGATGATTTCAGACTAATGTTAGGTTTAAATGTTTTTTGTTTAACAAAAGCTTGTAGCACATTAGCTCAGATAGCTGCACCATTACACGCGGATGATTCCTTAACATCAAAGGGTATAATCACGCTTAACTTCAATCAACTTAAACTTTAACTATCACCAAGGTGATGCCAACCATTGAAGTATGAGCCGCACACCCAGCAGTGTGTCAGCCTTGTAAATAACACCAATGTGCTTTCAGGCAAAGCGATCATTGATGAGCTCTTGATGTCAGGCTCTTGCAGCTACCATGCCACCACGGGCCCTTTCATGCTGTCTGCAGAGGGGTGGGGACATGGCTTCAGCATCAGCCTGATTGTCTGGGCCGATGTCAGTGTCCGCTTCCTCATCCTCCTCTTCCCCTCTCTGGTGAGGTGGACTGTCAGACTGTCAGGCAATTCTTGTCCCCTCCTGATAGCCAGGTTGTGTAGCATGGAACAAACCACCACGAATTGAGCTACCTGCTCAAAGTGGTATTGGAGCTCGCCCCCTGAGTGTTCCAGGCATCTAAAGCGCTGCTTCAGCAATCCAATGGTTTTCTGCATGTTATTGCAAGTTGCTCTGTGGTTCGCATTGTATCGTCTCTCGGCCTTGGTGTGGGTGTCACGCAGGTGGGTCTTCAGCCAGGTGGCAAGGCCATATCCTTTGTCACCAAGCATCCAGCATTGACCTTGTGGCTCATTGTTAAACAAGTCAGATACAGTACTTTCATGCAGGATGTGAGCATCATGGATGCTGCCTGGAAATTGAGCATTCACTGCCAGTATAATTTGCTGGTGGTCGACAACCAGTTGCACATTCAGGGAGTGGAATCCCTTGCGGTTCCTGAAAACCTCGTGATGTGCATACAGTCTATTGCTCCCTGCACCTTGGGGAAGTTTGCTATTCTGGAGAATCCTAGAGCCCTTTCACTCTGTGCCTCCCTGGTCATAGGAAGCTGTGTGCATACAGGGCTTCAGTGACCTGTCTAATGCAGCAATGTATGGCATGCAGAGAAAGTCTACAAATGTCGCCAGCTGTGGCCTGAAAAGAACCCGAGGCGTAGAACGACAGTGCCGTGGTGACTTTGACCTCGACAGACAGTGCAGTACTGATGGTGCTGGCAGGCTGCAGATCTGCCCTTATCAGCTGGCATACCTCAGTGATAACCTCTTTGTGGAAGCGCAGTGTCCGAAGACAGGGGGCGTCGGGCAAGTCGAGGTAAGAATGCTTCTCCTTGTACTGGCGGGAAGTGTAATAGAAACATAGAAACATAGAAAGTAGGTGCAGGAGTACGCCATTCGGCCCTTCGAGCCTGCACCACCATTCAATATGATCATGGCTCATCATGCAACTTCAGTACCCCATTCCTGCTTTCTCTCCATACCCCTTGAACGCTTTAGCCGTAAGGGTCACATCTAACTCCCTTTTGAATATATCTAATGAACTGGCCTCAACAACTTTCTGTGATAGAGAATTCCATAGGTTCACAATTCTCTTAGTGAAGAAGTTTCTCCTCATCTCAGTTCTAAATGGTTACCCCTTATCTTTAGACTGTGACCCCTGGTTCTGGACTTCCCCAACATCGGTAACATTCTTCCTGCATCTAACCTGTCCAATCCCTTCAGAATTTTATATGTTTCTATGAGATCCCCTCTCATTCTTCTAAATTCCAGTGAATATAAGCCTAATCAATCCAGTCTTTCTTCATATGTCTGTCCTGCCATCCCGGGAATCAGTCTGGTGAACCTTCGCTGCACTCCCTCAAAAGCAAGAATGTCCTTCCTCAAATTAGGAGACCAAAACTGCACACAATACTCAAGGTGTGGTCTCACCAAGGCCCTGTACAACTGCAGTAAGACCTCCCTGCTCCTATACTCGAATCCCCTCGCTGTGAAGGCCAACATGCCATTTGCCTTCTTTACTGCCTGTTGTACCTGCATGCCTACCTTCAATGACTGATATACCATGACACCCAGGTCTCATTGCAACACCCCTTTTATTAATCTGTCACCATTCAGATAATAATCTGACTTTGTGTTTTTGGCCCCAAAATGGATAACCTCACACTTATCCACATTATACTGCATCTGCCATGCATTTACCCATTCACCTAACCTGTCCAAGTCCCCCTGCAGCCTCCTAGCATCCTCCTCACAGCTCGCACTGCCACCCATTTTAGTGTCATCTGCAAACTTGGAGATATTACATTCAATTCCTTTGTCGAAATCATTAATATATATTGTAAATAGCTGGGGTCCAAGCACTGAGCCCTGCAGTACCCCACTAGTCACTGCCTGCCATTCACTCTTTGCTTCCTGTCTGCCAACCAGTTCTCTATCCACATCAATACATTACCCTCAATACTATGTGCCTAAATTTTGCACTCTAATCTCTTCTGTGGGACCTTGTCAAAAGCCTTTTGAAAGTCCAAATACACCACATCCACTGGTTCTCCTTTATCCACTCTATTAATTACATCCTCAAAAAATTATAGAAGATTTGTCAAGCATGATTTCCCTTTCATAAATCAATGCTGACTTGGATCGATCCTGTCCAAATGCACTGCTGTAACATCTTTAATAATTGATTCCAACATTTACCCCACTACTAATGTCAGGCTAACTGGTCTATACTTCCCTGTTTTCTCTCTCCCTCCTTTTAAAAAAAGTAGTATTACATTAGCTACCCTCCAATCCATTGAAACTGAACCCGAGTCTATAGAATGTTGGATGCATCCACTATTTCTAGGGCCACTTCCTTAATTACTCTGGGATGCAAACTATCAGGCCCTGGGGATTTAGCGGCCTTCAGCCCCTTTAATTTCCCTAACACCATTTCCTGACTAATAAGGATTTCCCTCAGTTCCCCCTTCTCACTAGACCCTCGGTTCCCTAGTATTTTCGGGAGGTTATTCGTGTCTTCGTTAGTGAAGACAGAACCAAAGTATTTGTTCAATTGGTCTGCCATTTCCTCGTTCCCCATTATGAATTGACCTGATTCTGACTGCAAGGGACCTACATTAGTCGTCACTAATCTTTTTCTCTTCACATATCTATAGATGCTTTTGCAGTCAGTTTTTATGTTCCTATTTTCCCCTCCTAATTAAACCCTTAGTCCTCCTCTGCTGAATTCTAAATTTCTCCCAGTCCTCAGGTTTGCTGCTTTTTCTGGGCAATTTAAATGCCTCTTCCTTGGATTTAACACTTTCCCTAATTTCCCTTGTTAGCCACGGTTGAGCCACCTTCCCTTTTTTATTCTTGGTCCTCCTCATCTGGTCCTCCTCATCTGTCTGTCACTCCTTACATTGGGCAATTAATGCAATGGTGCGTTCTTTTGGTGATGTCAAGTCTGCTGCATGTATTTGGTTCCCAAGAGAGGGTGAGAAAGGACTGGCCCCATTGCAGTAACTCTCCATTTTCCACCGATTGGTCACAAACAAGGAATGTCCCGAGGAAGACACCTCTTCAACTCCAGCCAATCACAGTATAGTCAAGATGTTTTCACAGATGTCCACATCAACTCCAACGACCTGTAGAGTACATCCGAACTCCGCCGAGGTTGAAGCACAGCAGCCTTTTAAAGGATGCGACATGTGATTTAGAACATTGTGTCCATAACTCTGTGATTAGTTCCACTTTTTGTGGCCGTTTTTTTGGGCGAGTGATATTGTGGGCGAAATGTGTGCGGGGTGAAGCTGGGCGATCTCATGGCCACTAGTTTGGGTAAATATAACAAAAAAAGTGGGTTTGCGTTAATATTGCATCTCAGCGTTAAATCAGTGCGGAAAGTAACGATCGGCGATAAGTTTCCGAAAAATGACCGCCAGTTTCCATTTTGTGCCAAAGTGGTGATATCTGGGAGTTATACATCATTTCAGCGGTAAAATGGGCGTTAAGTGGGTGTTAATCACGCAAAAAACATGGAGGTTCTAGCCTATTCAGTCAGAACACACACAGTCAGAACATATATGGAAATTCAGACCAGACACAATCAAAACACACACAATCCATCAGAATACACACAGTCAGAACAAACACAGTCAGAACACACACATTCAGAACACACACAGTTAGTCTCAATACACACAGTTTAACAGAACACACACAGGCCCAACACACACAGCCCGAACACTCACAACCAGTCAGAAACACACAGTAATTCATAACACACACAGTTGGAACAGACACAGTTAGTCAGAACACTCACAGTCAGAACACAGATAGAACACACATAATCAGTCAGAAACACACAGTCTGTCAGAACACACACAGTCAGAACACACACAGTCAGAACACACACAATCAGTCAGAAACACACAATCATTCATAACACACACAGTCGTAACACACATAGTCAGAACACACACAGTCAGTACACACACAATCAGTCAGAGACACACAGTCATTCATAACACATACAGTCGTAACACACACTGTTCGTCAGAACACACACAGTCAGAACACACACCATCCGTCAGAACACATAAACAGTCAGAACACACACTGTCAGTCAGAACACACACATTCAGTCAGAACAAACACAGTAAGAACATACACAATCTGTCAGAACACATACAGTCAGAACAAACATAGTCAGAACACACGCATTAATTCAGAACTCACACAGTCAATCAGAACACACATATTCAGTCAGAACAAACATAGCAAGAACACACAGTCAGTCAGAACATGCACCGTCAGAACATACACATTCAGAACACATACAGTCAGACTGAACGCACACAGTCAGAACACACACAATCAGTCAGAACACACAAAGTCAGAACACACACATTCAGAGTACACACAGTCAGTCAGAACTCAAAGTCAGTACACCAACAGTTAGTCACAACAAACACCGTCAACCAGAACACACACAATCAGTCAGAAAAATAGATTCATTCATAACACACACAGTTAGAACACACACAATTAGTCAGAACACACACAGTCAGAACACAGATAGTCAGAACACACACAATCAGTCAGAAAAACAGTTAATCAGGTCACACACAGGCAGAACTCACACAATCCATCAGAATACATACACAGTCAGAACACATACAGTCAGTCAGAACACACACATTCATTCAGAACAAACACAGTAAGATCACACACAATCCATCAAAACACATATACAATCAGAACACACACAGTCAGTCAGAACACACACAGTCAGAACACACACAGTCAGAACACACACAGTTAGTCTCAACACTCAATCAGAACTCACACATTCAGAGCACACAGACAGTCAGAATACAAAAATCAGTCAGAATACTCACAGTCAATCAGAACACACACACAATCATTCAGAAACACACAGTCAGTCACAACACACAAGTCATAACACACACATACAGTCAAAACACACAAAGTCAGTACACAAACACTTAGTCTCAACAAACACCATCAATCAGAACACACACATTCAGAACACAAGCATTACATCAGGAAATACACAGTCAGTCAGAACACAAACATTCAGTCAGAACAAACACAGTAAGGACACACAGTCAGTCAGAGCACGCACCGTCAGAACACACACAGTTAATCTCAACAAAAACCGTCAATCAGAACTCACTGTTACTTTAACCTCCTTGTGTGCAGTCTCATCTATGTTAGGAACACAATAACTGGCGACGAGTATACGAATCCAGCGCAAAGATGCAGCAAATTGTGGGAATCCTGGAGAAGTTCTCGGAGGATGAGGACTGGAAAGCCTATGTTGAATGGCTAGACCAGTACTGTGTAGCCAACGAGCTGGATGGAGAAGGAAGCGCTGCAAAAAGGAGAGCGGTACTCCTCAAAGTCTGCGGGGCACCGACCTATAGCCTCATGAAGAATCTTCTGGCTCTGGTGAAACCCACAGTTTAGTCATATGAGGAGCTGTGTACACTGGTTCGGGAGCATCTTAACTGATGGAGAGCATGCTGATGGCGAGGTATTGGTTCTACACGTGCCAGAGATCTGAAGGTCAGGAAGTGGCGAGCTATGTCGCCGAGCTAAGGCGACTTGCAGAACAACGTGAGTTTCATGGCTACCTGGAGCAGATGCTCAGCGACTTTTTTGTACTGGGCATTAGCCACGAGACCATCCTACGAAAACTTTTGACTGCAGAGACACCGACCCTCAGTAAGGCCATTGCGATAGCACAGGCGTTTATGTCCACCAGTGATAACACCAAACATATCTCTCAGCACACACGTGCTAGCAATGTTCATAAAATAACTGGAACTGTGTTTGCGAGCAGAAATCTACAGGGCAGAAACCATGAGTCTGCAACTGCCAGTAGTCCTCAGGTGACCCAGATGACTCAGAGTCCGCAACAAAGGATGAATGCAAGGCAATTCACACCTTGTTGGCATTGTGGAGGCTTCCATTCAGCCTATTCAAGTCGCTTCAAAGGGTATGTTTGCAAGAGCTATGGAACAATGGTGCACCTCCAACGAGCTTGCAGACGAGCTGCAAGCTCTGAAAAACCTGCTCACCACCACATGGCAGAGGAAGATCGGTACATGGTGGATCAAAGCAATTTTGAGCCTCAGAGAGAGGAGGCAGATGCTGAAGTACATGGGGTGCACACATTTTCGACGAAATGTCCACCTATAATGCTAAATGTAAAATTGAATGGCTTACCCGTAGCCATGGAACTGGACACTGGCGCTAGCCAATCCATCATGAGTAAAAAGAAGTTTGAGAGACTGTGGTGCAACAAGGCAGTCAGACCAGCCCTGAGCCCCATTCACACGAAACTGAGAACGTGCACCAAAGAGCTCATCACTGTCCTGGGCAGCACCATGGTCAAGGTCATTTACGAGGGCAAGGTGCACAAACTGCCACTCTGGATTGTCCCGGGCGATGGCCCCACACTGCTTGGAAGGAGCTGGCTGGGCAAAATCCGCAGGAACTGGGATGACATCCGAGTGCTATCACATATCGATGAGGCCTCATGTACCCAGGTTCTTAACACATTTCCTTCCCTTTTTGAGCCAGGCATTGGAAACTTTTCCGGGGCGAAGGTGCGGATCCACTTGGTTCCAGAGGCATGACCCATTCACCACAAGGCACTAGCGGTACCTCACATGATGAGGGAGAGAGTGGAAATCGAGTTGGACAGGCTGCAACGCGTGGGCCAGCCCGATTGTTCCAGTACTCAAAAGTGATGGCACGGTCAGGATTTGTGCCGATTATAAAGTAACTATTAATCGTTTCTTGCTACAGGACCAATACCAATTCATGAGTAGCTCAGCCAGGGGTACCCCTGTGAGGGAGTGGGGTCTTGTGTGGTAGCTGAGCAGTACTTGGGACAGGCGGGTTTGGAGTGAGCCATCTGTGACTCGTTTGAGGCTCTGTTTCATTGTTTGTACTGCCCGCTCTGCCTGCCCATTGGAGGCTGGTTTAAACGGGGCCGAGGTGACATGTTTGATCCCATTACGGGTCATGAATTCTTTTAAATTCGGCACTGGTGAAACATGGCCCGTTGTCACTGACCAGTATGCCAGGCAGGCCGTGGGTGGCAAACGTGGCCCTTAGGCTTTCAATGTGGCGGTGGCGGTGCTTCCCGACATTATTTCACATTCAATCCATTTTTAAAAAGCAGCCACCACCAGCAGTAACATTTTACCGAGAAACGGGCCCGCATAGTCGACATGGATCCTTGACCATGGTCTGGAGTGCCAGGACCACAAACTTCGTGGTGCCTCTATAGGCGCATTTCTCAACTGAGCACAAATGCTGCATTGCCATACACAGGACTCTAAGTCAGGGTCGATACCGGGTCACCACACGTGGGATCTGGCTATCGCTTTCATCATTACTATACCCGGGTGTTTGCTGTGGAGATGCGAGCTGAATGTCTCCCTGCTCTTTTTGGGTAGCACTACGCAGTTACCCCGCAACAGGCAGTCAGTCTGAATGGACAGCTCGTCCTTTCGCTGCTGGAACGGCTTGATTTGCTCCTGCATTTCAATGGGGATGCTGGCCCAGCTCCCATGCAATCCACAGTTTTTTACTAGGGACAGCAGAGGATCTTGGCTGGTCGAAGTCCTAATCTGGTGGGCCGTGACAGGTGAGTTATCATTTTCATACGCTTCCATGACCATAAACAAGTCTGCGGGCTGCGCCACCATCAACATGTTTGCAGGCTGCGCCATTTCCACCCCCGTGGTGGGCAATGGTAGCCGACTGAGAGCATCCGCACAGTTCTCGGTGCCTGGCCTGGGGTGGATGGTATATTTATACGCTGATAGCGCGAGTGCCCACTGTCATGTATCTTACATTATTATATATAACTGTATCCTAACATGCTATACATGACTGTAATAAGATATGACCTGTGACCACCAGCATACCTTACCACCAGGGGTGCACTTGCAAGAGACAGGTATATAAGGACAGGTCTCAGGCAAGTGCAGCATTCCAGAGCTGTGAAATAAAGGTGCAGATTCAGAGTGACCCTGACTTCACTACATGTCTCGTGTGAATCTGTACTGAGGGGACAGAACTTTACAGTGGCGACGAGTTACGGGATTACAGAATCCACAGAATGGCGAACAACAGATCAGATGAAAAGTACAATGCTGGAGACAATTGGGAGGACTTTATAGAAAGGCTCCAGCAAAGCTTTGTAACCAAAGACTGGTTAGGAGACAACAAAGCAGACAAGTGAAGAGCCCATCTCTTGACTAGCTGTGGCTCGAAAACATACGCTATAATGAAGGATCTGCTGAAGAAATCCAAGTGCCTGTTTCTCGCACCCAAGGTTGAATTTTTGGGCAGAAGGATTGCCGCTGATGGAATCCGCCCAACAGAGTCCAAAACAGAAGCAATTCGCCTGGCACCCAGGCCCCGGAATGTTTCAGAACTGCGGCCTTTCTCGGGCAACTCAATTACTTTGGGAACTTTATGCAGAACTTAAGCACGCTGCTGGAGCCTCTCCACGTGCTACTCAGGAAGGGGTGCGATTGGTTTTGGGGGGACGGCCAGGAACGCGCCTTCAACAAGGCACGCAGCCTTCTGTGTTCCAATAGTGTTTGGACTTTCTTTGATCCAGGTAAAAAGCTAGTTCTCACATGTGATGCATCAACGTATGGGGTCGGGTGCGTTTTGCAACATGTCAATAGTGTGGGCAAATTATAACCCATAGCTTATGCCTCCAGGTCACTTTTGCGGGCGGAGCGCGGGTACGGAATGGTAGAGAAGGAGGCACTCGCGTGCGTGTATGGTGTCAAAAAGATGCACCAATACCTTTTCGGGGCAAGTTCGCGTTAGAAACCGACCACAAGCCCCTCATGTCCCTCCTATCCAAGAGCAAGGCAATAAACGCCAACGCCTCGGCGCAAATTCAACGGTGGGCACTCATGCTGGCGTCCTACGACTATACCATAAGGCACAGACCAGGTACAGACAACTGTGCCGACGCGCTCAGCAGGCTACCCCTGGCAACCACGGAAGGGTCTGACGAACAGAACTGTGAGATAGTCATGGCAATCAATGCCTTTGAGTCCACAGGTTCACCCATGACAGCTCGCCAAATCAGAGCCTGGACAGCCAACGACCCCACGTTATCCTTAGTAAAAAGATGTGTCCTAACCGGTGACTGGGCACAGGCTCGCGAGGCCTGCCCCGAGGAATTAAAACCCTTTCACAGGCGCATGCATGAGCTATCACTCCAAGCAGACTGCCTGATGTGGGGCAGCCGAGTAGTCATGCCTCTGCGAGGCAGAGAGGCATTTGTCCGGGAGCTCCCGGGGATCGTTCTCATGAAGGCCATAGCCAGATCCCACGTCTGGTGGCCTGGTATTGACGCGAAATTGGAGCTCTGCGTCCAGCGGTGCACCATTTGTGCCCAACTCAGCAATGCCCCCAGGGAGGCTCCCCTGAGCCCCTGGCCCTGGCCTACCAAACCGTGGTTGCGGGTGCACGTAGACTGTGCGGGCCCATTCATGGGCAAAATGTTCCTCGTAGTTGTCGATGCATTTTCAAAGTGGATCGAATGCACCATTTTAAACTCGAGCACAACCTCCACCACTGTGGAGAGCCTCGTAACCATGTTTGCAACGCATGGAATCCCTGACATATTGGTCAGTGACAATGGTCCATGCTTCACCAGCGCAGAATTCCAAGACTTTATAATTGACCACGGCATAAATCACGGCAAGACGACTGTGCAAATCATTAAACAAGGCATGCTTAAAATCCAAGGTCCCACGCTGCAGGGTCGCCTGTCGCGACTGCTGCTGGCATACAGATCTCGTCCGCACTCACTGACTGGGATCCCCCCTGTGCAACTGTTGATGAAAAGGACTTTAAAAACAAGGCTCTCATTAATCCTCCCAGACATGCACAAAATCGTTAAGGCAAAGCGCCGTAAGCTGACTGAGTATCATGACAGAAATTCAAGGGGGAGATGGAATGAGATAGGGGACAAAGTGTTTGTACTAAACTATGGTAGGGGTTCCAAATGGCTTGCAGGGACAGTAACGAGCAAGGAAGGAAACAGGCTACTGGTAGTACAAATGGACAATGCCAAAACCTGCCGGAGGCATGTAGACCAAGTCAAAAGCAGATTTACCAACAAAACTGCGGAACCAGAGGCAGACTACAATGTGGAACTCGCACCACACCTGGTGGACAGACAGAGGGAACAACCTGAGGAAAGGGAAATCCCAACAGACAGCCCAGGCGAGTCAACAACAACCACACCAATCGAAACAGACAGCCCAGGCGAGATACCAGCAACCACACCCAAAGAAAAACAGACACCAAGGTAAACAACTGAACGACAACTCAGATGCTCCACGCGAGAGCGTAGACCACCTGAGAGACTGAACCTATAAAGACAATAGGACCTTGGGGGAGGGTGATGTCATGTATCTTACATTATTATATAAAACTGTATCCCAACATGCTATACATGACTGTAATAAGATATGACCTGTAACCACCAGCATACCTTACCACCAGGGGTGTACTTGCAAGAGACAGGTAAATAAGGACAGGTCTCAGGCAAGTGCAGCATTCCAGAGCTGTGAAATAAAGGTGCAGGTCCAGAGTGACCTTGACTTCACTACATGCCTCATGTGAATCTGTACTGAGGGGACAGGACTTTACACCCACCTTTGTATGCGGGCTGAGGCATTAGTATTTATCCTCTTGTTTTCAGTGAACAGGGATATGAGGGGCTTCTGATCGGTTTCCAGCTCACATTTGAGGCCAAACAGGTACTGATACATTTTGTTACCCTGAACACACAAGCTAATGCCTCTTTCTCAAACATGCTGCAGGCCCTCTCGGCCTTAGACAAGCTCCTGGAGGCATAGGTGAGAGGTTGCAATTTCCCCGCAACGTTAGCTTGTTGTAATACACATCTGACTCCGTACCACGATGCGTCACATGCTGGCACAAGTCTTTTACACGGGTTATACAATACAAGCAGCTTGTTGGAGCATAAAATGTTTCTGGCTTTCTCAAAAGCAATTACTTGGTTTTTTTCCCCCATACCCAGTTCTCACCTTTACGCAATAACACATGTAGGGGCTCTAAGAGGGTGCTTAACCCCGGTAGGAAGTTACTAAAAGAGTTGAGGAGTCCCAGGAACGACCACAGCTCCGTGACATTCTGTGGCCTGGGCGTGTTCGTGATAGCCTCTGTCCTGGCATCTGTAGGCCGAATGCCATCCGCCGTGATCTTTCTCCCCAAAATCTCCACTTCTGTTGCCATGAAGACGTATTTCGACCTCATCAGCCGCAGCCCTACGCGATCCAGTCGCGGGAGGACCTCCTCCAGGTTTTGTAGGTGCTCGACGATGTCCCGACCCATGACCAATATGTTGTCCTGAAAGACCAACGTGTGTGGTACCGACTTGAGTAGGCTCTCCATGTTTCCCTGGAAGATCGCTGCAACCGACCGAATTCCAAACGGGCATCTGTTGTAGATGAACAGTCCCTTGTGTGTGATAATGCAGGTGAGGCCCTTCGAAGGCTTCTCCAGCTCCTGCGTCATGAAGGCCGAAGTCAGGTCGAGCTTGGTGAACGTCTTGCCTCCTGCCAGTGTCGCAAATAGGTTGTCTGCCTTCGGTAGTGGGTATTGTCCTGTAGCGAGAAACGATTAATAGTTACTTTATAATCGCCGCAAATCCTGACCGTGCCATCACTTTTGAGTGCTGGAACAATCGGCCTGGCCCACTCGTTGAATTCCAATGGGGAGATGATGCCCTCGCGTTGCAGCCTGTCCAGCTCGATTTCCACTCTCTCCCTCATCATGTGAGGTACCGCTCGCGCCTTGTGGTGAATGGGTCGTGCCTCTGGGACCAAGTGGATCCGCACCTTCACCCCGGAAAAGTTTCCAGTGTCTGGCTCAAAAAGGGAAGGAAATTTGTTAAGAACTTGGGTACATGAGGCCTCATCGACATGTGATAGCGCTCGGATGTCATCCCAGTTCCAGCGGATTTTGCCTAGCCAGCTCCTTCCAAGCAGTGTGGGGCCATCGCTCGGGACAATCCAGAGTGGCAATTCGTGCACCGTGCCCTCATAGGTGACCTTGACCATGGCGCTGCCCAGGACAGTGATGAGCTCTTTGGTGTACGTTCTCAGTTTCGTGGCGATGGGGCTCAGGGCTGGTCTGAATGCCTTGTTGCACCACAGTCTCTCAAACATCTTTTTACTCATGATGGATTGGCTAGCACCAGTGTCCAGTTCCATGGCTACGGGTAAGCCATTCAATTTTACATTTAGCATTATAGGTGGACATTTCGTCGAAAATGTGTTCCCCCCCTATACTTCAGCATCTGTCTCCACTCTCTGAGGCTCGAAATTGCTTTGATTCAGCATGGACCAATCTTCCTCTGCCACGTGGTGGTTAGCAGGTTTTGCAGAGCTTGAAGCTTGTCTGCAAGCTCGTTGATGGTGCACCATTGTTCCACAGCTCTTGCAAACGTACCCTTTGAAGCGGCATGAATAGGCTGAATGGTAGCCTCCACATCACCAACAAAGTGTGAATTGCCTTGCATTCATCCTTTCTTGCGGACTCTGAGTCATCTGGATCACCTGAGACCTGCTGGCAGTTGCAGACTCGTGGTTTCTGCCTTGTACATTTCTGCTCGCAAACCCAGTTCCAGTTAATTTATGAACATTGCCAGCACTTGTGTGCTGATAGATATGTTTGGTGTTATCACTGGTGGACATAAACGCCTGTGCTATCGCAATGGCCTTACTGAGGTCGGTGTCTCTACAGTCAAATGTTTTCGTAGGATGGGCTCGTGGCCAATGCCCAGTACAAAAAAGTCTCTGAGCATTTGCTCCAGGTAGCCATCAAACTCACATTGTCCTGCAAGTCGCCTTAGCTCGGCGACGTAGCTTGCCACTTCCTGACCTTCAGATCTCTGGCACGTGTAGAACCGATACCTCGCCATCAGCATGCTCTCCCTCGGGTTAAGATGCTCTCGGACCAGTGTACACAGCTCCTCATATGACTTATCTGTGGGTTTCATCGGAGCCAGAAGATTCTTCATGAGGCTGTAGGTCAGTGCCCCGCAGACCATGAGGAGGACCGCTCTCCTTTTTGCAGCGCTTCCTTCTCCGTCCAGCTTGTTGGCTACAAAGTACTGGTCTAGCCGTTCGACATCGGCTTCCCAGTCCTCACCCTCCGAGAACTTCTCCAGGATGCCCACAATTTGCTGCATCTTTGCGTTGAATTTGTATACTCGTCGCCCGTTATTGTGTTCCTAACACAGATAAGACGGCACACAGGGAAGTTAAAGTAACAGTGACCTCAGTCTTTATTAAGACACTCCAGAGTGAGGAACAGGCCTTTGAGGCCGGCTTATATACAGTGCTCCCAAGGGATGCTGGGATCCCTTATGACTTCAGGGGATGCACTCCCTGGTGGCGAAACATGGGAGTGCATGCTTTACAGATACACAACAGTTTCCTGTTGCAGACTGGAATGATCCACTAGTGTAGAAATTAAGGGCGACGGTGCCCTTGACTGCCACTGAGAGAGCCATGCTCACCCTGGTCTGAGGCTGGAGGTCTGGTTGCAGGAGGTGGCAGATCTCTGTGACCACATCCTTGGTGAAGTAGAGCATTCAAACACACAGTTCCTCAGTGAAATTAATGTAGGAGAACTGCTCCCGGAATACCCTGGGAGGGTAAGGCCGCCTGTTGAGAGCCCTGTTGGCATTCTTCCCTCTGGCCACATTTTGTAATATTTCCCTTTTCTTCCGCCGCCTCCTATGTTGATGCTGGAAGGTGAGGTACAGCGCCAGTACAGCTCCCATTAACATATGGAAATGTAGCACTTTTAAATCTCACCTGAATGATACAATAATATTTATGAGGCAACAGACTCCTGAAACTGAAAATAATGAAATCGTTCAAAATGGCTGTTTGCCTATCTCAACCTGACAAGGCAGCATTCTTTGCTCACTACAATATACCGGATGTTGGCGCCTTTAAATACCATTCTCCATCGGCCATCCGACTGTATACTGCCTCCTCTTCCTGCTGTCGTTGACGGCAGGTGCTCAGGCAGGGGGCGAGAGTGAATTTCTGATCTGGGAAAATAACGGGGTGCTGCGCACCGGATGATTTCACAATCAACGGGGTGCTAGAGAACAAGGCAGTAAGGTGTTAGCGCCAGCGCAAATCCGCCATGGAAGTTCGCGGGTGTCGGTGAATTCGCCGTGCCCGGTCGGTAACCCCTTAGCGCCCCGTTACCACCCGCCGCGGGTGCTAATGGGAGGTGCAAACCAGGCCAATTTCTCCCCCAAAATATTTGACACCTGGGGGCCGAAATTGCCCACCACTGGAAACGGGGTGCACGCTCCCGTTTCTAGTGTTTTTGCCACCGCAGTGGATGAGGTGGCCTCTTGAGGCAAATTCTGTCCTTTGGCTTTTTTTTCCGGGGGCAGATATGCGGCAGTAAACACACTAGAGGGGCGGAAGTTGGTGGTGGGGGGGGCGGGGGGAGGGTGTTGGCGTCGTGTCCGCCACTGCCTGCGCGTATTTTAAAGTACGGCTCACTGGGCCACCCAGGAGGGTTTCGGCCAGGCCAGCAACCTGGCACCCAAGAGGCGCGGCTGAACCCGGGGGCATAATTGCCGGCCCGACATGGCAGTCAGCCGACAAACAAAAAAAACATGGCAGCAGCGGCAGTGCATCCTCCTCTTTAATGGGAGCCGCACCGCCATTTCAGAAACCTCACTGCCCCATCTGAAAAAAGCAGCTTTTGGCACCGCCCGGGGGGAGGAAGATTTTCTCGGCGGAATTTCGCCGTCGGTGGGGATCATCGGCGGTGTGCACTCTGATGACGTACTTAGGACGGATCGGCAGCAGCGGAATGGTGGAGGGTGGGCGGGTCACCGTCGGGATACCGCAGGAGCGGCCATTACACGAAAAGTCGGCGCCCGATTTCCGGTGATAACAGGCCTTAAGGAAAAGGGCAATTTCGGCTCCCTGTTTTCACCCTTTCACCATAATAATCCCCACCATTCCCTCGAAATAACCGTGAGCAAAGCCCTGGGAGATTCACTACTGAAGTACAAATACTTTTTGAAACCCAAACAAAGGGCTTTTTTTCCAGATGATTTTTAAAAACTCTACCCGATGATGGAAAGGGGTTGGGAAGAAAAGGTGCTCAGTGAAGATTGCAGCAACAGGACTGTCCCTGTATACGGCAGAGAGCCAGGGCTTGGGTGGGGCAACTCTTGCATGGTCTCACCAGCATGGACTGTTGTGAGCGTCATTGGTCAGTCATTGTACCAGTGGTTATTTATCCTGCCATTTCAGATAGGGTTCTGTGCCTCTGTCCTGCTCCCCTAATATTGCACACAATTGGCACTTGTGTGCAGGCTAACATGGACTGACATCTTGACATTGTGGATTTGTTCACGATGTCCAAATGATGCTGAGTCAGTGGATTTCATTTTATTAAACACAGTTCATCCTTCAGGGCATTTGAAATTAAGAAAACTTAGTTACAGCATGCTTCACAATTTGACATTACCAATTGATTTTCATTACAGCACGCAATGCTCAAAGAATTGTTATACTGTGTAACTAATATTCTGATGCTTTAAGCAATCATTATAATTTGTGGGAGGATATTCTGGGCTTTGACTCATGCTGAGGTGTGTGGTATCATCATATGCTGCCTGAGATCTGCAGCCCCAGCTGCGCAAAGAATCTGACCTAATTCAGACTCAGTGCTGGCACAGGATGTGTTCAAAACCATTGAAGAACAGCTTTGGTCTACTGTGCAGTACGATGCTGGTTCTCTGACAGGATTGCTTCTGTGTATCACAACCTAACTGATGCAACAAATGACTGAATTCCAGAAAAAAATGTCTCAGGAATGAAGATCATAAGAATCATTCGAATTTCAGTCAGAACATTGTGTGTGTGTGTGATGCATGTGTGCGTAGAGGGTGGGAAAGAGGGTTTCAATTAAGATTGTAAGCCTGCGGAATTGTGCGATGCAGTTGATTAGATCACTCTCCTCTCACCTTTAGGATTTGAACACAGCACTCACCCAGATTGATATCTGTGTCCTTTAAGGGTACTGTACAAGATATGATTACATTGGCCAGTTTGATCTCATTTCCAAGTACTAAGCTGCATCACATTTAGCACATATTGAAAATCCTACTCAGAAAGCCCATGAGAATGCGTGTTATAGGAAATGGAAAATTTGCACTGGTGGAGTAAGGAGCAGGGAGCATTCGGCAAAATGGAAGTAGCTTTATTTTAAAGGAGGTTCTGCTATATATGATCTTGAAATGTTTGATGCTGATATGAGGGATCAGTAATGTAGTCCTGCTGCAGTTCCACATGAGCCACTGCTCGTTCACTTGGTGCTCCGAGAAGCTGCACAGAAATGGGTGACTATGCCTGATCTTGCTAAGTTAGCTCATTTAAATATTTGAATGGCACGCCAAATAACAACAGCAACAACAGCTACAACTTGTCTTTATATAGCACCTTTAACGTAGTAAAATGTTCGAAGGAGCGTTATCAAATCAAACCGAGCCACATAAGGAGATATTAGGGACGATGACCCAAAGCTTGGTCAAAGAGGGAGGTTTTAAGGAGCATCTTAAAGGAGGAAAGAGAGGTAGAGAGGCGGAGAGGTTTAGGGAGGCAATTTCACAGCTTAGGGCCTAGGCAGCTGAAGATACGGTCACCAATGGTGGAGCGATTATAATCAGGGATGCTCAAGAGGATAGAATTAGAGGAGCACAGATATCCCGGGGGTTGTGGGGCTAGAGGAGATTACAGAGATAGGGAGGGGCAAAGCCATGGAGGGATTTGAAAATAAGGATAAGAATTTTAAAATCGAGGCATTGCTTAACCGGGAGCCAATGTACTTTTGAAGTGTAGTCATTGTTGCAATGCAGGATTTGTGGTAGCCAATTTATGTACAGCGAGGTCCCACAAACAGCAATGTGATAATGACTAGATAATCTGTTTTAGTGATGTTGATTGAGGATAAATATTGGTCAGGACACTGGGGATAACTCCCCTGCTATTCTTCGAAATAGTGCCATGGGATCTTTTACGTCCATCTGAGAGAGCAGACGTAACGTCAGTTTAACGTCTTATCCAAAAGACGGCACCTCAACAGTGCAGTAATGTCAGCCTAGATTATGTGCTCTCGTCCCTGGAGTGGGACTTGAACCCAAAACATTCTGACTCAGAGGCGAGGTTGCTACCAATTGAGCCACTGGCTGACATGTTAGGGAGAGAGCCATCCAACAAGATAAAAATCCCTCCTCCGGGTTTTTAGTGCGAGAGGACCCCTAATCTAAATCACTTGTGAGGCTCAATGAGCCTTGTGTATAGTTTGCACGCACGTCCCTTGGGAGCACTGTACATAAGCCCCTAAGGACTGTTCCTCACTCTGGAATGTCTTATTAAAGACTGAGGTCACTGTTACTTTAACCTCCCTGTGTGCAGCCTCATCTATGTTAGGAACACAATAACTGGTGACGAGAATAGGAATCCAACGCAAAGATGCAGCAAACTGTGGGCATCCTGGAGAAGTTCTCGGTGGGTGAGGACTGGGAAGCCTATGTCGAACGGCTAGACCAGTACCTTGTAGCCAACAAGCTGGACAGAGAAGGAAGCGCTGCAAAAAGGAGAGCAGTCCTCCTCACAGTCTGCGGGGCACCAACCTACAGCCTCATAAAGAACCTTCTGGCTCCGGTGAAACCCACAGATAAGTCGTATGAGGAGCTGTATACACTGGTTTGGGAGCATCTTAACCCGAGGGAGAGCGCGCTGATGGCGAGGTATCGGTTCTACACGTGCCAGCGATCTGAAGGTCAGGAAGTGGGGAGCTACGTCACCGAGCTAAGGCGACTTGCAGGACAATGTGAGCTTGATGGCTACCTGGAGCAAATACTCAGAGACTTTTTTGTACTGGGCATTGGCCACGAGACCATTCTACAAAAACTTTTGATTGTAGAGACACCAACCCTCAGTAAGGCACAGGCGTTTATGTCCACCAGTGATAACACCAAACAAATTTCTCAGCACACAAGTGCCAGCAATGTTCATAACTGTGTTTGCGAGCAGAAATGTACAGGTGAGATCCCATGAGTCTGCAACTGCCAGCAGGCCTCGGGTGACCCAGATGACTCAGAGTCCCCAACAAAGGATGAATGCTAGGCAATTCACACCTTGTTAGCGTTGTGGAGGCTTCCATCAGCCTATTCATGCCGCTTCAAAGGGTATGTTTGCAAGAGCTGTGGAACAATAGAGCACCTCGAACGAGCTTGCAAATGAGCTGCAAGCTCTGCAAAACCTACTAACCACCACGTGGCAGAGGAAGATCGGTCCATGGTGAATCAAAGCAATTTCGAGCCTCAGAGAGATGAGGCAGATGCTGAATTACATGGGGTGCACACATTTCGATGAAATGTCCACCTATAATGCGAAACATTAAATTGAATGGCTTAACAGTAGCCATGGAACTGGACACTGGCGCTAGCCAATCCATCATGAGTAAAAAGAAGTTTGAGAGACTGTGGTGCAACAAGGCATTCAGACCAGCCCTGAGCCCTATCCACACGAAACTGAGAATGTACATCAAAAAGCTTATCACTGTCCTGGGCGGCGCCATGGTCAAGGTCACCTACGAGGGGATGGTGCACGAACTGCCACTCTGGATTGTCCCAGGCGATGGCCCCACACTGCTTGGAAGGAGCTAGCTGGGCAAAATCCGCTGGAACTGAGATGACATCCGAGCGCTATCACATGTTGATGAGGCCTCATGTACTCAGGTTCTTAACAAATTTCCTTCCCTTTTTGAGCCAGACATTGGAAACTTTTCCGGGACGAAGGTGCGGATCCACTTGGTCCCAGAGGCACGACCCATTCACCACAAGGCGCGAGCGGTACCTCACATGATGAGGGAGAGAGTGGAAATCGAGCTGGACAGGCTGCAACGCGAGGGCATCATCTCCCCAGTGGAATTCAGTGAGTGGGCCAGGCCGATTGTTCCAGTACTCAAAAGTGATGGCACGGTCAGGATTTGCGGCGATTATAAAGTAACTATTAATCGTTTCTCGCTACAGGACCAATACCCACTACCTAAGGCAGACGACCTATTTGCAACGCTGGCAGGAGGCAAGACGTTCACCAAGCTCGACCTGACATCGGCCTACATGTCGCAGGAGCTGGAGGAGTCTTCGAAGGGCCTCACCTGCATCAACACGCACAAGGGACTGTTCATCTACAACAGATGACCGTTTGGAATTCAGTCGGCTGCAGCGATCTTCCAGGGAAACATGGAGAGCCTACTTAAGTCGGTACCACACATGGTGGTCTTTCAGGACGATATATTGGTCACAGGTCGGGACACCGCCGAGCACCTACAAAACCTGGAGGAGGTCCTCCAGCGACTGGAACGTGTAGGGCTGCGGCAGAAGAGGTCGAAATGCGTCTTCATGGCAACAGAAGTGGAGATTTTGGGGAGAAAGATCGCAGCGGACGGCATTCGGCCTACAGACGCCAAGACAGAGGCTATCAGGAATGCACCCAGGCCACAGAATGTCACGGAGCTGCGGTCGTTCCTGGGACTCCTCAACTATTTTGGTAACTTCCTACTGGAGTTAAGCACCCTTTTAGAGCCCATACCTGTGTTATTGCGTAAAGGTGAGAACTGGGTATGGGGAAAAAACCAAGTAATTGCTTTTGAGAAAGCCAGAAACATTTTATGCTCCAACAAGCTGCTTGTATTGTATAACCCGTGTAAAAGACTTGTGTTAGCATGTGACGCATTGTCGTGCGGAGTCGGGTGTGTATTACAACAAGCTAACATTGTGGGGAAGTTGCAACCCTGTCGCCTATGCTTCCAGGAGCTTGTCTAAGGCCGAGAGGGCCTACAGCATGATTGAGAAAGAGACATTAGCGTGTGTGTTCGGCGTAAAGAAAATGCATCAGTACCTGTTTGGCCTCAAACTTGAGCTGGAAACTGATCACAAGCCCCTCACATCTCTGTTCGCTGAAAACAAGGGGATAAATACAAATGCCTCAGCCCGCATACAAAGGTGGGAATTCACGCCATCAGCATATAACTATACCATCTGCCACAGGCCAGGCACCGAGAACTGTGCAGATGCTCTCAGTCGGCTACCATTGCCCACCACGGGGGTGGAAATAGTGCAGTCTGCAAACTTGTTGATGATGGCGCAGCCCGCAGACTAGTTGATGGTCATGGAAGTGTTTGAAAATGATAAATCACCTGTCACGGCCCACCAGATTAGGATTTGGACCAGCCAAGATTCTATGCTGTCCCTAGTAAAAAACTGTGTACTGCATGAGAGCTGGGCCAGCATCCCCATTGAAATGCAAGAGTCAATCAAGCCTTTTCAGCAGCGTAAGGACGAGCTGTCCATTCGGGCGTGGGGTAACCGCGTAGTGCTACCCAAAATGGGCAGGGAGATGTTCATCTCGGATCTCCACAGCACACACCCGGGTATAGTAATGATGAAAGCGATAGCCAGATCCCACGTGTGATGGCCCGGTATCGACTCTGACTTAGAGTCCTGTGTACGGCAATGCAGCATGTGTGCTCAATTGAGCAACGCGCTCAGAGAGGCACCACGAAGTTTGTGGTCCTGGCCCTCAAGACCACGGTCGAGGATTCATTTCGACTATGCGGGCCCGTTTCTCGGTAAAATGTTCCTGATGGTGGTGGATGCTCTTTCAAAATGGATTGAATGTGAAATAATGTCTGGAAGCACCGCCACCGCCATCATTGAAAGCCTGAGGGCCATTTTGCCACCCACGGCCTGCCTGACATACTGTCCAGTGACAACGGGCCATGTTTCACCAGTGCCGAATTTAAAGAATTCATGACCCACAATGGGATCAAACATGTCACCTCGGCCCCGTTTAAACTAGCCTCCAATGGGCAGGCAGAGCGGGCAGTACAAACAATCAAACAGAGCCTCAAATGAGTTACAGAAGGCTCACTCCAAACCCGTCTGTCCCAAGTACTGCTGAGCTACCGCACGAGACCCCACTCGCTCACAGGGGTGCCACCGGCTGAGCTACTCATGAAAAGGACACTTAAAACCAGACTCTCGCTGATTCACCTCAACCTGCATGATCAGGTAGAGAGCAGGCGGCAGCAACAAAATGTAAACGATGGTTGCGCCACTGTGTCACGGGAAATTGATCTGAATGACCTTGTGTATTTGATTGCGGGCACAGTGATAGCTAAAGAAGGGAATAGGCTGTTTGCAGTCAAACTAGACAATGAACAAATTTGCAGAAAGCACCTGGACCAAACGAGGCTGCGGTTCACAGACTGCCCTGAACAACCCATAACAGACACCACCTTTTTCGAGCCCACAACACACACCCAAAGGATCAACGACACCATGCCGGACCAGGAAATCGAACCCATCACGCCCAACAGCCCAGCAAGGCCAGGCTCACCTAGCAGCCCTGCAGGGCCAACAACACGCCAGCCCAGCGAGGGCACAGCCAACACACCAGAACAGACATTTGTACCGATGCGGTCCACCAGGGAAAGAAAGGCTCCCGACCGACTCACCTTGTATATAGGTTTCACTTTGACTTTGCCGGGGGAGTGATGTTGTGTATCTGTAAAGCATGCACTCCCATGTTCCGCCAGTAGGAAGCTCATCCCCTGAAGTCCCAAGGGATCCCAGCATCCCTTGGGAGCACTGTATATAAGCCGGCCCCTAAGGCCTGTTTCTCACTCTGGAGTGTCTTATTAAAGATTGAGGTCACTGTTACTTTAACCTCCCTGTGTACAGCCTCATCTGTGTTAGGAACACAATATTAAGCACCGGTGGGACTTTGGCCATGGACCGGGGAATGCTGAACTCATCGGGCATCTGATAGCCTTGAGGCCTCTGTCTCTGATATTACTTCATTGGCCTCAGAGACAGGTCTAGGCCAAGCTAGTCTGGGGCCCTTATAATGAGTAATCAAGGGGACACACAGCAGCCTGAGCTCTCGCCTTCTCAGCAGCCTCACTCCTCATATCGCAGTCATGGCTGAGGTGGGAGAAGGAGAAGAGAAAATGTATTTCTTACAAGCTGTAAGTAAAACATAGGGGCCCCAAACCTAACCTTTGCATGGGGGCAAGCTCCACTCCTCATTGGCCCTGAGGTGATAAAAGTAAAAATAGATGTTTTATTCCTTCATCTCGCTTTCCAAAAAAAACCAGCAAATATATATTTTTAAATACGCAAGTAAGCCATCACACAAATGCTCTTTCATCGTAGTCATATTGAGGAATTCTTAGATATTCAAAGAAGTAGAGAATCATAAAATAGTGCAGCACAGAAGGAGGCCATTGGCACATCGAGTCAGTACTGGCACTTTCGAGGAGCAATCCAGTTAGTCCCGCTCCCCCGCTCTTTCCCCATATCCCTGCAATATTTTCTCTTTCAAGTATTTATCCAATTCTCTTTTGAAGGCAACTGTTGAATCTGTATCCACCATAGTATCAGGCAGTGCATTGCAAATCCTAACCACTCGTTGTGTATATAAGTTTTCCTCGTCTCGTCTCTGGTTCTTTTGCCAATCACCTTAAATCTGTGCCCCCTGGTTATCGATCCTTCAGCCATTGGAAACAGTTTCTCTCCGGAGATCTCAAATGTAAGTCTGGTAGTGACTGGGAGCACAGAGGGATGTTGAAATTGTTTTTAGGAACATGCAGGTCTGTCTGAGATTTTCCAATGGACTGATGCCAACTTCAGCAACATGATTCACCTGCACCTAAACCTCTGCCACAAGCAACAGCTTTCCAGGGAATAACACTAGGGGAAGAGTACCACATGGTGCAGAAAATAGGTGTGAGTTCCATCTCACCTGGACTTTGCCCTGTACGGTACATGAGGACCAGTGGTGTCGATTGAACTGACCTCAAACAGGTGGCCACTTCACTTCCAATGTATAAGGGTAGGCACGTATAGATTATTAAATAGAATAAGCTCATTGGTATTACAGGTTGAACCTCCCTTATCCGGAACCCTCGGGACCTGGCTTGTTCCAAATAAGGGACATTTCCGGATAAGTGGAGGTCACGTGTTTTCAGTGTGCATGTGCGCCGATTGGCTGTAACGACTGTCAGTCAGTCAGTCAGTCAGTGTGGTGTCGGCAGGCCATTGGGCCCCGAGGTGTCGGCAGGCCCCGCGGTGTCGGTGGGCCGTCGGGCCCCGAGGTGTCGACTCCGAAGTTGGGTAAATTTATTTTACATTGATATTTTTTGAGGATTTTGACTGGCCGTGTTGTGCGCATGCAGCACCCGGCGGCCGGGAATCGTTCCGAACAAGGGCTGATTCCAGATATAAGGGAGTTCCGGATAAGGGAGGTTTAACCTATATATCGAAATATATAATACCAAGGCAAAGTGAAGACACACTCAAGAAAAGACACACGCTGTTGAAAAATACAGGCTTTTATCACAGCAGGGAGGACTGTGAAGAAGGAATTTCAATTGCCAGTGTAGATAAAAAATACCTTTTCATTGGAATAAAAATTGGAAGAGATAAGACATCAGGGGTGTACACAACAGGGGGTAAAAGCTAATAAACTGATTAATAGCCACTGTGATGACATAATGAACTCCTCATTTGTCCTACATAATGAAACATTTAAAAATACAACATTCTGAAGCTTAGAGTAAGAAAAAAGGGGAACTCTTCCATCTACTCTTTCTCAGGCTAGTGAATATTATTGGTACCTTTAGCTCATATACACTGCATTTAAGGGGTTATATTTTATTATCTCATTGACTTGATTGAATAAAGTATTAATCAGATGTTTTTCAGTGTTTCCCTACTCTTCAAACTAGTCTTAGAGGTAAATATCCTATAATAATACCTCCACATAAGGGTAAACATAGAAATATAGAAACATAGAAAATAGGTGCAGGAGTAGGCCATTCAACCCTTCGAGCCTGCACCAACATTCAATAAGATCATGGCTGATCATTCACCTCAGTACCCCTTTCCTGCTTTCTCTCCATACCCCTTGATCCCTTTAGCTGCAAGGGCCATATCTAACTCCCTCTTGAATATATCCAATAAACTGGCATCAACAACTCTCTGCAGTAGGGAATTCCATAGGTTAACAACTCTTTGAGTGAAGAAGTTTCTCCTCATCTCAGTCCCAAATGGCTTACCCCTTATCCTTAGACTGTGTCCCCTGCTGCTCGGCCCTATTCCTCGAAAGCGTCTTCTGTAAAAGGTAACACCAACACGACATGGCATGAGATCATTGCGTGAGATCATTGCTAGGTACTGTCACAGAGACTGATACAACACATAACCAACAGATATAATCATGATTATTATAAACATTATCATTCTTTACCTAAAGACGTACACTGTGAATGCAGGCTTTGAGTAAAACATTCCCGGTATAAGTGCAAGACATCACATCTGATTTTAATCACTCTTTACACTTACAATTCAAATTATATAAATATATAAATGTAAATAAATGTAATACTTACTCTGGCGGATCCGACAAGATTGGTCCAGCGCTTGTAGCATTGGTTGCCCTCACGCTTTCATTGGTCGCCGATGAGACCACCTCGGCTATGTCGGCCCATATCCTCTGGTAGACCTTTTGGGTGGGCTTTCCACGCCCACCCTGGGTCAATTGACACCAGCGTGGCTCTACCTCCTGGAAGAGGGGGGCATTTGCCTCGTCCGAGAATCTCCTCGCTCTTTTTCGTCCTCCCAATTGTTCCTCTCCCACCTCACTGCTTTCACCAGAATCAATCTCCACAGTGTGCTGTGTTGCCTCCTCCATCCCTTTCATTGTAACAAAAGAAATTCCCCCAAAATTTGGTGGAAACAATGTTATTTGTCCTCTGAATTCTTTGCTGCTGGAAAATCTCCCTCCTACCTCCAAAAACAGCCAAACAAGCGCACACCACACCCACACTTTCAGTTCCTCTCTGCTCCCTCTCTCTCTCTCTTCTGTGCTTGTAATAAGTACATAAGTATGTAAGAAATAGGAACAAGAATAGGCCTTATGGCCCCTCGAGCCTGCTCCGCTATTCAATAAGATCATGGCTGATCTGATCATGTACTCAGGTCCACTTCGCTGCCCTTATCGATTAAGAAAGCGTCTATTTCTGTCTTAAATTTATTCAATGTCCCAGCTTCCACAGCTCTCTGAGACAGCGAATTCCACAGATTCACAACCCTCTGAGAGAAGACATTTCTCCTCATCTCTGTTTTAAATGGGCAGCCCCTTATTCTAAGATCGTGCCCTCTAGTTCTAGTCTTCCCCATCAGTGGAAACATCCTCTCTGCATCCTCCCTGTCAAGCCCCTCATAATCTTATACGTTGCAATAAGATCACCTCTCATTCTTCTGAATTCCAATGAGTAGAGGCCCAACCTACTCAATCTTTCCTCATAAGTGAACCCCCTCATCCCCGGAATCAACCTAGTAAACATTCTCTGAACTGCCTCCAAAGCAAGTATATCTTTTCGTAAATATGGAAACCAAAACTGCACGCAGTATTCCCGGTGTGGCCTCACCAATATCTTATATAGCTGTAGTAAGACTTCCTTGCTTTTATACTCCATCCCCTTTGCAATAAAGGCCAAGATACCATTGGCCTTCCTGATCACTTGCTGTACCTGCATGCTATCCTTTTGTGTTTCATGCACAAGTACTCCCAGGTCCCTCTGTACTGCAGCACTTTGCAATCTTTCTCCATTTAAATAATAACTTGCTCTTGATTTTTTTCTGCCAAAGTGCATGACCTCACATTTTCCAACATCTGCCAAATTTTTGCCCACTCACTTAGCCTGTCTATGTCTTTTTGCAGATTTTTTGTGTCCTCCTCACTCATTGCTTTTCCTCCCACCTTTGTATCATCAGCAAACTTGGCTACATTACACTCAGTCCCTTCTTCCAAGTCGTTAATATAGATTGCAAATAGTTGAGGTCCCAGCACTGATCCCTGCAGCACCCCACTAGTTACTGGTTGCCAACCAGAGAATGAACCATTGATCCCAATCTCTGTTCTCTGTTAGTTAGCCAATCCTCTATCCATGCTAATATATTACCCCCAACCCCGTGAACTTTTATCTTGTGCACCTTTTATGTGGCACCTTGTCAAATGCCTTCTGGAAGTCCAAATACACCACAACCACTGGTTCCCCTTTATCGACCCTGTTCGTTTCATCCTCAAAATAACTCCAGCAAATTTGATCCCTGACTTCCTGAAACGAAGGAAACAACCGTTGCCATGCCATTCCTATGGACGCTGACACTTTATGGCAGAAGGTCAAAAAATGTAACGCTGACGCCCATTTCAGATCGCTCATGTTAATGCCCATTTTTTAAAATGGAAAGTTGGGGTTTTGAAAATGGCCGATAATCTGGCGATCTCAAAACCCACATTTACCGCCCACGCTGGAAATAACACCCATTTTTGGCCGATCTGCACAAAAGTGGAAAGTCTAGCCCAAAGTTTTGGCATGCATGCAACTGTAAATGGAATAGGCCTGCTAAATCAAGGTAAATTATGTGTACTGTTGAACATGTGTCCTAGCACACTTTTCTGTGTCTTGAAAAACTATTTTTGTTACATAAACTGTAATAGTGAACGGTAGCATAGTGGTTATGTTGCTGGACTGCGAATGCAGAGGTTTGGACAAATGATCTGGGGATGTGAATTCAAATCCCACCATGGTATCTGGGGAATTTAAATTCAGTTAATAAATAAATCTGGAATAAAAAACTAGTCTCAGTAATAGTGACCATGTAACTACTGGATTGTCATAAAACCCATCCAGTTCACTAATGTTCTTCAGGGAAGGGAATCTGCTGTCCTTACCTGGTCTGGCCTATATGTGACTCCAGACCCACAGCAATGTGGTTGACTCTTAACTTCCCTCTGAAATAGCCTAGCACGCCACTCAGTTAAGGTCAATTAGGGATGGGCAATAAATGCTGGCCTTGCCAGTGACGCACACATCGTGAATGAATAAAGGAAAAAAAAACACGGAGCTCCATTTAAGATGCAGTAATGGTAAAAACGAGTACATGTCTCCCCACTATCTACTCCTCCCTATACCCTCCTTGCAAATACATCACTTTTCTACCTGTTACCTCTAGCCTTGACTAATCTAATGTACTCCTGCCTGGCCTCCCAAATTTTATCCTACGTAAACTGGAGGTGATCCAAAGCTCGGCTGCTGGTGTCCTAACTCGCACCAAGTCCTGCTCACCCATCACCCCTGTGCTTGATTTCAAAATTCTCATCCTTGTTTTCAAGTTCCTCTATGGCCTCACCCCTCCCAATCTCTATATCCCCACACCCGCTCCCATGATGTGTGAGCTCCAATAATTCTGTCCTCTTGAGTATCCCTGATTATAATCGCTCAACAATCGGTGGCTGTGTCTTCTGTTTCTTAGGCCCCAAGCTCTGGAATACCCTGCCTAAACCTCTCTGCCTCTCTACCCCTCTTTCCTCCTTCAAGATGATCCTTAAAACCTACCTCTTTGACCAAGCTTTTGGTCACCTGCCCGAATTTCTCTTCATGTGGCTTGGTGTCAAATATTTTATCTCATAATACTCCTGTGATGTTTCACTACATTAAAGGTGCTATATAAATACAAGTTGTTGTTGTTGTTGGTGTCTAAAGCTATCTATTTCTGCTGACAATGGTTTCAACTCCATTTTTGGGGAGTTAGCCAGTCTACCAAGCATGGTGTCATCTGCAAAAAGGAACAGTATGACTTTTTGTAACATTAATCAAATCATTAATGAAGACAAATAATAGGTGGGCCAAGTGCATTGTTTTTTGAAGAACCTTTTGGATTGATGTTGCAGAAAGAAGACAAATGTTTACTTTATCCTGAGCCAGTCTGCATTCTCTGAAGAAGTCACTTGTCCAATCCAGCAGCTCCTTAGATGTATCACAAGTGGCCAACTTTTCAATGAAGGTAAATGGTACACAACTATCAAAGGCCATTGCTATAACTTGGTGCTGGATATTTAAAAAAACAGACCATGAGAAAGAAGGAAGGAAAGACTTTCATTTCTATAGCGCCTTTCACAACCTCAGGATGTCCCAAAGCATTTTGCAGTCAATGAAGTACTTTTGAAGTGCCTTCTATTGTAAAGTAGGAAACGCGGCAGCCAATTTGCATACAACAAGCTCCCACAAACAGCAATTTAATAATGGCCAGATAATCTGTTTAAGTGATATTGGTTGAGGGATAAATGATGGCCAGGACACTAGGGAGAACTCCCCTGCTCTTAATCGAAATAGTGCTGTGGGAGCTGTTACATCCACCTGAGAAGTCAGATGGAACCTTGGTTTAATATTACATCCATAAGATGGCACCTCCAATAGTGGTGTACTGGACTGTCAGCCGAGAAATTGCGTTCAAGTCTCTGGAGTTTGACTTGAACCCACAACCTTCTGAAAGTGGACCACTAGCAAGTTGCTGTGAGAATTGAGCAACTTCACTATGGTTTCCATGAACTGTGACACCACTGGGTTTTCCTGTAGGAGCATTATTTGCCACCATGAATGATTTTTACAGAACCATTTCAATTGCTTATCTGAAATATTTAAATCCATCATCTGTTTCCATTTCATTAGAAAATCCCACAATAAACAAATGTTCCTCTAACAGTCATACAATGGGAAATAAAAGAAAGGTGCAAACTATCAAAGAAAATAATGTTTATAATCATAGCGTTAACAGCCATAAAACTTTGTTGGTTGTTTGACTGCGTAAATGTTACACCTAACAGGACTCCAACATGCCTCTTCTAAGTTTACAGAAGTTGACTCTGGTACCAAACCCTGCTACAGTAAGCTCAATATAGGTAACTGTTGATCAGAAATCTATAGTATTTACAATGGTGCGCCTTCAGCCCTTTTTAATATTGAATGACACTGTTGTTTGTTTGTTAACTGGAGGCATGTTTGAGGAGCCTTTAATTGCCTGTGTTACACTGGGTTGCAGTTACCCTGCCACACAATGCCAGTGTGAAACCCATGGCCAGAGGGACCAGTTTTCAAAATGGGACAGTTATGGGCATGGCGCTGGGTGGCACAAAGCATTGAAAACCAAACACTCTGCACCAGAAGGTCATTTGCCTTAGAGGGAATGTAACATAGGTTCACTAGACTGATTCCTGGGATGAGAGGATTATCCTATGAGGAGTGATTGAGAATACTGGCCTAGAGTTCCCTGAAGTTTAGAAGAATGAGAGATGATCTTATTGAAACACATACATTTTTACGGGCTTGACAGGGTAGATGCTGTAAGAATGTTTCCCCTGGCTGGAGAGCCTAGAACGATGGGTCACAGTCTCAGAATAAGGACTCAGTCATTTAGGACTGAGATGAGGAGAAATTTCTTCACTCAAAGAGTTGTGAATCTTCAGAATTCTTTAACCCAGCGGGATTTGGATGCTCAGTCATTGATTACATTCAAGACTGAGATTGAGAGATTTTTGGATATTAAGGGAACCAAGGGATATGGGGATATTGCAAGAAGGTGGCTTTGAGGTAGAAGATCGGTCATGATCTTATTGAAAGGCGGAGCATGTTTGAGGGGCCGAATGGTCTAATCCTGTTCCTAGTTCTTATGTACTTATTTTGGACACTTACTTCCACCCAGGCATTTTCAATTAGGGATGGAAAGCTGCAGGGAGATACCCTAAGCTACTCTCAGTCAAAACCTAGTTGCTGGTTTCCTAACCGGCATGTGGATCAATGGCCTCTCGGATGATACTGACGTCTTCCCGACAGAATGTTATTTTTTCTGAAGAGAATTGCATGGCGTGTCTATGAATGAGGGGGAGAAAGCTTCCCCAATGCCTCTTGGGGATGACAACACTTCTCTTAAATAGCCTAAAATGAAAAAATTTTACTGTAATCAGTGAATTCGGTGCAGTCCCTGATCAATGTTAACATCAGGTAAATAAAAACTAGGATTTAACACTGTAATGGTAACTAAAAGCGATTTAACATCAATATTAAACTGGCATTGGTACATAACTGGCTAGAAAAATAAAGCCATAAAATCTTTGCTACTGCTGGCAGTGGCCTACAGCTGCAGATGGGGATTTTCCTCAAAGCTCTTTTCAGTCATTTTGCGTAGGTTAAGGCTACAATGTCTCAGAAATGACAGAGCGAATGAATACAGATTTAGGTTGTTAAATATGCACCGCTGCCTCCCAAGTGACAAGCTCCTTCTCTCCATTTACTTCAATCTGGAACAGCTTCTTCAGGGACGAGTCTCACTGCCATTATTTTATCTGTCTTTTAGAACAAAACATGTTTGCTCACAGCATTATCAAGGTGAAGTATGTTCATGCAGGGGAATGAAATTCTTTTCATTTCTGGCCTAAAGTACTCACAGATACAGAGTAAAGATTCCTCTACTTTAGCTTAAAAATGAGGGTAGCTTTCTTAGACTAGGGTACAGAAGATTACAGAAGATTAAGGGATTATCTAATTGAGGTGTTTAAGATGATTAATGGAGTTGATAGGGTAGTTAGATTTCCTCTGCTGGGGGGAAGCCAGAACAAGGAGGCATAACCTTAAAATTAGAGCTAGGCCGTTCAGGGGTGCTGTCAGGAAGCACTTCTTCACACAAAGAGTTGTGGAAATCAAACTCTCTCCCCAAAAAGCTGTTGAGGCTGGGGATCAATTAAAAACTTCAAAACCAAAATTGATAGATTTTTGTTAGGCAAGGGATATTAAGCATTACTGAACAAAGGCAGGTAGATGGAGTTAAGATAGAGATCAGCCATGATCTAATTGAACAGGCTCGAGGAGCTGAATGACCTACTCCTTTCCTATGTTCCTATTCTTAAATGTGCCTCTGATGTACATCCTTTACTGCACCTATGCACTTTTCTTCCCCATTTCCCACACCTTTCTGAATTAGATTACTGAGTGCCAAATTAGAGATATTTTTGTGCTGTCAGCCCATGATCACTAGAATATGGATTGAGACCGCCCAAAATCGTTTCTCATTATAACCAGCAAACTGAGGAGACTTTCACCTTAGTCTGGGCTAGATTTGAACCCAGGGCCCCATGATGAAAGACAAGTGTCCAACCCTACCATTTTCCTTGACCATTACCATTTCTAAAGAGAGAACAGTATTATCAGGATTCTCTTAAAAAATAATATTTTGCAATAAGGACCCCTTTTGGAGGAGAAGGTTTCTCTGTTAGAACAACTTTTAAAAGAGGGGGCCTTATTATCAGAATCCTTTAGAAAATGTGTCATCATTTGGACCTTTTTGGTGAGAACATGCCATTAGCAGAACCCCTTGTGAAGCAGGTTAAGTGGGAGGATGAAAGGCAAATAGGCTGTCAGTAGCCATGTTGTTTTAACATCACATATGAGGCCCACTGGTGTTATACAACCATCAATTCCAACATTTTAAATAAATAAAACCTGCTGGTTGCTCTGAACTTGTCATATGCATTGAACAATTTGATTTATCTTTCCAATTGATTTTGTTCATGCGTGCCTCCATAACAATGATATAAATTATTTTCAATATTTGGTACGATTGATCTAAACGTAGGACAGCTAATTCTATATATCAATGTTTTATTTATTGTACTATTTATAGATTGCTTGCAATCGCATATCCATATTAATGGGCAACAAAAGATGGAAATTACTTTTGTATGAAGAGCTTCTCATCAGGCATAAGGTCATGGGTGAAGTTAATCTATAGCTGCAAGTCATATGAAGATCAGATGGATCAGGACTCCACACAGCTGATTTGCATGTCAGCCCAGCGCCCCAGTAGTTTTCATGCACCCAACACGTTGAACCCAGATGTTTGTCCAGGCATAGCATATGGTGATTGTCAGGCCTGACTCATGCCTCCTATTCAGCATTCATCCATTAAGGAACAGAAGATAATGTGGTGTTGCAGCCCTTAAAGTCCCTGCAGCAGATTGGATTTAAAAAAAATGTTGCCACTGATAGATCAAAAGAAGCACAGGAAAATGTCTATGTGGAGTTGTGGAGCAGGAGAGAGACAACGGTCAAGGAAAAGACTGCTGCTGGACTAGCTGAATGGTGGGTCAGGGGACTTGGCAGAAGGTTGTCTATCAGGTCAGTATCAGCAGAATTGTCCAGAGGACCTGGATTCAGTGCTAGAAAAAATTCACTGACATCACCAGAAGTGGCAAGGTAGGTGGCAGCGCTATGACTTTATAGTAATGCAGTGCAGTAACTATAACTGGCATGAACTGTTAAATCCCATTCACACTTTCTTATACCTTCGCTAGCTTCTCAGAATTGCCCATTAGGTTACACTGCACACTTCCTTGCACCTCACTTTCACAAAACCACCTCTTGCAGTTGGAGTTTCAATCCTCTGCTAACTCCTTCCATGCACAGCATCTGCATGATGCATTCGGCCTTCCTAACACCGATAGATATTACCTTCATATATGACTTTCAATGTATTACCAATGTTAACTAAATGCATGCTGCTGGTTTTGCAGGATGAGAGAGTGCATAAGAAGACATGTTTGTAACATTTGTTCCTCTACTTGTGTTTCTATAGGTATGGCAGAAGAATCTGGCAACAGTCAATGAGCAGGAACTGATATGTCCTTACTATACAGTATAAATGCACACGAGGCCCATACTTGAGTGAAGGTCACTCTGTGACCAGTTACCTTTATTACCAAGCCTCAAGTGATGAAGGTGGGTGGAGCTTGCCCTTTTATACCTGAAAGTCCAGGTTAGGAGTGTCTCCCACAAGTTCACCCCTTGTGGTCAATGTTCTCAAGGTGTACAACTTAGGTCAGCTTATACATGGGTTACAATGATAGTTGAATACATGACATCACCTCCCCCCCAAAGTCTTATTGGGATCACAGGTTAAGTCTCTCTGGTGGTTTACGCTGCCTTGCAGAGTGCCTGAGTTGGGGCTCCGGTTGTTGGGTGCTGGCCTGAGTGTCTGCTGTTTGCGGTGCCTCAGGCCTGTCCGGACTGCCCACAGTGACTGGGCTCTCCTCCACTTGGTTCCAGTGTTCGGTCACCTGTGGTGGAGTAAACTCTACGTCGTGTTCTTCCTCTGCTTCTTCTATGGAGTTGCTGAACCTCCTTTTAGTTTGATCCACGTGTTTACGGCAGATTTGTCCATTGGTAAGTTTAACTACCAAAACCCTATTCCCCTCTTTGGCAATCACAGTGCCTGCAAGCCATGTGGGCCCTGCAGCGTAATTAAGCACAAAAATAGGGTCATTGACATCAATACATCGCGCCCTCGCATTCCTGTCATGGAAGTCACATTGTGACTGACGCCTGCTCTCAACAATTTCTTTCATGGTGGGGTGTATAAGGGATAACCTGGTTTTGAGCATCCTTTTCATTAGCAGCTCTGCGGGTGGAACCCCTGTGAGCGAGTGTGGTCGGGATCTATTGGCCAACAGGAGGTGTGATAAGCGGCTTTGTAGGGAACCCTCTTGGATTCTGAGTATCTCCTGTTTGATTATCTGCAATGCTCGTTCCGCCTGGCCCTTTGAGGCTGACTTGAACGGTACCGTTCTGACATGGTTGATTCCATTGCCTACCATGAAGTCCTGGAATTCAGTGCTTGTGAAGCACGGGCCATTGTCGCTGACCAAGACATCCGGTAGACCATGGGCGGTGGACATTGCCCGTAGACTTTCTACCGTGGCAGAGGATGTGCTTGAATTTAAAATGGCACACTCAATCCATTTGGAGTAGGCGTCTACTACAACCAAAAACATTTTTCCCATGAAAGGACCTGCGTGACCATGGCTTGGTGGGCCAGGACCAGGGGCTAAGGCGGGGCTTCCCTGGGTGCGTTGCCCAGCTGAGCACACGTATTGCACCTGCGAACACAAAGTTCCAGGTCTGCATCTATCCCTGGCCACCAAACGTGTGACCTGGCAATTGCCTTCATCATGACAATGCCCGTGTGCTCATTGTGAAGTTCTCTGATAAACACCTCTCTGCCCCTCTGGGGCACGACTACTCGGTTTCCCCACAGTAGGCAATCGGCCTGAATCCAGAGTTCATCCTTGCGCCTATGAAATGGTCTAAATTCCTCAGGGCATGCCACGTTCGTGGCTGCCCAGTCCCCATTCAGGACACATTTCTTAACTAAAGACAATAGCGGGTCTTTATTTGTCCAGACTTTAATCTGACGGGCTGTCACAGGTGAGCCTTCGCTTTCGAAAGCTTCAACAGCCATGACCATTTCAGCATCATGCTCAGTTGCCCTCTCAGTGGTGGCTAGTGGGAGCCTGCTGAGTGCATCGGCACAGCTTTTAGTGCCCGGTCTGTGCCGAATTGTGTAGCCATAGGCGGCTAACGTGAGTGCCCACCTCTGTATGTGGGCCGATGCATTCGCATTTATGGCCTTGTTGTTGGTCAAAAGGGACGATAGGGGTTTGTGATCTGTCTCCAGCTCAAATTTCCTGCCAAACAGGTACTGGTGCATTTTGTTTTACTGCATATACACATGCTAGCGCTTCCTTTTCTACCATCCCGTAGCCCCTTTCTGCCTGGGACAGACTTCTGGAGGCATAAGCTACCAGCTGTAACTGACCATTGGCATTCACATGCTGCAACACACACCCGACCCAATAGGACGACGCATCGCACGTTAAAACAAGTTTCTTACACGGGTCATATAATGCTAACAGTTTGTTGGACCACACCAAATTGCATGTTCTATCAAAAGCCCTTTCCTGGCTGGCCCCCGCAGATCCAATCACGACCTTTGCATAGGAGCACATGTAGTGACTCTAAAAGCGTGCTCAATTTGGGAAGAAAGTTACCAAAATAGTTCAGGAGCCCCAGGAACGAATGCAGCTCCGTCGTGTTACGGGGTCTGGGTGCTCTCTGGATCGCTTCTGTTTTGGACACAGTAGGTCTGATCCCGTCTGCTGCTACCCTCCTCCCTCGGAATTCTACCTCTGGAGCTAAGAAGACGCACTTCGCCTTTTTCATTCGCAGCCCTACCCAGTCCAGCCTGCGTAGCACCTCCTCCAGGTTGTGGAGGTGTTCTTCAGTATCGTGACCCTTGATGAGGATGTCGTCTTGAAAAACCACTGTCCTTGGAATCGACTTGAGGAGGCTTTCCATATTTCGCTGAAAGATCGCGGCAGCCGAGCGAATCCCGAACGGACATCTGTTATACTCAAACAACCCTTTGTGTGTCGTGACGGTGGTCAGCTTCTTCGACTCACTTGCCAGCTCTTGGGTCATGTAAGCTGAGGTCAGGTCCAATTTTGAAAAAAGTTTGCCACCGGATAGCGTCGGAAATTGGTCCTCCGCTCTCGGTAGCGGGTACTGGTCTTGGAGTGACACCCGATTGATGGTGGCCTTGTAATCGTTACATATCCTGACCGACCCATTCGCCTTAAGCACCAGCACGATCAGGCTCGCCCATTCACTGAATTCGATTGGCGAGATAATGCCTTCCCTCAGCAGGCGGTCCAATTCGTATCTATCTTTTCCCGCATCATGTACGGCATCGCTCTGGCCTTGTGGTGTACTGGCCAGGCGTCCGGGTTTATGTGAATCACTACCTTGGCCCCCATGAAAGTGCCAATGCCGGGTTGAAATAATGAGTCAAACTTGTCCAGGACCTGTGAGAATAATACTCGCTCCACAGAGGAAATTGCATTGACATCGCCCCATTTCCAGTTCATGACAGCAAGCCAACTCCTCCCCAGTAGTGCGGGACCATCCCCCGGGACAATCCAGAGTGGCAACCTGTTCTCCGAAGCTTTGTGGGTCATGACTACCGTGGCGCTGCCTAGCACCGGAATGATCTCCTTTGTATATGTCCGTAGCTGTGCGTTAATCGGCAATAATTTTGACTTCCTGGCCTTGGACACTCACAACCTTTTGAACTGTTTGCTACTCATCAGGGACTGGCTGGCCCCTGTGTCTAGCTCCATTAATACTGGGATGCCATTGAGGAGCACTTTCATCATTATCGGTGGCGTCCTGGTATATGAACTGTATATATGCTCCACCTGAACACGCTGAACTTCAGCTTCCAGCGATTTCCCCCACTATTCATTTGGCCTCGTAGGGTTTACATTGGGCCTGTCCTCCTCGTACATCAACCAAGCTGCAGGCTTCCTGCACATACATGCCAAGTGACCGCTGATGTTGCAGTTTCTGCAGGCATATTGCTGATACCTGCAAGCTCTGGCTGTGTGTTTGCCTCCACACCTCCAGCATGAGCTGGAGGCCCCGTTGTTGGAAACTGACTGTCTCTGTAACTGTCCTTAAGTGCACCATTAACAGGTGTTGATGGCCCCATTACTGGCCGCATTGTCCATTGCGATGGCATGAATCGCCATTCAGCTAGCCATTGTCTCTGTTGAATTCCTCCTTTGGGTTCGACTACATGCTTGGGCATGTCCGATTGCCCTTTTCTGCCTAGAGAACTGTGTGCCGTGTTAACAATGTTGACTCCCTGGTTGTTTGCCGCATTTGAGCCAAGATTTTTGTCATACATCATTCTGGTCTATTCCTCCCCTGAGATAAATGTCTGGGCTATCAAAGCCACCGCTTCCAAGGTCAAGTCTTTGGTCTCAATCAGTTTCCTGAAAAGCCCAACGTGCCAGAATCCCTTAATAAAAAAGTCTCGCAGCATCTCCGCTCTGCATACATCTGGGAACTTACATAGGCTTGCCAGTTGCTGGAGATCTGCCATGAAGTCTAGAACGCTTTGTGCTTCTCGCTGCCGGTGCATGTAAAACCGGTGTCTCGCCATGTTCATGCTGCTCGCCAGTTTAAGGTGTTCCCCGATCAACTTACTGAGCTCTTCGAACATCTTGTCCGCCGGCTTCTCTGGCACTAGAAGGTCCTTCATCAGGGAGTATGTTCAGGATCCACAAACCGTCAGGAGATGAGCCCTGCGTTTGTCGGACGAATCCTGTCCCAACCATTCCTTAGTGTCAAAACTTTGCTGTAGTCTCTCAATAAAGTCGTCCCAATCATCACCAACACAGTACCTCTCTTCTGTGCTGCTAGTGGCCATGCTCACGTGGTTTAAATCCCAGTTTCTCATCGCCAATGATATGTCCTTACTGTACAGTATAAATGCACACGAGGCCCATAGTTGAGAGAAGGTCACTCTTTATTACCAAGACCTCAAGTGATGAAGGTGGGTGGAGCTTGCCCTTTTATACCTGAAAGTCCAGGTTAGGAGTGTCTCCCACAAGTTTATCCCTTGTGGTCAATGTTCTCCAGGTGTACAACTTAGGTCAGCTTATATATGGGTTACAATGATAGTTGAATACATAACAGGAACAACCAGGCTTCTCACAGCACATTGCATGACTCAATCTTACCCCGGCAAGAAATGGCACAGGTACATCCACATGGTAGATATGAAAAGTTGTTTTGAGGAGAATAAATTGTGTGGGATGCAGAGCATAGGTGAGCAGGAACAAGTCGAAGTAGCATAGGAGGATCAGGAAGCAGCTGGTTAGAGGGAGCAATTGTATTATTCCACAACCAACAAGGTCAGGGATTTTTATTTCCAGGACCCAGCCTTGAAAATAAGCCATCTTTCATAGAAACATAGACATAGAAACATAGAAAATAGGTGCAGGAATAGGCCATTCGGCCCTTCGAGCCTGCACCGCCATTCAATGAGTTCATGGCTGAACATGCAACTTCAGTACCCCATTCCTGCTTTATCGCCATACCCCTTGATCCCCCCCTAGTAGTAAGGACTATATCTAACTCCTTTTTGAATATATTTAGTGAATTAGCCTCAACAACTTTCTGTGGTAGAGAATTCCACAGGTTCACCACTCTCTGGGTGAAGAAGTTTCTCCTCATCTCGATCATAAATGGCTTACCCCTTATCCTTAGATTGTGACCCCTGGTTCTGGACTTCCCCAACATTGGGAACATTCTTCCTGCATCTAACCTGTCAAAACCCGTCAGAATTTTAAATGTTTCTATGAGATCCCCTCTCATTTCTGAGCATGAAAGATTATTAGACTCATTGGGGAGCTGCTTTCATTCCATGAGAGGTAGTGTGGCGAATTCTACACCCGACATGTAGTGTACTGATGCAAAGGAGGGCACTCTACAGTCTTCCTTGCAGTGTGTGGCCAATCCTGGAAGATCTGCAACAGAACTGCCAACCCCAACCATGGCAGAGGTTCTAACGCCAGTCTACTACCATACAAGCCTTGATGGTCAAATAGAGAGAGCCATTGATTGAGGCTTCAATAATGTCATTGGTAGCATGGAGAGTGTTGGCCCACAGATCTGCAGGAATACTGGGCAGTAGTAAACTGGCAAATGCTGGTGCCGTCTCTTCCAAAATCAACACATCAACATAATTCCCCCATCCTCCTCCAGTAATTACAAAGTTATGAAGGCAGAGTTGGTTAAAGTAGACTTGGAAAATATATTAAATGGTAAGACTGTAGAAAAGCAGTGGAAAACATTTAAGGAGATATTTCATAACTCTCAGCAAAGATATATTCCAGTGAGAAACAAAGGGCTAGACTTTCCTTTTCATTTTTGGTGGTTTTCTCTGCTCGTTTTCGGCGGAAAACCACCTGGCGAAAGTTGCCCACTTCATTTTTTAAAGAGTTCCGCTGCCATTTTCAAAATATCACTGGGGAGCGGACCGCCCACGTGTACCGCTGGAAAAACCGCCACTGCCCAAGTTTTGACTCAGTGGTGACCCATAGGTAAGATTTTTTTAAAACGCCCACGAAAAGCAACCGGAGCTGGGCGGTAGGTAAGTAACCCTGCAAAGAAAGATAAGTTAAAGATTTTTTAATAATCTTTTTAAATTTCATTTCCGGCAATTAAGTTAAAAAGGGTTTTGAGAACGTTTTCCGAAATTTTATTTTTTGTTTTATTTTGAAAAATGATGTTTTGTGTTTTCCCCCCTCCCTAGACCCAATTGCAGCCTCGGTCTAAATTTGAATAATAACCGCCCATACTGGTTAAGAACTGCCCAATTTGCCCAGAATCGTGTTTAACTGCCGACAACCTACGTGTAAGATCCATTTTCTCGCCGGGCGGTATTTTTTCACTTTTTTATGCAATATTTTGCCACCGTTATTTGAAGAACCTTAGCAATCTTTTTGGGCGGCAATCCCGCAGTGGTAGATGTGGAAAGGAGCAAAGGACAACTAAAAAAATGATAAAGACAGAGAAGATAGCACATGAGAGTAAACTAGCAAGAAATATAAAAACAGACAGTAAGAGCTCCTACAGATATATTAAAAGGAAATGAGTAGCTAAAATAAACATTGGTCCCTTGGAGGATGAGACTGGGGAATTAATAATGGGAAACAGAAAAATGGCAGAGACTTTGAACAAATATTTTGCATCGGTCTTCGTGGTTCAAGACAGTAAAAAATCCCAATAATTGATAATCAAGGAGCTATTGGGGGAGAGGGGAACTTAAAACAATCACTGTCACTAGAGATAAAGTACCAGACTAACTAATGGGACTAAAGTCCCCTGGACCTGATGGCCTGCATCCTAGGGTCTTAAAAGAAGTGGCTACATTGGTTGTAATCTAACAGGATTCCCTGGATTCTGGAGAGGTATCAGCAGACTGGATAACCGTAAATGTAATACCCCTGTTTAAGAAAGGAGGAAGACAGAAAGCAAGAAATTTTGACCAGTTAGCCTGACATTTGTCATTGGGAAAATGCTAGAGTCCATCATTAAGAAAGTAGTCGAGGAAATTTAGAAAATCATAATGCAGTCAGCAGAGACAGCATGGCTTTATGAAAGGGAAATCATGTTTGACAAATTTTCTGGAGTTCTTTGAGGATGTAACAAGCAGAGTGGATAAAGGCGAACCAGTAGATGTCATGTATTTGGATTTCCAGAAAGCATTCAATAAGGTGCCACATTAAAGGTTACTGCACAAGATAAGAGCACACGGGATTGGGGGTAATATATCAGCATGGATAGAGGATTGGCTAACTAACAGAAAACAGAGAGTCGGGATAAATGGGTCATTTTCAGGTTGGCAAACTATAACTAGTGGGGTGCCGCAGGGATCGGTGCTGGGGCCTCAGCTATTTACAGTTTATATCAATGACTTGGATGAAGGGACCGAGTGTAATGTAACCAAATTTGCTGCTGATAGAAAGATAAGTGGGAAAGCAAGTTGTGAGGAGGATGAAAGTAATCTCAAAAGAGATATAGATAGGTTCAGTGAGTTGGCAAAAATTTGGCAGATGGAGTATAATGTAGAAAAATGTAAGGTTATCCACTTTGGTAGGAAAAATAGAAAAGCAAATATTTATTTAAATGAAGAGTGATTACAAAATGCTGCAGTAACAGAGGGATCTGGGGGTTCTTGTACATGGAACACAAAAAGTTAGCATGCAGGTACAGCAAGTAATCAGGAAGGCAAATGGAATGTTGGCCTTTATTGCAAGTGGGATGGAGTATAAAAGTAGGAAAGTGCTGCTCCAACTATACAGGGCATTGGTAAGACCACACCTGGAGTACTGCATACAGTTTTGGTCTCCTTATTTAAGGAAGGATATACTTGCATTGGAGGCAGTTCAGAGAAGGCTCACTAGGTTGATTCCTGAGATGAAGGGGTTATCATATGAAGAAAGGTTGAGCAGGTTGTGCCTCTACTCATTGGAGTTCAGAAAAATGAGAGGTGATCTTATTGAAATGTATAAGATTCTTAGGGGGCTTGACAGGGTACATGCAGAGAGGATGTTTCATCTTATGAGGGAATCTAAAACTCGGTTGCATAGATTCAGAATAAGGGATCGCCCATTTAAAACAGAATTGAGGAGGAATTTCTTCTCTCAGATGCTCGTGAATCTTTGGAACTCTCTACCCCATAGACCTGTGAAGGCTGGGTCATTGAATATATTTAAGGTGGAGATAGACTAATTTTTGAATGATAAGGGAGTCAAGGGTTATGGGGAGCCGGCGGGAAAGTGGAGGTGAGGCCAGGATCAGATCAGCCATGATTTTATTGAATGGCGGTGCAGGCTCCGGGGGCCAAATGGCTTACTCCTGCTCCTATTTTTTATCTTATGTTATTTCACACGTCCAAGAACGTGGTTAGGGCCAGGCCGTACATGAAGCTGTGGAAGTACAGCAGTCTGCAATTGGACTCTCTGAGGCCTGTGTTCACTGAGGCCAAATGCTATCTCAGTCCCAGGAACCTCTCATGGATTCATAGCTTCTGGTGACCTCACAGGCTCCGGCCACCTTGGCAGCACCGAGACGAAGAACAAGATCAGGTCGTATAACATGACACACACAGACTGTTAGAAATGGAAAGGACCATTGCAGTAGGCATTAGAATCTAAGACACATCGCACTCTGCAAAATTAAATATGGTGATGATTGAGTTGTAGCGCTGTGTAGAAAGTTTCATTTATATGGCTCAGGGAAATGCACATAGAGCTGAGAGGCTGACAGATCTGAAGGTTGATGGTGATTTTCTTTTCCACAGCTCTCAAAGCTGGCAAAGGTGCTTGAGCAGCTGAATTCCCTAGCTCCTCAGGCTCCGGAATGATGTCTCCCTTGTGATGTACAGTGCTCTTCCGCTTCTGCTGTCCATGATCATTCCTCATTGGAAAGCGCGAAGATGATTCAGGACACCTTGGCCAGGCTATAATGTGGGATGCTTCTGATCTATTAAGGACAATGGAATCTTTGCTGCATCATGCCTATGGTGTGTTTGATCATAGATTCATGCATGTCATTATACCTGCATTCAGCAGTGCTGCAAAAGAATTGCTATGAGTCATGGTTGAAAAGACAGGCTTGATTTCCTAAGAGCCAATCGTGTATTTTTCCTTGCAGGTTGAATAGCATGCTTATAATGCATTGACTTTATTAATGAAGGCTTCATTATGCTGACAGCGAAGTATGCATTAAGCTGTCTGATCATGTGCATATCGTCACAAACTACCTTCACATTAATAGAATAATAGCCTTTTCAGTTAATGAATATTCCACTGTTGTGTGTAGGAGCAGGTATTGTGTTTTATATTTTAATATAAATAACATCGTCCAGAGATTTTAGCAGCGAACCCTGACTCCATACACCAACTATTAGTATGGATCATGCATCATTTGCCACCACTGGCTTTGAAGCAATAAATGTTTTATTTACATAAGATAAATTAACAAACAGTATATAATTTTTATAGTAAGATATATTTTCCTACACTTCTTGAAAAATAACAGACTTAACTCACTTTCTCGCTCAGTATAACCTCTCTTCTTCTTAGGCAGTCCCTTGGAGTCGAGGATGACTTGCTTCCACATTAAAAATGAGTTCTCAGGTGACTGATGAGTCTGATGCAGGACCTACAGTCTCTGTCACAGGTGGGGCAGACGGTGGTTGAAGGGACAGGTGGGTAGGCTGCTTGGGTTGCCGTGCGCTCCTTCTGCTATTTACTCTTGCCTTTAGCTTGCTTCCGGCGTAGAGACTTGAGGTGTTCGCCACCTTCCCGGATGCTTTTCCTCCACTTTGCCTGGCCCAACATCATGATAACTTCTAACCAAACTTTTACTTACCGTGACCTCAGACTAGCCTGGTTTGACTGGCCAGGCTGGCACAGAACTTTAAACCACTTATCTTTATAGCTGGTGACTGTGTGATGTAAACATGCTGTCAGTGTATATATTCTCTCTAAGAATTGTCACTTAAGTCTGTCAATCACAGTGAGCTGCAGCCAGTCAAAGACCGATGACTCGGAAATAGCTGTCAATCAAAGTCACTACCTCTGGGTTGAGGAGTTATTCTTTGATGTGTGACAAGAAGGCTTCCACGAGTTTGACTGGCTGCTCCTTCCACACTGTGCAAATTGAATAGAATGACATCTTAAACAATTAAGTGCCATCTGGGGCAATGGATCCACCTTTAACAACACATGAGATGACTAGGATTGTAAATAATGGCCCTCTGGGATCGTTCATTAATTATCACTTCACACCACTACTTTGAGGACCCAGACCTTGAGAAAGATCTAATAGATGCACAAATTAGTTCAAGTTGATAACTTTCTGTTACAAGGAACATTGTGTTTAGTCTTGGGAGTTAACCCTTTGAGTGCTGATTTTAGATTTCAAGAATACAAGTTTAAAAATTCAATACAGGCAAAATTCCAATTTGCTCCATTAGGAAGTGGTGTTGTACTAGTGCAATGGTTAGAAAAAGATGTAACCATGTCTCTTCCATGTCATTATATGATGAAGCCCCTGCGTGGTTCTGGTAGGAACCTCCTGCTCTTGCCCCCAATTCGACTGGAAATGAGCATTTGGCACATAAGGGGCCGAGTCCTGGTATTACATGCCACCATTCCTTTTTCAAGTCTGTTATTCCCTCTGACGTACACAGGGTAATGAAAAGCAACCCACAATAACCACCAATTGTTGGAGAGTTTATTTTCCAGAAGAGAAAACCTGATATATACGATAGGCTGGTGTTGTTTTCTTCGGAACAGAGCAGGCGGAGGGGAGATTTAATTGAGGTGTATAAAATTATGGGGGCCTAGATAGAGTGGATAGGATGGACCTATTACCCTTAGCAGAGGGGTCAATAACCAAGGGGCATAGATTTAAACTAGTTGGTAGAAGTATTAGAGGGGAGATGAGGAATAAAATGTTCACCCACTCACTGCCTGAAAGGGTGGTAGAGGCAGAAACCTTCATCACATTTAAAAAGTACTTGGATGTTCACTTAAAGAGCCCTGACCTACATGGCTACGGACCTAGTGCTGGAAGGTAGGATTAGGCTGCGTAGCTCTTTTTTGAACGACACGGACACAATAGGCCAAATGGCCTCCTTCTGTATTGTAACTTTCTGGGGCTGAAATTTCCCTTTTCTATAAGGCCTCAAGGGACTGTGCGGAATGGCCAACGGGTCTCTGCGAAGGGGCCACCATTTTGAAAATTGCCCTTCCTCAGGTTTAGAGCGGTGTCCGGGACCACTCTGCCCGTTTTCCTGCTGCAGAGTGCATGCACTGATCCCTTACCGACTGGCGGGGACCCTTTCACGAAATTGCCCCTCTGGAAATTGCCCCTGTTGGGGTAAAAAGAAGACTTCTCTTCTTCAAGGTGGATTCCCTGAAATAAGGGATCGACACCTGCCCATATAGCGACCACGGAATCACTCAGACAAAACCTCGGTTCAACCGATCTTTATTCAAGCATATGCAGGGAAAGAGTTCAGATGAATCTTCGAAATACAAGGGTTTCTACATGCACAATTATACAGTTTTTCGAGGTGTGCAACCCTCTCACAAAACTTCTATGACCACCGGTTGGCCTACAGCTTATCAGCGGAGCTTCATTGATTCATAGATCCTTATCAGACTGGCTACTGAGTGGTTTCCCAATCTGTCCATCTCCCATCACATGTCAATCTTCTGGAATGTGTTATTCTGCAGTGTCAACTTTGCCTCAGTTTCTTCTGACATGTGGTTTAACCTTGCTTCCCATTGCATGTTGTGCATCTGGTTTCTTATCCTCCCTTTCCCATGAGCTCCAACCGTAACTATCTCTTTCTCATGAGTGCAGTTGCTGCTACAATCTATGTTTCCAGACAGTTTACTCCTTACTGTCCTTGGTAGGTGTTGTTTCCTTAAATGTACTGAATACGTTATTTTCTATTATTCTGTACTAAAGTTCAACACATTGTTTGGTTACTTAGGATGGTTAATTTACCATCTAGCTTTGCTTCTTAACCTTTCTCCATTTTAAAACCCATTTTATATCATTTGTAAGTGAGTTTTATAAGCGAGCTTTACATACATAAGCGAGTTTTACATACAATCTGTCAATAGGCGATATATTACATTCCCTTGAGGTGGAGGAACTCTCGACTCCTCACAACCTCCTAATACTGATAAGTCCTTTAATCTGGACTATTTTATGTGTCAGATTAATTCATTACCTTCAGTACCCACTTTAGTGACCATCTTTCTGTCTACTTACACTTTGGTGACAGCTTTTGCTGTCGGTAGACTCTCTGTGGCTTGGCGGTGCCCACCCTTAAAGAGGAGGGCACACTGCCACGGCCGCCATGTTATTTTTTATTGTTGGCTGACTGCCAGGTTGGGCAGACAATTATGTCCACAGGTTCGGCTGGGTCGCCAACAGGCAGCCTGGCATCCCCTCTTGGATGCCAGACCACTGGCCCGGCCGAACCCTTCCCTGGTGGCCCAGTGTTTGCCACTAAAGTGGCTGCAGAGTTCGCTGCGCCCCTCCCCTTTAACTGAAGGGGAGAGACGTTGTGAAGCGCCAGCGTGATGACATCATCAGCGCGGTGCTGATGCCTTGCGGCATCGGCCATTCCACCCCACACCCACTTCTGCCCCGCTAGTGATGGCCAATCTGCCCCGGCCCCACTTCCATTCCGATGTTGAGGCCACTTCCGCCTCGCTGCAAAAAAGCCACCGAAATGCTGAATTTGTACGGAATGGCCGCCTCATACATTGGGCCAGCCAGATCACTTCGAAAATAGTAGTTTCATCTTGTTTAAGGCGGTGGGCAATTTTGGCCCCTCTATGATTCTATGATTCTATGGCCCCGTGCTAAAAATTGGTTATAACCATGAAACGGACAGTGTTAAGACCAAATGAGGTTAAGCTACGCCACCTCAAAATGGTTTAGCTTGCATGCAAAATCTGTGCTCACTCTTCATTAACATGATTATAGTCATGATTTTAGTGCTTAAACTGCTGTTCATTAGTTTAACACTCAATAGGTGGACCAATATTGGGGCCAGTCTCATTAACAGTCATGTGTGCCAAAGGCTTTTTCCACGACTTAAATGGGAGAAAGAAAGAAAGAAAGAAAGAAAGAAAGAAAGAAAGAAAGAAAGAAAGAAAGGAAAGAAAGAAAGAAAGAAAGAAAGAAAGAAAGAAAGAAAGAAAGAAAGAAAGAAAGAAAGAAAGAAAGAAAGAAAGAAAGAAAGAAAGAAAGAAAGAAAGAAAGAAAGAAAGATTGAAAGATTTGGATTTATATAGTGCCTTTCATGACCCCACCGGATGTCGCAAAGAACTTTACAGCCAATGGAGGTTTTGTTTGGAGTGTAGTCACTATTATAATGTGGGAAGGTGCATTAATATTACAGCACTTCATTGTAAGGGCAGTTCGGTTTGCAGCTGGCCCAACAATAATAAGAAGCTAAAGGAAAAGCTAGACTTCTTTAGAAATCGTGATGGCAGATCTTCGACCAAGAGGTTTTTAGATAAAGCTCTAGAGGCATTGTTATTAGCAGTGGAGAGGAAGTGGGCAGTCCTATACCCGCAAACTGGCAGGAAGCCCTCCCCATACATATCCTGAACCATGTGGCGGGAGATTTCAGTCCATGTCACAGCCAACACTCTGGTCCCAAGGACCTGGATCCAGTACCACAAAAAGTTTAATGACCTCACACAGGTGGTCAAGGTGAGTGAAAGCTTCAGCCAGTACCACATGCATCACAAGCCTCACGCACTGCTCAATGCACCACATCCCCAACATTCACCTACCAACAATCTCTATCTATCACGACTCATACCTCCCAATCAGAGCTTCACTTCAGCCTCATAACCATACCACTGTTGCAACACTCACACCCACATCTCTTACCTTGCACACACTTATAGTTATTTTACCATGGCAAGCACATCACCCAAACACATTGCACCACACTCACTCAACACTTCCCTTTCTCTTGCAGTCCAAGCTGGCAGACAGGAAGCAAAGAGTAGGAGTAAATGGGGACTTTTCAGAATGGCAGGCAGTGACTAGTGGGATGCCGCAAGGTTCTGTGCTGGGGCCCCAGCTGTTTACATTGTACATTAATGATTTAGACAAGGGGATTAAATGTAGTATCTCCAAATTTGCGGATGACACTAAGTTGGGTGGCAGTGTGAGCTGCGAGGAGGATGCTATGAGGCTGCAGAATGACTTGGATAGGTTAGGTGAGTGGGCAAATGCATGGCAGATGAAGTATAATGTGGATAAATGTGAGGTTATCCACTTTGGTGGTAAAAACAGAGAGACAGACTATTATCTGAATGGTGACAGATTAGGAAAAGGGAAGGTGCAACAAGACCTGGGTATCATGGTACATCAGTCATTGAAGGTTGGCATGCAGGTACAGCAGGCGGTTCAGAAAGCAAATGGCATGTTGGCCTTCATAGCGAGGGGATTTGAGTACAGGGGCAGAGAGTTGTTACTACAGTTGTACAGGGCCTTGGTGAGGCCACACCTGGAGTATTGTGTACAGTTTTGGTCTCCTAACTTGAGGAAGGACATTCTTGCTATTGAGGGAGTGCAGCGAAGGTTCACCAGACTGATTCCTGGGATGGCAGGACTGACATATCAAGAAAGACTGGATCAACTGGGCTTGTATTCACTGGAGTTCAGAAGAATGAGAGGGGATCTCATAGAAACGTTTAAAATTCTGACGGGTTTAGACAGGTTAGATGCAGAAAGAATGTTCCCAATGTTGGGAAAGTTCAGAACCAGGGGTCACAGTCTAAGGATAAGGGGTAAGCCATTTAGGACCGAGATGAGGAGAAACTTCTTGATCGAGAGACTGGTGAACCTGTGGAATTCTCTACCACAGAAAGTTGTTGAGGCCAATTCACTAAATATATTCAAAAAGGAGTTAGATGTAGTCTTTACTACTAGGGGGATCAAGGGGTATGGCGAGAAAGCAGGAATGGGGTACTGAAGGGCCGAATGGCCTACTCCTGCACCTATTTGCTATGTTTCTATAATCACCACGAGTAGCAACAGACAGGCAGGGTCTAGGCAGACACGCAAGTACTAAACCAGCTTGAGCAGCGAGTACTGCAGATTGTTGTGCGCCACGCAACTGGTGAGGTTGAACCCCTTGGGGACATCAATGGTATGCTCATTCCGAATCCTTCTTCTCACATCCTACTTCCCCCTCAGCCCACAATCTCTTCTCACTTTCAAGCTGTTGATGCTGTGTGTGTGATATATGCTTACGACATCACATAGAAAGACACTCTAAAAGATGGCTCTTATAGACAAAACTGTCATGATGTGAGTTTGCCACATGACCCTTTTATTTTGACATCGGTAATTGCATTACCACAGCAATCCACTAGGTGGAGCAGTAGTCCACCAGTTGGAGCTCTATTACACTTCTCCCACCTTAATAAAGAAGTAATCATAACAAAATAATCATTATACATAACTTGCATGGTTATACACAACAAAAGAAAAGGACTTATTTTGCCATATTTACAAGTCAAACCTAACCACTGGTTTTCTGTTTCGAAGAGGATATCTTCGCTCTTCAACAGAACTTTGCAAACTTGGTTTCGAATTTAGACTCATCCTAGGCTGAGCCTGTGGAGAGTTTTTCTCCAAGGGCAACCCTTGATCTACAACTTCAGGCTGTTTGTCTGCCTGACTCAGACTTGGACTTAAATTCTGACTTCCTCTTGGACTTGTTTCTAGTGCATCTGATCTAGGATTTACTACTAGTACTCTATTTGTAACAAGACTATCTGACTCATCAGAAATAATCGAATCATTCCAACTTCTAACTCCTTCCACATCTGTAGGTAAAATATGATCAATGTGAACAAACCTACCCTTTCCATGATCAAACATCTTGATCAAATATGTGCGAGGACCACATATCTTCACTACTCTTCCTGGTAACCACTTTGATAATTTATGGTGATGGTTCTTCACTCTAACCTTCTGATTCACTTTCACACTTCTCTCTCTTACTCTACCTCTATCATGATTCTCTTTCTGTCTCAATTGTTTCTCTTCTAGTGACTGTGCAAAGTTTGGCTTTAACAATGAGAACCTAGTTCCTGGCTGTCATTTGAGAAACAACTCTGCTGCTGTTCTACCAATAGTTGTATGAGGAGTAGTATGATGAATAATCAGAAAGATTGCCAATTTGTGGTCCAATGACAACTGCCATTTCTTTGGATTTGGATCCAACATTTGTTTGCTGAAGGCATGTTTTACAATTTGTACTGTATGCTTTGCTGTACCATTTGAAGCAGGGTGGTACAGTGGAACTTTGGTATGTTTCACACCATTTGTGCTCATGAACTTTGCAAATTCTTCTGAAAAAAATTGTGGCCCATTATCAGACACAATTTCTTCTGGGCGGTCATAGGAAGAAAACACTTCGAATGACTATCAATCACAATGAACAATTGTTGTTCTTCTATCTCAGCAAAGTGTATATATGGACTTTGCCACATACTTGGAGGCCAGTTCCATAGTTGTAATGGTACGGATGGTGGTTTCTTGCTTACCGATTGACATGTTGTTCACTGACTAATGAAGCAATCTATGGGCTAGATTTTCCACTTTTTTTGCATGCTTAATACCCACTTAATGTCCATTTTAATGCAGAAATTACGTATAACGCCCATATATTGCCCATTTAGCCACAAAATGGAAACTGACGGCCATTTTTCAGAAACTTATTGACGAGCATTACTTTCCCCATGTGCATGACGCTAGGGAAAAAATAATACCGTCCGGCCACTTTTTTGGGGTGGAATCATCAGAATGGGCAAAATCAATGCCCATAATATTGCCCAGCATTAGTTTTCGCACGGAATTAATGCGGAGATTCAATAATACCGCCCGCCCACTTTTTTCTGTCGTATAGATCATATTTGCCGAAACTAGCGGCCATGAGATCACCCAGCTTCACTTTCATCACCTCGCACACATATCACACACAATATTGCTCATCCAAAAAAACACCCGGAAAAAGTGGAACTGACCGGAACTAATCACAGCATTACAAACACCATGTTCTACATCACATGTTGCATCCTTTAAAAGGCTACTGTGCTTCAACCTCGGGGGAGTTCGGATGTACTCTGGAGGTCATTGGAGTTGATGTGAACATCTGTACAAACATCTTGACCATAATGTGACCGATTGGAATTTAATTGGTGTCTTCATCGGGACATTTTTTGTTTGTGATCAATCGGTGGAAAACAGAGAGCTGTTGCAATGGGGCCTGTCCTTTCTCATCCTCTCTAGATGACCAATTACATGCTGCAGACTCGAGATGGCTGAAAGTATGCTCCACAGCATTATGTGCTCAATGTAAGACATGCCAGACTGATGAGGAGGACCAGAGGTTACACCTCCCGCAAGTACAGGGACAAGCGGTCTTACCTCAACTTGCCCAACACCAACTGCCTTTGGAGACTGCGCTTCCACAAAGAGGTTATCGCTGAGCTCATAAGGGAAGATCTGCAGCCTGCCAGCACCATCAGTACTGCACTGTCCTTCGAGGTCAAAGTCACCGCGTCACTGCTGTTCTATGCGTCGGGTTCTTTTCAGGTCTCAGCTGGCGACATTTGCGGTCTGTCTCAGCACGCCACACATTGCTGCATTAGACAGGTCACGGCGTGCATGGTAAAAAAGGGCTTTCAGATCATTGGCTTCTCACCCATTCTCAAAGCTCCAAAACTACATTTTTGAAATTGGGCGTTACCGCGAGCGATATGAAATGAGCGGTAGCGTTAACTCTCGCTGACCTTCTGCCATAAAGTGTCGCCTCCTTAGCAACAGCATGGCAACGCTCGATTCCCGCAATTCAGGAGGTCAAGGGTCATCATGACATGCTCAGAAGAGGAGACAAAGAGAGAGTGAGCTGAGAGGTACTGAAAGCATGTGAGACTGTGGAGTGTGCTTGTTTGGCTGTTGTGGGAGGCACGAGGGAGATTCACCAGCAGCAAAAAGCCTACTAAGTACTGAGAACATAGTTGGCACCGAGTTTTTGTCCAACAAATAAGATATAACATGGAAGGGATGGTGGAGGCCCTGGAGCTGGTAGTCAGGAACACTGGTGGCAGAGAGCTCCCAGTGGTCCCGGAGCGTGACACTGCACCCCAAGGTGCCGCACCCCCAACCACACATGAGAGCCAGCAGCAACATCTTGCTTCTGATTCGGAGCACATTCCAACCTTGGGACCATCCTCTCCCGTATTTGTCCAAGCTGCGGTTCGGCCGTCATCTCCCACCCTGCCCCCCCCAGCCCCACCAATGAAGCATCAGGTGCTCCTCGGCCAGGCGGCTTGGAGTCAGGAGGGGAAGGGGAAGGGGAACGGGTAGAGGTGGGGAGGAGAAGTGAGGGGAGGAAGGGTTGTTTTTAATAGAAATACTGGTGATTTCAGACAACTGTTTGGTTTAAATGTTTTTAACAAAACCTTGTTGCGCATTGGCTCAGATAGCTGCACCGCTACATGCTGGTGATTCCTTAACATCAAAGGGTATAATTACACCTAACTTCAATCAACTTAAACTTTAACTGTCACCAAGGTGATGCCCACCATTGATGTATGACGTGCACACCTAGCAGTGTGTCAGGCTTGTAAATAACACTAACGCTCCTTCAGGCAAAGCGCTCATTGATGAGCTCCTGATGTAAGGCTCTTGCAGCTATCATGCCACCACGGGCCCTTTCATGCGGTCTACAGGGGGGGGGGGCATAGCTTGTTTGTCTGGGCTGATGTCAGCGTCCGCATCCTCATCCTTCTCTTCCTCTCTCTGGTCAGGTGGACTGTCAGACTCATCAGGCAATTCCTGTCGACCTCCTGATAGCCAAGTTGTGCAGCATGCAGCACACCGCCATGAATTGAGCTATCTGCTCAGGGTGGTATTGGAGCTCGCCTCCTGAGTGGTCCAGGCATCTAAAGCACTGCTTAAGCACTCCAATGGTTTTCTCCACGATATTGCGAGTGGCTCTGTGGCTCTCGTTGTATCGCATCTCGGTTACGCAATGGGGTCATCAGCCAGGGGGCGAGGCCATATCCTTTGTCACCAAGCATCCAGCATTGACCTTGTGGCTCATTGTTAAACAAATCAGATACAGTGCTCTCACGCAGGATGTGAGCATCATGGATGCTGCCCAGAAATTTAGCATTCACTGCCATTATAATTTGCTGGTGGTCGACAACGAGTTGCACATTCAGGGAGTGGAATCCCTTGCAGTTCCTGAAAACCTCAGCATCCTGAAAAGGTGCCCACATCGCGATGTGCATACAGTCTATTGCTCCCTGCACCTTCGGGAAGTTTGCAATTCTGGAGAATCCTAGAGCCCTCTCAATCTGTGTCTCCCTGGTCATAGGGAAGCTGATCAAGTCCCTCCTGCATGAGTTCTTGCTCAACTTTTGCCTTGAGTGCGTATGGTACGGGACGTGGATTGCAATAAACTGGTCTTTCTGCATGTTGACACTCACCTGTTTCATAGAACACATTTGGATACTGCTTGATGACATCATCTTTCGATGCAAATTTTGTTTCCACATGAAAAATCTCATTCCAGTCCAGCTTCAGTTATCCCAACCAATTTCTACCTATCAAACAAGGATTGTCTCCTGCCAATACTATAAGTGGCAAGCTCTGAAACTGATCCTTGTATTTCACCGGTATGGTGATATGTCCTATAACAGGAATTTTCTCTCCTGAGTAGCCTCGCAGCTCTATCTTCGATTTCTCCAGTCGAAAATCATGTAACTTGTTGAGATATAGCGATTCTGGTACTACGCTCACAGATGCACCAGTGTCGATTTCCATGGGTATCCTGGTTCCTGCAACATCTACTTGGATGACGATACTTTGCAAATCGCTGTTAGGTACCCTCATGCTCTTGATGACGTGTATCTCCTCGTCCTGTTATTCCCTTCAATGCTATGTATTGTCTGCCGATTTCTATTTTTAGCATTGAACATCGGTTTACTCTTCAGTCGGCATGCCTTCGCAAGATATCCTGTTGTCTTTCAGAAGAAACACTCTGCCTTCACATATGGACAGCTTTGAGCAATATGTTGTCCCAGGCACCGATAGCATGACTTCAATATATTGTTACCTTGGCCAGTTGCTGAGGTCTTGGGGCCCAATGCCTTTTACTTTTAATCTGCAGACGATTCACCATGGTTGTCTGATGACTGGAATTGGTGCAAAATTCTTCAGAATATTGGTCAGCAATATCCATCAAAATAGCTAACTGACAAGCTAAATCAAAAGTCAAGTTCGGAGTTGTCAACAACTTCCTTCTGATTGGTTCATTTTTCATCCCACAAAGCGGTCACGCAATGCTCGGTCCTGAGAGTTTCTAAATGACAGTGACTGGATAGCTTTTTAACGGGACAATATACTCACTGATACACTCGTCAATTAATTGATTTTGTTTTCCAAAACAATAACTTTCGGCAATTTCCAGGGGCTCAGGTCTGTAGTGCTGTTCTAACTTGGTTTGAATTTTCATCAGTGGCATGTCCTTTGACTTGACGGGAACAAGCACATTATTCAGGGTTATATAAACCTCAGGGCCTGCTTCAGTCAAAAAGATTGCCTGTTTCATTTCTAAAGCCATGTGATTATGGTTTTCATCATCAGGGACTTTGATGATACTATTCATGATGAAAAACAAGTCTAGACACTCCACATATGCTCTGAAACTGTCTTGGTCATGATGGAACTCATGCAAGCGACCTATTATTCCCATAGGCATGGTCATCTGGACTCCGGCAATGCTGACAGTTCAGCCAAGTGTGCTTGTAATTTACCTCAGATTTTTAGCTGTTCTGCAAAACAAAGAACCTCTCAAAGTCGGCTGGCAGGATAATCCACCAACAAAAATTACAGCTAGGAAATCTAGAAATCCTATCCTCATCACCAATGTGATATATTCTTACGACATCACTAAGAAGCACACTCTACAAGATGGCTGTTACACAGAAAACTGACTTTGCTGCATGACCAATTTATTATTTACATCAGTAGTTGCATTGCCACAGTAGTCCACGAGGTGGAGCAGTACTCCGCTAGGTGGAGCTCGATTGCAATATGCGTGAATATCTGGATTTCCCCCGCACCCACACCCCTGCTCTCCCCTCACCATAATCCTATTCTTGTGTCTTTCTGGTTTCAGATAATCAACAAGCACCCGAGCAGCCTGTGCAGAGAGCGGGGTGTGTGAGAAACATAGAAACATAGAAAATAGGTGCAGGAGTAGGCCATTCGGCCCTTCGAGCCTGCACCACCATTCAATATGATCATGGCTGATCATGCACTTCAGTATCCCTTTCCTGCTTTCTCTCCATACCCCTTGATCCCTTTAGCCATAAGGGCCATATCTAACTCCATTTTGAATATATCTAACGAACGAGAAGAAGAAGACACTATGGGCCCAAGTTTCCACAAGAAAAAAAGCGGGCGCCCCTCCGAGCTGGGCGCCCGTTTTTCACGCCTAAAACGGCGCCTAAAAAAATCCTCGGTATTCTCCACCGACTTACAGGTCCTGTGGCATTCGGCGCAGCCGGCACGAGCTGTGGTGGGGGTGGAGCCAGGTCCCTGCGCTGAAAACAGTGCCGAGACCTCTGCACATGCGCGCTACAGTCGGCACGCAAGTGCAGTAGCTCCAGGCGCCGAACTGTGTGGGAGGGGCCCGAAGCACGCAGCCCCTAGCCCTGGCCCAATGGCCTCACTGGGGCTGCGTGAATGAGGCTCCTCCCACGGCCAGCTCCTGCTCCCCGCCCGACCAGACACTCGCTCCCCCCCCCCCGCCGACCAGACCCGACTCGACACCCGCTTCCCCCCCCCCGACACCCAAGACCCGCTCCCGACCGAGACCCGACACCCGAGACCCGCTCCCCCCCCCCCGACCCGACACCCGCTCTCCCCCCCCCGCCCCGACCCGACACCCGTGACCCGCTCCCCCCCGCCCCGACCGAGACCCGCTCTCCCCCCCCGCCCCGAGATCCGCTCCCCGCCCCGACCCGAGGCCCGCTCCCCCCCACCCCCCGACCCGCTCCCCGCCCCGACCCGACACCCGCTCCCCCCCCCGCCGACCCGACACCCGCTCCCTCCCCGCCCCGCCCCGACCCGACACCCACTCCCCCCCCGACCCGACACCCGCTCCCCCCCCCACCCCCTGCTCCTGTTCCCCGACCCCCCCCCCCTCTCTTCCCTCCCTCTCTCCCTCTCCCTCCCCTCTCTCCCTCTCTTGCTCAGCAGCACAAATAGCTGCAGAATTCTCCCTGGCTGAAGCACTTTCACACAGGTAGGAAGATGGTTTATTTAATCTTTTCTTGGCTTATAAATGTTTATTCAGGTTGGATTTATTTGTATAATATTTGTAGAAATGTAAATAAGGATTTATTGTCGAATTTAATGAGTTCCCTCCCCCCCCCCCCACCCCTTCCCGTTCTGGACGCCTAATTTGTAACTTGCGCCTGATTTTTTAATGTGTAGAACAGGTTTTTTCAGTTCTACAAAAATCTTCACTGGCGCCATTCTACTTTAGTTTGGAGTACATTTTCACTGTGGAAACTTTCAAATCAGGCGTCAGTGGCCGGACACGCCCCCTTTTGAAGAAAAAATTCTGTTCTAAACTAGAACTGTTCTACCTAACTAGAACTGCAGAAAAAAAAATGTGGAGAATTGCGATTTCTAAAATAGTCCGTTCTCCACCAGTTGCTCCTAAAAATCAGGCGCGAATCATGTGGAAACTTGGGCCCATTGTTACTGCATCTGTCACTCGCAGACACCAGCTCAGAAACTGGCGTTAATCATACTTTAGAGGCTAGTATAGTAAAAGAAAGAAAGATTTGCATTCATATAGCATCCTTCACAACTACCGGACGCCTCAAAGTGCTTTACAACCAATGTAGTATTTTTGGAAGTGTAGTCACTGTTGTAATGATGATGATAATGAGAGTGGAGGGAGTAGGGTTTGGGGTAAGCCAGGGTGTGGGAAGAAGGATTTGGAATGAGAATACTGTTATTGTCTCCAAGGTGTTCAACCTCGCCGGTTGCCACAGTGTTGATGATCTGGAGTACTCGCTCCTCCACAGTTAGAGTAGCAGGATTGTGCACATGGTGAGGCATCGGGCACGAGTGGCTGCAGCTAGCCTAGGAGGAAAGGGTAACTCGTGAACTGGCTCCCCGGAGGGCGAGATTGCACCTGGACAGGAATCAAATGAGGACCCCAATGGAGAGGCCTTCAAAAGAAGGGTGATGGGCATGAACATCAAGTTGATGGGTGCGATGGCAAGCCTGTGAGAGAGCATCTTGGCCATGTCAAAGAGCATGGAGGAGTCCGCCTCCAAGATTGCACGGGGCTCTGTGAGAGACCATGTTGATCAAGATGTGATGGTGCGCATGATGGATAATGTCACAGCTTCCATTGCAGCACAGGTGTAAACGACCCAATGTCTTTGTGCTGCAGCGGAAGCTCAGACTGCTCTGATACAGTATCTGATTGGTGCCACCAAACATAAGAACATAAGAAGATAAGAAATAGGAGCAAGAGTTGGCCATTTGGCCCCTCGAGCCTGCTCCGCCATTTAAAAGATCATGGCTGATCTGATCAGCTCCACTTCTCTGCCTGCTCCCCATAACCCTTTACTCCCTTAACACTTAAAAATCTGTCTATCTCTGTCTTAAATACATTCAATGACCCAGCCTCCACAACTCTCTGAATATTGAATATATTTAAGGTGGAAATAGATAGATTTTTGAGTGATAAGGGAATAAAGGGTTATGGGGAGCAGGCAGGGAAGTGGAGCTGAGTCCATGATCAGATTAGCCATGATCTTATTGAATGGCGGAGTGGGCTCGAGGGGCCAAATGGCCTACTCCTGCTCCTATTTCTTATGTCTCAATAAAATCATTCCTCTCATTTTTCTGAACTCCAATGAGTATAGGCCTAACTTGCTCAACCTTTCTTCATAAGTCAACCCCTTCATCTCAGGAATCAACTGAGTGAACCTTCGCTGAACTGCCTCCAATGCAAATATATCCCTCCTTAAATAAGGAGACCAAAACTGTAGGCAGTACTCCAGGTGTGGCCTCACCAATACCCTGTACAGTTGTAGCAGGACTTCTCTGCTTTTATACTCCATCCCCCTTGCAATAAAGGCCAACATTCCATTTGCCTTCCTGATTACTTGCTGAACCTGCATACTAACTTCTTTGTTTCATGCACAAGGACCCCCAGGTCCCTCTGTACTGCAGGATTTTGTAATTTTTCTCTATTTAAATAATAATTTGTTTTTTTACTTTTTCTGCCAAAGTGGATAACCTCACACTTTCCTACATTATACTTCATCTGCCAAATTTTTGCCCACTCACTTAGCCTGTCTGTAGCTCTTTGCAGATTTTTTGTATCCTCCTCTCAACTTGCTTTCGCACACATCTTTGCATCATCAGCAAACTTGGCTACATTATACTCGGTCCCTTCATCCAAATCATTAATATAGATTGTAAATAGTTGAAGCCCCAACACCGATCCCTGTGGCACCCCACTAGTTACTGTTTGCCAACCAGAAAATTACCCATCCATCCCGACTCTCTGTTTTCTGTTAGTTAACCAATCCTCTATCCATGCTAATATATTACCCCTAACCCTGTGAACTTTTATCTTGTGCAGTAACCTCTTATGTGGCACCTTATCAAATGCCTTCTGGAAATCCAAATACACCACATCCACTGGTTCCCCCTTATCCACTCTGCTCATTACATCCTCAAAGAACTCCAGCAAATTTGTCAAACATGATGCTGACTCTGCTTGATTGAATTATGCTTTTCGAAATGCCCTGCTACTGCTTCCTTAATGCGTGCTCACCCTGCTTCTCTCTGCTTAGGGAAAAGAAATCGTAGTCCCTTCTCCGAGGAGAGAGTCTCAGTGACCTTGCGGATGTAGCGATGGCTGCCGAATTGTGAAATGTTAGCTATGTCTCCTGCTGCAGACTGAAAGGATCTGCTGGCGAAGAAATTGAGCGGCATGGTGACTTTGACTGCCACTGGGAGAACTGTGTTCGCCCTGCACTCAGGCTGCAGATATGGTTGCAGGAGGTGGCAAAGTTCTGTGACTACCTCCTTAGTGAAGCATAGCCTCCTAATACACTGCTCCTCACAGTGCAGGTAGAAGATGTGTTGTTGGAAGACCCTAGGCGGGTAAGGCATCCTGTCGCGAGCCCTCCTGGCCCTTCCCCTCCCTCTGCGCATTAACTACCCAAATCTTTAGCCCCTTGTCCTTCATTTTGACAAAAATAATATACTTGAGGGGCAAAATTCCACATCAGAAATTTGAGACTTAGCCAGACTTATTTGCGGTGATGTGCAAAGAATTTACAAGCAAAGTGGGAAGGATAAGTTCCTTCTGTGTGTCCCGATACTACCCTATATTCATGAATGTTAGTAAATGGTGCTGAACCAATCAAAGCAGAGCAGTCTGTGATTATCACTGTTTCGGGCCTTAACAAGCTGTGAGTGAGCCTCTTGACTCATCAAAAACAAACTTTTCACAAATAGCAATGTGATAAATAGAAACTTTAGAGTGAGGATAGAAAAACAGACCAGAAAGTTAGAGTATACCGATGAAATTATGAATTGTTGGTTGGGACTGTACTCACTTGGTTCCATTCTTATCGAGCCAGTCATAGCCATGCCTGCAATGGCTTCTCTTTCTGCTTCTGCACCGCTAGCTCTGGTGTCCCCCAAGAATCTATCCTTGATCCCCTCCTATTTCTCATCCAAATGCTGCCTCTCGGCGACATCATCAAAAAACACAACATCATCTTCCACATCTGCGCTGACGTTACCCAGCCCTACTTCACCATCACCTCTCTCAATGCCTTCACGGTCTAGAAATTGTTAGACTGCTTGTCTGACATCCAGTACTGGATGAATAGAAATTTCCTCCAACTAAATATTGGGAAGACTGAACTTCGGTCTCTGCCACAAACTCCGTTCCTGAGCCATCGACTTCATCCCTCTCCCTGACAACTGCTTATGGCTGAAGCAAACTGTTTGTGATCTTAGTATCATGTTTGACCCTGAGATGAGGTTTGACTCCAAGATGAGGTTTGACCCCGAGACTGGAAACAGCTGCTTGAAGGTGAATTAGTGTCAGAGTAGTGGGAGGCATTCAAGGAGGATATCCGGAGGGTTCAGAGCAAGTATGCTCCCTTAAATAAAAAGGGTGGGACTAACCAATCTAAAGCCCCTGGATGTAAAGGGACATACAAGGTAGGATAAAGAAAAAAAGAGACAGATACCGAGGGCTAAATACTGCAGAAACTCGAGAGGAGTATAAAAAGTGCAGGAGTGAAATTAAAAAGGAAATTAGGAAAGCAAAAAGAGAACATGAAAACATTTTGGCAAGTAAAATCAAGGAAAACCCAAAGATGTTTTATAAATACATTAAGAGCAAGAGGATAAATAAAGAAAGTGTTGGGCCAATTAGAAACTATAAAGGTAATCTATATGTGGAGGCAGAAGATGTTGGTATGGTTCTTAAGGAATACTTTGTGTCTGTTTTCACAAACGAGGAGTGCGATGCAGACATTGCAATGAGGCAGAAGGATTGTGAAATATTAGATGAAATAAACATAGTAAGAGAGAAAGTATTAAGAGGTTTAGCAGCTTTGAAAATGAATAAATCTCAAGGCCCGGATGAAATGTATTCCAGGCTGTTAAGAGAAGCAAAAGAGGAAATAGCAGAGGCTCTCTGGCTACAGGTGAGGTGCCGGAGGACTGGAGGACAGCTAACATGGTACATTTGTTTAAAAAGGGAGAAAGGGATAGACTGAGTAATTACAGGCCAGTCAGCCTAACATCGGTGGTGGGAAAATTATTGAAAAAAATCTAAGGCACAGGATACATCTTCATTTAGAAAGAGACGGATTAATCAAAGACAGCATGGATTTATTGAGGGAAAGTTGTGTCTGACTAAGTTGATTGAATTTTTTGAGGGGCTAACAAGGAGGGTCGATGAGGTTAGTGCGTTTGATGTAGCGGAGATTGATCTTAGCAAGGCTTTTAATAAGGTCCCACATGGCAGACTGATCACGAAAGTAAAGGATTCAGGGCAAAGTGGCAAGTTGGATCCAAAATTGGCTCGGTGGCAGGAAGCAAAGGGTAATGATTGATGGGTGTTTTTATGACTGGAAGGCTGTTTCCAGTGGGGTTCCACAGAGCCCAGCACTAGGTACCCTGCTTTTTGTGGTATATATCAATTATTTAGACTTGAATGTCGGGGTTATGATTAAAAGGTTTGCAGTTGATACTAAAATCGGCTGTGTGGTTGAAAATGAAGAACAAAGCTGTAAACTGCAGGAAGATATCAATGAACTGGTCAGGTTGGCAGAACAGTGGCAAATGGAATTCAATCCATTTGGTAGAATTCTTTATTAAGATGGAGAGTGAAACAGTTAATTCGGAAACTAAGGTCCTGAACTTAAGGAAAGATAAGTTCGACGGTATGAGGCGTGAATTGGCTAGAATAGACTGGCAAAGGATACTTAAAGGGTTGACGGTGGATAAGCAATGGCAAACATTTAAAGATCACATGGATGAACTTCAGCAATTGTACATCCCTGTCTGGAGTAAAAATAAAACGGGGAAGGTGGCTCAACCATGGCTAACAAGGGAAATTAAGGATAGTGTTAAAGCCAAGGAAGAGACATATAATTTGGCCAGAAAAAGCAACAAACCTGAGGACTGGAAGAAATTTAGAATTCAACAGAGCAAGACTAAGGGTTTAATTAAGAGGGGGAAAATAGAGTACGAAAGGAAGCTTGCAGGGAACATAAAAACTGACTGCAAAAGCTTCGATAAATATGTGAAGAGAAAAAGATTAGTGAAGACAAATGTAGGTCCTTTGCAATCGGATTCAGGTGAATTTATAATGGAGAACAAAGAAATGGCAGACCAATTGAACAAATACTTCAGTTCTGTTTTCACGAAGGAAGACACAAATAACCTTCCGAATGTACTAGGGGACAGTAGGTCTAGTGAGAAGGAGGAAATGAAGGATATCCTTATCAGGTGGGAAATTGTGTTAGGGAGATTGATGGGATTGAAGGCTGATAACTCCCCGGGGCCTGATAGTCTGCATCCCAGAGTACTTACGGAAGTGGCCCGAGAAATAGTGGATGCATTGGTGATCATTTCCCAACAGTCTATTGACTCTGGATAAGTACCTATGGACTGGAGGGTAGCTAATGTAATACCACTTTTTAAAAAAGGAGGGAGAGAGAAAATGGATAATTATAGACCGGTTAGCCTGACATCAGTGGTGGGGAAAATGTTGGAATCAATCATTAAGGATGAAATAGCAGCGCATTTGGAAAGCAGTGACAGGATTGGACCAAGTCAGCATGGATTTATAAAAGGGAAATCATGCTTGACAAATCTTCTGGAATTTTTTGAGGATGTAACTAGCAGAATGGACAAGGGAGAACCAGTGGATGTGGTGTATTTGGACTTTCAAAAGGTTTTTGACAAGGTCCCGCACAAGAGATTGGTGTGCAAATTCAAAGCGCATGGTATTGGGGGTAATGTACTGACGTGGATAGAGAACTGGTTGGCAGACAGGAAGTAGAAGCCGCGATAAATGGGTCCTTTTCAGAATGGCAGGCAGTGACAAGTGGAGTGCCGCAGAGCTCAGTGCTGGGACCTCAGCTCTTTACAATATACATTAACGATTTAGATGAAGGAATTGAGTGCAATATCTCCAAGTTTGTGGATGACACTAAACTAGGTGGCGGTGTGAGCTGTGAGGGGGACGCTAAGAAGCTGCAGGGTGACGTGGATATGTTAGGTGAGTGGGCAAATGCATGGCAGATGCAGTATAATGTGGATAAATGTGAGGTTATCCATTTTGGGGGCAAAAACACAAAGGTAGAATATTATCTGGATGGCAGCAGATTAGGAAAAGGGGAGGTGCAACGAGACCTGGGTGTCATGGTTCATCAGTCATTGAAAGTTGGCATGCAGGTACAGCAGGCGGTGAAGAAGGCAAATGGTATGTTGGCCTTCATAGCTAGGGGATTTGAGTACAGGAGCAGGGAGGTCTTACTGCAGTTGTACAGGGCCTTAGTGAGGCCTCACCTGGAATATTGTGTTCAGTTTTGGTTTCCTAATCTGAGGAAGGACGTTCTTGCTATTGAGGGAGTGCAGCGAAGGTTCACCAGACTGATTCCAGGGATGGCTGGGCTGTCATATGAGGAGAGACTGGATCAACTGGGCCTTTATTCACTGGAGTTTAGAAGGATGAGAGGAGATCTCATAGAAACGTATAAGAAACGTATAGAAACGGGACTGGACAGGTTAGATGCGGGAAGAATGTTCCCGATGTTGGGGAAGTCCAGAACCAGGGGACATAGTCTTAGGATAAGGGGTTGGCCATTTAGGACTGAGATCAGGAGAAACTTCTTCACTCAGAGAGTTGTTAACCTGTGGAATTCCCTGCCGCAGAGAGTTGTTGATGCCAGTTCATTGGCTATATTGAAGAGGGAGTTAGATATGGCCCTTTCGGCTAAGGGGATCAAGGGGTATGGAGAGAAAGCAGGAAAGGGGTACTGAGGGAATGATCAGCCATGATCTTATTGAATGGCGGTGCAGGCTCGAAGGGCCGAATGGCCTACTCCTGCACCTATTTTCTATGTGTCGATGTTTCTATTCCGGAGAAGTGTGAGGTAATGCATTTGCGGAGGGCTAACTAGGCAAGGGAATACATATTAAATGGTAGGATATTGAGATGTGTAGAGGAAAAAAGAGACCTTGGAATGCATGTCCACAGATCCCTGAAGGTAGCAGGCCAGGTAGATAAGGTGGTTAGGAAGGCATACGAAATACTTGCTTTTATTAGCTGAGGCATAGAATACAAGAGCAGGGAGCTTATGCTTGAACTGTATAAAACACTAGATAGGCCACAGCTGGAGTACTGTGAGCAGTTCTGGTCACCACGTTACAGGAAAGATGTGATTGCACTAGAGAGGGTACAGAGGAGATTATGTGGATGTTGCCTGGACTGGAGAATATTCGATATGAGGAAAGATTGGATAGGCTGGGTTTGTTTTCTTTGGCACAGAGTAGACTGAGGGGAGACCTGATTGAGGTGTAGAAAATTATGAGGGGCCTAGATAGAGTGGATTGGAAGGAACTATTTCCCTTAGCAGAGTGGTCAAAAACCAAGGGGCATAGATTTAAAGTGATTGGTAAAAGGTTTATAGGGCCTTTGAGGGAAAATAGTTTCACACAGAGGGTGGTGCGGGTCTGGAACTCGCTGCCTGAAAGGGTGGTAGAAGCAGAAACCCTCACTTAAAAAGTACTTGGATTTGCACTTGAAGTGCCATATCCTACAAGGCTATGGACCAAGAGCTGGAAAGTGGATAGCTCTTTGTTGGTCGGCACAGACACGATGGGTTGAAATGGCCCCCTTCCATGCTGTAAATTTCTCTGATTCTATGATCTTCCGAACACATATCCACACCATCACGAAGACTGCCTATTTTCACATCTGTATCATCGCCAGACATCGGCCCTGCCTCAGCTCATCTGTTGCTGATACCTTCATCCATGCCTCTGATACCTCTAGACTTGATAATTCCAACACAGTCCCAGCCAGCCTCTCAGTTCTACCCTCTATAAACTTAGGCTCACCAAAACTCTGCTGCCTATATCCTGACTCGCACCAATTCCGTTGACCAATCACCCATGTGCTCGCTGACCTACATTGGACCAGAAGTTAAACATTGCCTCGATTTTAAAATTCTCATCCTTGTTTTCAAATCCCTCCATGGCCTCACCCCTCCATATCTCTGTAACCTCCTCCAGCTCTACAACCTTCCGAGATACCTGCGTTCCTCCAATTCTGGCCTGTTGCGCAACCCCGATTTTAATCGCTCATTATTGGCGGCCGTGCCTTCAGCTGCCTGAACCCTAAGCTCTGGAATTCCCTCCCTAAAACTCTCTGCCTTTCTACTTCTGGTTCCTCCTTTAAGATGCTCCTTAAAACCTACCTCTTTCACCTGCCCAAATATCGCCTTATGTAGCTCAATGTAAAATATTGTCTGATATTGCTACTGTGAAGCATCTTGGGATGTTTTACTATGTTAAAGGCGCTATATAAATATAGGTTGTTGTTGTTGTTGTGTAGATGTACCAACCAGGGAGTTCCATTGTCATACAAGAAAGCAAGGCTGGGAGGAAATTATCGACCAGGCCAAATGCCATGCGCACCACCTGTAGAAGGTGACAGGAAGGTTGGACGGAATTTCACAATATCATAGGAAGAAAACCAAGCAAACTGCAACTGTTAGCCAAGAGTCGAAGAAGGCTGTCATGGTGGGCTACTGGAGATCAATGTATTGAAAGTGTCTGAAGAAGCTTTATGGAACTCTTTGGGTGAAGAAGTCTGGAGTACATGACACCTCCATTTTGATTTCGATCTACTAGTGACACCACCAATTGAAGGTTGTTTAAAGAGTTCAGGGAGATCCGAACAGAGAAAGGGTATGGATAGAGATCAGTGGGTCCACTTTTATATTAATAGAATACCAGTGTCATTTGCAGAATATTGTGGCCACCTTGTACATTATAGAAGAAGAGAGGTTGTGCAGGGTGAAGATATCCACCTCAGAGACCACCATGCCAAATGTGAATACTCTCATCTCAGAGTACCTCCATCTCTGTGAGGTTAAATGGAAACTGTCAATGTCAAATGTTAAATGTCACAGGGATCTCAAGCATTATTCCACAGCTGTCTGAGTGCTATGGCTGAGTTTACTCTACTTTCTAAGAAAGCTTGCAGTTGGTGTTAGATACTCTTGGAGAAAAGTACAGTTAACTGTAAGGAGAGGTTTGTTCATCTAGATGCACACATTGTTCTGCATTCAGCTTAGTGGCAGCCATCAGACGTCTACTACCAATGTGCTCTGTAGGGCACCATTACCAGCTTGTTTAGGAAGGTTACTATAACTCATGCCAGTAGGCTTCCCTGATGTCATGCTCCCCTGGCACATTTGTTCTGTCCATCTTATCATAGTGTCAGATTGTCTCAAATTGCTTTACACAATTAATTACTTTCTGGAGTATAGTGACTGTCGTTATGCAGGCAAATTCACTATGAAGTTTTCACCAATGTTGTTGGACTCGCCACAATGGGGTAAGTGAAGAAATTGTGAGGGTGCACGTCATCTCTTGTTTGTCCTCGCTTCCTGTCGGAAGCAGTTAACCTCTGCTTCGGGTTTCCTTCAAGTGGTATGTTCAAGTCAAGAAATCAGCATGCGAGATGCATGAACCTTGTTGTTGTTCCTGTCTACTGTCTGCCAAATGGCTTTCATTTTTAATTTTAAAAAATTGAAGGAGCGGCTGAGCAGAGACATAAACCATAGAACATACACCATTACAATAAATCCCACAACTGCTGTACAAAGCACATTTCAACATAATCTCCTACGATAGCGTGAAAGTCACAGACACAGATTCTCTTCAGCATACAATCTGTGCTTTACCATTCAGAGCATAAAACAGCTGGATGTACCTTTTCCCCAGTCACTTAACGCCATCCTCTGCTCACTGAGACCAACATACCAACAGCGCACATGATATCAAATCCGATTAACTTTCTTACCATTCCCTGAAATCTCTAGGACAGATTTGCTGCAGGTTTCAGCTGCTGGATAACATAAGAACATAAGAACATAAGAATTAGGAACAGGAGTAGGCCATCCAGCCCCTCGAGCCTGCTCCGCCATTCAATAAGATCATGGCTGATCTGGCCGTGGACTCAGCTCCACTTACCCGCCCACTCCCCATAACCCTTAATTCCCTTATTGGTTAAAAATCTATCTATCTGTGACTTGAATACATTCAATGAGCTAGCCTCAACTGCTTCCTTGGGCAGAGAATTCCACAGATTCACAACCCTCTGGGAGAAGAAATTCCCTCTCAACTCGGTTTTAAATTGGCTCCCCCGTATTTTGAGGCTGTGCCCCCGAGTTCTAGTCTGCCCGAACAGTGGAAACAACCTCTCTGCCTCTATCTTGTCTATCCCTTTCATTATTTTAAATGTTTCTGTAAGATCACCCCTCATCCTTCTGAACTCAAACGAGTAAAGGCCCAGTCTACTCAATCTATCATCATAAGGTAACCCCCTCATCTCCGGAATCAGCCTAGTGAATCGTCTCTGTACCCCCTCCAAAGCTAGTATATCCTTCCTTAAATAAGGTGACCAAAACTGCACGCAGTACTCCAGGTGCGGCCTCACCAATACCCTGTACAGTTGCAGAAGGACCGCCCTGCTTTTGTACTCCATCCCTCTCGCAATGAAGGCCAACATTCCATTCGCCTTCCTGATTACCTGCTGCACCTGCAAACTAACTTTTTGGGATTCATGCACAAGGACCCCCAGGTCCCTCTGCACCGCAGCATGTTGTAATTTCTCCCCATTCAAATAATATTCCCTTTTACTGTTTTTTTCCCAAGGTGGATGACCTCACACTTTCCGACATTGTATTCCATCTACCAAACCTTAGCCCATTCGCTTAACCTATCTAACTCTCTTTGCAGCCTCTCTGTGTCCTCTACATAACCCGCTTTTGCACTAATCTTTGTGTCATCTGCAAATGTTGTTACACTACACTCTGTCCCCTCTTCCAAGTCATCTATGTATATTGTAAACAGTTGTGGTCCCAGCACCGATCCCTGTGGCACATCACTAACCACGATTTCCAACCCGAAAAGGACCCATTTATCCCGACTCTCTGCTTTCTGTTCGCCAGCCAATTCTCGATCCATGCTAATACATTTCCTCTGACTCAGCGTACCTTTATCTTCTGCAGTAACCTTTTGTGTGGCACCTTATCGAATGCCTTTTGAAAATCTAAATACACGACATCCATCGGTACACCTCTATCCACCATGCTCGTTATATCCTCAAAGAATTCCAGTAAATTAGTTAAACATGATTTCCCCTTCATGAATTCATGCTGCGTCTGCTTGATTGCACTATTCCTATCTAGATGTCCCGCTATTTCTTCCTTAATGATAGCTTCAAGCATTTTCCCCACTACAGATGTTAAACTAACCGGCCTATAGTTACCTGCCTTTTGTCTGGGGTGTAAGGGGGTGGTCTCTATGAGGGGGTCAGGTTCCCTTCTGACCAATGTGAGCGGCTCAAATCACTCCCACTCCCTTGAGTTCTCGACTCTGGATTTATTTGGGGGGGGTGACAAAGTGCAAATGACACTGGTTTGATGCAAAAGAACTTTATTTTTATGACAGTCAAGGAAATACAAGCTTATTACTCCAGTAAGAGAATACAAGGCCAAACTTACAATCGTTCTGATAAGCGACAATATAAGGAAAGGTACAAGGTCAAACTTATAATCAATAAAGAACCATACACTACACATTCAAAGGGGGTTACAGTAAAATTATACCTCCCACTTCCCAATACCCAATTCTAGCTAGGTTGGACTCCAGGGCAGGCAGGGACTATGCTTACCAATCCTTTTGACAGTTAATGGTAGATCACGGTTTCAGGGTTCGCTGAATTTGGTTGGGTCTGCTTGCTGTACCCCGAATGTCGGAGAAGACTTCTAGCTGTGCAATCTTCAGTTGGGTTGAGTCCGCTGATGCGGTAAGGTGTGTGTTTGGATCTGTGGGCTAAGTACCTGTTTTCTTTGGTTAGAAATAGGTTTCTACAGTCTTTTAGGTAATGTTTTACCCATTGGTAGGTCAGGATTAGATTGTCGAGTGGAAACTTTTTGATTCTTCGTTTTTTTCCCGTTGGAGTTTTGTTCAAGTTTGGTCGATCGCGGTGGTTTTTCCGTTGATACCACGTTGGCTGTGGTCAGTTCCTGCTGCAATGGTGATGTTCTTCCTTCCTTCAGAACTTCAGGACTTCGAGGCTGGAGAAGTTAGTTTACAACTGTCGCTTTGGTTTCTCCCCTTGTCGTGATGACATAGCGTAGTGTGGTACTAGTCTGTCAGTCATGTGTGTCATACCCTCTGTTGAAGACAAGGGCCAGTTATACAATTTCAGTTCAAATCTTGGCGCCAAACCAGTTCAAAATCCTTTGTATAAATTTGGCGGGCTTGGCTCTTCTTTGTAATATTTTGCCAGGTTCGTTAAAAGCTGATAGGTTTTGGGTGAGTTGATGTTCGAAAACTGTTTCCTGATGGAAATATTAGTTTGGTAATTGCAATGTCCTTTTGTGCTTAATTTTCGTATACATGCTGGATTGGGCCTCTTTGTGATATATATGCTGAAATGGTTTTCCGGGCCCATGTTGATGGATAGCTATCTCTGGGTGATTTTGTGATGTTAATGTCTCTTGTGGAGAAGGATTCTCGAAGGTTAACTTAGTCCTCACACCCAGTTAGCCTCACTTAATCAGACTGTTTCCTGCTCGTTCCTTAGGTCTGCCTACAGCCTTGAATTTGTCTTTTAAAAATACAAAATTCTATTAAAGTTCGTAGTTTCTTCCGTAAGCACTTTAGAGTTCCAAACTTTTCGGTATATAGTCCCAAATTAAATTTCCTTTCGAATGAGCCCAAACACAGAGGGGGGGGGGGGTTTCTTGTGAATTTTGCATTCCTTCAGTCCCCCCTTTTGACACTCCACACTCTTGTATGTCAATTAAAGTAAGCAAAATTTCTGCTCCCGAGAGTCAACCTTCCCTGCATTTATACTAGCTCTAAACATTAATGTGCGTCCCCCGTTGAAATGCAATGCAATTTACAGGTGAATGCAGTCATTACAGTTCGGTTATAGCATAGAGGGGGTATGTTGTCCCTCTTTTACTCAGTTTTCACAGTATAATAACGGTATACAGTCAAACACAACTTTAAGTAAAGTAAAATAAAGGTACATAGTCACATTTTTAAGTAATATTCTCACAATACTCGAGATTTTGCGGCTTACAGCAAGTAAAATCAACACAAATTAAACATGGTACTATGGTGTCACCCCTCCCTGCGCGATTCCCAAGTTCGGCCAAGGTGCGTACAGCACCCTTTGGTGCCTGACCTGACGGCCTCTGCATTTCACTTGGCAAGTGAGACACCATAAGTAAAGAATAATTGCGAGTTGACAGATAACTAAAATGTGGGAAGTGATTCGGATCCAGACTGGGACTTCTATATTTCTGAAGAGGTTTCACCAAGGCAGAATTGTGATCTTGAGAATCTTTTTCCCTATCTCAATGGTTTTCTATTCTAGAGTGCAGAAGTGTTTTTGTGAGATAATTACAGCTTTTAGCAGAGCGGTATAATGTTCGGGTAGAGGGGGAATTGCATAACCAAAATGTACAACATAATCCTGCAGGTTTGTAATGTTTTCCTTCACAGTGAGGTGGACAGTGGAGGTTTCAGGAATGGGGACAATCTGTTCCTGGGCCACTTGAACTGATGCCTCAGGTTTGAAGCAAAAACTGCTGTCACTTACCGGACACCAGAAGTGTCCATGTTGGTAGTGGGATGCACTGGTGGTGACACAATATGTCCCAGCCCCTATGTATGTTACCTGTGGAGGGACATGGTCTTGTGCCATTACCTCCATGGTACAGTTAATAGGCTGTGCACCAGCAGCTTTAAACCCACACTGTGACTTTGAATGGGCACTCAAGTACTGGGGACACAATATTACTTGTGCACCCCGGCTCCGGCACCCGGAGAGGTCAGTACCCGTTACAGCGTGCTCCCACTTTATGACATAGGGTGGGACCGCTGCAAAACGAATGTGTGCACCTCCCTGAAAAACTCCAATGTTTTCCACCCGGTATACCGGTGCGGGTCGGGCTGTCCCACCCATGACCGGCATCCTTAGTACAATTCCCATAATGGTGTGGTTAGATTTCCGATAGTCTACTGGGACAGGGTAGGCTTCAGAGGCTAGGCGGAGCTGGCACGGGCTTAGTGAATTGCTGTACGGGTGGAGGGCTGCGAGGTGCTTGTTCCTGATCCAAGAGGAGAGTACACCTTGTTTTAAATCTTCCAGGTTGTTGCGGCCCTCGCCCAACAACCATGCCCCATACAATTCGTACACTTTGTTCTGTGCAGCCTGGTCAGAAGCGTTTCTATCCTCCCGTATGAATGCATTCACTGTCTGTGCATGTTTTTCCAGCTCAGCCACTATTTCTTTTAAATGGACAGTCATAGCCTGGTCCTCATGTAGTTCTGATCCTACTATGGTGTTCTCCTGTTTCAGGATTTTTCTCAATTGGGTCTTTAAACTGTTTATCTGTGTTTGCAGTTTCATGTTGTCTAGGCTATTTATTACAGAGGATGCTGTATTGTAGGTAGTGAAAACGTCGTTTATGATTCCCCTTCTAGGTCTCCCTGAGCCCATGGTGTCCCTAGCGTTTAGGGTGTATAGGTCTGCTTTGTCTACATTTCCAAAGTCTAACTCATAAAATTTCTTGAACATGTCTCGAAGTAGGACGTGGTATAGCAGCTCTGTTTCCTTCAGACACCATGCAGGTAGGTGTACCTCGGTAAGGTTTAATATTACTGAAGCTACTGCATAATGTACCCCCTAATATAACACCTTTTCGGTCGGTACCAATACTAATCCGTTCACAGGTCCCTTGGTGCTGGTAGAACACCTTTCTATTACTGTGTGTATTGGCGGGGTTGTGGGCAGGGGTTTCTTAATGTGTGCTCTTAGTTCGGTGGCATTAATTGGGAGTGGGGAGTATGGGACCCCGCACCCGTGTAGGCTAGAATCCCACCCCATCCCTTCCCCTTCATCTTGCCATTGCCTGGCGAAGGCAATCGATATGCCTGCGGGACAAATACTTTCTGATCCCCACATGCAAACGTAAATTCCTTGTTCGGATTCCCACCATTTCTCTCAGCACACTTTTACTCCTCCCCGTGTCCCCATGATGGTGCGGTACATATCATTACTGAGTCTTACCCAGTCCGATTCTTGGTCCCATGCGTCCTTGCTGAGCTTTCTGAGCCACCACCATCTTCCCAGGGGAATGTTCCCTTTGCAAGTCAAACACACACGTTTTCCCTCTGCAACAGTGTCTCGGGCAGCGATGATTGTTGTCCGGGGACATGGAAATGAGGCCTCCTCGTAAGTAAAGCCTTCCTAGCTGGAGTAGTGGGTAGAATAAGATCCCAGCCACCCTGGCCGTCTTCCTCGTGGGCGTAAACAGCGAGTTCTTCCACGTCTGGGGTGCCACCCCTGGCGGTTACGATCGGTGCTCTTCCTCCTGAACACCCGTAAATGAGGGATTCTTCCACATCTCCTCGGTCGCTGCTGCTCATCCCTATCAGGGCGAGCAGGAACAAGATCCTTCTCATGCTGCTCTCTTTCCTGTAGGGGCATATAAAACAGATTGTCTAGCCCTGAGAAAACTCTCTTGCTTGACAAAGGTGACCGAGTTCCAATTTGGGCTCATAATCTTTAATTGACTGGTTGTCTTATTCAGTTCCTTGTGGACTGAAGTCTGCTTTTAACTTCATCTCACAGTCGTTTTGCTTGTTATCTCACCGGTGCTTCCTTAATAGCCATACCGGTAGATTCTTCTTACGCCCGGGTATTACCCGGCCTGTGCCTCTTTTAACAGCTGCACAGGTAGATTCTTTTCCTTACCCCAGTTAACTAAAACATATATATACTTATCATTACACAGACAATCTTACACTATTCTAAATTATTCACCAAACATACTTAAATTCATATCGCTATATATGTACATCTGTCACCTGTCTCCGGGTGGCTAGGTTAATTCCTGCCTTCTTTCCTTCTTCTTCTCCCGCTGGGTGTCCAGCGAGGTAGGTGATAGGTTGACCTTCACCGTCGAACCCTAAGTACCTTGACCGGAGGTGGGTTTGAGTCCCACACTATCGGGGGAACGTCCCCTCCGGTGCAGCAGCACACCGCTCCTTTAGGGGTGGTTGCCTGGTTTGTTTCTTCACCTGGGGGTTCTGCCTGGTCGAAGGCTATGGGCTGGGGACTCTCACTTGATGGCTGGTCCACCGCTATCTCTTCTGGGGGTCCCTTGTTGCCCGAGGCTACCGGCTGGGTGTCCCTACTCGCGGACTGGTCTCTGATCTTAGGTACCCTTTTGCGGCTGGTCCCTTTCCCGGGGCTGAACATTTAAATTGGAGCGCTGATGACCACGGTGTCTTTGGCGTGGTGTGCGGGGAGTCCTTCTTAAGGCTCCGGCTGCTGGGGGTGCGTCCGAGTCCCAAATGATTGGGGGGACAGCTCCTCCAGTAACACAGTGCACCGCCCCTCTAGGTACAGTCTGTGGGTCTGCCACGTCCCCTGTGGGATTTCCACAGTCGGGGGTTGTTGGCTGGGGGTCCCTGTCTTTAGTGCGGTTTACAGGTTTTGGCTGTCCTTTCCGTTTAGCTGCGGCCCCTGGGTTGAAAGGTTTGCACTGATTTATGTGGAATGCTGTTCGGCGGGGTAATTTCATGGCATAGACCATGGGGCTTGCCTTGTCGACAATGTGGTACAGTCCCATGTACAGTGCCTCAAAGACCCCTACTCTAGCGTAGTTCCTCACCATGACCTGGTCCCCTACCTCCCATTCGTGGTGTTTGCGGGGTTCTAGCAGCAGTCGGTTATTCCGATGATGTTTTCCCATGTTGTCAGCAGTCTGCCAGTGAATCTGTTTAAAGTGTTCAAACAGGTTCCTGACAAAGCTGTCCCGGTTCGCTTCCCTAAACTGACCTTCTGTGAGTACCGGGGCTAACACATGGGTGGGGGTTCGCATGGCTCTGCCGGTCATAAGCTCGTACGGGGAATACCCCATGCTCTTTGACTGGCTGGCCCGGATCCCCATGAGGACCAGTGGTAGGACCTCTACCCACCTCTTGGGTGAGTCCCCTGTCTCTTTGCGCAGCCTTTCTTTGATGGTGCGGTTTAAACGCTCCACAGGCCTGGATGACTGCGGGTTGTGGGCGACATGCCATTTTCCTTTAATGCCGAGTACTTTAAGGGTATCCTGCATCAACTGCCCGGTGAAGTGACTCCCCTAGTCGGTCTCCATGTATTGTGGTAGTCCCCATCGAGAGAACACTTCTCTGACCAGGATCCTAGCTGTTCCCAGGGCAGTGGCTGTTTGGCATGGGAAGCCTTCCACCCATTTGGTGAATACGTCCACCACTAATAGGCAGTACTTGTAACCTCCCTGGGCAGTGGGTAGGGGCCCGATGTAATCAATTTGGATCGGCTGCCAGGGTCCCTCTACCCTCCTGATATGTCCCAAAGACACCTTCCTTTTCTGGGGGTCAGGGTTGTTGGCCGCGCACACCAGACAGCTGGCACAGAACTCGCGGATGTATTCCCTGAGTCCTGGCCAGCACCCTGCCTGTTCCACTCATTGCAAAGTGGTCTCAGGTCCGGGGTGACCTGCTCATGGACCTTCGTGGGCCAACTGGAGGAATTCTTTCCGGTGTTGTTGCGGTACTATCCATTGCTTCTCCCTGAACAGCATGCCTTCTTTAATGGCAATTGCTGCGGTGCCGTACGGGCCGTCTATCCTTTCCCCTTTAGTTAGCGTGTTCAGGACAGTTTTTAGGACGAGGTCTTGGGTCTGAACCGTTTTTAGGTTCGGGGGCAAAGCTATCCTTGCCTTCACTACCATCCCTATCCTGCCCCTGACTGCTGCGATGGGTCCTGGGTTGTACGGATCCCAGAGCTTGCCCGTGCGGGCTCCCCGCTTAGCAAACATGTCAGCCTGCTGGTTTCCCTAGCTACAGTGGTGGAATGTGCCTTCACTTTATGTACATAGATATTCCATTCCTCCACTATGGCTTTCATGATCTTTTCCAGAAGGGGCTTAATTGCCAGGGGTCTCCCGTCTGCAGACGTGTATCCGCGGTGGGACCAGATAGCCAGGTACTCCGTACACGAATTGCATGTGAACATACTGTCCAAGCAAATCGTGTATGGGGTAGGGAAATCTTTGGGGTGTGTGACTACGTACACCACCGCAGACAGTTCAGCGTGCTGGGCGCTCATAGTACTGGGGAGTTTAATCGCCAGGGCAATGCCTGCCTCGGGGTCATAAACTCCGCAGCCTGCGAGTCATTCACCTGCAGATACCGTGCTTGAACCGTCCACATAGATCTCTCGGCCTGTGAGGTGTAACCCAGCCCGAAAGCCTATATCAATTTCCCATACCCCTTCTATGGAATACAGGTGGGCTGTCCCTGGATAAATTATGTTGGCTGCAAGTCTCGGCTCACAGAGACCCTTTACCCTTTACTGCTCACTGTCCCGTCCTTAATTCTCCCGTCCAGGAGCATTTGGGTGGGTAAGGAGTGTGATAGGAGACCCCCCTATGAAGATCAGTGATCTTTTCACAGCCCAGTGAGTGGCTAGGAGGTGCCGCTCACAGTTGGCGTATCCCTTCTCCACGTCCGTGAGCATCCTGGAGGAGTAGACCATTGGTCTCAGCCGGCCATGCCGCTCTTGGAGCAGTACTGCACTCAGGCTGTCCCCACTGGCTGCTACCTCCAGGAAAAACTCTTTACCCCCATCGATTGCCCCAAGAGCTGGTGCGGTCTGCAGGTCTTTCTTGAGTTGGATAAATGCTGCCTCACAACCTTTGTCCCATTCCCACTCCACTCTCTTGTGTAGGAGTCGAAGCAGAGGGGCTGCGATGGCTGCATAATCCTCAATGAAATCTCTGCAGTATCTGGTTAGCCCTCGAAAAGATCTTACTCCTGTTACTGTGTTGGGAGCGGGTAACTTCTGCACTGCTTCCCTTCCAGCTTTGTCAATGGCTCTTTCCCCTGCGCGCACAGCCAGTCCCAGGAATTTTAGTTCATTCAGGCCGATCTGTGCCTTCTTGGGGTTTACTTTAAACCCTTCTTCTTTCAGCAGCTCCAGCAGCTCAGCCAGCAGTGGGCCATGCTTCTCTCCCTCATCGGTGAACAGGAGCAGGTCATCCACATATTGTACAAGCTGCTGGGGTCTGCTGAAGTTCTTTAAACAGTTGGCCCTATACTGATGAAAAATACTGGGGCTGTTGTGGAAGCCCTGAGGGAGACAGTTCCAAGTGTATTGCTGTCCTTTAAAGATAAAAGCAAACTTGTACTGATCTTCTCTTCTTAAAGGTATGGACCAGAACCCGTTGGAAATATCCAGCACCGTGAAGGTGGTCGCGGAGGCTGGGATACTTCCAATAAGGTCGGCGACAGCAGCAACGGTGGGTGCACAGGCAGGGATGTTACGGTTTAGTACTCCATAGTCCACCGTGGCTCTCCAGGAGTTGTCCGGTTTCTTAACTGGCCACAATGGAAAGTTCACATGGGTAGATATCCGTCTCAATACCCCTTGTTTAACCAGTGAACCCAAGGCTGTTTCCATGTCTGCCTCCGCCTCCTTGAGGAAGTTGTACTGTTTCTGTGTTCGGGTCATGGGGTCCCCATCTATGCTAACCTCGACCCCATTTATTCTCCCACAGTTCTGTCTGTGAGTGGCAAAAGCTGCAATGTTTTTCCTCACATATTCTTGATATTCTATCGGATTGTTACTGACCAGTGATTCCAGGTCGTAACCCTCCTTTGGTTTCATGGTGCATACCGTCCCTTTTCCCTGTTTTCCCGGGATAACCATCACCTCACTCTCCTGTCCTGTACAGACTGACCCCCAAAGACAGTGGTTTCTTAAATCCACCAGGATTCCGTGGCCTAGGATGAAGTCAGCCCCCAGGATCCCTCTCCTTTCCTGCTCCCACTTCATCAGGACAAAAGTCGACTCTGTGTGGAGTGTACCTAAATGAATGTAGGGTGGAACGGAGAATGAACCAGTGTCTGTGAAACCCACCAAGCTGTAGGGGACCCCGTTAGACAGAGGTGAGGTGGCGGGGTTAGCTGCATAGAAGAGGGTGCTTGATGTACCGGTATCCAGCAGGTAAGTGTCATGTATGTAACCTTTATGTAACAACACTGCAATACTGTATATACATAAGAAATGCACACCTTGACCACAGGGGGTGAACTTGTGGGAGACACTCCTCACCTGGTCACCCAGGTATTTAATGGGAGGTCCCACGCAGGGTCATCACTTCTTGGTCCCGTGAATAAAGGTTCAGGTCATGGAGTGACCTTGTCCATAGAATGTGCCTCATGTGGATCTGTGGTATTGTGTAAGGACTTTACAGTAAGTCCCTTTCATCGTTTCCACCTCCATCTGTACGGTCGGTCTCCCCCAAGCATCATACTCGAGGGCACACAGCTGGACAGGCTGTGACTGTCCGAGTCACGGTTTTGGTTGGGAGGGGGCAGATGGGATCTTGGTACCGGTGGCGGTGGCTACCTTCCCAGGGCCATCTAACATGGTTTGGAGCGCAGTTAAAAAAGTAGCGGATGAGTGGGGAGGGACTGGCTTAGCTGTCTCGGTCTTTTGGGCAGGGGCTGGAGAACTCTTTCCTGCGCTATTCTTCCAAGGATTTCTACAATTCTTTCTCCAGTGCCCACTCTTTCCGCACCTGAAGCAGGTACGTTTTGTATCAGAGGGGTTGACCCCCTCGTGGCGTCATTCCTTCTTATCTTGGCTAGGTCGGATTTCGTGAATCCTTCCCTTTTGTGGGTGCTCTTCTGTCCCTCTGCGGTTTCTGTAAGCTAGAGTCAGTTGTCTAAGCACTCCCTGTTTGGTGGCTTGAGGATCCCTTGGGTCGAACCAGGCCTCAGCCTTGGTTCTTATTTGGGGTAAACTGTTAGCTACTAGGCTTCGGAGCCAGTGTGCTAATTCGTCCAGGCCTTAGTGATCTCTGTCTACGTCCCCATTACAGGCGCTTTTGTATACAGGCCACAGTCGGTCTGTGAAAGCCTGAGGGGTTTCTCCTGTGAGCTGCACCGTTTTCTCTACTCTAGAGAAGGGTCTCTGTCATTGCAGCCCATAGCTTAGGGCTATTTTAAGCCACCTGGGAAAGCTAACTCCAAAGGGAAACTCCTCAGTTCACTTCGTGGAAGTGGAACAGGCAGGGGATATTAATGGGTGCGATGATGCAGAAGATGGCAAAGATGCTTCACCTATCGCTAGACAGCAAACTGTACCAGTCCCTCTCTACTGAGAGCAAAAGAGGACAGAAATACCTATGAACACTACAGCTATCCAAACACATTTGGAGAAACTTATATAATGCAGTGATTATATTTTGGCAATGGGCAAGTTCAAAAATACAGTATAAATGAAGTGTTCAAAAGGTATCATTTATGCCAAGAGAACTTTGTGCTTTTTAATATTCCATTTTCACTCAGTCTTATTCTACATTCCACATCATAAAAGCATTGCTACAATTAATCATGTGCCTTAATTGTATATTTCTCTTCTTTCCCCATAACAACATGCTTGCGTGTACATTCAATAATACCACTCTAATACATCAATTGCGTGATTCCTCAAATAAATATTGGTGGATGTAAGGAGAAGAGCTCAGAAATGAAGTGTTAGCGAGTTAGGTGAATTGAAATTTAAGGGGCAGTACTGCTTTTGATTGTTTGCCTAAAATACACTAAAAGTAATTGAATAAATGAAAGATTTGCTTTCCTGTCTGTCCTGAGTTAGCTCATTTCAGCCAAGTGAAGACCTGGAAACCACAATCAGCCCCTGACTCTAGCCCTAAGCTGGTGGGGAGTGTGGGGGACCACAAACTGACTTTCCAGGGGCCCTGGACCCCCGGCACTGGTGGGCGGGCCAAACTTCTGTTGCTGGACCGGGCACATCGGCCCTGGTTCTGGCTCTCCCTGTTCTGGCTCGCCTACCCCTCTCCCTGCTGCCAAGCCGAGCTGAAACTCGGTGCTACAGGTGGTGGTGGTTCACTATCCCTGTCCGCCCCGCAACTGATTTGCCCCTCCTGCTGCTGCACCGGTGTAGTCACCGGTGCCACAGGTAGTGGCCGGGTGGTTTCCTCCTTCTCTTACAGGTTTACCTGGGGTGTACCCCGGCTTTTGCCTTGGATTGAGCAAGGTTTAAACTTTTAATTTGTTGCTGGCAAGGACCATGGTCTCCCAATTCAAACCCATTAGTGCTAGTTACTTTAAACATTGCTTGCACACCTTTTAATCTTTCCTGGAGCTCTTTTACTTGTGGTGAGGCGAGTGCTTTCCTCCCTCAGTGACTTTTCATTATTTTTGGCCTAGGTAACCTGACATTGAAAATAGTCCTGACTGTTTTTAAACCTTTCCATTATCTGGGTCCTTTCCTGTTTTAGCTTATGAAGTTCTCCTGATAATCTTTCTTCTGAAATAACCCTTTCCTGGTAGTTTTCTGCGCATTCCCATAACTCTGTAACTTTTCATTCATTCTGTCGAGGAGTTGGACCTGTCGCTCTAGGCAGACCAACCAAATTGCTTTCTCTACTGCTTCCTTGTGATTTTTGCTTGCTGTCCACTGGGCTGTAGCATCAGCTGGACACTCAGCGCGCAATAGACTAAGCACCCATACTTTAGCTACATTCACTTTCTTATACACATAGGAGGAGGTCCTTTCTTCCATTTTGGTTCTTTGCCCCAAACCAGCACTCTCCACATCACACCCCTTGTACCAGAGTCTTGCTGCGGTCGCCATTTTGCAAAGGGGTGGCCTCTATGAGGGGGTCAGGTTCCCTTCTGAACAATTTGAGCGGTTCGAATCGCTCCCACTCCTTTGAGTTCCAGACTCTGGATTTATTTGGGGGGTGTGACAAAAGTGCAATGACACTGGTTTGATGCAAAAGAACTTAGGTTTTATTACAGTCAAGGACATACAAGCTTATTACTCCAGTAAGAGAATACAAGGCCAAACTTACAATTGTTCTGATAAGGGACAATATAAGGAAAGGTACAAGGTCAAACTTATAATCACTCTAATAAAGAACCATACACTACACATTCAAAGGGGGTTACAGTAAAATTATACCTCCCACCTCCCAATACCTAATTCTAGCTAGGTTGGACTCCAGGGCAGGCAGGGACTATGCTTACCAATCCTTTTGACAGTTAACGGTAGATCACAATTTCGGGGTTTGCTGGATGCAGTAGGGTCTGCTTGCCGTACCCCGAATGTCGGAGAAGACTTCCAGCTGCGCAATCTTCAGTTGGGTTGAGTCTGCTGATGCGGTAAGGTGTGTGTTTGGATCTGTGGGGTAAGTACTTGTTTTCTTTGGTTAGAAATAGGTTTCTACAGTCTTTTAGGTAATGTTTTACCCATTGGTAGGTCAGGATTAGATTGTCGAGTGGAAACTTTCCGATTCTTCGTTTTTTTCCAGTTGGAGTTTTGTTCGAGTTTGGTCGATCGCGGTGGTTTTCCGTTGATACCACGTTGGTTGTGGTCAGTTGCTGCCGCGATGGTGATGTTCTTCCTTCCTTCAGGACTTCAGGACTTTGAGGCTGGAGAAGTTAATTTACAACTGTCCCGTTGTTTTCTCTCCTTGTCGTGATGACACAAGCGTGGTCCCGATTATATAGCCAAATATGTAATCTGAGGTAGCAACCTTGTAGTTACTTAGCAACCTAACCTCTGTTGATAACAGTGGCCAGTTATACAATTTCAGTGGTTCTAATCTTGGCGCCAAATCAGTTCAAAATCCTTTGTATAAATTTGGCGGGCTTGGCTCTTCTTTGTAATTTTTGGCGGGATCGTTAAAAGTTGATATGTTTTGGGTGAGTTGATGTTCGAAAACTGTTTCCTGATGGAAATATTAGTTTGGTAATTGCAATGTCCTTTTTTGCTTAGTTTTCGCATACCGGCTGGATTGGGCCTCTTTGTGATGTATATGCCAAAATGGTTTTCCAGACACATGTTGATGGCTAGCTATCTCTGGTGATTTTGTGATGTTAATGTCTCTTGTGGAGAAGGATTCTCGAATCCTCATTCCTCCAGACAGGTTAACTTAGTCCTCACACCCAGGTAGCCTCACTTAATCAGACTGTCTCCTGCTAATTCCTTAGGTTCGCCCACAGCCTTGAATTTGTCTTTTAAAAATACAAAATTCTATTAAAGTTCGTAGTTTCTTCCGTAAGCACTTTAGAGTTCCAAACTTTTCGGTATATAGTCCCAAATTAAATTTCCTTTTGAATGAGCTGAAACACTGGGGGCGGGGTGGGGTGGGGGGGGGTTGTGAATTTTGCACATCCTTCATGGGGTTTCCCTCAAGTGGTATGTGTTGTGTATGTATGCAAACCTTACCAAAATGTAAGACTTGCCAGTCGGGGGCACACCTGTGGGAGACCTAAGGGCACCTGTGCACCCTGGGGCAAGCAGGTATAAAAGATGATTCACCATGCTGCTTCCTCACTCTGGAGTCTGAATAGGGAGACCAAGGTCACAACAGTTTGAGCTTGCGATATGGTCCTATGGATTTATTGTGAACATAACAAATTGGCGATGAGTAACGGATCACGAATTTACACGCAGTTATGGCTGCCGTTGGTATTTTTGAGAGATTTGTTGAGAGTGATGATTGGGAAGCCTTTGTTGAGCGCCTTGACTAGTACTTTGTGGCCAACGAATTGGACACGGCCAAAACAGAGATCAAGCGCAGGGCGATCCTCCTCACTGTATGTTGGTCATCGGTATATGGCCTCCTTAAAAATTTGCTGGCACTGGTCAAACTAACGGACAAATCTTACACAGAGCTGTGTATGCTGGCTAAGGAACACCTCAAGCCAAAGGAGAGCATCTTGATGGCCAGGTATCGCTTTTACATGCACCGTCGCTCCGAGGGCCAGAACGTGGCGAGTTTTGTCGCCACCTAAGTCACCTTGCGGGGCAGTGTGATTTTCCAGGATCCTTGGCGGAAATGTTGCGGGACTTTTTCGTGCTTGGAATTGGCCGCGAGGTCATCCTTTGCAAACTGTTGTCTGCCGAATCCCTAGATCTGAGCAAGGCCATCACGATAGCCCAAGCCTTCATATCCACGAGCGACAACATGAAACAGATATCTTCACAGAATCGAAGCTAGCCGGCAAGTACTTTGCACAAAATAATGTTTTCAGCTGGCAGAACAGCACAGGACAGGGCCCACATGACCGCAGAGGCCAGACCAAAGCCTAGACTGATTCAGAGTCCGCCGTGGGGTGTGAATGCGTATCCATTAGCACCATATTGGCACTGCGGGGGCAGCCATAGAGCTCATCAATGTTGATTCAAGCCCTATGTGTGCAAGGGTTGTGGAACAATGGGGCACCTCCAGCGAATGTGCAAATGATCTCTGATTCACCATGTGGCAGAGTCAGGAGAGGATGACTGATCTAGCGAGGATCATGATGAATAAGCAGGAGAGGCAACTGAACTGGAGGATGAAGAGGAAGTATATGGGATACACACCTTCAGCACCAAAAGCCCTCCGATAATGTTAAAAGTTGAACTTAACAGCACTCCAGTCTCCATGGAATGAACATGTATCCAATAAGTTAAACAAAGCATCAGCCTGTGTTCACAGGACTAAAGAGATGTACCTAAATGTGTCTCAATATATGCTCGAGTCAGACAAGCTGCTCATCCCACAAGCTTGGGAGAGCAGAGGCACCATTATCGATGCGTTGTTTCGAGAATGTGTAACACTGTCTGTGCACTGTAACATGATCCACCACGGGCCAGGCGCAGAGAGCGGCACTAATGCCCTCAGTTGGCTAACGTTGCCCACCACCGGGGTGAAACGGCGCAGCCTGCAGACCCACTCACGTCATGGAAGTGCTAGAAAGTGAGGGGTCAACCGTAACGCCCCCCCCCCCCAGCTTAGAACCTGGACCAGCTAGGATCCCACATTACCGCCTGCTAAAAGTGAACTGCGAGACGGGATGTGGCAACCTATCAGTCGCAGAGATGAAAGACCCATCCCAACGTTGCAAAGTAAGGTGGGGCGGTTACGCACAGTCGGTGGTCCGGAGCTCCCAAACCACAGCCCAAGGTCCATGGGGACCACTAGGTCCACTATCGAAAGTCTCAAGGCCATTGCGGCCATCCTGAGCTTGCCAGACCTCAGGGTCAGCGTCAATAGCCCGGAGCAGGCAGCCCAAATCACTAAACCTAGCACCATGCGTGTTACGGTAGACTCCCTACAGATCCGGCTATCCTGGGTGCTATGCAGTCACCAGTCAGAATCACTCAGAACCGAGCCTTCCATATGCCATCAGCAGAGAATGCACCATAATTGCACGACCCCTCCACGCGACATCAGAATAAGTGATATAGACCATGTTCAGGGCCCCAGTTGGGCCACTAGCACCGCATTAGCCAAGGGGGGGAATGGAGTGTATGTGATGAAAATGGAGCATTTGATTGTGAAACTATGTACCGGGCTAACGAGTAAAGCATTCGGACAAGACCAAACTGTGAACTACAGATAACCAAGAAGCACTGTGAAAGGAGCTGGTCCCCAGCGACCCACTAACACGAACAACTTCGCAGTCAACCACGAGGATGAACCACTATATTAGGATTTCAACCCAGGCGATCGACCCGGGGACGCGGGGCGCCAGATCGCTTCAATTTGCAAATAACTTGCACATAAGACTTTGGGGGGGAGTGATGTTATGTATGTATGTAAACCTCACCAAAATGTAAGACTTGCCACTAGGGGGCACACCTGTTGGAGAACTAAGGGCCACCTGTGCACCCTGGGGCAAGGAGTCTGAATAAAGAGACCAAGGTCACAACAGTTTGAGCTTGCGATTATAGTCCTGTGGATTTATTTTGAACATAATAGTATGTTCACGTCAAGAACCCAGCAACCAAGGTGCGTGAACCCAAGTCGCCCCAATATCTGCATTCTGCTTTACATTTCATCACGTTAAAAATAAGACTCATAATAAATGGTTGACCCATAACTGAGATGGAATAATTGGAAGTTGCACAGCTGATGACATTGTTATTCAGATTGTATAAAAGTAAATAAAGTGAATCAGGATAGGGTGTCTGTAAATCTGCGCATGGTGTGAAACAGAGCTGTGCCTCCACACACACCATCAACCGCTGCCCATCTGTTCTTATCAGCTAGATAAAAACACAAAAGCAGCCTCGCTTTGAAATGTTATTCTACGTGCTGCTCTGCTGTGTGACAGCTGCATTTGTTTGCTTCTGATATCACAGATTTGACACCGAGCCCAGATTAACACACTGAATCTCACCAGATCTTTGTATAGACCTAGGGCAAAAATACCCTGTACTGTTGTAGCAGGACTTCTCTGCTTTTATACTCTATCCCCCTTGCAATAAAGGCCAACATTCCATTTGCCTTCCAGATTAATTGCTGTACCTGCATACTAACTTTGTGTTTCATGCACAAGGAACCCCAGGTCTCTCTGTACTGCAGCAATTTTTCTCCATTTAAATTATAATTTACTTTTCTATTATTTCTGCCAAAGTGGATAACCTCACATTTTTCCACATTATACTCCATCTGCCAAATGTTTGCCCACTCACTTAGCCTGTCTGTATCCCTTTGCAGATTATTTGTGTCCTCCTCACAATTTGCTTTCCCACCCATTTTTATATCATCAGGAAACTTGGCTACATTACACCTGGTCCCTTCATCCACATCATTAATATAGATTGTAAATAGTTGAAGACCCAGCACCGATCCCTGTGGCACCCCACTAGTCACTGTTTGCCAACTGGAAAATTACCCATTTATCCCGAATCTCTATTTTCTGTTAGTTAGCCAATCCTCTATCCATGCTAATATATTACCCCCAACCCTGTGAACTTTTATCTTGTGCAGTAACTTCTTATCGAATGCCTTCTGGAAATCCAAATACACCACATCCACTGGGTCCCCTTATTTACCCTGCTCATTACACCCTCAAAGAATTCCAGCAAATCTGTCAAACATGATTTCCCTTTCATAAAACCATACTGACTCTGCTTAATTGAATGATGCTTTTTCAAATGTCCCGCTACTGCTTCCTTAATAATGGACTCCAGCATTTTCCCAATGACAGATGTTAGGCTAACTGGTCTGTAGTTTCCTGCTATTTGTCTGTCTCCTTTTTAAAATAGGGGCGTTACATTTGCAGTTTTCCAATCTGCTGGGACCGCCCCAGCGTCCAGGGAATTTTGGTAGATTACAACCAATGCATCCACTATTTCTGCTGCCACCCTAGGATGTAAACCATCAGGTCCAGGGGACTTGTCCACCTTTAGTACCATTATTTTACGTAGTACTATTTCATTATTGATTGATAGTATTAAGTTCCTTCCTCCACTATTGGGATGTTTTTAGTGTCTTCTACCGTGAAGACTGATACAAAATATTTGTTCAATGTCTCTACCAGTTCCCTGTTCTCCATTATTAATTCCCCAGTCTCATCCTCCAGGGGACCAACATTTACTTTATCCCCTCTTTTCCTTTTTATGTACCTGTAGAAACACTTACTGTCTGTTTTTATATTTCATAATCTATCCTCTCTCTTTTAATCATATTTTTAGTCCTCAGTCGTCCTGGATGCGAATATAGGGAAAAGAAAGTCACTGAGGACTCCACCTCACATTCTAATAAACCACCATTCAGTCATCCCAGCTGGAAATGTAATATTTGGATGCGAACAGGAATGGGCTTGTCTGTGATGCACCAAAGTAGTTGAATAGCCTGCCACCATTCACTGCCTGGACTTACACATGGAGAATGGCCTCTTGGCCAGGGTACTGGGGGTGGACTTGTACCATTGCAACTGCAATCCAATTAAAGGTTGTACTTTCAGGAGAGGAGAGGGGAAGGAGGAGGGGAGGGGAAGGGGAAGGAGGAGTAGGAGAATAATTCAAGGATATTCAAGACAGAAATCAATAGATTTTTGGATATTAAGAGAATCAAGGGATATGGGGACAGTGCAGGAAAGTGGAAAAGGGGAAGGGGAAGGAGGAGGTGAAGGTGATGGAGAAGGAAAAGGAGGGGAAGGGGAAGGAGGGGAAGGAGAAGGAAGGGAAGGAGGAGGATGAGGGGAAGGAGGAGAAGGTGGAGGGGAAAGAGGAGGAGGAGAAGGAGGGAGAGGATGAGGAGGAAGGGAAGGAGAAGGAGGAGGGAAAGGAAGAGATGGGGAAGGAGGAGAAGGAAGAGTGGAAGGAGGAGGAGAAGAAGGAGGTGGGGAAGGAGGAGAATTTTTACACGAGCAGGCTGAGAGGCAATGGTTAACACTGGGGTGTCCAATCTGGGGCTTAGGTTGTCAGGATCATAAACTCCCAGTTAAGTTTTCCCTTGAGTTAGATGCTTCTTCTCTGTTCCAAAATGTCCAACCCCAGTCTCATAAATCCCTCCATACCCCCACTGCTGCTGTGACAGTTCTATTACCAACACAAGATATTTTGCCCCTCTGCAATAGAAACTAGCGCTAACTTAGGCTGAATTATGGGTAGCTTCGTGCTGTGTAGTTGAATCTCTGAGGAGCTGGATTGTGACTGTCCAAAGTCATTTCATGTAGAATTGTTGCAACCCTTGAGAAAAGAGGAGACCTGTATCCAATCAGAGTGGGATGAATTGCCACCCAAGTTCCAGAGGAACTAATGCACTGCATCAGTTACTTCCCCATTTGTAGTTCCTTTTGTTTCCCATTGCTTCAGGATAGCTGGTGCCTGTAGTCAGCATTGCCCATTATAAAAGGATGCATTCGCCACTGAGCATTATACATACTCATGGTATAAATAGAATAAGAGTCTCAGATCTGATGGAACTTGACTGTTGTGTCTTCTTAATGCCAGTCAGCATCTTTTATGCAACGGACAATGGAGTCTATCTGACCCAGTTGAGGTGAGATCATCACCAACAAACCATAGCCTGATCACACTCTGAGCAGCTTTCCCCGGGGTTCAGCAGGGATTTCCTTTGGAGATGGAAACCACGCTGATTTTTAATTTCAAACATGGGTGGATTTTTATCTTCAGCACAATATGACAGAGGAGGATTCCGGGGAAGCTTTTGCAACCTGCTTTTCCCACTTGGTTTCTGTAAAGTCATGTCCCCTCAGTACAGATTCACACGAGGCATGTAGTGAAGTCAAGGTCACTCTGGACCTGCACCTTTATTTCACAGCTCTGGAATGCTGCACTTGCCTGAGACCTGTCCTTATATACCTGTCTCTTGCAAGTGCACCCCTGGTGGTAAGGTATGCTGGTGGTTACAGGTCATATCTTATTACAGTCATGTATAGCATGTTAGGATACAGTTATATATAATAATGCAAGATACGTGACCATTTCCTGTCTCTGAAATGAAGTGAGTCCCTCTTTGAATATTGCCAACGACGGCCTCCTTTAATACTTTGCCTAAAATGCAACACCTGCTGGAGAACTGAACTGTACAGACCAGAGAGCTCCTAAGTTTGATCTCGGCCATGTGCTGTGTTAGCTGATCTAGGCTGAGCTGACAGTGAAGGCGCTGTAACTGGGGCTTAGTGTCTCCAGGCAATGGAGAGGAAAGACCAGCCAGAGGTTCCATCCCTGCTTGCGATCTACCCCTGATGAAAGTGTACATGCAGATGTTAGTTTGAAAGCAGGATCAGGCTCCACAGTGTTGTCCTCCACAAAGCCAAGGGACACTTTGGCTATATTTTCCACCCATTAGCGATGAATCTAATCCCATTACTATCCAAGCTCACGCAGTAACAAGAGCCATTTGGGCAAAGTGCTGGCGGCAGGCTGGCACCATTAGAACCATACCCACAGCACGAGTCAGCAACTTCAGGAGAGATGGGGGCAAGGTAAGCAAATCGGGGCAAACACAAACAGCCAAAGAGCCTGTTTGTTTGTCACAGCTCATTGTTTCCATTGCACCGGGCTGAAGTGTTGCTATGATGCAGCCCCAGTGGAAATATCGCTCAACAGTCACTAAATATGATAGTGAGGTTCAGACCAATTGTTGCATCTTGACCTCCATCATCAGCATAGACAGTCCCTCGAAATCGAGGAAGACTTGCTTCCACTCTAAAAGTGAGTTCAGGTGCCTGTACAGGCCAATACGGGAATTACAATCTCTTTCACAGGTGGGACAGGCAGTCGTTGAAGGAAAAGGTGGGTGGGGAGTCTGGTTTGCCTCACGTTCCTTCCGCTGCCTGCGCTTGTTTTCTGCCTGCTCTCGGCGACGAGACTCGAGGTGTTCAGCGCCCTCCCAGATGTTCTTCCTCCACTTCATGGGCGGGACAGCTAGCATAAATAAAATTATGGAGGAGCATCTAACCCAACTGTGAGAGGCTGTAAGTATCTATTTAACTGAAATAACTACAGGGTAAGAGGAACAGCTTTAACTGTGTAATTTGTATTCAATGAGCTTTAGTGCTTCAACTTGGTAAGTAAAGTATCAACAGTTAGGGCATGTCCCTCATTCCATTATTTCTGTACTGTGAATAATTAATGATGGCACATACTTGATCCATCTAGATTGCATAAGTCTGGTGCTGTGCTCCCTGTGCATTCCGTGGAATGCAATTTGAGCTTTTCACTCATCATCATCATCATCATAGGCGGTCCCTCGAACGAGGATGACTTGCTTCCATGAGAGTTCACAAATGTTTCAATGAAGGACCCGATGTTCCAGTCCTGAACTCCAATTGAGGGGGTGGAAGATGCCTCTGCGTGAATTTTTTTAACGTGTAGTGACCGTTGTGTATCAGCCACCACACGGGCTTGACAGAGCTAGGCCTTTATCGAGTGGCAAGGGTTAACCAGGACAACTGGAGACCTGCTCTGCTGCACGGACCTAGTGCGCACACATATCGCAGTGTAGGCAGATCCGTGCTACCCCTGGGCCCTCGGCTCTTCTGGCCTCTGCCCAGTAACTACTGTCTGGCTGTCTCACACACACACACACACACACACACACACGCACACACTGGGCCAAGTTTCGAGCCGCGCCTAGAACGGCGCAGTCCCGACCTGGACGCCCGTTTTTCGTGCCACAAAGTGCACCTAAAAAAAACCTCCGTATTCTCCACCTCCCTGCAGGTCCTCTGGCCCTCGGCGCAGCGCAGCAGGAGCTGTAGGGGGCGGAGCCAGGTCCCTGCGCTGAAAACAGTTCCAGGACCTCTGCACATGCGCGCTACAGTGGGCATGCAAGTGCAGTAGCTCCAGGCAAACAAAACTGTGTGGGAGGGGCCCGAAGCACACAGCCCCTAGCCCTGGCCGAATGGCCTCACTGGGGCTGCGTGAATAAGGCTCCTCCCACGGCCAGCTCCTGCTTCCTCCCGAACCGACTCGACTGCCGCCTCCCGCCCCCCGCCCCCGCCCCCGGACCGGACCCGACACCCGCTCCCCGGACCAGACCCGACACCCGCTCCCTGCCCCCCCTCCCCCGCCCCAGGACCAGACCCGATACCCGCTCACCCGCCCCCCCCCCCCCGGACCGGCCCCGACACCCGCTCCCCCCTTCCCCCGATTCCGGACTGGATCCGACCTTACCTCCCTCTCCCTCCCTCCCTCCCTCCCCCTGACCCAAACCGAACCGACCTCCTTCCCACCACCCCCCCGACCCGACCCGACCCAACGCCACCTACCTGTAAATCTGGTGCTGGGGACGGGCCCTGCCCGAAGTCTCAGGCCAGGCCCGTTCAGGCTCCCTCCCCCTTCTTCTTCCCCCCCACCCCCCTCCCAATCTCCTTCCCCACCCCCCGCCAATCTCCTTCTCCCCCCCCAATCTCCTTCTTCCCCCCCCCAATCTCCTTCTCCCTCCCATCTCCTTCCCCCCATCTCCATTTCCCCCCCATCTCCTTTCCTCCATCTCCTTTCCCCCCCATCTCCTTTCTCCCCCTTCTCCCCTTTATCCCCTTCTCCCCCTCCCCCCTTCTCCCCCCTCCCCCCTTCTCCCCCCCTCCCCTCTCCCCCCTTCTCCCCCATCCCTCCCCCTTCTCCCCCTTCCCTCCCCCTTCCCTCCCTCTGCTCCCCCCCTCTCTCCCTCTACCTCCCTCCTCCCCCTCCCCTCGCTGTCAGAAACACAGACACTGACAGACAGAGAATGAGAGACACACAGACAGACAGAGAGATAGAGACACTGACAGAGACACACTGAGGGGGGCATCCCAGCATGCTTTTGGAGGGCTCCCGGTGCTGCAGTCGGTAAGTAGAAAATGTTTTATTTATTGATTTAAAAAAAAAAATTTCTTATTAATTTTTTTTGATTGATTTATTGGTTGATTTATTGATGTATTTATCATTTATTATTGATGATGGCTCTTTATTGTAAAACTGAAGTGTTTAATGTTTGTAAACTTCCCTTTAAACACCACCCCCCCCCCCGCCCCCACCATTCCCTACGCCTGATTTTCTAAAGTGTAGACAAGGTTTTTTCGAGCGTACAAAAATCTTCACTTACTCCATTCTAAGTTAGTTTGGAGTAAGTTTTCACTCATGAAACTTTGAAATCAGGCATAAGTGGCCGGACACGCCCCATTTTGAAAAAAAAATTCTGTTCCAAATTGAAACTGTCCTAACTGACTAGAACTGGAGCAAACTAAATGACGAGAATTCCGATTTCTAAGATACTCCGTTCTACGCCAGTTGCTCCTAAAAATCAGGAGCAAATCATGTGGAAACTTGGGGCCACTGTAACTAGTGTCTCTCTGTCTCACACACACACACACAGTAACTGCTGCCTCTCTGTCTCTCTCTCACACACACACACAGTAACGACTGTCTCTCTGTCTCACATACGCACACAGAATGTAACTACTGTCTCTGTCTCACAGACACACTGTAACTACTGTCTCTGTCTCATATACACACACTGTAACTATTGTCTCTGTCTCACACACACATACACACTATAACTATTGTCTCTCTGTCTGTCACACACACTGTAACTACTGTCTCTCTGTCTCACACACACATACATAGTAACTACTATCTCTCTGTCACACACACACATACACAGTAACTACTGTCTCTCTGTCTCACACACATTGTAACGACTGTCTCTCTGTCTCATAAACATACACTGTAACTGCTGTCTCTCTGTCACACACACACACATACACTAACTACTGTCTCTTTGTCTCTCTGTCTCACGCACACACACTGTAACTATTGTCTCTCTGTCTCACACACACTGTAGCATTTCACTAGTGTCGTGTTGAAACACCACAGAAGTCCAACCTTCCGGATATAAAAGGGGTCAGAGGGTCTAATAAGAAGGAGGAACTGAGGGAAATCCTTATTAGTCGGGGAATTATGTTGGGGAAATTGATGAGATTGAAGGCCGATAAATCCCCAGGGCCTGATGGACTGCATCCCAGAGTACTTAAGGAGGTGGCCTTGGAAATAGCAGATGCATTGACAGTCATTTTCCAACATTCCATAGACTCTGGATCAGTTCCGATGGAGTGGAGCGTAGCCAATGTAACCCCACTTTTTAAAAAAGGAGGGAGAGAGAAAGCAGGGAATTATAGACCGGTCAACCTGACATCAGTAGTGGGTAAAATGATGGAATCAATTATTAAGGATGTCATAGCAGCGCATTTGGAAAGAGGTGACATGATAGGTTCAAGTCAGCATGGATTTGTGAAAGGGAAATCATGCTTGACAAATCTTCTGGAATTTTTTGAGGATGTTTCCAGTAGAGTGGACAAGGGAGAACCAGTTGATTGGACTTTCAGAAGGCTTTTGACAAGGTCCCACACAAGAGATTAATGTGCAAAGTTAAAGCACATGGGATTGGGGGTAGTGTGCTGACGTAGATTGAAAACTGGTTGGCAGACAGGAAGCAAAGAGTAGGAGTAAATGGGTACTTTTCAGAATGGCAGGCAGTGACTAGTGGGGTACTGCAAGGTTCTGTGCTGGGGCCCCAGCTGTTTACACTGTACATTAATGATTTAGACGAGGGGATTAAATGTAGTATCTCCAAATTTGAGGATGACACTAAGTTGGGTGGCAGTGTGAGCTGCAAGGAGTATGCTATGAGGCTGCAGAATGACTTGGATAGGTTAGGTGAGTGGGCAAATGCATGGCAGATGAAGTATAATGTGGATAAATGTGAGGTTATCTACTTTGGTGGTAAAAACAGAGAAACAGACTATTATCTGAATGGTGACAGATTAGGAAAAGGGGAGGTGAAACGAGACCTGGGTGTCATGGTACATCAGTCATTGAAGGTTGGCATGCAGGTACAGCAGGCGGTTAAGAAGCAAATGGCATGTTGGCCTTCATAGCGAGGGGATTTGAGTACAGGGGCAGGGAGTGTTGCTGCAGTTGTACAGGGCCTTGGTGAGGCCACACCTGGAGTATTGTGTACAGTTTTGGTCTCCTAACTTGAGGAAGGACATTCTTGCTATTGAGGGAGTGCAGCGAAGGTTCACCAGACTGATTCCCAGGATGGCGGGACTGACATATCAAGAAAGACTGGATCAACTGGGCTGGTATTCACTGGAGTTCAGAAGAATGAGAGGGGATCTCATAGAAACGTTTAAAATTCTGACAGGTTCAGACAGGTTAGATGCAGGAAGAATGTTCCCAATGTTGGGGAAGTCCAGAACCAGGGGTCACAGTCTAAGGATAAGGGCTAAGCCATTTAGGACTGAGATGAGGAGAAATTTCTTCACCCAGAGAGTGGTGAACCTGTGGAATTCTCTACCACAGGAAGTTGTTGAGGCCAATTCACTAAATATATTCAAAAAGGAGTTAGATGTAGACCTTACTACTAGGGGAATCAAGGGGTATGGCGAGAAAGCAGGAATGGGGTACTGAAGTTGCATGTTCAGCATGAACTCATTGAATGGTGGTGCAGGCTCGAAGGGTCGAATGCCCTACTCCTGCACCTATTTTCTATGTTTCTATGTGTTGTAGATGACTTCAACTCTTATGCCCTCACAGTGTATAAAACAGAATTATTTCCTCCCGTTTTTCAGTCAAACTTTATCTTTCAAACATCAAAAATAACTCCAAGTTGTGTTCATAAAAAATAATGTTCTCTCTCAAGTTGTACATAAGAACATAAGAAATAGGAGCAGGAGCAGGCTATTTGGCCCCTCGAGCCTGTTCCGCCATTCAATAAGATCTTGGCTGATCTCCACTTTCCTGCCGGCTCCCCATAACCCTTGACTCCCTTATCATTCAAAAATCTGTCTATTTCCACCTTAAATATATTCAATGACCCAGCCTCCACAGCTCTCTGGGGTAGAAAATTCCAAAGATTCATGAACCTCTAAAAGAAGAAATTCCTCCTCATTTCCATTTTAAATGGGCGACTCCTTATTCTGAAACTATGCCCCCTCGTTCTCGATTTCCCCACGAGGGGAAACATCCTCTCTGCATCTACCCTGTCAAGCCCCCTCCGAATCTTATAGATTTCAATAAGATCACCTCTCATTCTTTTAAACTCCAATGAGTATAGGCCCAACCTGCTCAACCTTTCTTTATTAGACAACCCCTTCATCTCAGGAATGAACCTAGTGAACCTTCTCTGAACTGTTTCCAATGCAAGTATATCCCTCCTTAAAAAGGAGACCAAAACTATACGCAGTACCCCAGGTGTGGTCTCACCAATGCCCTGTGGTGGCAAGATTTCCTTACCTTTATACTCCACCCATCATGCAATAAAGGCCAACATTCCATTTGCCTTCCTAATTACATGCTATACTTGCATGCTAACTTTTTGTGTTTCATGTACAAGGAGCCTCTACTGCAGCATTTTGTAGTCTCTCTCCATTTAAATAATAATTTGCTTTTTTATTTTTCCTACCAAAGTTGATAACCTCACATTTTCCCACATTATACTCCATTTGCCAAAGTTTTGCCCACTCACTTAACCTATCTATATCCCTTTGCAGATTCATTGTGTCCTCCTCACAACTTGCTTTCCCACCTATCTTGCTATCATCAGCAAATTTAGTTACATTACACTCGGACCCTTCATCCAAGTCATTAATATAGATTGTAAATAGTTGCGGCCCCAGCACTGATCCTTGTGGCACCCCACTAGTTACATTTTGTCAACCTGAAAATTATCCATTTATCCCGACTTCCTGTTTTCTGTTAGTTAGCCAATCCTATATCCATGCTAATATATTACCCCCAACCCCATGAGCTCTTGTCTTGTACAGTAACCTTTTATGTGGCACCTAATCGAATGTCTTCTGGAAATCCAAATACACTACATTTGCTGGTTCCACTTTATCCACCCTGCTCGTTACATCCTCAAAGAACTCCAGCAAATTTGTCAAACATGAATTCCCTTTCATAAAACCATGCTAATTCTGCTTGATTGTATTATGATTTTCGAAATGTCCTGCTACTCCTTCCTTAATAATTGATTCCGGCATTTTCCCAATGACAGATGTTAGGTTAACTGGTGTATAGTTTCATGCTTTCTGTCTCCCTCCCTTCTTGAATAGGGGCATTATATTTGCAGTTTTCCAATCTGCTGAGACATCTCCAGAATCCAGGGAAATTTGGTAGATTACAACACATGCATCCAATATCTCTGCAGCCACTTCTTTTAAGACATTGGGATGCAGGCCATCAAGTCCAGGGACTTACCCACCTTTAGTCACATTAGTTTGCCCAGTACTTTTTCTCCAATAATAGTAATTGTTTTAAGTTCCTGTCTCCCTCGAGTCCCTTGATTATCTATTATTATTGGGATGCTTTTAGTGTCTTCTTCCGTGACGACCGATACAAAATATTTGTTCAAAGTCTCTGCCGTTTCCCTGTTTCCCATTATTAATTCCCCAATCTCATCCTCTAAGGGACCAATGTTTACTTTAGCTACTCTCTTCCTTTTTATATATCTGTAGAAGTTCTTATTGTCTGTGTGTGTATTTCTTGCTCATTTATTCTTGATCTACCTTCTCCCTCTTTATTATTTTTTTAGTCATCCTTTGCTGGTTTCTAAAAAAATCCCAATCCTCTGGCCTACCACTAATCTTAGTAACATTGTATGCCTTTGTTTTCAATTTGATACCACCCTTAACTTCCTTAGTTAGCCACAGATGGTTCAACCTATCATAGAGTCTTTCTCACTGGATTATATCTTTGCTGAGAGTTATGAAATATCTCCTTAAATGTCTGCCACTGCTTATCTACCATCTTAGCCTTTAATCTCTTTTCCCAGTCCACTATAGTCAACTCTGTCTTCATACCTTTGTAATTGCCTTTATTTAAGTTCAGGACACTAGTCTGAGACCCTCAACTGAATTTGAAATTCTAACATGTTATGTTCACTCTTCCCTAACGGCCATACCCTACCTGATGATACTATACTTACCAATCTTATCGAATACAAATGACACCGCTCAAGCTGTTCCTGAGTCAACTGAAATTTTCAAGACTGAAATGGGTAGATTTTTGTTGGGTAAGGGTATCAAGGGATATGGAGCAAAGGCACGTAAATAAAGTTGAGATACAGATCAATTGTGATCGAATAAATGTAACATTGTAAAATTAATGATGTGATGGTGCTGCTTCCAGAGAGGGGCAGGAGCAGCAGAAGAGGTGTATGCATTGAACATCTGGGTCTGGACGAACGAAAGAACGAACGAAAGAAAGAAAGACTGATTTGCATTTATATAGCGTCTTTCACGACCACTAGATGTGTCAAAGCGCTTTACAGCCAATGAAGTACTTTTGGAGTGTATTCACTGTTGTATCAACCCGAGTGGCAAAAACAAATGTTGCTGCATTGGGGACATGTCGCTGATAGAGTTAGATATATGCTGATAGGGTGAGATAAAGTAGGGTGGGAGAAGGCTGGTGTGGAGCATAAACACTGGCATAGCCCAGTTGGGATGAATGGCCTGTTTCTGTGCTGTAAATTTTATATGATTTTCTCAGGCAACAGCTGGGCTGAGTGCCCAGACACGTACTGTGTTTTCCGATTGCAAATACCTGGCTGCCAGAAAGGAAGTCATGGACTATGGCTTTCAAACACTTCTATGTGTACGAGCTTGCCTGTTGCTCCAGTGTTGCGAAATCCAACCTGTGACGCAAATGTGATGGATTACACTTCGCTGGGACCCTGAGGGTGTTTACATAGAATCACAATGAACTGCAAAAAGATTCACTGAAGAATAACTTAATGATAGTAAAGTTCTTGCTCCACAAAACAGATCCCCCACAATCCGGCTCCACAACAGCAATATATATGCTCTAATCACACAACTAACTCCTGTGACTCAGGATTCACACATCGCACTGTTAAGAAAATATACATTTCAAGGAGAATTTTGTGTCATAAATCATTGGACACATCTCAATGAATTTATAACAGTATTCAAATCTTTGAGTATGTTTGACAAACATGAACCATTCCAAGAAAGATATAAGAAAGAAAGAGCTTTCATTTAAATATCGCTGTACATGACCACAGAACATCCCAAAGCACTTTACAGCCAATAAAGTACTTTTTGAAGTGTAGTCACTATTATAATGTCGGAAACATTAATGTAGAAAAATAACTGCTCTCTATTCCTGTTGTGATGTAGTGAGATGGAGTGTGCAATGATAAGCCAATGCAAGTTTTCTCATTCAGTATTCAAAAAGAGCGTGTGAATGGTTTTGATGGAAATACCGAACAAAGGAAATCCTCTCCAAAACATTGACAAAGTAGGTACAACCCAGGACTCCTTCCCCAGTGTGATACCATTTAATGTGTCTTCAAACGGCCATTGTTGCTGTAGGCACCAGCCTGGGAGAGATACAGAGAGACTTAGCAGCTTGTAAGGAACCAGTCATAAGGGCAAAAAGGAATTCCATATGCTGCATGTCTCATATGAAGGAACAGATGGGTTGGAGTGGGTTCCAAGCTGTAACCCGATCTGTGGATTCTGAACAGCACTCTAAGTGTTTACACATCACTCTTTTGATTTATGATGGATTTGGAAACCCCTCCAATGTATTGTTTCCTTGCACCTTGTTCCCATCTGTTTGTTTTTCTATATATTTCACTGAGAAATTCTCATTGTGCACAATGATAAACTGTATACCGCAGAGTCCCACATCAATGCCAACATCAGGTAAATAAAACCTTTGAATAAGTTTTTCTTTACCCTGACTGAAAGCCTTTAGGTACAGCTCATGGGTGCCTGTGACCTTCTGTTGCTTTGTCCAAATGGTCATTGTGGTATTCGTAGGGGCTTCACCTGATAACCATACGGCTACACTTCCAGCAGCAGGTAAAGTGCAATGATAGCAAACCACAGCAGGAAACTTGGCTGACTTTCTTTTTAACTGTCCCTAGCCTAAGGCACTAAGGCTGACTGCAGTGTCAGCCGTGGCTCAGTGGGTAACTCTCTTGCCTCTGAAGTCAGAAGGTTGTGGTTCAAGTCCCACACCACAGACTTGAGCATAAAAATCTAGGCTGATGCTCCCTCAGTACTGCACTGTTGGTGGTGCCATTTTTCAGATGAGATGTTAAAGTGAGGCTGTCTGTCCTCTCACATAGACACTATTACATGGCACTATTTTGAAGAAGACCAGGGCCAATATTTCTCCCTCAAAAAATATTACTAAAAAAAAATTATTTGGTCATTATCACATTGCCGTTTGCAGAAATTGCTGTGCGCAAATTGGCTGTTGCGTTTTCTACATTATAACAGTGACAACACTTCAAAAGTACTTCAATGGCTGCTGTAAAGTGCTTTGGGACATCCTGAGGTCATGAAAGATGCTATATAAATACAAGACTTTCTTTCTTTTTGCTTACATCATTGACCCAGCTGAGATCGGCTAACTCAGCCCAGACAATAGATTGAGCCTGGCACCTCAGGCTGTATGGCATTGGGTCATACCAGTAGGTACGCTGTGCAATCGGAGAAGCCTGACAAATTTTGTCCTAATAACCGGAGCATCATTTATTTTAAAGAGGCCAACATCTCTACTAATGTCATTCCACAAAGGGATGTCGCATGAACACGTTAAGTGTTCGCCTGCTATTTCAGCCAGCAGTAGATTCCAGGGGACACATACCCAATGCCGCATTTAGAACGCAGCAGAAGTCCATTGCGATATAACCAATACAAAATGTTTTCGACAGCTCAAAGTCACTTATGGCCATTTTATTTGAGGCTGTTTACAGTTGTCGGAACTGGGTCAGGGTTAACACAGTTCACAAGGCAGAGCAGAGCACATCACATCAACCCATGGGAAGCGAATGAGTTGACAGGAAATGAACAGGCTCAATCGCCTCAGGTTACAAAGTTGACTCCCAAATGCTCTCGACAGCACTGGCACGAGAAGTTGATATGGTGCCTCCACTTGCGTATTTAATGTCTAAAATACCAAGGAATCCAATTGCAGTGATACTGTAATTTACAACTTTAACTTTTGTGGCGAGGTGACACTCAGTTCCCTCTCATGCTCATTTCTGGATTTCACTTGTACTATTTTTTTATATATTTGGGTGTCTCCCCATTTACCCCTCCAACATCAAAAGCCTTAAGTTTTACTCATCTAAATAAAAAAATAAAAAATTGGGTAGGAAAAATGTGAGGGCAATTTGTAACATTTATTGAAATCAAGTCAATGAGACGTATATTGACCACTACTGCCAGGGAGATAAGACTGTATGTTCACTGGATTACTGCTCCTTACTTTACTGGATTTCTCGGCCAACAATGGATCTCCCATTCTCTTAGGCAGTCCCTCGGAGTCGAGGATGACTTGATTCCACACTAATAATGAGTTCTCAGGTGACTGATGAGTCCAATGCGGGACCTACAGTCTCTGTCACAGGTGGGTCAGACGATGGTTGAAGGGACGGGTGGGTGGGGTGCCTGGGTTGCCGTGTGCTCCTTCCACTCTCTATGCTTGACTTGACCTTGCTCCCGGTGAAGAGACTCGAGGTGTTCAGCGCCTTCCAGGATGCTTTTCCTCCACTTTGAGCGGTCTTGGGCCAGGGATTCCCAGGTGTCAGTGGGGATGTTGCACTTTTTCAAGGAAGCTTTGAGGGTGTCCTTGAAGCATTTCCTCTGCCCACCTGGAGCTCACTTGCTGTGTCGAAGCTCCGAGTAGAGCGCTTGTTTTGGGAGTCTCGTGGCAGGCATGCGGACGATGTGGCCCGCCCAGCAGAGCTGATCGAACGTGGTCAGTACTTCGCTGCTTGGGATGTTGATCTGAGCGAGAACACTGATGGTGCACCTATCCTGGCAATTGATTTTCAAGATCTTGTGGAGGCAGCATTAGTGGCGCCTGGCCGAGAAGCTCCTCAGGCGGTGCCTCATTGTGGGGGATGAAGGCAGATGCGGTCGTTGCATGAGTACGGGAGCAGGGGGATGCCGAGGGGCAACATTCTCTGATGCAGAGGCAGGATCTTGGTCCTTGCTCTCATCTGTCGTTCGCAGTGGTGGTGCAGGACCTAGGGGTAGAGTGCCATGCTCGGGGGCCACTGGGAGACCTGTGGCAGCAGTATTCCTGGCTATCGCATCCATGGACTCCGCCATGCGCAGAATGTACTCGGTCATGGTGGCCAGGTGTTGGGATATGCCCCCCAAAGCTTCGATGAGTTGGTCATCAATGTCTACAGTCCTCCTGGACAACTGTACCATCTCTCCGCTGTCATGCCATGCTCGTGGAACAGACTTGCCATCCTGGAGACAAATGGAGTGCCCTGTGGAGAGGTGCTTGGAGACGGCACCTCCAGAGTGGAGGCGGGAATGACCGGATGACCAATAGATGGCCTTGGGGTTGAATGGGTTCTCGAGTGTGACGATGCAGGTTCCTCGAAGTCCGTGCTCTCATCCATCGAGAATAGACCCAGCGGATTGATGGGCGACAATCAGAGCTCCTCAGCACCAGATGTAGTCGGATCGTCCGCCGACTCCTGTCCCGCACCCCCATGTTCTGGCCTCTGTGGCCTTGCCTGGGGCTGCACTGCTGACTGAACTGCAAAACACAAATGAGGTGGTTCGAGAAGAAGGGGGTGCTAGGGTGACAAGGTGAGTCCAGCGCTACACACAGCATATGCCCGACAAAAGCACCACCGATTTCAAAATCATCACAGGCATCACATTTCATGACCATCAACACATTGTGCATTGCAATGGTTTTCATTATTTCTAAGTCACTTTTAGAAATCATCTATCATATATGATTGGTCGGATATGAGTTGGTGTGGCATCTATTGGCTTTACATCACGCAGTGGTGTAAGCTTTATGCTATGCTCATAATAAAGAATGAAACTGAGTACTGTGTACAATGAGCAAGTGTGACCTTAGCTCCTTTAATAAGACTCCAGAGTGCAGGTACCTTGTGTGGCCTGCTTATATACCATGCTCCCAAGGGATGCTGGGATCTCTTGGGACTCCAACAGGTAGGTCCTCTGGTGGTAGAGTAATACAGGTTACAATGGGTTAAATACATAACATCACTCCCCCGTGAAGTCAACTGTACACTTATTTACAAGGTGAGACGATCTGGGGCTTTTCGCTCCCTTATCGATCATCTCGGCACAAATGTGGGTGTGGGTGAGTTGGTTACTTCTTCACTGGGCTGTTGGGCAGCCGGCCTTGCCGGGCTGCTGGGGATGGTGAGTTTGGCACTTGTGTGAGTGTTGGAGGATCAAATTTGGTGGTGTCTTCTTCGGGTTGTTCGTAGCTGTTGGCGAACCGCAATTTGATTTGGTCCAAATGTTTTCTGTGCATTTGTCCATTGACCAATGTGATCGTGCCAGCGAGTCATTTGGGACAATGTCCATAATTGAGCATAAACACAGGATCATTGATCTTAGTATCGCGTGACAAATTTGCGCGGTCATGGTACATACTTTATTGATGTGCTTGCCCTCCACGTGATCAAGGAGATCAGGGTGGACAAGAGAGAGCCTTGTTTTTAGCACCCTTTTCATGAGCAGCTCGGCTGGGGGAACCCCCGCTGACTCAAAGGAGTACAGTACAGTACAGACCAATCAATCCTGAGACCTCCCTGGTCCTGTATGGACCACAATCACAGCTCCTAGTCATTTATCTACTGGTCCAGCAAACTTAAATGGATATGGAATGAATTGACCCCAAATATACATAGTATGTGGGCACATTTAACACCAGCACACAATGCAAAATGCATGGACCCCCAAAATATACATATAATAATAACAATAACAATTTACAATTACATAATGCATTTAATTTAGAAAAATGTCCCAAGACACTTCATTGAGATCTAATCAAAATACAGATGCTGAGCCAAAGGAGATGTTAGGAGGGGCAACCAAAACCTTGTCAAAGAGGTGGGTTGTAATGAGAGTCTTAAACGAGGAGAGGGAAGTGGAAGGACAGAAGGGTTCAGGGAGGGGATTCGAGAGTGTGGCTGAAGGCATGGTCGTCAATGGTGGGGTGAAGGTTGCACAAGAGTTCAGAGACAGAGGAACATAGAAACATAGAAACATAGAAAATAGGTGCAGGAGTAGGCCACTCGGCTCTTCGAGCCTGTACCACCATTCAATATGATAATGGCTGATCATTCACCTCAGTACCCATTCCTGCTTTCTCTCCATACCCCTTGATCCCTTTAGCCGTAAGGGCCATATCTAACTCCCTTTTGAATATATCGAACGAACTGGCCTCAACAACTTTCTGTGGTAGAGAATTCCACAGGTTCACAATTTCCTGAGTGAAGAAGTTTCTCCTCATCTCGGTCCTAAATGGCTTACCCCTTCTGCAGGGGTTGTAGGGCTGGAGAAGGTTACAGAGACAGGCAGGGGGCAAGGCCATGAAGGGATTTAAACACAAGGGTGAGAATTGTAAATCTGGGGTGTGGGAACCGGGAGCCAAAGTTGAAAGAAAAGAAAGACTTGCATTTATATAGCACTTTTCACAAGCACCAGACGTCCCAAAGCGTTTACAGTCAATGAAGTACTATTTTTTTGAAGTGTAGTCACTGTTGTAATGTAGGAAATTAGGTCGACGAGCACTGTGTTGAAAAGTGAGCATGATGGTGCAAGATAGATTATAGGCAGTAAAGAATATGGACATCTCTAACAGCAGCACATAATGCAAAATACATTGACTAACAAATATACACAGTGTATGGGAGATATCAAACACTGGCACACAGTGGACAACTTCTAAACAGAGCTGTTTCAATGCACTGACCTCAGGTTCAAGACTCCCAGCAAATCTACCTGATAGTCTTAATATTCTGACCTTAATTGTTTACCTGAACTAGCAGAGCTTAGGGCTATAATTAACTGGAACAGACTGTAATTGAAAAAAAGAACTCCCCAGATTTTATGAGAACAGCTCATGATATTTCTTTCCAACTGCAGTAACCCGCACATCGTTATTCTATTCTTTATACTCACAGCCCTAACCCATTACAAAAGAACAACCTTCAATATTTCCACACTCCATAAACTCCATAATCACAGTCACCTCCCATAAACAACTTGCTTTCACACCAATGCTGAAAATATAAGTATGCCCTTAAATTATAATAGAATTATTCATAATTTACACTGCTGGGAAGATTGTGTTCCATCCACACACGTATATTTTTTATCTCTTGCAAATAATTGTAGTGATTTTTCTGTCTTTTTGTAATCCTTTTTGGTGATGGCTATTTTCCTCCTTTAATTGCATCCCCCCCCCTATTTTGGCTTCTTGCACCATTGTGCTTTCATCAGCGATATCTGATCTCTGTTCTGTGCTTTACCCCAGTAATGCCTGCTGTCTGCTCTGTGCTTTACCCCAGTGGTGTCTGCTCTGTGCTTTACCCCAGTGATATCTGCTCTGTGCTCTGTGTTTTACCCAAGTGTTGTCTGCTCTCTGCTCTAGATTTGCGTGTAATGTATTTAACCCTGTGTAACCCGCATGACACCTGACCACCAGAGGGCCCACCTGTTGGAATCCCAACGGATCCCAGCGTCCCTTGGGAGCACGGTATATAAGCAGGCCACCCACGAGGTACCTGCACTCTGGAGTCTTATTAAAGGAGCTAAGGTCACACTTGCTCATTGTACACAGTACTCAGTTTCATCCTTTATTATGAGTGTACCATTGGGTAAGACTGACATTAATGTGATGAGACAGAGACAGTCCACAGTAAATGAGAAAAATGACAGAAGATCAGTGGGAGGTATTCAAAAAAGAATTTAATGTGATACAGAACCAGTTTATACTCCAAGGGGCAAGGGCTCTACTTGCCAAAAAAACCCAGCCATAGACGTTGAAAGAGGTAAGCGACAACGACCCTGAAATTCCAGTTGGAGGCATCTTTCAAATGAACGCCTCTGGCCAGATAATTTTTACGAAATTACCTGGTGGTCCCTGAGGTGCCTCAGATTCTGGTGGGGAGGCCGTCTCTTCCCGTGCTGCGAAGTGCACTCCTGTCCTTGAGGTTCGAATGCAGAAGGTGCAGTCACGTGTTGAATAATTACTCTGCATCAGTATTTACAGCAGAGGCAGAAGATAGCATGCCGGAAATCCCAAGGAAAGTAATATTGAATCATGGACAGGGACTCACAAAAATTAACGTGTGACTGCACAACCAATCAGGTAAAGTATTCTACAGCATTCTCATTAATAGCAATGAGAATTCCGTATCTACGAGTTTTCATTGCTATTCATGAGGGGAAAAAAACAAACACACTAAACACCATAATAAAAAATAAAAAACACACCTCACATAATTAAAATTAATTGAAATTAAAGTTAATAAATGTCTGAGACAAAAAAATAATTTTCCAATTTTTAAAAAAGTTTGTAATTTGGGTTAAAAATAAATTTACCTTAGTGAGCAGGGTTTTTAACATTAAAATGCATTTAAAAAATGTTATTCTTATATGTTTTTGTATGTTTTAAAACTCATGCGCTGGTAAAAGTAGGCAATGTGCCTGCTTTTGCCAGGTGCAAGAGTTTTCATGACATTTGCTGGGCAAGAGATGGGGCAAATACCACAATCCTGCCCATGCGAATGTCCTGGCTGTGGGAATATGGAGGATCTGTTAAGGCAGAGCTTGACAGATCGGAAAACTCTCTTTTGCGATGCCTTTCCGGGTCCGTACACACTCAGTACGGACCCAGGGAAGCTGGAATTTCTACCCCAATATCAAACTAAACGTGAAAGAATACAAGAATGCAAAAAATAGCATGGCCCCGGCGAGTGGTGAAGATACAAAGAACAGCAAGGGGTAACAAAACAGATAGTAACAGCTACAAAAAGAGAATGTGAAAAGAAACTTGCAAGGGATATCAATATCGACACAATTATTTTTACAAATATATTAGGAAAAAGGGGGGGGGGTCAGAAGCAATGTTGGCCCCTTGAAAACTGGTAACAGTGATACTGTCAATTAAAAGTAAGGAAATGGCAGACGTGTTGAATAATTAATTACTCTGCATCAGTATTTACAGCAGAGGAAGAGGATAGCATGCCGGAAATCCCAAGGAAAGTAATATTAAATCAGGGACTCACAAAAATTAACATAAGCAAAATAACTGTAATGAAGAAAATAATGGCACTAAAGAGTGACAAATCCCCAGTACCAGATGGTTTCCATATCGGGGTTTTAAAGGAATTAGGTGAGAACATTGCTGCTGCACTAACGATAATCGCCCAAGGTGCTTTCTACTCAAGAACCATTCCTTCAGATTGAAAAATTGCACATGTCACTCTGCTATTTAAGAATAGTGAGAGAGGGATATCAGGGAAATATAGACCAGTTAGCCTAACATCTGTTGCCGGGAAAAACTAGAGTTTATAATTAAGTATAGAGTGACTGAACAACTTGAAAATTTTCAGTTGATCAGAGAGAGCCAGCATGGATTTGTGAAAGGTAGGTCATACCTGACAAACCTGACTGAATGTTTTGAAGAGGTGACTAAAGTAGTGGACAGGGGAATGTCTAAGAATGTTATTTATATGGACTTCCAGAAGGCATTTGATAAAGTTCCTCATAAGAGTTTGTTAGTTAAAGTTGAAGCCCATGGAATTGAAGGAAAATTATTGTCCTGGTTAGGAAATTGACTGAGCGGCAGGAGACAGAGAGTAGGGATAATAGTCAGGTACTCTAATTGACAGATTTGACTAGTGTTGGGGTCTCAAGTATTCACAATATTTATTGACAACTTAGATGATGGGATAGAAAGCCACATATCCAAATTTGCTGATGACACAAAGATAGGCGACATTGTTGACAGTGTAGATGGAAGCATACAAAGAGATATTGATAGATTAAGCGAATGGGCAAAACTGTGGCATATGGATTTCAATGTAGGCAAATGTGAGGTCATCCACTTTGGACCTAAAATGGATAGAACAGGGCACTATATAAATGGTGAAAAGCTAAAAACAGTTGAGGTCCAAAAAGACTTGGGGGTACAGGTAAATAATCACTAAAATGTCATGAGCAGGTACAGAAAATAATCAAAAAGGCGAACGGAATATTGGCCTTTATATCTAGAGGATTCGAATACAAGAGGGTAGAAATTATGCATCAAATATACCAAAACCCTGGTTAGACCAAACCTGGAGTATTTTGCGCAGTTCTGGGCACCACATCTTAGGAAGGATATATTGGCCTTGGAGGGAGTGTAGCGTAGGTTTGCCAGAATGGTACTTGGACTTCAAGGGTTAAATTACGAGGAGAGATTACACAAATTAGAACATAAGAACATAAGAATTAGGAACAGGAGTAGGCCATCTAGTCCCTCGAGCCTGCTCCGCCATTCAATAAGATCATGGCTGATCGGGCCGTGGACTCAGCTCCACTTACTCGCCTGCTCCCCGTAATCCTTAATTCCCTTATTGGTTAAAAATCTATCTATCTGTGACTTCAATGCATTCAATGGGATAGCCTCAACTGCTTCCTTGGGCAGAGAATTCCACAGATTCACAACCTTCTGGGAGAAGAAATTCCTTCTCAACTCGGTTTTAAATTGGCTCCCCCGTATTTTGAGGCTGTGCCCCCTAGTTCTAGTCTCCCCGACCAGTGGAAACAACCTCTCCGCCTCTATCTTGTCTATCCCTTTCATTATTTTAAATGTTTCTATAAGATCACCCTTCATCCTTCTGAACTCCAAGGAGTAAAGACCCAGTCTCCTCAATCTATCATCATAAGATAACCCCCTCATCTCCGGAATCAGCCTAGTGAATCGTCTCTGTACCCCCTCCAAAGCCAGTATATCCTTCCTCAAGTAAGATGACCAAAACTGCACACAGTACTCCAGGTGCGGCCTTACCAATACCCTATACAGTTGCAGCAGGACCTCCCTGCTTTTGTACTCCATCCCTCTCACAATGAAGGCCAACACTCCATTCGCCTTCCTGATTACCTGCTGCACCTGCAAACTAACTTTTTGGGATTCATGCACAAGGACCCCCAGGTCCCGCTGCACCGTAGCATGTTGTAATTTCTCCCCATTCAAATAATATTCCCTTTTACTGTTTTTTTTCCCAAGGTGGATGACCTCACACTTTCCGACATTGTATTCCATCTGCCAAACCTTAGCCCATTCGCTTAACCTATCTAAATCTCTTTGCAGCCTCTCTGTGTCCTCGACACAAATCGCTTTCCCACTAATCTTTGTGTCATCTGCAAATTTTGTTACACTATACTCTGTCCCCTCTTCCAGGTCATTTATGTATATTGTAAACAGTTGTGATCCCAGCACCGATCCCTGTGGCACACCACTAACCACCGATTTCCAACCCGAAAAGGACCCATTTATCCCGACTCTCTGCTTTCTGTTCGCCAGCCAATTCTCTATCCATGCTAATACATTTCCTCTGACTCCACGTACCTCTATCTTCTGCAGTAACCTTTTGTGTGGCACCTTATCGAATGCCTTTTGGAAATCTCAATACACCACATCCATCGGTACACCTCTATCCACCATGCACGCTATATCCTCAAAGAATTCCAGTAAATTAGTTAAACATGATTTCCCCTTCATGAATCCATGCTGCATCTGCTTGATTGCATTATTCCTATCTAGATGTCCTGCTATTTCTTCCTTAATGATAGTTTCAAGCATTTTCCCCACTACAGATGTTAAACTAACCGGCCTATAGTTACCTGCCTTTTGTCTGCCCCCTTTTTTAAACAGAGGCGTTACATTAGCTGCTTTCCAATCCGCTGGTACCTCCCCAGAGTCCAGAGAATTTTGGTAGATTATAACCTAATGCATCTGCTATAACTTCCGCCATCTCTTTTAATACCCTGGGATGCATTTCATCAAGATCAGGGGACTTGTCTACCTTGAGTCCCATTAGCCTGTCCAGCACTGCCCCCCTAGTGATAGTGATTGTCTCAAGGTCCTCCTTTCCCACATTCCTATGACCAGTAATTTTTTGCATGGTTTTTGTGTCTTCCACTGTGAAGACCGAAGCAAAATAATTGTTTAAAGTCTCAGCCATTTCCACATTTCCCATTATTAAATCCCCCTTCTCATCTTCTAAGGGACCAACATTTACTTCCGTCACTCTTTTCCGTTTTATATATCTGTAAAAGCTTTTACTATCTGTTTTTATGTTTTGCGCAAGTTTACCTTCGTAATCCAATTTTCCTTTCTTTATTGCTTTTTAAGTCATTCTTTGCTGTTGTTTAAAATTTTCCCAATCTTCTAGTTTCCCACTAACCTTGGCCACTTTATACGCATTGGTCTTTGATTTCACACTCTCCTTTATTTCCTTGGTTATCCACGGCTGGTTATCCCTTTTCTTACCATCCTTCTTTTTCACTGGAATATTTTTTATTGCGCACTATGAAAGAGCTCCTTAAAAGTCCTCCACTGTTCCTAAATTGTGCCACCATTTAGTCTGTGTTTCCAGTCGACTTTATCCAACCATGCCCTTATCCCACTGTAGTCCCCTTTGTTTCAGCATAGTACGCTCGTTTCTGACACAACTTCCTCACCCTCGATCTGTGTTACAAATTCAACCATACTGTGATCACTCATTCCGAGAGGATCTTTTACTAGGAGATCATTTATTTTTCCTGTCTCATTGCACAGGACCAGATCTAAGATAGCTTTCTCCCTTGTTGGTTTTGCAACATACTGTTCTAAGAAACAATCCCGTATGCATTCTATGAATTCCTCCTCCAGGCTACCCCGTGCGATTTGATTTGACCAATCGATATGTCGGTTAAAATCCCCCATGACTACTGCCATTCCTTTTTCACATGCCTCCATTATTCCCTTGATTATTGCCCGCCCCACTGTGAAGTTATTATTTGGGGGCCTATAAACTACGCCCACCAGTGACTTTTTCCCCTTACTATCCCGAATCTCCACCCACAATGATTCAAAATATTGTTCATTAGAGCCAATATCGTCTCTCACAACTGCCCTGATAACATCCTTTATTAACAGAGCTACCCCACCTCCTTTCCCTTCTTGTCTATCTTTCCGAATCGTCAGATACCCCTGTATGTTTAATTCCCAGTCTTGACCACTCTGCAACCATGTTTCTGTAATGGCCACCAAATCATACCCATTTGTAATGATTTGTGCCGTCAACTCATTTACTTTATTTCGAATGCTGCGTGCATTTAGGTAGAGTCTTTTAATCCTAGTTTTTAAACCATGATTTTTAGTTTTGACCCCTCCTGCAACACCTTTATATTCAGTGGCCCTTTTTGTTTTTTGCCTTGGGTTTCTCTGCCCTCCACTTTTACTCATCTCCTTTCTGTCTTTTGCTTTTGTCTCCTTTTTGTTTCCTTCTGTCTCCCTGCATTGGTTCCCATCCCCCCGCCATATTAGTTTAACTCCTCCCCAACAGCACTAGCAAACACTCCCCCTATGACATTGGTTCTGGTCCTGCCCAGGTGCAGATCGTCCGGTTTGTACTGCTCCCACCTCCCCCAGATCCGGTTCCAATGCCCCAGGAATTTGAATCCCTCCCTGCTGCACCACTGCTCAAGCCACGTATTCATCTACGCTATCTTGTGATTCCTACTCTGACTAGCACGTGGCACTGGCAGCAATCCCGAGATTACTACTTTTGAGGTCCTACTTTTTAATTTAGCTCCGAGCTCCTTAAATTCGTCTCGTAGGACCTCATCCCTTTTTTTACCTATGTCGTTGGTACCAATGTGCACCAGGACAACTGGCTGTTCTCCCTCCCTTTTTAGAATGTCCTGCACCTGCTCCGAGTCATCCTTGACCCTTGCACCAGGGAGGCAACATCCCATCCTGGAGTCTCGGTTGCGTCGAGGGACCTCCTCGATGCAATTAGGGTTGTATTCCCTGGAATTTATATTGCTAAGGGGTGATTTGATCTATGTTTTCAAGATATTAAGGGGAACAGATAAGGTAGATAAAGATAATCTATTTCTGTTGGTTGAGGATTCTAGGACCAGATGGCATAGTCTAAAAATCAGAGCCAGACCTTTCAGGAGTAAAATGAGGAAATACTTCTGCACACAAAGGGTGGTAGAAGTTTGGAACTCTTTTCCGCAAACGGCAATTGATACTAGATCAATTGTTAATTTTAAATCAGAGATTGATAGATTTTTATTCACCAAAGTCATTATGGAATATGGGGCAAAAGGCGAGTATATGGAGTTAGGTTGCAGATCAGCCAGGATCTAATTGAATGGTGGAACAGGCTCGAGGGGCTAAATGGCTCACTCCTGTTCCTATGTTCCAATGACTCATTGGCATTTTTCATGTTATACACTCGGTCCCACTGGAACATTCAAATTCACTTTGCATAAGTCCCTTATAAACAGGATTGGCTTTCTCTGGGTTTGGGCTGGAGTCGAACACAATTCCAAAAATAACTGAGAGGACAATGTGTCAACTCCTGTGCTCTTGACTTTCCCACATAAACCATGTTGTGTATGCGACCAGTTGAGCAAATGGGACTATTGGTACGGAATCTGTTGGCCTTGAATAACAGAGAGAGGCGTAGCATGGTGGCATGCACAGTGCAGTGGAGCTCCATTGAGTTTGGCAGGTATGGAAAGTTATGGCCACAAATCCCTACATGGTTCTAATTGTGATATCTTCTTTATGACATCATAAACACACAGACAACAAGATGGCTCTAGGTGGAGCAGTAGTCCACTCTGTGGAGCTCTATATTACACATCTCCCTCCTTAATGAAGAAGTAATCATAACAAAATATTCATCATACATAACTTGCATGGTTGCACATAACAAAAGATCTGGGGCTAGAACCTCCACTTTTGTGCCTATCACCTAAAAATGGGTGTTATTTCCAGCGTGGGCAATAAAGAAAGGTTTTCAGATCGCTGACTTTGCGCCCATTCTCAAAACACCCAGTTTACATTTTTTTAAATGGGCATTACCGCGAGCGATATCAAATGGGCGATAATGTTAAACTTTTTTGACCTTCTGCCGTAAAGTGTAGCCGTCCTTAGCATGGCAACGCTCGATTCCCATGATTCTCGAGGTCAAGGGTCACCATGACATGCGCAGAAGAGGAGACAGAGAGAGAAGGAGCTCAGAGGGACTGAGGGTGTGGCTGGGTGTGGTGTGGCTGCTTTGGGAGGAAGGAGGGAGACTTTAGAGCTTCACAACATGTAGGCAAATAAAAATTAGCTGTTACCAGCCACATATTTGACCGAATTTGCCCTATAATGGAGAGAGAAGGAGGCATCACAGCACACTGTGGAGACGGACGCTGGAGAGAGCAGTGAGGTGGAAGATGAGCAAATTGGAGGCCGCAAAAGAGCCAGAAAGTTCTCGGACGAGGTAAATGCCTCCCTCCTGCAGGAGGTCGAATTACACTGGGGTGATTTGACACAGGGAGGGCGTGGGAAGCCCACCCCAAAGGCCTACCAGGGAATATGGACCGAGATAGTAGAGGTGGTCTCGTAGGCAACCAAGGAAGTGCGTGAGGGCAACCAATGCCGCCAATGATGGAACGACCTTGTGGGATCTGCAAGAGTAAGTATTACATTGATTTACATATAATTATCTATTTATATAATTTGATTTGTCACAGTCTTGAGTGACTATCAGCAGATGTGAGGTCTTTCACTTTTATCAGGCATGTTTTACTCAAAGCCTGCGGTCACGGTGAACGTCTTTAAGTAAAGAATGATAATAATCATAATAATCATGATTACATCTGTCGGTTATGTATTGTATCAGTCTCTGTGACAGTACCTAGAAATGATATCACGCAATGATCTCATGCCATGTCGTCCTGTCACCTTTTACAGAAGAAGCTATCGACGATGAGGTCAGTGCAGAGGTGAACGGGTGGGGGGGCCACCAGTTCCCAGCGACATCACTGAGATGGAGGAGTGAGTGCTCGCATTCGTGGGGAAGCACCCCCAGAGAGCTACGGATGCATCTGTGGACCCTGAAATGATGCCACGTGAGTAAAGCTTACACCATTGCATGCTGTAAAGTCAATAGATGCCACACCAACTCATATCCGAACAATCATATATGATAGATGATTTCTAAAAGTGTCATAGACATAAAGCTGGCCTAATGAAAATCATTGCAATGCACAATGTGTTGATGGTCATGAAATGTCATGTCTGCGATGATTTTGAGAGCGGTGGTGCTTTTGTCGTGCATATGCTGAGTGTAGCGCTGGACTCACCTTGTCACCCTAGCACCCCATTCTCCCTAATAACCTCATTTGTGTTTTGCAGCTCAGCCAGCAGCGCGGCCCCAGGCAAGGGCACAGAGGCCAGAAGGTGGGGGCACGGGGCAGGAGTCGGTGTGTGATCCTACTACATCTGGTGCTGAGGAGCTCCGATTGTCGCCCGTTAATCCGCTGGGTCTGTTCTCAACGAATGAGAGCACAGACTTCGAAGAACCTGCATCACCACGCTCCAAAAGTCATTCCACCCCAAGGTCAACTAGTGGTCCTCCGGTCATTCCCGCCTCCTGGAGGTACCGGCCCCAAGCACCTCTCCACAGAGCACCCCATTTGTCCCCAGGACGACACCGACCCTGCGGAGGCCTCGTGGATGCAGCAGGTCTGTTCCACGAGCACCACATGAGAGCGGAGAGATGGTACAGTTGTCCAGGAGATCTGTAGACATTGGTGACCAGCTCATCGAAGCATTGGGGGAACATGTCCCGACAGCTGGCCACAATGATCGAGTACATTCCGCACATGGCGGAATCCCTGGATGCGATAGCCAGGAACACTGCTGCCACATGCCTCCCAGTGGTCCCCGAGCACAACACTCCACCCCTAGGTTCCGCACCATCACTGCGAACGACAGATGAGAGCAAGGGCCAAGATCTTGCTTTGCATCAGAGAATGTTGCCCACTCGGCACCCCCACTCCCGTTCCCATGTAACCACCGCATCTGCCTTCATTCCCCCTCCCCAATGAGACACTGCCTGAGGAACTCCTCGGTCAGGCACCGTGGAACGAGAAGGGGAAGGGGTAGAGGTGGAGAGAAGAAGGAGAGGGGGGAAGGAAAGTAAGGTGCATGTGCGCAGGTGATGGCTGTGTTATATCTCCATCTGGGTGTATGCAATTTGTTGCAATGTATGGGGACTGGGGACCACACTCCTGCTTTGCCTTTGTACTCTGTGTTGGTGGACATGTTGAACATGTGATTGATGTCAATGGTGGAAAAAATGGGGTGTGGGCGGGGGTCAGGTGTTATTGGCTGTGATACGTATGATTTCAGATCAATGTTGGTATTAAACTTTTGTTATTGAACATAACCTTGTTGCGCATTGTCTCAGATTGCTGGACCATTATACACTGGTGATTCCGTACCATGAAAGGGTTAAATACAACTTAACATCAATCACCATAAGCTTTAACTGGCACCAAGATGATGGGCAACATTGATGTCTGAGCTGTACACACACAGCAGTGTGTCAGCGTTGTCACTCACATCAGCACTCTTTCAGGAAAATCTTTCTGGTATCAGCTCCTCATGTAAGAGTGGATTTAAAAAATGCCAGCCACACTGCTGGCATTCATTCCGGTTAGTTCCACTTTTTGTGGGCAGTTTTTTGAGCGGGCGATATTGTAGGCAATATATGTGCGAGGTGGTGAAATTGACGATGGGCGATCTCCATGGCTGCTAGTTTGGGTAAATATGCTCTTTACGACAAGAAACGATGGGTGCGCATTCATATTGAATCTCGGCGTTAATTCCGTGCGGAAAGTAACTTTGGGCGATAGTATGGGCATTGATTTTGCCCATTCTGCTGATTCCGCCCACAAAAAGTGGGTGGGCGGTAATATTTTTTCACGACATTTTTCATTGGGAAAATAACGCTCGGTGATAAGTGTCCTGAAAAAGCCAGTCAGTTTTCATTTTGTGCCAAAATGGGCGATACATGGGCGTTGTCATTTCAGTGGTAAAATGGGCATTAAGTGGAGGTTCTAGCCCATGGACTTATTTTGCCATATTTACAAATCAAACTTAACCACTGGTTTTCTGTGTCAAAGAGCATACCTTCGCTCTTGAACAGAACCATCCAGACATGGTGTTGAACTTAGACTCATTCTTGGTTGAGCCTGAGGAGAATTTTTTTCCAAGAGCAACCCTTGATCTACATTTGAATTCTCTACAACTTCAGACTGTTTGTCTGCCTGATCAGATTCAGACTTAAATTCTGACTTTCTCTCAGACTTGTTTCTAGTACATCTGATGTAGGATTTTCTACTGGTATTCTACTTGTAATAAGACTATCTGACTCATCAGAAATAATCGAATCATTCCAATTCCAACTCCTTCCACATCTGTAGGTCAAATATGATCAATGTGAACAAACCTAACTTTTCCATGATCAAACATCTTGATCAAATATGTGCGAGGGCGATATATCTTCACTATTCTTCCTGGTAACCACTTTAACCATTTATGGTGATGGTTCTTCACGCTAACCTTCTGATTTAATTTCACACTTCTCTCTCTTGCTCGATCTCTATCATGATTCTCTTTCTATCTTAATTGTTTCTCTTCTACTGACTGTGCCAGGTTTGGTTTTAACAATGAAAACCTGGTTCGTGGCTCTCATTTGGGAAAGAACTCCGCTGGTGTTCGATGAATAGTTGTATGAGTATTACGATATGTAATCGGAAAATTTGATAATTTGTGGTCCATTGACAACTGCCGTTTCTTTGGATTTGGATCCAACATTTGCTTGATAAGGGTATGTTTTACAAATTGTACTGTGCGCTCTGCTGCACCATTTGAAGTAGGCTGGTACGGTGGAACTTTGGTATGTTTCACACTGTTTCTGCTCGTGAACTGTGCAAATTTTTATGAACAATATTGTGGCCCATTATCCGACACAATTTCTTCTGAGAGGCCATATGAAGAAAACAATCTTCGCAAGTTGTCTAGTGTTTTAGTTGTTGTTATTTTTTTGCATCGGAAACACATCTACCCACTTCGAATGGCTATCAATCACAATGAACAATTGCTGTCGTTTGAGCTCAGCAAAATCTACATGTAATCTTTGCCACATCCTAGGTAGCCATTTCCATGATTGTAATGGTAATGATAGTGGTTTCTTGCTTACCGATTGACATGTTGCACATTGACTAATGATGTACCCAGCCACCATATGTAACTGCATGCAAAACTCTTGGTCAAGCACATTCCCAGGTGCTGGTCATGAAAATCTCCTAACAATTTGGCTCTGAAATTATTTGGGGTAACTACTCTTGCACCCCACATGATACAATCTTTATCCACTGATAATTAATTCCTACGAATGAAGTACAGATGAATATCTTTCTCTGATACCTGGTTTGGCAATCATACACTTTTGACGTAACTGGGTCACGTTTGGTTGCTCTAGCAATCTCTTCAGCTGTGACTGGCAGCTCATCAATGTATGAAAAATAGAACACTTCTTCCCTTATTGTGTGTAACTTGTGATGGGGATGGCAACCTGGACATCCCATCAGCATTGCTGTGATCAGCTGATCGCCTGTACTCAATGTCATATGTATATACTAATAAAATCATGCCCATCTCTTCATTCGGCCTGCAGCTAAGGTTGGAACTGGGGACTTTGGATGGAGGATTGCTGTCAGGGGCTTATGGTCCATAATGATGGTAAACTTACGATCATACAAGTATTTGTGGAACTTCTTGACCCCAAAAATTAATGCCAAAGCTTCTCTTTCGATCTGCGTATAATCACACTCACTGGCACTGAGAGTGCATGAAGCAAAAGCAATTGGTCTCTCTTCTACACTAACTAGTACATGAGAGATCAGTGCCCCAAATCCATATGGAGAGGCGCCACATGCTAGCTTGATATCCTTAGATACGTCATAGTGAACTAACATGGCACTCTCTACTAACCAACTTTTACACTCTCTGAATGCTGCGTCACTTTCTTCTGACCACTTCCAATGGACCTGCTTTTTCAACAGCTCATTCAGTGGATGTAATGCTGTAGCCAAATTTGGTAGGAACTTCCCATAATAGTTCAAAAGACCCAAAAATGATCGAAGTTCAGTGACATTCTTGGGAGTGGGTGCATTTCTGATTGCATCCAGCTTTCCCTTAGTTGGATGTAAACCATCTTTGCCTACTCCGTGCCGTAAATACTCCACTGAATTTTGAAATAACTGGCACGTGAGAAGTCACTCATGCTCTGTGCTTCTCTAGCCATTTGAGCACTTCATTCAACATGTTATTATGGATTTTCTTGTTTGGTGCTGAAATTAGTATATCATCTAAATAACATATTACACATTCAATGCCTTGCAAAATCTGGTTCGTCACCTCTTGGAAAATCTGGTTCGTCACCTATTGGTGTCCCAGACACCAATAGCATAAGTTCAATGCGCTGTTACCTTGCCGAGTTGCTGAGGCCTTGGGGCTCAACTGTATTTTACTTTAAATCTGCAGGCGATTCACCTCAGTTGTCTGATGACTGGAAATGGTGCGAAATTCTCGGGAGTATTGGTCAGCGATATCCATCAACATAGCTGTCTGACAAGCTAAATCTAAAGTCAAGTTAGGTGTTGTCAACAACTTTCTTCTGATTGCTTCATTTTTCATCCCACAAACAAAGCGGTCATGCAATGCTCAGTCCTCAAAGTTTCAGAAATAACAGAGAATGGATAGCTTTTTTAAAGCTACAATGTACTCACTGATACCATCGTCAGTTAATTGATCTCGTATTCTAAAACTATAGCTTTGAGCAATTTTAGGGCCTCAGGACTGTAGTGCTGTTCTAGGATCTCCGTCAGTGGCTTGACCTTTGGCTTGATGGGAACAAGCATATTTTTCAGGATTTCATACACCTCGGGGCCGGCTTCATTCGGGAAAATAGCCCGTTTTCTTTCCAAATTTGCCCGGTTACGGTTTTCATCATCGGGGAATTTGATGATACAATTTGTGGAGAAAAATATTTCTAGCCACTCCAAATACGCTCCGAAAGTCATTCGGTCGCAATGGAACTGACCCAAGTGCCTTATTATTCCGATAGGCGCGGCCATCTGGACTCTTGACAGTTCAGTTAAGTCTGTTTTTAATTTATCGTGGATTTTTAACTGTTCTGCAAAACAAGTCTCTCTGTTGATTGGCTGATCATCCACCAACAAAAATTTCAGTTAAGGAATCCTATCCTCGTTCGCCAATGTGATATCTTCTTTACGACATCATAAACACACACACTACAGGATGGCTCTACAAAAAACATATCAGGTGACCTCATCACATGACCCTTTTAATATTATATATCAGCAGTTGCATTACCACTGTCGTCTTCTAGATGGAACAGTAGTCCACTAGGTGGAGCTCTATATTACACTAATGTGCAAATGGAAGGGAGGTGTTTCCCCACATAGGGAAGCAAAGAGAGGCAGCTAGTGACGGAGTCACTCCACACAGCTCTCCTGCACCTTTGAGTAACTGGTCAGACACAGCAACATTGGCAGAGGATGGGGCTGGTGGGTGAATGGGAGGGACAAATTTACACCCCGCCTCCTAGTCAAACACAATTCCAAAAAACAGATAGGGTAGATAGAGAGAATCTATTTCTGCTGGTTGGTGAGTCTAGGGATAGGGGGCATAGTCTAAAGATTAGAGCCAGACCGTCAGGAGTGAAATTAGGAAACACTTCTACACACAAAACACAATGTGGGAAAAATTGGCCTGCTTTGCGCCTCCCATTAGTGCCTGCGGGGTTGGTAATGGGGCACTAATAGGTTACCGATGGGGCGCTGCAGAATCACCCATGCACGCGACCTTCCATGGCAGATTTGCACTGGAGCTAACACTTACCGTCTCATTCTCTTGTGCCCCTGAGATCATGATTTCAACCAGTGCAATGCCCCATTATCACCCCAGATGCAATACTTACTCCCGCTTCCTGCAGCATCGCCAGGCCAACAACTGCAGGAGGTGTTGTAACCTCGGTTGGCTGCTTGGGGAGCACTAATTTAAGTCAGTGGTGGTCAGGTATAGAAACATTTTATTATGTTCCCAGTGTGGTGTGTTTTGCTTCTTTTGGACCTTGTGATTGCTCAGCTCTGCACTCTCTTAGAGTGCTTGGGGCTGCTATGGATGTAGCACAGGTGCTGTTGCCCAACACAGACAGCAGGAAAACTCAGTCATCCCAGAATTTTCCCTTCCCTTTAAGTGAGGGAAGGAGCCTGTACAGACAGCAGTGCTACACTAAGCATTGCTCAGCACTCTGCCGATACCACCCCTCTCACTTCCTTTAGCGCTCTGAGGGAAATGATAGTGTTGAGTCCTTAACTCTTAAACATAATCACACGAGGCACGTACTGCAGACACAGTCCCTTTGTGACCTTCACCTTTATTACCTGGACCAAGGAGTGCTGGCCCTGCGAGGGACCTCCCCTTATATACCTGAATCTCCAGGTAAGAAGTGTCTCCCACAAGTACACCCCCTGTGGTCAAGGTGTGCATTTCTAGTAAGTATGTACAGTATGTAGTGGTTACATGAGGGTTACAATTGTATAAGGGTTACAGTAGTATGCTTGTTACATACATGACATCACCTTCCCCCCTTATGTCTTTTTGACTCAAAGGTTAAGTCTATCAGGTAGTCGATGCTCTCTCGTGGAGTGCCGCAGTTGAGGCTCTGGTGGCCGAGCCTTGGCATGCGTTTCTGTCACCTGAGTTGATTCCAGCCTGTCTGGGCTGGCCGCAGGGACTGTGCATGCTTGTGATTGTCCTTGTTGCTCGTCCACTGGCAGTGGTGTAGTTGACATCTCATGCTCTTTTTCATGTTCATCGTGTCTATGCTGAACCTTTTCTTTACTTGGTCCAAGTGTTTGCGGCATATCTGCCCATTATTGGTCTGACCACTATGACCCTGTTTCCCTCTTTACCAATTACGGTGCACTCCAGCCACTTGGGTCCCAATGCATGGTTAAGTACAAATACCGTAATTTCTATACACCTTTCCCTTGAGTTACGATCGTGGCACTCGGTTTGGGACTGGCGCTTGCCCTCAACAATGTCTTCCAGTGTTGGGTGGATGAGGGACAGCCGCGTATTGAGCGTATGTTTCATGAGGAGTTCCGCACTCCTGTGAGTGAGTGCGGCCGGGACCTATAGGCCAGCAGGAGGCGTGATAGGTGGTACTGCAGCGAGGGTCCTTGGATGCGGAGCATGCCTTGCTTTATGACTTGGACCGCACGTTCTGCCTGAACGCTGCCGTCCGGACATGTTTGATGCCATTTGATGACATAAACTCCTGGAATTCATGGCTGGTGAAACATGGGCCATTGTCGCTGACCAGAATGACTGGTAAGCCGTGGGTCGCGAAGACCGTGCTCAGGCTCTCCACGGTGATGGATGTCGTGCATTAGTTTAATATGATGCACACGATCCATTTCGAGTATGCATCGACAATTATCAAGAACATTTTTCCCATGAACGGGCCCGCATAGTCCATGTGAATGCGTGACCAAGGCTTGGTGGGCCTGGGCCACGGGCTGAGCAGGGCCTCCCTGGGGGCGTTGCCCAGCTGGGCACACGTCGTGCACCTGCAAACCCAGTGTTCCAGGTCTGAATCAATCCCTGGCCACCATACATGTGACCGGGCAATGGCCTTCATTAACACGATGCCAGGGTGCTCGCTGTGGAGTTCCCTGATGAATGCTCTCCTCCCTTTCTGGGGCATGACCACTCGGCTGCCCCATAGCAGGCAGTCGGCTTGGATGGAGAGCTCATCCATCCGTCTCTGAAACGGTCTGACCTCCTCGAGGCACGCCCCGTGCGTGGGCGTCCAATCCCCCGTCAGGACACATTTCTTTATCATGGATAGGATGGGGTCCCTGTTGATCCAGAGTTTGATCTGGTGGGCTGTGATGGGGGAGCCTGCGGTGTCAAAAGTCTCAATGGCCATGACCATCTCAGCGCTTTGCTCCGCCACCCCTTCGGTGGTGGCAAGGGGAAGCCTGCTGAGCGCGTCAGCGCAGTTTTCGGTGCCTGGCCGGTGCCGTATGGTGCAGTCATACCCAGCCAGCGTGAAAGCCCATCGCTGTATGCGAGCTGACACATTTTCATTGGCCACCTTGCTGTCGAACAACAGAGAAGTTAACGGCTTGTGGTCTGTTTCTAACTCCAACGGTCTGCTGAAAAGATATTGGTGCATTTTTTTCACACCATAAACACAAGCGAGTGCTTCCTTTTCGACCATGCTGTAACCACGCTCTGCCTGGGAGAGCGACCTGGAGGCATAAGCCACCGGTTGGAATTGTCCGTCTCCATTACCCTGCTACAACACACACCCAACCCCATATGATGATGCATCGCATGTTAAAACTAGTTTTTTACAGGGGTCATACAACGTTTAACAGTTTGTTAGAACAAAGCGGGTTCCGCGCCCTGTTGAAAGCCCGTTCTTGACAGTCCCCCCAAAACCATTCGCAACCCTTACGCAGGAGCACGTGTAATGGCTCCAACAATGTGCTTAAGTTCAGCAGGAAATTCCCAAAATAGTTCAAAAGTCCCAGGAACGAACACAACTCCGATGTGTTGCCGGGCTGGGGCGTACGACGGATTGCCTCCGTTTTGGATTCGGTAGGCCAGATCCCGTCTGCGGCAACCCTCCTGCCCAAAAACTCGACCTCTGGGGCCAAAACACACACTTGGCCTTCTTCAGCCGCAGGCCTACCCGGTCCAGTCGGCGTAGCACCTCCTCCAGGTTGTGGAGGTGTTCCTCGGTGTCTTGACCTGTTATTAGGATGTTGTCCTGGAATATGATCGTGCCGGGAATGGATTTCAGCAAGCTTTCCATGTTTCTCTGAAAGATGGCGGCTGCCGAACGGATGCCAAAAGGACACCTGTTGCAGATGAATAAACCCTTGTGCGTCGTGATGGTGGTCAGAAGCTTGGATTCTTCAGCCAGTTCCTGAGTCATGTAGGCCGAAGTGAGGTCCAATTTAGTGAATAGCTTGCCACCTGTCAACGTGGCAAAAAGGTCCTCCACCCTCGGGAGCGGGTATTGGTCCTGCAGGGACATCCGGTTGATGGTGGCTTTGTAGTCACTGCAGATCCTAACCGAGCCGTCCGCTTTAAGGACAGGAACAATGGAACTTGCCCAGTCACTGAATTCAATGGGCAAAATTATGCCCTCTCTGAGCAGCCTGTCCAGTTCACTCTCTATTTTCTCACGCATCACATACGGCACCGCTCTGGCTTTGTGGTGCACTGATCTGGCGTCCGGGGTGATGTGTATAAATACTTTTGTGCCCTTGAACGTTCCGACACCGGGTTATAACAGTGACCCAAATTTTTGTAGTACCTGTGAGCATGAGCTTCGCTCCACAGATGAAATGGCGTGCACATCCCCCCATTTCCAGTTCATCTCAGCTAGCCAACTCCTTCCCAAAAGCGCGGGGCCATTTCCTGGAACAATCCAGAGTGGCAGCCGGTTCTGTGACCCATTGTGTGTTACCACCACGTTTTCACTGCCTAGCACTGGAATGATCTCTTGGGTGTACGTCCCTAACTGCGTATTAATTCGTTCCAGTTTGGGCCTGCTAGCTCTGTGTGGCCATAGTTTCTCAAATTGTTGTGCACTCATGAGGGACTGGCTAACTCCCGTGTCCAGCTCCATGCGCACCGGGATGCCATTCAATAAAACTTTCATCATCATGGGTGGCGTTTTGGTGTATGAGCTGTGGACGTCAGCCGCATGAACCCGCTGAACTTCAACATACATGGCTTTACCCCAGCCATTGTCCAGCACTGCAAGCCCCTCGCCTGATTCCTGTTTCATAGATTAGCCTCGCTACCGGCTGTTTGCAAACCCTAGCCAAATGTCCTCTGGCATTACAATTCCTACAGACGAACTGCTGAAATTTTCAGCTTTTCACATAATGTCTGCCCCCGCATCTCCAGCATTGGCTGAGATCGTTGTTCACAAAAGGACTGTTAGCAGGCATTCCTCTCTGATTGTTCCCTTGGTTGTTTCGAAACACTCTGATGGTGAGTGTTAAAGGTCCCCTTGATGGCGTGAATTGCCGCTCCCCTCTCCATTGTCCCTGTCGGGGGCCCACCTTAGAGTCGGTTTCAACTTGGGCAGTTACAAAGTGCCTTTGTGTGACTGCTGCAGTTTCAAAATGCCTTTGCCTGACTGCGAGATCTTGAGCTGCGTTTATCACATTAATTCCTTGGTCGGTCGCCACGTTGGATCCAGGACTACCCGCGTAAATTAGCTTGGTCTCTTCTTCCGCGGCTATGAAAGTTTGAGCTATCAACGCTGCCCCTTCTAGAGTTAAGTCCTCGGGTCTCTATGAGCTTCCTGAAGATCCCGGCATGGCTAATGCTCTCAATGAAAAAATCTCTTCACATCTCCCCCCTGCAGGCATCTGAGAACTTAGAGGCTGGCCAAGCGCCGCAAGTCTGCCACGAAGTCCGAGATGTTTTGCCCTTCCCGACGTCGATGTGTGTAGAACCGATGCCGTAGAACCGGTGCCGGGCCATGTGTATGCTGCTCGCCGGTTTTAAGTGTTCACTGATCAGCTGGCTGAGCTCTTCAAAAGACTTGTTGGCCGGTTTGTGGGGTGCGAGCAAGTCCTTCAGCAGCGCATACGTTTTCGTCCCGCAGCTTGTTAGTAGATGCGCACTCCGCTTGTCAGCCGCATCCTCTCCCAGCTAGTCCTTCATGACAAAGGTCTGTTGGAGTCTCTCCACAAAATCATTCCAGTCTTCACCCACACAGTAACGTTCCTCTGAGCTACCGGTGGCCATCCTCTGGGTTCAGTGATTCCCGTTTCCCGTCGCCAGGTGTTGAATCCTTAACTCTTAAACATAATCACATGAGGCACGTACTGCAGACACAGTCACTCTGTGACCTTCACCTTTATTACCTGGACCAAGGAGTGCTGGCCCTGCGAGGGACCTCCCCTTATATACCTGAATCTCCAAGTAAGGAGTGTCTCCCACAAGTACACCCCCTGTGGTCAAGGTGTGCATTTCTAGTAAGTATGTACAGTATGTAGTGGTTACATGAGGGTTACAATTGTATAAGGGTTACAGTAGTATGCTGGTTACATACATGACAGATAGTGCTTGATTTAGCGCTCCGCTTCCCTCTTGGAGTTCGAAAGCGGAAGTTTCCGTCAGCTGGAAATCTTTTTCGCCCGGCACTAATTTTGCAGGAGCGCATAAGTTATCGCCCCAAACGGGGTGCTATGGAATTTCTAGCCCAATTAGAATAGACAGCACCTGCTGAGGCTCTTTTGGAACAGAGGAACAGGAGTAGGCTATTCAACACCTCCAGCCTGTTCCACCATTCGATTAGATGTTCCGCCATTGAATTAGATGATTAAGATTATTGCCGCGAATGGACTCAGCCAAGTGCATCCATCCTTCCCTATGACCCTGCCCAGCTGCAATCTTTAACTTTTCCATTTCCCTCGTAAAATCAGACCACATAAATCCACAGATGGGCCCAGCCAACTGACAACTATATATAATTAAAATTGTCCATGCCTGAGCCAGGGACATTTTGTTTAATCCATAAAATTTAACAGTGATGTTTATCTCCAGTCCAAACACTAATGCTCAGCACTGGGACCCGGGGGGAAATTGATAGATTTACAGGCGGATATGCCCAATAAGCTTATTTTATCTTCCTTGTTGCAATCCCACTTTGCAAATAGGACATGGGAGTCAGATTTCACCACAGCTAATGCAAAGGCATAGAGACATTTGCAAGTATTTACAAAGCAATAATGCAAAAATGAAAAAAATTATAAAAACTACCAAGTGTAAACTATGAGATTTCAGTCATTTTCTATTTTTAGCTCAGCACTTGCGGTTATTTTGCTTTTGATTTCTATGCAAGAAAATCTTACCATAGCTGTAAAAACAGAACGTTCCAATAAAACTCGCAGTGTTGCTGAACAGGTGATCCTTGGCCTGGAAACCTATGAAGGAATGCCAGGGAACTAGGTGTGAACAGAAACCACCCAGCCAGATAAAGCTTTGCAGGCCACGTTGTGGACAAGAAGACTTGCTGTGCTTCACTCATTTGGAGTCGGATCCACTCATTTTGTTTAAAAAATCTAAGCCACATCAACAGATCTCAGTGTGAGAAGTAACAAAATCGGTATACGTTTTGCACAAGCTTACAAGCTGTCTCACTCTTTTTGATCATAAGTCTCACTCACTCCTAACATTTACCATCTTAAATTGTAGAGCTTCACTGGTAACAGGCAGCAGGTGCTGATATATAAATGTGGACACAATCTCCCTCCTCCCCCCACCTCCTGTCCTGAAGATACCTGGGGAGATTGTTCTTTGTGTTGCATCTCGGGAACACTCAGCTCTCAGGCACAGGAAGAGGAAAGGGGTGGGGTGCAGACACTAATTGGGGTGAAATTCCAGAGCAGCATTTTTGGGAATTGGATTGCGGGTTTGAGAGTTGGATCGAGGGAGGGGTCGGAAGTTATTTCACAGGGAGAGACAGAGATTCATAACTGGAAGAGAGAGAGAGATAGCCATCACCGAGAGAGAGAGAGAGAGAGTCATCAACGAGAGAGAGAGAGAGAGAGTCATCACCAAGAGAGAGAGAGTCATCACTGGGAGAGAGAGAGAGAGTCATCACCAAGAGAGAGAGAGAGAGAGAATCATCACTGGGAGAGAGAAAAAGAGTCATCACTGAGGGAGAGAGAAAGTTATCACTGTGAGAGTGAGATAGAGAGAGAGAGAGAGTCATCAGCGCGAGACAGAGACAGAGAGTCATCAGCACGAGACATAGAGAGAGTGAGTTATCAGTGAGAGAGAGAGAGAGAGCATTCATCACCGAGAGAGAGAGTCATCACTGAGAGAGACAGAGAGAGAGAGTTATCACCGAGAGAGAGAGAGTTATTACCGAGAGAGAGAGTCATCACTGAGAGAGAGAGTCATCACTGAGAGAGACAGAGAGAGAGAGTTATCACCGAGAGAGAGAGAGAGTTATTACCGAGAGAGAGAGTCATCATCATCGAGAGAGAGAGAGAGTCATCACTGAGAGAGAGAGAGAGAGAGCGAGAGAGAGTTGTAATATATGTACATAAGGGCTGCCCACTAATAGAGGGCACTACCGTCGAAGGTCCTAGGGTCATAGGTACACTCATGCTGGGCCTGGTATGTAACCTGAACCTCACCTTTGTATCTTCACTTCTGGAAGCCATTAAAGACTGACCAGGTTACATGTAGTCATGGGCTCACAGTACGGAGTTAATTGTATCATTTCATACATCACAACTGGTGACGAGGCAAATATGAACCCATCGCAAAAGTATGGCGAGCCCAACACGATCGAGTACTGTTGGAATTCTCGAGCGATTCAATGAGGGAGAGGATTGGGAAGATTTCACGGATCGTATTGACCAGCATTTCGTGGCTAACGACCTAAACAAAGACGAGGATACAGAGAAGCGCAGGGCAGTTCTTCTCACCGTCTGTGGCCCCACAATCTATGCACTCATCAAGAATCTGCTCTCACCCTCTCTTCCTACAGAAAAGGATTACAAAGAACTGTGTGTTCTAATTCGGGAACACCTTAAACCCACGGAAGGAATCCTCATATTCAGACATTGCTTCAATACGCACGTTCGTCCAGAAGGCCAGGACGTAGCGGCATTTGTTGCCGACCTGAGACATCTTGCAGGGACTTGCAAATTTGGGCCTGCGTTGGAAGACATGCTGCGTGACTTTTTCGTGATTGGGGTCAACCCACGAGGTGATCTTAAGTAAGCTGCTGGCTGCAGAGATGCCGGACCTCAGCAAGGTCATCACCATCGCCCAGGCTTGCATGTCCACGCAGAAAAGTACGAAGCAGATATCGCGACAAAACAGGAACTACACGGCAAGTACTGTGTACAAAATTGTATCGATGGCTGGCAGAGCAGCACATGGCAGGGCCTACTCGACTGCGTCTGCAAGAACGGGAGCCGCTCACAGTTCGCCATCGAGTGCAAATCCGAGCTCAACGTGTTGGCGTTGCGGGAGCAATCATCGAACCCATCAGTGCCGCTTCAGGCAGTATGTATGCAGAGGGTGTGCGAAGACAGGGCATCTTCAGTGGACGTGTCCACAGCAGAGCAAGCGAGCTGCGACACACCACGTGGAAGATGATAAATTCAGCGTGGATCTGGTGATGCAGCCCGAGGCATTTGAGAGCTCCGAGGAGGAAGTGTATAGTGTATGTGCATTCCTAACAAAGAGCCAACCGATAATATTGGAGGTAAAATTAAATGGCGTGCCGGTATCCATGGAATTAGACACGGGTGCGAGTCAATCGATAATGAGCCAGAGGACTTTCGAAAAGCTGTGGGAGATCAAGGCAGAGAGACCCGGGCTGAGTGCGATAAATGCAAAGTTGCGTACCTACACTAAAGAGCTCATACCAGTGATCGGTAGTGCAGCAGTAAGAGTGTCGTACGAGGGAGTGGTTCATGATCTACTGTTATGGATTATCCCAGGCAACGGCCCATCGTTATTCGGCAGGAGTTGGCTCGAGAAAATAAAATGGAAATGGTATGATATCAAAGCTTTGTCATCACCGGATGATGATTTGTGTGCTCAAGTGCTGAGCAAATTTCCCTCACTGTTTGAACCGGGAATTGGCAGTTTCAAGGGAGCCAAGGTGCAGATTCACCTAGGCCCAGACGCAAGGCCCATCCATCACAAAGCCAGGGCGGTCCCGCGCATGATGAGAGAAAAGGTCGAGCTCGAATTGAACAGGCTACAACGCCAGCGGGTCATTTCACCGGTTGAATTTAATGAATTGTTCGGGTGTTAAAGAGCAACGACACGGTCAGGATTTGTGGAGACTACAAGGTCACGATCAACCGCGTTTCGAAACAAGATCAGTACCCGCTACCGAAAGCTGATGACCTGTTTGCAATGCTAGCCAGGGGAAAATCGTTCACCAAATTGGATCTAACGTCAGCATACATGACACAGGAACTGGTTGAATCATCAAAGAAACTTACGTGCATCAACACGCACAAAGAACTGTTTATTTACAACAGGTGCCCTTTTGGCATTCATTCGGCGGCAGCCATATTTCAGAGAAACATGGAGAGCCTATTGAAATCCGTCTCCAGGACCGTGGTATTCCAAGACAACATCCTAGTCACAGGTTGTAACACCGCCGAGCACCTGCACAATCTGGAAGAGGTTCTGCATCATCTGGACAAAGTGGAATTCAGGCTGAAACATTCGAAGTGCATTTTCATGGCACCAGAGGTCAAATTCCTTGGACGAAAGATTGCTGCAGATGGAATAAGGTCTACAGACGCGAAAACAGAGACCATAAAAAATACGCCCAGGCCCCAAAATGTGACAGAGCTGCGTTCGTTCCTGGGTCTTCTCAACTACTTCGGTAACTTCTTACCCAAATTGAGCACAGTATTAGAGCCTTTGCACAAGCTGCTCAGGAAAGGAGACGACTGGGTGATGGGGTGAACTTCAAGACAGAGCCTTTGTGATGACTAGAAATCTGTTGTGTTCCCACAAGCTACTGGTACTGTATGACACATGCAAACATCCAGTTTTGACCTGTGATGCGTCATCCAATGGGGTCGGCTGCGTACTCCAGCAAGCCAAAGAGTTAGGCAAACTACAACCAGTTGCATACGTGTCTCGAAGCTTGTCCAAGGCGGAAAGAGCCTATAGCATGCTAGAGAAAGAGGCTTTAGCATGTGTTTATGGGGTTAAAAAAATGCACCAGTACCTGTTTGGGCTTCGCTTCGAGCTGGAAACCGATCACAAGCCACTTATATTGCTGTTCTCGGAACATAAAGGTATCAACCCTAACGCATCATCCCGTATCCAGAGGTGGGCGCTGACATTATCTACCTATGATTATGTCATTCGCCATAGACCAGGCACTGACAATTGCATTGATGCATTGAGCTGATTACCATTGCCCATACTGAAGGTGGAGACTCCAATGCCCGCAGAGCTACTCATGGTCATGGATGCCTTTGAAAGTGAAGGCTCACTTGTCACTGCTCAACAAGTTAAGACCTGGACCGGCCAGGATCCGAACCTTGCGGTTGTAAAACGTTCTGTTCTCAATGCGAACCGGTCGACCATCCCCAAGGAAATGGGTGATGAAACCTGTTATATATGTGGACTTGTATTTACTCTGTACAGCCACCAGAGGGCTCATCCCCTGGAGTCCCAAGGGATCCCATAATCCCTTGGGAGCACAGGTATTTACGGAGGCTTCACAGGTTAGAGAGGCACTCTGGAGACCTGCAATAAAAGACTAAGGTCACACTTTACTTTGAGCTCACAGTGTTCAGTCTGACTCTTTCTCCATACACAACAACTGGCGACGAGATACAGATAGCGAACCCAAAGATGCAGAGAACAGTAGGCATCCTGGAGAAATTTTCAGAGGGAGATGATTGGGAAACTTTTGTGGAAGGACTCGACCAATACTTTGTGGCCAATGAGCTAGATGGGGAAGAGAGCACTGCCAAACGAAGAGTGATCTTCCTCATCATCTGTGGGGCACCAACGTATGGCCTCATGAAGAATCTGCTCACTCCAGCGAAACCCATGGAGAAATCGTACGACGATTTGTGCATACTGATCCGAGAGCACTTGAACCCGAGAGCACTTGAACCCGAAGGAAAGCGGTCTGATGGCGAGGTACCGGTTCTACACCCACAAAAGGTCTGAAGGCCAGGAAGTGGCGAGTTATGTCGCCGAGCTAAGACGTCTTGCAGGACATTGCAAATTTGAAGGACATTTGGAGCACATGCTCAGAGACTTTTTTGTACTTGGCATTGGCCACGAAACCATACTTCGCCAACTTTTGACTGTAGAGATCCCAACCTTGAGTAAGGCCATAGCGATAGCACAGGCATTTATTACCACCAGTGACAATGCAAAGCAAATCTCTCAGCACACAAGTGCTGCTACAAGTACTGTGAACAAAATGATGTTGTTTACAAATCGTAACGTACAGGGCAGGTCACACATACCTGCAGCTGCACGTCCGCTGATGACTCAGAGTCCACAATCACGGGTGATGAATGCAAGGCCATTAACAGCTTGTTGGCGCTGCGGGGGTGATCATCATTTGTATTCATGCCAATTCAAAGTTTGCAAGGGCTGTGGAACAATGGGACACCTCCAACGAGTGTGCAGGCAAGCTGCAAAGCCTGTTAAACCTGCAAACCACCATGTTGCAGAGGAGGACAGATCTACGGAGGATCATAATGAACTAGAGCCTTGGAGTGAGGAGGCAGAGGTATATGGGGTGGACACAGATAATGCTGAATGATGAACTAAATGGACTCCCGGTGTCAATGGAGCTGGACACGGGCGCGAGCCAGTCCATCATGGGCAAAAAGGCTTTCAAAAGGTTGTGGTGCAACAAGGCCTCAAGGCTAGTCTTAACTCCAGTTCGCACGAAACTAAGAACTTACACAAAAGAACTGATTCCTGTAATTGGCAATGCTACTGTAAAGGTCTCCTATGATGGAGTGGTGCACAAGCTACCACTCTGGGTGGTACCGGGTGATTGTCCCACACTACTCAGCAGGAGCTGGCTGGGAAAGATACGCTGGAACTCGGACGATGTCTGAGCGCTAACGCCCGCTGATGACACTTCGTGTGCCCAGGTCTTAAACAAATTTCATTCGCTGTTCGAACCAGGCATCGGGAAATTCCAAGGAGCAAAAGTGCAGATCCACCTAATTCCGGGGGCGCGACCCATCCATCACAAGGCGAGAGCAGTACCGTACATGATGCGAGAAAGGGGAGAGATCGAGCTAAACCGGCTGCAAAGAGAGGACATCATTTCACTGATCGAGTTCAGCGAGTGGGCCAGTCCTATTGTCCCAGTCCTCAAGGGAGACGACACCATCAGAATCTGTGGCGATTACAAAGTAAGTATCAATCGTTTCTCCCTGCAGGACCAATAGCCACAACCAAAGGCCGATGACCTCTTTGCAACGCTGGCCGGAGGAAAGACATTCATGAAGCTGGATCTAACTTCAGCCTACATGACGCAGGAACTGGAGGAATCATCGAAGGCCCTTACCTGCATCAACACGCACAAAGGTCTTTTTGTTTACAACAGATACAACTGATTTGGAATCCGATCAGTGGCGGCGATATTCCAGAGAACATGGAAAGTTTACTGATGTCGGTCCCGCACACCGTGGTCTTCCAGGACGACATCTTGGTCACAGGTCGGAACACAGTCGAGCATCTGCAGAGCCTGGAGGAATTTCTTAGTCGACTCAACCGCGTGGGGCTCAGGTTAAAATGCTCGATGTGCGTTTTCCTGGCGCCTGAAGTGGAGTTCTTGGGAAGGAGAATTGCGGCGGACGGCATCAGGCCCACCAACACGAAGACGGAAGCAATCGAGAACGCACCGAGGCCACAAAACGTGACGGAGCTGCAGTCGTTTCTGGGACTCTTCAACTACTTTGGTAACTTCTTACCGGGTCTCAGCACACTGTTAGAACCACTGCATATCTTACTATGAAAAGGGGGTGAATGGGTTTGGGGAAAAAGCAAAGAAAATGCTTTTGTAAAAGAGAGAAAATTGTTATGCTCAAACAAATTGCTTGCGTTGTATGATCCATGTAACCGTTTGGTACTAGCATGTGATGCATCGTCATATGGCGTCGGGTGTGTATTGCAACAAGCTAATGATTTCGGGAAATTGGAACTGGTTGCTTATGCATCCAGGAGTCTGCCTAAGGCTGAGAGAGCCTACAGAATGATTGAAAAAGAACCGTTAGCATGTGTATATGGGGTAAAGAAATGCATCAACACTTGTTTGGGCTAAAATTCGAATTGGATACTGACCATAAGCCACTTATATCCCTGTTTTCCGAGAGTAAAGGGATAAATACCAACGCATCGGCCTGCATCCAGAGATGGGCGCTCACGTTGTCCGATTACCACTACGTCATTCGCCACAGGCCAGGCACAAAAAATTGTGCCGATGCTCTCAGTAGGCTGCCATTGCCCACCACGGGGGTGGAAATGGTGCAGCCCGCAGATCTAGCCATGGTTATGGAAGCATTTGAGAGTGAGCAACCACCCCTCACTGCCCGGCCGATCAAAACCTGGACGAGCCAGGACACCTTATAATATGTCCTTACTATACAGTACAAATGCACACGAGGCTCATACTTGAGAGAAGGTCACTCTGTGACCAGTAACCTTTATTAGCCAGCACTTAAGTGATGAAGGTGGGTGGAGATTCCCCTTTTCTACCTAAAAGACTAGGTTAGGAGTGTCTCCCACAAGTTCACCACCTAGTGGTCAATGTTCTCACAGAGTACAACTTAGGTCAGTTTATACATGGTTTACAATGACAGTTAAATACATGACATCACCGCCCCCCAAATTCTTATTGGGATCACAGGTTAAGTCTCTCTGGTGGTTTACGCTCCCTTGTGGAGTGCCTGAGTTGGGGCTCCGGTTGTTGGGCGCTAGCCTGAATGTCTGCTGTTTGCGGTGCCTCAGGCCTGTCCAGACTGCCCACAGTGACTGGGCTCTCCTCCACTTGGTTCCGGTGTTCGGCCACCTGTGGAGGAGTGAACTCTACATCGTGTTCTTCCTCTGCTTCTTCTATGGGGTTGCTGAACCAACTTTTTATTTGATCCACATGTTTGCGGCAGATTTGTCCATTGGTAACTTTAACTACCAGAATCCTATTCCCCTCTTTGGCAATCACAGTGCCTGCAAGCCATTTAGGCCCTGCAGCGTAGTTGAGAACAAAGACAGGGTCATTAACATCAATACATCGCACCCTCTCATTCCCGTCATGGTAGTCACATTGTGAATGGTGTAAGCGGAGCTTGGGGTGTGGGTTCGAATCCACACTCCCCTTGGGTTCTGTACGTGCGATTTATGAGGGTGGGTGAGTAATGAGGCACCAGACACAGTGGGTAAGAGTACAAAATGGCTAATGTTGTTTATTTAGAATAGCAAATACAAAGATAGAGGGCATAGGAAGAGGTCATAAAATGGCAGTAATGGCAAAATCTCATTCAACAACCAGAAAAATCTCGCAACAGGGAAGGGAAAAACAAGAGGTTAAAATATCCCACTCACACACAACCACACCTCCCACCCCCACCCTTCCTTCCTAAATTGAGTCTGTGAGGGGGTTTGGGCTGTACTCACAATCCTATCAACTCCAGGGTTCTGTAGCACTTATTTCAGCTCAGGGTCCCTCTGGGGTGGGTTTTATGTTGTTGTTCGGTTTTCTCCTTCGATGTTGCGTTGGTTTCTTCTATCTGTCTCTCGGTTATCGTCAGACTACAGCTGTGAATCCAGGTTATTGAACCAGGTGTCCAAGTCTGCACAGCTCTGCGTGCTCCAGCCTGATGCTTCGGCTATTCTCACCCTGTCCAGTGTGTTCAGGGCTAACAGCAGCACCTGCTGCCACTTACCAACCAGGAGGTTGGCTCGTGGGTTTTTAGTCTCAACCAAAATCAAAATTTGCAAAACTCTCTCAGCTCCTTCTTGGTCCACAACTCCCTTTTTCCACAACTCTTTTCTCCACAACTCCTTTTCTCCACAACTGTCTTCTCTCCACAACTGTCTTTCTCCACAACTGTTTTCTCCACCACTCCTTTTCTCCCAACTGTTTTCCTCTTTCTGGTGGTTCTGTGTCCTATATTTGTATTCAATTCAGTTCTGGTCTTTTCGCGCTCAAACCCAGTGGGTGGTCCATTGTGTAAGTTTGGGCGGGGAGATAGCTTTGAATATTTAATCAGAAGATGTCACAGGTACACGCAGGTGTGAGGACTAGGGTATTGTTACGGGGCACATAGGTGCCTGAACGTCTGTGGGTCCTTTGTTATAGTCCTGGGAGTCAGTGGGCCATTCCTGCAGTGATTCATAGCCTTGATTCAGAGCTATTTTCCATATTAATTAGGTAGATAATGGCCCACATTCGTAGTTTGATTTGGGGGTGGGGTGGGGGGAAGTCATTTTCAAACTGGACCGGGGAGTCCTTTATTGGTTGAAGATTTCCCCACTTCAGGCCCGACTCGACCCCTGATTGGCCTGCCAGAATGCACTTATCCCCCATTGGCCAGTGCCTCGGTCTTGCTTGTGAGCCAGACTCCACAATGTCTGTATCCGCCCACACGTTTTCCCAGCCTGCTTTTACTTGGCCAAAAATGTTCATTTAGTATATGGAATGATCCCATGCCAGTTTTCTTGTCCTTACGGTGTTTCAAATGCGGCCGTGGATTTTCGAACCCTACAATGGCGCCTGCTCTCAACAATTTCTTTCATGGTGGGGTGTATAAGGGATAACTGGTTTTGAGCATCCTTTTCATTAGCAGCTCTGCGGGTGGGACCCCTGTGAGCGAGTGTGGTCGGGATCTATTGACCAACAGGAGGCATGATAAGCGGCTTTGTAGGGAACCCCCTTGGATTCTGAGCATCCCCTGTTTGATTATCTGTACTGCTCGTTCCGCTTAGGCGTTTGAGGCCAGCTTGAACGGTGCTGTTCTGACATGGTTGATTCCATTGCCTGCCATGAAGTCCTGGAATTTAGTGCTTGTGAAGCACGGGCCATTGTCGCTGACCAAGACATCCGGTAGACCATGGGCGGCGAACATTGCCCGTAGACTTTCTACCATGGCAGAGGATGTGCTTGAATTTAAAATGGCACACTCAATCCATTTGGAGTAGGTGTCTACTACAACCAAAAACATTTTTCCCATGAAAGGACCTGCGTAGTCCACATGGATGCGTGACCATGGCTTGGCGGGCCAGGACCAGGGGCTAAAGGGGGCTCCCCTAGGTGCATTGCCCAGCTGGGCGCACGTGTTGCACCTATGAACACAAAGTTCCAGGTCTGCATCTATCCCTGGCCACCAAATATGTGACCTGGCAATTGCCTTCATCATGACAATGCCCGGGTGCTCATTGTGGAGTTCTCTGATGAACATCGCTCTTCCCATCTGGGGCATGACTATTCGGTTTCCCCATAGTAGGCAATCAGCCTGAATCGAGAGTTCATCCTTGTGCCTGTGAAGTGGTTTGGATTCCTCAGGGCATGCCCCGAATGTGGTTGCCCAGTCCCCATTCAGGACACATTTCTTGACTAAGGACAGCAGCGGGTCTCTATTTGTCCAGACTTTAATCTGACGGGCTGTCACAGGTGAGCCTTTGCTTCCGAAAGCTTCAACAGCCGTCACCATCTCAGCAGCATGCTCGGTAGCCCCCTCAGTGATGGCTAGTAGGAGCCTGCTGAGTGCATCGGCGCAGTTTTCAGTGGCTGGTCTGTGCCAAATTGTAAAATCATAGGCGGCTAACGTAAGTACCCACCTCTATATGCGGGCCAATACATTTGGATTTTTGTTGGCCAAAAGGGACGTTAGGGGTTTGTGACCTGTCTCCAGCTCAAATTTCCTGCCAAACAGGTACCGGTGCATTTTTTTTTACAGCATATACAGATGCTAGCGCTTCCATTTCTACCATCTCGTAGCCCTGTTCTGCCTGGGACAGACTTCTGGAGGCATAAGCTATCGTCTGTAACTGACCCTTGGCATTAACATGCTGCAACACACACCCGACCCCATAGGACGACGCGTCACACGTTAAAACAAGTTTCTTACATGGGTCATATAACGTTAACAGATTGTTGGAGTATAACAAATTTCGTGCTCTATCAAAAGCCCTTTCCTGGCTGTCCCCCCAGACCCATTCGTGACCTTTGCGTAGGAACACGTGTAGTGGCTCTAACAGCGTGCTCAATTTGGGAAGAAAGTTACCAAAATAGTTCAGGAGCCCCAGGAACGAACGCAGCTCCGTCGTGTTACGGGGTCTGGGTGCTCTCTGGATCGCTTCTGTTTTGGACACAGTGGGTCTGATCCCTTCTGCTGCTACCCTCCTCCCCAGGAATTCTACCTCTGGAGCTAGAAAGACGCATTTCGCCTTTTTCAGTCACAGACCTACCCGGTCCAGTCTGCATAGCATCTCCTCCAGGTTGCGGAGGTGTTCTTCAGTATCACAACCCGTGATGAGGATGTCGTCTTGAAAAACCATTGTCCTTGGAATCGACTTGAGGAGGCTTTCCATATTGCGTTGAAAGATCGCGGCGGCCAAGCGAATCCCAAACGGACATCTGTTGTACTCAAACAGCCCTTTGTGTGGTGTGATGGTGGTCAGCTTCTTTGACTCACTCGCCAGCTCCTGGGTCATGTAAGCTGAGGTTAGGTCCAATTTTGAAAAAAGTTTGCCACCGGATAGCGTCGCAAAGAGTTCCTCCGCTCTCAGTAGCGGGTACTGGTCTTGGAGTGACACATGATTGATGGTGGCCTTGTAATCACCACATATCCTGACTGACCCATCCGCCTTTAGCACCGGCACAATCGGGCTCGCCCAGTCACTGAATTCGACTGGCGAGATGATGCCTTCCCTCAGCAGGTGGTCCAATTCGCCTTCTATCTTTTCTCGCATCACGTACGGCACCGCTCTGGCCTTGTGGTGTACTGGCCTGGCATCCGGGTTTATGTGAATCACTACCTTGGTCCCCATGAAAGTGCCAATGTCGGGCTGAAATAATGAGTCAAATTTGTCCAGGACCTGTGAGCATGATATTCGCTCCACAGAAAAAATTGCATTGACATCGCCCCATTTCCAGTTCATGACAGCCAGCCAACTCCTCCCCAGCAATGCAGGACCGTTCCCCGGGACAATCCAGAGTAGCAACCTGTTCTCCGAGTCTTTGTGGGTCGCGACTACCATGGCGATGCCTAGCACCAGAATGATCTCCTTTGTGTAGGCCTGTAGCTGTGCGTCAATTGGCAATAATTTTGGCCTCCTGGCCTTGGACGCCCATAACTTGTCGAACTGTTTGATACTCATCAGGGACTGGCTGGCCCCCATGTCTAGCTCCATTGATACTGGGATGCCATTGAGGAGCACATTCATCATTATTGGTGGTGTCCTGGTGTATGAACTGTATATGTGCTCCACATGAACTCGCTGAACTTCAGCTTCCCGCGTGTTCCCCCAGTGTCCATTTGGCCTCGTAGGGCTTACATCGTTCCCGTCCTCCTCGTACATCAACCTAGTCACAGGCTTCCTGCACATACGTCCCAAGTGACTGCTGACGTTGCAGTTTCTGCAGGTATATTGCTGATACCTGCAAGCCCTAGCTGTGTGTTTGCCTCCACATCTCCAACATGAGCCGTTGTTTGAAACAAAAGATCCATTACCAGTCGATCGTCTCTGACTGTCTGTGTAACTGTTTTTAAGCACACAATTTACATGTGTTGATGGCCCCATTACTGGCCGCATTGTCCCTTGCGATGGCGTGAATCGCTGTTCAACTAGCTATTGTCTCTGTTGAATTCCCCCTTTGGATTCGGCTACATGCTCGGGCATGTCTGATTGCCACTGTCTGCCTGGGGAACTGTGTGCCGCATTAACAATGTTGACTCCCTGTCCATTTGCTGCATTTAAACCAAGATTTTTGTCAAACATCATTCTGGTCTCTTCCTCCCCTGAGATAAATGTCTGGGCCGTCAAAGCCGCCGTTTCCAGGGTCAAGTCTTTGGTCTCAATCAATTTCCTGAAAACCCCAGCGTGCCCGATGCCCTCAATAAAAAGATCTTGCAGCATCTCTGCACTGCATGCATCTGGGAACTTACATAGGCTCGCCAGTCGACGGAGGTCTGCCATGAAGTCTGGAACGCTTTGCCCTTCTCGCCGCCGGTGCGTGTAAAACTGGTGTCTCGCCATGTGCATGCTGCTCGCCGGTTTAAAGTTTTCCCCGATCAACTTACTGAGCTCTTCAAAAGTCTTGTCCGCTGGCTTCTCTGGCACTAGAAGGTCCTTCATCAGGGAGTACGTCCTGGACCCACAAACCATCAGGAGATGAGCCCTGTGTTTGTCAGCTGAATCCTGTCCCAACCATTCCTTGGTGATGAAGCTTTGCTGTAGTCTTGCAATAAAGTCGTCCCAATCATCACCAACACAGTACCTCTCGTCTGTGCTGCTAGTGGCCATGCTCGCTTGGTTTAAATCCCAGTTTCTCGTCACCAATAATATGTCCTTACTATACAGTACAAATGCACACGAGGCCCATACTTGAGAGAAGGTCACTCTGTGACCAGTAACCTTTATTAGCCAGCACTGAAGTGATGAAGGTTGGTGGATCTTCCCCTTTTATACCTGAAAGACCAGGTTAGGAGTGTCTCCCACAAGTTCACCACCTAGTGGTCAATGTTCTCACAGTGTACAACTAGTCAGTTTATACATGGGTTACAATGACAGTTAAATACATGAAACCTTATTATCTCTAGTCAAAAGCTGTGTGCTTCACGAGAGCTGGTCCAGTGTCCCAGTGGAAATGCAGGAAGCGATAAAGCCGTTCCAGTGGCGCAAAGATGAAATGTCTATACAGGCAGACTGCCTTCTGTGGGGCAATCGAGTAGTGGTCCCCAAGAAGGGCAGAGCCACCTTCATTAATGACCTCCACAGTACCCACCTAGGCATCGTAATGATGAAAGTGATAGCCAGATCCCACGAGTGGTGGCCCAGTATTGATGCGGACTTAGAGTCCTGCATTCACAGATGTAGCACATGCTCGCAGTTAAGCAATGTATCCAGGGAGATGCCGCTAAGTTTATGGTCTTGGCCCTCTAAACCGTGGTCTAGGGTACACGTCGACTATGCAGGCCCGCTGTTGGGTAAAATGTTCCTTGTGGTTGTAGATGCGTACTCCAAGTGGATTGAATGTGAGATAATGTCGGCTAGCACGTCCGCTGCCACTATTGAAAGCCTGCGGGCCATGTTTGCCACTCACGCCTTACCCAATGCTCTGGTGAGCGACAACGGGCTATGTTTTACCAGTGCTGAGTTCAAACATGTCACATCTGCCCCATTTAAACCAGCATCCAATGGTCAGGCAGAGAGAGCAGGGCTGAATGCCCTTTCCTGCAACTATTTTCAAGCAAGGCTTGACGAGGGTAACTGAAGGCTCACTGCAGACTTGCCTACCCCGAGTCCTGCTTAGCTACCGCATGAGACCCCACTCACTCACTGGGATCCCACCTGCTGAACTGCTCATGAAAAGAGCACTTAAGACAAGGCTCCCATTAGTTCACCCTGATCTACATGAACAAGTAGAGAGCAGGTGGCTTCAACAAAGTGCATACCATGATAGAGCAAATGTTGTCACGCGAGATTGAAATCCATGATCCTATATTTGTATTAAATTATGGACAAGGTCTCAAGTGACTTCCCGGCACTGTCATGACCAAAGAGGGGAGCAGGATGTTTCGGGTCAAACTTTCAAATGGACTCATTCACCGGAAACACTTGGACCAAATCAAACTCAGATTCACGGACTATCCTGAGCAACCCACCTTGGACCCTACCTTTTTTGATCCCCCAACATACACACCAGTGGCAATCGGCACCACGGTTGACCACGAAGCAGAACCCATCATCCACAGCAGCCCTGCAGGGCCCAACACACCAGGCAGCCCAGCAAGGCCAACTGCACAGCAGCCCAGCGAGGGCCCAACAAATGATTCAACAACACCAGCTTTCACACTGGGACGATCAATCAGGGCAAGCAGTGCCCCAGATTGACTCACATTGTAAATAGTTACACTATTGACTTTTGGGGGGAGTGTTGTTATATATGTGGACTTGTATTTACTCTGTACAGCCACCAGAGGGCTTATCACCTGGAGTCCCAAGGGATCCCATAATCCCTTGGGAGCACAGGTATTTAAGGAGGCTTCACAGGTTGGAGAGGCACTCTGGAGACCTGCAATAAAAGACTAAGGTCACACTTTATTTTGAGCTCACAGTGTTCAGTCTGACTCTTTCTCATTACACAACAAAACCAAACAGTACAGCTGTCGCAAAGAAAACCTTTCCATCCAGTCTGACTGTTTACTATGGGGTAATCTTGTTGTAATGCCCAAGAAAGGCAGGGCGAGATTTGTATGGGAGTTGCATAGTATGCTTCCCGGTATTGTCGCGATGAAGGCCATCGCCAGGTCCCATGTTTGGTGGCCTGGCATTGAATCGGACTTAGCATCATATGTACATCAGTGCAGCACTTGCATGCAGTTAAGCAATGCCCCAAAGGAAGCTCTGCTCAGTCTGTGGTCATGGCCATCCAAACCATGGTATAGAATCCACATCGACTATGCGGGCCCCTTTCTAGGTAAAATGTTTTTTCTGGTGGTGGATGCATACCCCAAATGGATAGATCATGTCATCCAGCACTTCCGCTGCCACCATTGAGAAACTGAGAGCAATGTTTGTCACACATGGTCTGCCAGACATCGTTGTGTTTCACGAGCCTGGAGTTTCAAGAGTTCATGAAACGCAACTGCATAAAACACGTGAGCTCAGCCCCGTTCAAATCCGCGTCCGATGGTCAAGTGGAGCGGCAGTTCAAACCATCAATCAGAGCCTGTAACGCGTAACTCACGGTTCCTTGCAGACACGCCTGTCACGCAAACTGCCCAGTTACAGGACAAGGCCACACACGCTCACTGGGGTCCCGCCTGTGGAACTATTGATGAAGAGAGGCCTCAAAACCTGGCTCTCTCTAGTCCATTCTGACCTTAATGATCATGTCGAAACCCGATGTCAACGCCAGCAGTGGTATCACGACCATGCTGCAGTGCCACATGACATATCTGGAAATGATCCAGTGTATGTACTTAACCATGGTCAAGGGCCCAAGTGACTCCTGGGAAATGTTACGGATAAGGAGGGTAACCGGCTGTATATAGTTAAGCTGAAGAATGGGCAGATGTGCAGGAAACACATTGATCAAATCAAGCTAAGACACACTGATGAACAGGAACAGTTGGAAGATGACCAACCAACTCATGTCCAGCCATCAGCAGAACCCACTGTGGCCAACGCCCAGCCCCAAGTTGTGAGAGACTCGGAAAGCATGGGATTGTACTGAGATGGTCAACCAGGGAACGAAAGGCTCAGGACCATTTGAACTTGTAATATGGACTTGTACCAAGAACTGCGGGGTGGGGGGGGGGAATGATGTAATGTATGTACATAAGGTCTGCCCAACAACAAGGGGCACGACAGTTGGAGATCCTAGGGTCACAGATACACTCGTGCTGGGCCCGGTATATAACCTGAACCTCACCTTTGTATCTTCACTTTTGGAAAGACTGACCAGGTTACACCTAGTCACTGACTCACAGTATGGAGTTCATTGTACCATTTCATACACCACAAGAGTCATCACTGAGAGAGAGAGAGAGAGAGAGAGAGAGTCATCAGCGGAGAGACAGAGAGAGAGTCATCATCGCGAGAGAGAGAGAGAGTCATCACCGAGAGGGATTGTGAGTCAACATCGAGAGAGAGAGCGAGAGTAATCACCGCGAGAGAGAGAGAGAGTAATCACTGAGAGAGAGAGAGAGGGAGAGTAATCACCACGAGAGAGAGAGTAATCACCGAGAGAGAGAGAGAGAGGGAGAGAGAGTAATCACCGCGAGAGAGAGAGAGAGAGAGTAATCACCGAAAGGGAGAGAGAGTCATCACTGAGAGAGAGAGAGAGAGAGAGAGAGTCATCACCGAGAGTGAGAGAGCGTCATCGCCGAGAGAGAGAGAGAGAAAGTTATCACTGAGAGAGAGAGAGAGAGAGAGAGTCATCACTGAAAGAGAGTTATCACCAAGAGAGAGAGAGATTCATCACCAGGAAGGAGAGAGAGAGAATGATCGCCGAGAGAGAAAGAGAGCGATCACCGAGAGAGAGAGAGTGACCACCGAGAGAGAGAGGGTGTCATCAACGAGAGAGAGAGAGTAGTTATCACCGAGAGAGAGATGGAGGGAGTCTTCACTGAGAGAGAGAGAGAGAGAGAAGTTACCACTGAGAGGGAGAGAGAGAGAGAGAGAGTTTTCACGGAGAGAGAGAGGGAGAATCATCAAAGAGAGAGAGTGAGAGAGAGAGTCATCACCGAGAGAGGGAGAGAGAGTTATCACTGAGAAAGAGAGAGTGAGAGAGAGAGTGAGAATTATCGCCGAAAGAGAGGGAGATTCATCACCAGGAGAGAGAGAGAAAGAGTCATCAAGGAGAGAGGGAGCGAGAGAGAGAGATAGTCATCACCGACAGAGAGAAAGTCACCGAGTGAGAGCGAGAGAGAGAGAGTCATCGCCGAGAGAGAGAGAGAGAGAGAGTCATCACCGAAAGAGAGGGAGATTCATCACCAGGAGAGAGAGAGAAAGAGTCATTGCCGAGAGAGAGAGAGAGAGAGTCACCACCGAAAGAGAGGGATCACAAACCCCTAACGTCCATTTTGGCCGACAACAAGGCCATAAATGCAAACGCATCGGACCGCATACAGAGGTGGGCACTCACGTTAGCCGCCTATGACTACACAATTCGGCACAGACTGGACACCGAAAACTGCGCCGATGCACTCAGCTGGCTCCCACTAGCCACCACTGAGGGGGCTACCGAGCATGCTGCTGAGATGGTCATGGCTGTTGAAGCTTTCGGAAGTGAAGGCTCACCCGTGACAGCCCGTCAGATTAAAGTCTGGACAAATAGAGACCCGCTACTGTCTCTAGTCAAGAAATGTGTCCTGAATGGGGACTGGGCAGCCACGTACAGGGCATGCCCTGAGAAATTTAAACCATTTCACGGGGCAAAGATGAACTCTCGATTCAGGCCGATTGCCTACTGTGGGGAAACCACATAGCCATGCCCCAGATGGGCAGAGAGGTGTTCATCAGAGAACTCCACAATGAGCACCCAGGCTTTGTCACAATGAAGGCAATTGCCAGGTCACATGTTTGGTGGCCAGGGATAGACGCAGATCTGGAACTTTGTGTTCGCAGGTGCAACACGTGTGCCCAGCTGCGCCATGCGCCCAGGGAAGCCCCCCTTAGCCCCTGGCCATGGCCCGCCAAGCCTTGGTCACGCATCCATGTGGACTGCGCAGGTCCTTTCATGGGAAAAATTTTTTTGGTTATAGTAGACGCCTACTCCAAATGGATCGAGTGTAACATTTTAAATTCAAGCACATCCTCTGCCACGGTAGAAAGTTTACGGGCAATGTTCGCTGCCCACGGTCTACCGGTCATCTTGGTCAGCGACAATGGCCCGTGCTTCACAAGCACTGAATTCCATGACTTCATGGCAGGCAATGGAATTAACCATGTTAGAACGGCACCTTTCAAGCCGTCCTCAAACGGCCAGGCAGAACGAGCAGTGCAGATAATCAAACAGGGGATGCTCAGAATCCAAGGGGGTTCCCTACAATGCCGCTTATCACGCCTCCTGTAGGCCTACAGATCCCGACCACACTCGCTCACAGGGGTTCCACCCGCAGAGCTGCTAATGAAAAGGACACTCAAAACCCAGTTATCCCTTATACACCCCACCATGAAAGAAATTGTCGAGAGCAGGCGCCAGTCACAATATGACTACCATGACAGGAATGCGAGGGCGTGATGTATTGATGTAAATGACCCTGTTTTTGTCCTCAACTACGCTGCAGGGCCCAAATGGCTCGCAGGCACTGTGGTTGCCAAAGAGGGAAATATGATTCTGGTAGTTAAAATTACCAATGGACAAATCTGCCGCAAACATGTGGATCAAACAAAAAGGAGGTTCAGCAACCCCATAGAAGAAGCAGAGGAAGAACACGATATAGAGTTCACTCCACCACAGGTGGCCGAATACCAGAACCAAGTGGAGGAGAGCCCAGTCACTGTGGGCAGTCCAGACAGGCCTGAGGCACCGCAAACAGCAGACACTCAGGCCAGTGCCCAACAACCGGAGCCCCAAATCAGGCGCTCTACAAGGGAGCGTAAACCACCAGAGAGACTCAACCTGTGATCCCATTAAGACTTTGGGGGGGGGGAGGTGATGTCATGTATTCAACCAGCATTGTAACCCATGTATAATCTGACCAAATTGTACACTGTGAGAACACTGACCACTCGGTGGTGAACTTGTGGGAGACACTCCTAACCTTGACCTTCAGATATAAAAGGGGAAGCTCCACCCACTTCTTGCACTTGAGTGCTATGAAATAAAGGACAGGTCACAGACTGACCTCTCAAGCATGGGCCTTATGTGAATTTATACTGTATAGTGAGGACAGATTAAGAATCATCACTGAGAGAGAAAGAGAGAGAATCAACACCGAGAGAGAGATAGAGAGAGTCATAACCGAGAGAGAGAGAGAGAGAGAGAGCGAGGGAGAGTCATCACCGAGAGAGAGAGAGAAAGTCATTGTCGAGAGAGAGAGAGAGAGAGAGAGTTATCACCGAGAGAGAGAGAGAGAGTCATCACCGAGAGAGAGAGAGAGAGTTATCACCGAGAGAGAGAGAAAGTCATCACCGAGAGAGAGAGAGAGAGAGAGTTATCATCGAGAGAGAGAGAGAGAGAGTTATCACCGAGAGAGAGGGAGAGAGAGAGTCATCACCGAGAGAGAGAGAGAGTCACCACCGAGAGAGAGAGAGAGAGAGTTATCAACGAGAGAGAGAGAGAATCATCACCGAGAGAGAGAGTCATCACCGAAAGAGAGAGAGAGAGAGTTATCACCGAGAGAGAGAGAGAGAGAAAGAGAGAGAGAGTTATCACCGAGAGAGAGAGAGTGAGAGAGAGTTATCACCGAGGGAGAGAGAGAGAGAGAGAATTATCACCGAGAGAGAGAGAGAGAGAGAGTGAGAGAGAGTTATCACCAAGGGAGAGAGAGAGAGAGTTATCACTGAGAGAGAGAGAGAGAGAGAGAGAGAATCATCACTGAGAGAGAGAGAGAGAGAGAGAGAGAGAATCCAGACAGAGAGAGTCATCACCGAGAGAGAGAGAGAGTTATCACCAAGAGAGGGAGAGAGTTATCACCGAGAGAGAGAGAGTTATCACCAAGAGAGAGAGAGATAGAGAGCGTCAACACCGAGAGAGAAAGAGTTATCACCGAGTGAGAAAGAGAGTGTTATCACCAAGAGAGAGGGCGATAGAGAGAATCAACACTGAGAGAGAGAGAGAGAGAGAGAGAGAGAGTTATCACAGAGAGAGAGAGAGAAAGAGTTATCAACAAGATAGAGAGAGAGAGAGAGTTATCACCGAGAGAGAGAGAGACATCACCGAGGGAGAGAGAGAGAGAGAGTTATCACCGAGAGAGAGAGAGAGAGAGTTATCACCGAGAGAGAGAGAGAGAGAGAGAGTTATCACCGAGAGAGAGAGAGTGAGAGAGAGTTATCACCGAGGGAGAGAGAAAGAGAGAGTTATCACCGAGAGAGAGAGAGAGAGAGAATCATCACTGAGAGAGAGAGTCATCACCGAGAGAAAGAGAGTGAGAGAGAGTAATCACCAAGAGAGGGAGAGAGAGAGTTATCACCAAGAGAGAGAGAGATAGAGAGAGTCAACACCGAGAGAGAGAGAGGGTTATCACTGAGAGAGAGAGTTATCACCAAGAGAGAGAGAGATAGAGAGAGTCAACACCGAGAGACAGAGAGAGAGAGAGAGAGTTATCACCGAGAGAGAGAGAGAGAGAGAGTCATCACCGAGAGAGGAGAGAGTTATTACCGAGAGAGAGAGAGAGAGAGAACGTTATCACCGAGAGAGAGAGAGAGTTATCACTGAGAGAGAGAGAGAGAGAGTTATCACCGAGAGAGAGAGAGCGTTATCACGGAGAGAGAGAGAGTCATCACCGAGAGAGAGAGAGTTATCACCGAGAGAGAGAGAGATAGAGAGAGAGAGAGAAAGAGAGAGAGAGAGAGTTATCACCGAGAGAGAGTTATCACTGAGAGAGAGAGAGAGAGAGAGAGTTATCACCGAGAGAGAGAGTTATCACCGAGAGAGAGAGAGAGTTATCACCAAGAGAGAGAGAGAGAGAGAGAGTTATCACCGAGAGAGAGCGAGAGAGAGAGTTATCACCGAGAGAGAGAGAGATTCATCACCGAGAGAGAGAGAGAGAGAGAGTTATCACCGAGAGAGAGTCATCACCGAGAGAGAGCGAGAGTTATATCCGAGAGAGGGAGAGAGAGGGAGAGAGTTATCACCAAGAGAGAGAGAGATAGAGAGCGTCAACACCGAGAGAGAGAGAGAGTTATCACCGAGTGAGAAAGAGAGAGTTATCACCAAGAGAGAGAGCGATAGAGAGAATCAACACCGAGAGAGAGAGAGAGAGAGAGAGAGAGTTATCACCGAGAGAGAGAGAGAAAGAGTTATCAACAAGAGAGAGAGAGAGAGAGTTATCACCGAGAGAGAGAGAGACATCACCGAGGGAGAGAGAGAGAGAGAGTTATCACTGAGAGAGAGAGAGAGAGAGAGGTATCACCGAGAGAGAGAGAGAGAGAGTTATCACCGAGAGAGAGAGAGTGAGAGAGAGTTATCACCGAGGGAGAGAGAAAGAGAGAGTTATCACCGAGAGAGAGAGAGTGAGAGAGAGAGAGAATCATCACTGAGAGAGAGAGTCATCAACGAGAGAAAGAGAGTGAGAGAGAGTAATCACCAAGAGAGGGAGAGAGAGAGTTATCACCAAGAGAGAGAGAGATAGAGAGAGTCAACACCGAGAGAGAGAGAGGGTTATCACCGAGAGAGAGAGTTATCACCAAGAGAGAGAGAGATAGAGAGAGTCAACACCAAGAGACAGAGAGAGAGAGAGAGAGTTATCACCGAGAGAGAGAGAGAGAGAGAGTCATCACCGAGAGAGAGAGAGTTATCACCAAGAGAGAGAGATAGGGAGAGTCAACACCGAGAGAGAGAGAGAGAGTTATCACCGAGAGAGAGAGAGAGTTATTACCGAGAGAGAGAGAGAGAGAACGTTATCACCGAGAGAGAAAGAGCGTTATCAAGGAGAGAGAGAGAGAGAGTCATCACCGAGAGAGAGAGAGTTATCACCGAGAGAGAGAGAGATAGAGAGAGAGAGAGAGAGAGAGAGAGAGAGAGTTATCACCGAGAGAGAGTTATCACCGAGAGAGAGAGAGAGAGAGTTATCACTGAGAGAGAGAGAGAGTTATCACCGACAGAGAGAGAGTTATCACCGAGAGAGAGAGAGAGTTATCACCGACAGAGAGAGAGTTATCACCGAGAGAGAGAGAGAGTTATCACCAAGAGAGAGAGAGAGAGAGAGATTCATCACCGAGAGAGAGAGAGAGAGTTATCACCGAGAGAGAGTCATCACCGAGAGAGACAGAGAGTTATATCCGAGAGAGAGAGAGAGAGAGTTATCACTGAGAGAGAGGGAGAGAGAGAGTCATCATCATCGAGAGAGAGAGAGACATCACCGAGAGAGAGAGAGAGTTATCAACGAGAGAGAGAAAGAGAGAGAGAGTTATCACCGAGAGAGAGAGAGAGAGTTATCACCGAGAGAGAGAGAGAGTTATCAACGAGAGAGAGAAAGAGAGAGAGAGTTATCACCGAGAGAGCGAGAGAGAGTTATCACCGAGAGAGAGAGAGAGAGTTATCACCGAGAGAGAGAGAGTTATCAACGAGAGAGAGAAAGAGAGAGAGAGTTATCACTGAGAGAGCGAAAGAGAGTTATCACCGAGAGAGAGAGAGAGAGTTATCACCGAGAGAGAGAGTGAGAGTGCGAGTTATCACCGAGAGAGAGAGTTATCACCGAGAGAGAGAGAGATAGAGAGGGTCAACACCGAGAGAGAGAGAGAGAGAGTCATCACCGAGAGAGAGAGAGAGTTATCACCGAGAGAGAGAGAGAGAGTTATCACCGAGAGAGAGAGAGAGAGTCATCACCGAGAGAGAGGGAGAGAGTTATCACCGAGAGAGAGAGAGAGAGAGAGAGAGAGAGAGAGAGAGAGTTATCACCAAGCGAGAGAGAGAGAGAGTTATCACTGAGAGAGAGAGAGAGAGAATCATCACTGAGAGAGAGACAGAGAGAGAATCCTGACAGAGAGTCAACACCGAGAGACAGAGCGAGAGAGAGAGAGAGAGAGTTATCACCGAGAGAGAGAGAGAGAGAGAGAGTCATCACCGAGAGAGAGAGAGAGAGTTATCACCAAGAGAGAGAGATAGAGAGAGTCAACACCGAGAGAGAGAGAGAGAGAGAGTTATCACCGAGAGAGAGAGAGAGTTATTACCGAGAGAGAGAGAGAGAGAACGTTATCACCGAGAGAGAGAGAGAGTTATCACTGAGAGAGAGAGAGAGAGAGAGAGAGTTATCACCGAGAGAGAGAGAGCGTTATCACGGAGAGAGAGAGAGTCATCACCGAGAGAGAGAGAGTTATCACCGAGAGAGAGAGAGAGAGAGAGAGAGAGAGTTATCACCGAGAGAGAGAGAGATTCATCACCGAGAGAGAGAGAGAGAGAGAGAGAGAGTTATCACCGAGAGAGAGTCATCACCGAGAGAGAGCGAGAGTTATATCCGAGAGAGGGAGAGAGAGGGAGAGAGTTATCACCGAGAGAGAGAGAGTTATCACCAAGAGAGAGAGAGATAGAGGGCGTCAACACCGAGAGAGAGAGAGAGTTATCACCGAGTGAGAAAGAGAGTTATCACCAAGAGAGAGAGCGATAGAGAGAATCAACACCGAGACAGAGAGACAGAGAGAGAGAGTTATCACCGAGAGAGAGAGAGAAAGAGTTATCAACAAGAGAGAGAGAGAGAGAGAGAGAGAGAGTTATCACCGAGAGAGAGAGAGACATCACCGAGGGAGAGAGAGAGAGAGAGTTATCACCGAGAGAGAGAGAGAGAGAGAGAGAGTTATCACCGAGAGAGAGAGAGAGGGAGTTATCACCGAGAGAGAGAGAGTGAGAGAGAGTTATCACCGAGGGAGAGAGAAAGAGAGAGTTATCACCGAGAGAGAGAGAGAGTGAGAATCATCACTGAGAGAGAGAGAGAGAGAGAGAGAGAGAGAGAGAATCATCACTGAGAGAGAGAGTCATCACCGAGAGAAAGAGAGTGAGAGAGAGTAATCACCAAGAGAGGGAGAGAGAGAGTTATCACCAAGAGAGAGAGAGATAGAGAGAGTCAACACCAAGAGACAGAGAGAGAGAGAGAGAGTTATCGCCGAGAGAGAGAGAGAGAGAGAGTCATCACCGAGAGAGAGAGAGTTATCACCAAGAGAGAGAGATAGGGAGAGTCAACACCAAGAGAGAGAGAGAGAGTTATTACCGAGAGAGAGAGAGAGAGAGAACGTTATCACCGAGAGAGAGAGAGAGTTATCACTGAGAGAGAGAGAGAGAGAGAGAGAGTTATCACCGAGAGAGAGAGAGCATTATCACGGAGAGAAAGAGAGAGAGTCATCACCGAGAGAGAGAGAGATAGAGAGAGAGAGAGAGAGAGAGAGAGAGTTATCACCGAGAGAGAGAGAGATAGAGAGAGAGAGAGAGAGAGAGAGTTATCACCGAGAGAGAGTTATCACCGAGAGAGAGAGAGAGAGTTATCACCGAGAGAGAGAGAGAGTTATCACCGAGAGAGAGAGAGTTATCACCGAGAGAGAGAAAGAGTTATCACCAAGAGAGAGAGAGAGAGAGAGAGTTATCACCGAGAGAGAGCGAGAGAGAGAGTTATCACCGAGAGAGAGAGAGATTCATCACCGAGAGAGAGAGAGAGAGTTATCACCGAGAGAGAGTCATCACCGAGAGAGAGAGAGAGTTATATCCGAGAGAGAGAGAGAGAGAGAGTTATCACTGAGAGAGAGGGAGAGAGAGAGTCATCATCATCATCGAGAGAGAGAGTCATCACCGAGAGAGAGAGAGACTTATCAACGAGAGAGAGAGAGAGAGAGAGAGTTATCACCGAGAGAGCGAGAGAGAGTTATCACCGAGAGAGAGAGAGAGAGTTATCACCGAGAGAGAGAGAGAGAGAGCGAGTTAACACCGAGAGAGAGAGTTATCACCGAGAGAGAGAGAGATAGAGAGGGTCAACACCGAGAGAGAGAGAGAGAGTTATCACCGAGAGAGAGAGAGTTATCACCGAGAGAGAGAGAGAGAGTTATCACCGAGAGAGAGAGAGAGAGTCATCACCGAGAGAGAGAGAAAGTTATCACCGAGAGAGAGAGAGAGAGAGAGAGAGTTATCACCGAGAGAGAGAGAGAGTTATCACCGAGAGAGAGAGTTATCACCAAGTGAGAGAGAGATAGAGAGAGTCAACACCGAGAGAGAGAGAGAGAGAGAGAGTTATCACCGAGAGAGAGAGTTATCACCGAGAGAGAGAGAGAGAGAGAGAGCATTATCACCGAGAGAGAAAGAGTTATCACTGAGAGAGAGAGAAAGAGAGAGAGTTATCACCGAGAGAGAGAGAGAGTTATCACGGAGAGAGAGAGAGAGAGTCATCACCGAGAGAGAGAGAGAGTTATATCCGAGAGAGAGAGAGAGAGAGAGTTATCACTGAGAGAGAGGGAGAGAGAGAGAGTCATCATCATCATCGAGAGAGAGAGTCATCACCGAGAGAGAGAGAGAGTTATCAACGAGAGAGAGAGAGAGAGAGAGAGAGTTATCACTGAGAGAGCGAGAGAGAGTTATCACCGAGAGAGAGAGAGAGAGAGCGAGTTATCACCGAGAGAGAGAGTTATCACCGAGAGAGAGAGAGAGTTACCACCGAGAGAGAGAGAGAGTTATCACCAAGAGAGAGAGCGAGAGAGAGAGAGAGCGTTATCACCGAGAGAGAGCGAGAGAGAGAGTTATCACCGAGAGAGAGAGAGATTCATCACTGAGAGAGAGAGAGAGAGAGAGAGAGAGAGAGCGAGAGAGAGAGTTATCAACGAGAGAGAGAGAGATAGAGTGGTCAACACCGAGAGAGAGAGAGAGAGTTATCATCGAGAGAGAAAGAGAGTTATCACCGAGAGAGAGATAGAGGGTTATCACCGAGAGAGAGAGAGAGAGTCATCACCGAGAGAGAGAGAGAGAGAGTTATCACCGAGAGAGAGAGAGAGAGAGAGAGAGAGAGTGAGTTATCACCGAGAGAGAGAGTTATCACCAAGAGAGAGAGATATAGAGAGAGTCAACAGCGAGAGAGAGAGAGAGAGAATTATCACCGAGAGAGAGAGAGAGTTATCACCGAGAGAGATAGAGAGAGAGAGACAGTGAGAGTTATCACCGAGAGAGAGAGAGAGAGTTTTCACCGAGAGAGAGAGAGAGAGAGATAGTTATGACCGAGAGAGAGTGAGTGAGAGTTATCACCGAGGGTGAGAGAGAAAGAGAGAGTTATCATGGAGAGAGAGAGAGAGAGAGAGAGAGAGAGAGAGAATCATCACTGAGAGAGAGAGTCATCACCGAGAGAAAGAGAGTGAGAGAGAGTAATCACCAAGAGAGGGAGAGAGAGAGTTATCACCAAGAGTGAGAGAGATAGAAGAGAGTCAACACCGAGAGACAGAGAGAGAGAGAGAGTTATCACCGAGAGAGAGAGAGAGAGAGTGTCATCACCGAGAGAGAGAGAGTTATCACCAAGAGAGAGATAGGGAGAGTCAACACCGAGAGAGAGAGAGAGAGAGAGTTATCACCGAGAGAGAGAGAGAGTTATTACCGAGAGAGAGAGAGAGAGAGAGAACGTTATCACCGAGAGAGAGAGAGAGTTATCACTGAGAGAGAGAGAGAGAGAGAGAGTTATCACCGAGAGAGAGAGAGAGTTATCACGGAGAGAGAGAGAGTGAGTCATCACCGAGAGAGAGAGAGAGAGAGAGTTATCACCGAGAGAGAGAGAGAGTTATCACCGAGAGAGAGAGAGAGAGTTATCACCGAGAGAGGGAGAGAGTTATCACCAAGAGAGAGAGAGAGAGTTATCACCGAGAGAGAGCGAGAGAGAGAGTTATCACCGAGAGAGAGAGAGATTCATACCGAGAGAGAGAGAGAGAGAGTTATCACCGAGAGAGAATCATCACCGAGAGAGAGAGAGAGTTATATCCGAGAGAGAGAGAGAGAGTTATCACCGAGAGAGAGGGAGAGAGAGAGTCATCATCATCGAGAGAGAGAGAGTCTCACTGAGAGAGAGAGAGAGAGAGTTATCAACGAGTGAGAGAGAGAGAGAGAGAGTTATCACCGAAAGAGCGAGAGAGAGTTATCACCGAGAGAGAGAGAGAGAGAGAGAGAGAGTTATCATCGAGAGAGAGAGAGAGAGAGTTATCACCGAGAGAGAGAGAGTTTTCACCGAGAGAGACAGAGAGATAGAGAGGGTCAACACCGAGAGAGAGAGAGAGTTATCACCGAGAGAGAGAGAGAGAGTTATCACCAAGAGAGAGAGAGAGTCATCACCGAGAGAGAGAGAGAGAGTTATCACCGAGAGAGAGCGAGAGAGAGAGAGAGAGAGAGAGTTATCACCGAGAGAGAGAGAGTGTTATCACCAAGAGAGAGAGAGAGAGAGAGTCAACACTGAGAGAGAGAGAGAGTTATCACCGAGAGAGAGAGTTATCACCGAGAGAGAGAGAGAGAGAGAGCGTTATCACCGAGAGCGAGAGAGAGTTATCACTGAGAGAGAGAGAGGGTTATCACCAAGAGAGAGAGAGAGAGAGAGAGAGAGAGCGTTATCACCGAGAGAGAGCGAGAGAGAGAGTTATCACCGAGAGAGAGAGAGATTCATCACTGAGAGAGAGAGAGAGAGAGAGTTATCACCGAGAGAGAGTCATCACCGAGAGAGAGAGAGTTATATCCGAGAGAGAGAGAGAGAGTTATCACCGAGAGAGAGGGAGAGAGAGAGTCATCATCATCGAGAGAGAGAGAGTCATCACCGAGAGAGAGAGAGAGAGAGAGAGAGAGTTATCAACGAGAGAGAGAGAGATAGAGAGGGTCAACACCGAGAGAGAGAGAGAGAGTTATCATCGAGAGAGAAAGAGAGTTCTCACCGAGAGAGAGAGAGAGAGTTATCACCGAGAGAGAGAGAGAGCGTTGTCACCGAGAGAGAGCGAGAGAGAGAGTTATCACCGAGAGAGAGAGAGATTCATCACTGAGAGAGAGAGAGAGAGAGAGTTATCACCGAGAGAGATAGAGAGAGAGAGACAGTGAGAGTTATCACCGAGAGAGAGAGAGAGAGTTTTCACCGAGAGCGAGAGAGAGAGAGAGAGAGATAGTTATGACCGAGAGAGAGTGAGTGAGAGTTATCACCGAGGGTGAGAGAGAAAGAGAGAGTTATCATGGAGAGAGAGAGAGAGAGAGAGAGAGAGAATCATCACTGAGAGAGAGAGTCATCACCGAGAGAAAGAGAGTGAGAGAGAGTAATCACCAAGAGAGGGAGAGAGAGAGAAAGTCAACACCAAGAGAGAGAGAGAGAGAGAGAGTCATCATCATCGAGAGAGAGAGAGTCATCACTGAGAGTGAGAGAGAGAGAGAGAGAGTTATCAACGAGAGAGAGAGAGAGAGAGAGAGAGAGTTATCACCGAGAGAGAGAGAGAGAGAGAGAGAATCATGACCAAGAGAGGGAGAGAGTTATCACCGAGAGAGAGAGAGAGATAGAGAGAGTCAACACCGAGAGAGAGCGAGAGAGAGAGAGAGTCATCACCGAGAGAGAGAGAGAGATTTATCACCATGAGAGAGAGAGAGAAAGTTATCACCGAGAGAGAGAGAGAGCAAGATAGAGTTATCACCGAGGGAGAGAGAGAGTTATCACTGAGAGAGAGAGAGAGAGAGAGAGAGAGAATCATGACCAAGAGAGGGAGAGAGTTATCACCGAGAGAGAGAGTGAGTTATCACCAAGAGAGAGAGAGAGATAGAGAGAGTCAACACCGAGAGAGAGCGAGAGAGAGAGAGAGAGTTATCACCACGAGAGAGAGAGAGTGAGTCATCACCGCGAGAGAGAGAGAGTTATCACTGAGAGAGAGATCGAGAGAGTCAACACCGAGAGAGAGAGAAACAGTTATCAACAAGAGAGAGAGAGATAGAAAGAGTCAACACAGAGAGAGAGAGAGAGAGTTATCACCGAGAGAGAGAGAGAGAGAATCATCACCGAGAGAGAGAGAGAGTTATCACCAAGAGAGAGAGAGATAGAGTGCGTCCACACCGAGAGAGAGAGAGAGAGAGAGAGATCGAGAGAGTCAACACCGAGAGAGAGAGAGAAAGAGTTATCAACAAGAGAGGGAGAGATTGAAAGAGTCAACACAGAGAGAGAGAGAGTTATCACCGAGAGAGAGAGAGAGAGAGAATCATGACCAATAGAGCGAGAGAGAGGGAGAGAGTTATCACCGAGAGAGATAGTGAGTTATCACCAAGAGAGAGAGAGAGATAGAGAGAGTCAACACCGAGAGAGAGCAAGAGAGAGAGAGTTATCACCGCGAGAGAGAGAGAGAGAGAGAGAGAGAGAGAGAGAGAGAATCATGACCAAGAGAGGGTAGAGAGGGAGAGAGTTATCACCGAGAGAGAGAGTGAGTTATCACCAAGAGAGAGAGAGAGATAGAGAGAGTCAACACAGAGAGAGAGCGAGAGAGAGAGAGCGAGTTATCACCACGAGAGAGAGAGAGTGAGTCATCACCGAGAGAGAGAGAGAGAGTTATCACCGAGAGAGTGAGAGACTTAGAGAGAATCATGACCAAGAGAGGGAGAGAGTTATCACCGAGAGAGAGTGAGTTATCAACAAGAGAGAGAGAGAGATAGAGAGAGTCAACACCGAGAGAGAGCGAGAGAGAGAGAGAGAGTCATCACCGAGAGAGAGAGAGAGCGAGATAGAGTTATCACCGAGGGAGAGAGAGAGAGAGTTATCACCGAGAGAGAGAGAGAGAGAGAGAGAGAGAGAATCATGACCAAGAGAGGGAGAGAGTTATCACCGAGAGAGAGAGTGAGTTATCACCAAGAGAGAGAGAGAGATAGAGAGATTCAACACCGAGAGAGAGCGAGAGAGAGAGAGAGAGTTATCACCACGAGAGAGAGAGAGTGAGTCATCACCGCGAGAGAGAGAGAGTTATCACCGAGAGAGAGATCGAGAGAGTCAACACCGAGAGAGAGAGAAACAGTTATCAACAAGAGAGAGAGAGATAGAAAGAGTCAACAGAGAGAGAGAGAGAGAGAGTTATCACCGAGAGAGAGAGAGAGAGAATCATCACCGAGAGAGAGAGAGTTATCACCAAGAGAGAGAGAGATAGAGAGCATCCACACCGAGAGAGAGAGAGAGAGAGAGATCGAGAGAGTCAACACCGAGAGAGAGAGAGAAAGCGTTATCAACAAGAGAGGGAGAGATTGAAAGAGTCAACACCGAGAGAGAGAGAGTTATCACCGAGAGAGAGAGAGAGAGAGAATCATGACCAATAGAGCGAGAGGGAGGGAGAGAGTTATCACCGAGAGAGAGAGTGAGTTATCACCAAGAGAGAGAGAGAGATAGAGAGAGTCAACACCGAGAGAGAGCGAGAGAGAGAGAGTTATCACCGCGAGAGAGAGAGAGAGAGAGAGAGAGAGAATCATGACCAAGAGAGGGAGAGAGAGGGAGAGAGTTATCACAGAGAGAGAGAGTGAGTTATCACCAAGAGAGACAGAGAGATAGAGAGAGTCAACACCGAGAGAGAGCCAGAGAGAGAGAGAGAGTTATCACCACGAGAGAGAGAGAGTGAGTCATCACCGAGAGAGAGAGAGAGAGTTATCTCCGAGAGAGAGAGAGACTTAGAGAGAATCATGACCAAGAGAGGGAGAGAGTTATCACCGAGAGAGAGAGTGAGTTATCACCAAGAGAGAGAGAGAGATAGAGAGAGTCAACACCGAGAGAGAGCGAGAGAGAGAGAGAGAGAGTCATCACCGAGAGAGAGAGAGAGATTTATCACCATGAGAGAGAGAGAGAAAGTTATCACCGAGAGAGAGAGAGAGCGAGATAGAGTTATCACCGAGGGAGAGAGAGAGAGAGTTATCACCGAGAGAGAGAGAGAGAGAGAATCATGACCAAGAGAGGGAGAGAGTTATCACCGAGAGAGAGAGTGAGTTATCACCAAGAGAGAGAGAGAGATAGAGAGAGTCAACACCGAGAGAGAGCGAGAGAGAGAGAGAGAGTTATCACCACGAGAGAGAGAGAGTGAGTCATCACTGCGAGAGAGAGAGAGTTATCACCGAGAGAGAGATCGAGAGAGTCAACACCGAGAGAGAGAGAAACAGTTATCAACAAGAGAGAGAGATAGAAAGAGTCAACACCGAGAGAGAGAGAGAGAGTTATCACTGAGAGAGAGAGAGAGAGAATCATCACCGAGAGAGAGAGAGAGTTATCACCAAGAGAGAGAGAGATAGAGAGCGTCCACACCGAGAGAGAGAGAGAGAGAGATCGAGAGAGTCAACACCGAGAGAGAGAGAGAGAGAGAGAGAGAGAGTTATCACCGAGAGAGGGAGTGACATCACCGAGAGAGAGAGAGAGTTATCACCGAGAGAGAGAGAGAGTGAGAGAGAGTTATCACCGAGGGAGAGAGAGAGAGAGAGAGTTATCACCGAGAGAGAGAGAGAGAGAATCATGACCAAGAGAGGGAGAGAGAGGGAGAGAGTTATCACCGAGAGAGAGAGTGAGTTATCACCAAGAGAGAGAGAGAGATAGAGAGAGTCAACACCGAGAGAGAGCGAGAGAGTTATCATCGAGAGAGAAAGAGAGAGTTATCACCGAGAGAGAGAGAGAGAGTTATCACCGAGAGAGAGAGAGAGAGTCATCTCCGAGAGAGAGAGAGAGAGAGTTATCACCGAGAGAGAGAGAGAGAGAGAGAGTTATCAACGAGAGAGAGAGAGAGAGAGTTTTCACTGAGAGAGAGAGAGCTATCACCGAGAGAGAGAGAGATAGAGAGTGTCAACACCGAGAGAGAGAGAGAGTTATCATCGAGCGAGAAAGAGAGAGTTATCACCGAGAGAGAGAGAGAGAGTTATCACCGAGAGAGAGAGAGAGTCATCTCCGAGAGAGAGAGAGAGAGAGTTATCACCGAGAGAGAGAGAGAGAGAGTGAGTTATCACCGAGAGAGAGAGAGTTATCACCAAGAGAGAGAGAGATAGAGAGAGTCAACACCGAGAGAGAGAGAGAGAGTTGTCACCGAGAGAGAGAGAGAGAGTTATCACCGAGAGAGATAAAGAGAGAGAGAGAGTGAGAGTTATCACCGAGAGAGAGAGAGAGAGTTTTCACCGAAAGAGAGAGAGAGAGATAGTTATCACCGAAAGAGAGTGAGTGAGCGTTACCAACGAGGGTGAGAGAGAAAGAGAGTTATCACCGAGAGAGAGAGAGAGAGAGAGAGAGAGAGAGAGTGAGAGAGAGAGAGAGAATCATCACCAAGAGACGAGAGAGAGGGAGAGTGTTATCACCGAGAGAGAGAGAGAGAGAGAGAATCATCACCGAGAGAGAGAGAGGGTTATCACCAAGAGAGACAGAGATAGAGTGCGTCCACACCGAGAGGGAGAGAGAGAGAGAGAGAGAGTCTCATCACCGAGAGAAAGAGAGAGTTATCACCATGAGAGAGAGAGAGAAAGTTATCACCGAGAGAGAGAGAGAGCGAGATAGAGTTATCACCGAGGGAGAGAGAGAGTTATCACCGAGAGAGAGAGAGAGTTATCACCACGAGAGAGAGAGAGCGAGTCATCACCGCGAGAGAGAGAGAGTTATCACCGAGAGAGAGATCGAGAGAGTCAACACCGAGAGAGAGAGAAACAGTTATCAACAAGAGAGAGAGAGATAGAAAGAGTCAACACAGAGAGAGAGAGAGAGAGTTATCACCGAGAGAGAGAGAGAGAGAATCATCACCGAGAGAGAGAGAGAGTTATCACCAAGAGAGAGAGAGATAGAGAGCGGCCACACCGAGAGAGAGAGAGAGAGAGAGATCGAGGGAGTCAACACCGAGAGAGAGAGAGAAAGAGTTATCAACAAGAGAGGGAGAGATTGAAAGAGTCAACACCGAGAGAGAGAGAGTTATCACCGAGAGAGAGAGAGAGAGAGAGAATCATGACCAAGAGAGGGAGAGAGAGGGAGAGAGTTATCACCGAGAGAGAGAGTGAGTTATCACCAAGAGAGAGAGAGAGATAGAAAGAGTCAACACCGAGAGAGAGCGAGAGAGAGAGAGTTATCACCGCGAGAGAGAGAGAGTGAGTCATCACCAAGAGAGAGAGAGAGAGAGTTATCACCAAGAGAGAGATCGAGAGAGTGAACACCGAGAGAGAGAGAAAGAGTTATCAACAAGAGAGAGCGAGATAGAAAGAGTCAACACCGAGAGAGAGAGAGAGAGAGAGAGAGAGTTATCACCGAGAGAGGGAGTGACATCACCGAGAGAGAGAGAGAGTTATCACCGAGAGAGAGAGAGAGAGTGAGAGAGAGTTATCACCGAGGGAGAGAGAGAGAGAGAGAGTTATCACCGAGAGAGAGAGAGAGAGAGAGAATCATGACCAAGAGAGGGAGAGAGAGGGAGAGAGTTATCACCGAGAGAGAGAGTGAGTTATCACCAAGAGAGAGAGAGAGATAGAGAGAGTCAACACCGAGAGAGAGCGAGAGAGTTATCATCGAGAGAGAAAGAGAGAGTTATCACCGAGAGAGAGAGAGAGAGTTATCACCGAGAGAGAGAGAGAGAGTCATCTCCGAGAGAGAGAGAGAGAGAGTTATCACCGAGAGAGAGAGAGAGAGAGAGTTATCAACGAGAGAGAGAGAGAGTTTTCACTGAGAGAGAGAGAGTTATCACCGAGAGAGAGAGAGATAGAGAGGGTCAACACCGAGAGAGAGAGAGATAGTTATCATCGAGAGAGAAAGAGAGAGTTATCACCGAGAGAGAGAGAGTGAGTCATCACCGCGAGAGAGAGAGAGTTATCACCGAGAGAGAGATCGAGAGAGTCAACACCGAGAGAGAGAGAAACAGTTATCAACAAGAGAGAGAGATATAGAAAGAGTCAACACAGAGAGAGAGAGAGAGAGTTATCACCGAGAGAGAGAGAGAGAGAATCATCACCGAGAGAGAGAGAGAGTTATCACCAAGAGAGAGAGAGATAGAGAGCGTCCACACCGAGAGAGAGAGAGAGAGAGAGATCGAGGGAGTCAACACCGAGAGAGAGAGAGAAAGAGTTATCAACAAGAGAGGGAGAGATTGAAAGAGTCAACACCGAGAGAGAGAGAGTTATCACCGAGAGAGAGAGAGAGAGAGAGAATCATGACCAAGAGAGGGAGAGAGAGGGAGAGAGTTATCACCGAGAGAGAGAGTGAGTTATCACCAAGAGAGAGAGAGAGATAGAAAGAGTCAACACCGAGAGAGAGCGAGAGAGAGAGAGTTATCACCGCGAGAGAGAGAGAGTGAGTCATCACCAAGAGAGAGAGAGAGAGAGTTATCACCAAGAGAGAGATCGAGAGAGTCAACACCGAGAGAGAGAGAAAGAGTTATCAACAAGAGAGAGCGAGATAGAAAGAGTCAACACCGAGAGAGAGAGAGAGAGAGAGAGAGAGAGAGTTATCACCGAGAGAGGGAGTGACATCACCGAGAGAGAGAGAGAGTTATCACCGAGAGAGAGAGAGAGAGTGAGAGAGAGTTATCACCGAGGGAGAGAGAGAGAGAGAGAGTTATCACCGAGAGAGAGAGAGAGAGAGAGAATCATGACCAAGAGAGGGAGAGAGAGGGAGAGAGTTATCACCGAGAGAGAGAGTGAGTTATCACCAAGAGAGAGAGAGAGTTAGAGAGAGTCAACACCGAGAGAGAGCGAGAGAGTTATCATCGAGAGAGAAAGAGAGAGTTATCACCGAGAGAGAGAGAGAGAGTTATCACCGAGAGAGAGAGAGAGAGTCATCTCCGAGAGAGAGAGAGAGAGAGTTATCACCGAGAGAGAGAGAGAGAGAGAGTTATCAACGAGAGAGAGAGAGAGAGAGTTTTCACTGAGAGAGAGAGAGTTATCACCGAGAGAGAGAGAGATAGAGAGGGTCAACACCGAGAGAGAGAGAGATAGTTATCATCGAGAGAGAAAGAGAGAGTTATCACCGAGAGAGAGAGAGAGAGTTATCACCGAGAGAGAGAGAGAGAGTCATCTCCGAGAGAGAGAGAGAGAGAGATATCACCGAGAGAGAGAGAGAGAGAGAGTGAGTTATCACCGAGAGAGAGAGAGTTATCACCAAGAGAGAGAGAGATAGAGATAGTCAACACCGAGAGAGAGAGAGAGAGTTGTCACCGAGAGAGAGAGAGAGAGTTATCACCGAGAGAGATAGAGAGAGAGAGAGAGTGAGAGTTATCACCAAGAGAGAGAGAGAGAGTTTTCACCGAAAAAGAGAGAGAGAGAGATAGTTATCACCGAAAGAGAGTGAGTGAGCGTTATCAACGAGGGTGAGAGAGAAAGAGAGAGTTATCACCGAGAGAGAGAGAGAGAGAGAGAGAGAGAGTGAGAGAGAGAGAGAGAATCATCACCAAGAGACGAGAGAGAGGGAGAGTGTTATCACCGAGAGAGAGAGAGAGAGAGAATCATCACCGAGAGAGAGAGAGGGTTATCACCAAGAGAGACAGAGATAGAGTGCGTCCACACCGAGAGGGAGAGAGAGAGAGAGAGAGAGTCTCATCACCGAGAGAAAGAGAGAGTTATCACCATGAGAGAGAGAGAGAAAGTTATCACCGAGAGAGAGAGAGAGCGAGATAGAGTTATCACCGAGGGAGAGAGAGAGAGAGTTATCACCGAGAGAGAGAGAGAGAGTTATCACCACGAGAGAGAGAGAGTGAGTCATCACCGCGAGAGAGAGAGAGTTATCACCGAGAGAGAGAGAGACTTAGAGAGAATCATGACCAAGAGAGGGAGAGAGTTATCACCGAGAGAGAGAGTGAGTTATCACCAAGAGAGAGAGAGAGATAGAGAGAGTCAACACCGAGAGAGAGCGAGAGAGAGAGAGAGAGAGTCATCACCGAGAGAGAGAGAGAGATTTATCACCATGAGAGAGAGAGAGAAAGTTATCACCGAGAGAGAGAGAGAGCGAGATAGAGTTATCACCGAGGGAGAGAGAGAGAGAGTTATCACCGAGAGAGAGAGAGAGAGAGAATCATGACCAAGAGAGGGAGAGAGTTATCACCGAGAGAGAGAGTGAGTTATCACCAAGAGAGAGAGAGAGATAGAGAGAGTCAACACCGAGAGAGAGCGAGAGAGAGAGAGAGAGTTATCACCACGAGAGAGAGAGAGTGAGTCATCACTGCGAGAGAGAGAGAGTTATCACCGAGAGAGAGATCGAGAGAGTCAACACCGAGAGAGAGAGAAACAGTTATCAACAAGAGAGAGAGATAGAAAGAGTCAACACCGAGAGAGAGAGAGAGAGTTATCACCAAGAGAGAGAGAGAGAGAATCATCACCGAGAGAGAGAGAGAGTTATCACCAAGAGAGAGAGAGATAGAGAGCGTCCACACCGAGAGAGAGAGAGAGAGAGATCGAGAGAGTCAACACCGAGAGAGAGAGAGAAAGAGTTATCAACAAGAGAGGGAGAGATAGAAAGAGTCAACACCGAGAGAGAGAGAGTTATCACCGAGAGAGAGAGAGAGAGAGAATCATGACCAAGAGAGGGAGAGAGAGGGAGAGAGTTATCACCGAGAGAGAGAGTGAGTTATCACCAAGAGAGAGAGAGATAGAAAGAGTCAACACCGAGAGAGAGCGAGAGAGAGAGAGAGTTATCACCGTGAGAGAGAGAGAGTGAGTCATCACCAAGAGAGAGAGAGAGAGAGTTATCACCAACAGAAGAGATCGAGAGAGTCAACACCGAGAGAGAGAGAAAGAGTTATCAACAAGAGAGAGCGAGATAGAAAGAGTCAACACCGAGAGAGAGAGAGAGAGAGAGAGAGAGAGAGTTATCACCGAGAGAGGGAGTGACATCACCGAGAGAGAGAGAGAGTTATCACTGAGAGAGAGAGTGAGAGAGAGTTATCACCGAGGGAGAGAGAGAGAGAGTTATCACCGAGAGAGAGAGAGAGAGAATCATGACCAAGAGAGGGAGAGAGAGGGAGAGAGTTATCACTGAGAGAGAGAGTGAGTTATCACCAAGAGAGAGAGAGAGATAGAGAGAGTCAACACCGAGAGAGAGCGAGAGAGTTATCATCGAGAGAGAAAGAGAGAGTTATCACCGAGAGAGAGAGAGAGAGTTATCACCGAGAGAGAGAGAGAGAGTCATCTCCGAGAGAGAGAGAGAGAGAGTTATCACCGAGAGAGAGAGAGAGAGAGAGAGTTATCAACGAGAGAGAGAGAGAGAGAGTTTTCACTGAGAGAGAGAGAGTTATCACCGAGAGAGAGAGAGATAGAGAGGGTCAACACCGAGAGAGAGAGAGAGAGTTATCATCGAGCGAGAAAGAGAGAGTTATCACCGAGAGAGAGAGAGAGAGTTATCACCGAGAGAGAGAGAGAGTCATCTCCGAGAGAGAGAGAGAGAGAGTTATCACCGAGAGAGAGAGAGAGAGAGTGAGTTATCACCGAGAGAGAGAGAGTTATCACCAAGAGAGAGAGAGATAGAGAGAGTCAACACCGAGAGAGAGAGAGAGAGTTGTCACCGAGAGAGAGAGAGAGAGTTATCACCGAGAGAGATAGAGAGAGAGAGAGAGTGAGAGTTATCACCGAGTGAGAGAGAGAGAGTTTTCACCGAAAGAGAGAGAGAGAGATAGTTATCACCGAAAGAGAGTGAGTGAGCGTTACCAACGAGGGTGAGAGAGAAAGAGAGTTATCACCGAGAGAGAGAGAGAGAGAGAGAGAGAGAGAGAGTGAGAGAGAGAGAGAGAATCATCACCAAGAGACGAGAGAGAGGGAGAGTGTTATCACCGAGAGAGAGAGAGAGAGAGAGAATCATCACCGAGAGAGAGAGAGGGTTATCACCAAGAGAGACAGAGATAGAGTGCGTCCACACCGAGAGGGAGAGAGAGAGAGAGAGAGAGTCTCATCACCGAGAGAAAGAGAGAGTTATCACCATGAGAGAGAGAGAGAAAGTTATCACCGAGAGAGAGAGAGAGCGAGATAGAGTTATCACCGAGGGAGAGAGAGAGTTATCACCGAGAGAGAGAGAGAGTTATCACCACGAGAGAGAGAGAGTGAGTCATCACCGCGAGAGAGAGAGAGTTATCACCGAGAGAGAGATCGAGAGAGTCAACACCGAGAGAGAGAGAAACAGTTATCAACAAGAGAGAGAGAGATAGAAAGAGTCAACACAGAGAGAGAGAGAGAGAGTTATCACCGAGAGAGAGAGAGAGAGAATCATCACCGAGAGAGAGAGAGAGTTATCACCAAGAGAGAGAGAGATAGAGAGCGGCCACACCGAGAGAGAGAGAGAGAGAGAGATCGAGGGAGTCAACACCGAGAGAGAGAGAGAAAGAGTTATCAACAAGAGAGGGAGAGATTGAAAGAGTCAACACCGAGAGAGAGAGAGTTATCACCGAGAGAGAGAGAGAGAGAGAGAATCATGACCAAGAGAGGGAGAGAGTTATCACCGAGAGAGAGAGTGAGTTATCACCAAGAGAGAGAGAGAGATAGAAAGAGTCAACACCGAGAGAGAGCGAGAGAGAGAGAGTTATCACCGCGAGAGAGAGAGAGTGAGTCATCACCAAGAGAGAGAGAGAGAGAGTTATCACCAAGAGAGAGATCGAGAGAGTCAACACCGAGAGAGAGAGAAAGAGTTATCAACAAGAGAGAGCGAGATAGAAAGAGTCAACACCGAGAGAGAGAGAGAGAGAGAGAGAGTTATCACCGAGAGAGGGAGTGACATCACCGAGAGAGAGAGAGAGTTATCACCGAGAGAGAGAGAGAGAGTGAGAGAGAGTTATCACCGAGGGAGAGAGAGAGAGAGAGAGTTATCACCGAGAGAGAGAGAGAGAGAGAGAATCATGACCAAGAGAGGGAGAGAGAGGGAGAGAGTTATCACCGAGAGAGAGAGTGAGTTATCACCAAGAGAGAGAGAGAGATAGAGAGAGTCAACACCGAGAGAGAGCGAGAGAGTTATCATCGAGAGAGAAAGAGAGAGTTATCACCGAGAGAGAGAGAGAGAGTTATCACCGAGAGAGAGAGAGAGAGTCATCTCCGAGAGAGAGAGAGAGAGAGTTATCACCGAGAGAGAGAGAGAGAGAGAGTTATCAACGAGAGAGAGAGAGAGAGAGTTTTCACTGAGAGAGAGAGAGATATCACCGAGAGAGAGAGAGATAGAGAGGGTCAACACCGAGAGAGAGAGAGATAGTTATCATCGAGAGAGAAAGAGAGAGTTATCACCGAGAGAGAGAGAGTGAGTCATCACCGCGAGAGAGAGAGAGTTATCACCGAGAGAGAGATCGAGAGAGTCAACACCGAGAGAGAGAGAAACAGTTATCAACAAGAGAGAGAGATATAGAAAGAGTCAACACAGAGAGAGAGAGAGAGAGTTATCACCAAGAGAGAGAGAGAGAGAATCATCACCGAGAGAGAGAGAGAGTTATCACCAAGAGAGAGAGAGATAGAGAGCGTCCACACCGAGAGAGAGAGAGAGAGAGAGATCGAGGGAGTCAACACCGAGAGAGAGAGAGAAAGAGTTATCAACAAGAGAGGGAGAGATTGAAAGAGTCAACACCGAGAGAGAGAGAGTTATCACCGAGAGAGAGAGAGAGAGAGAGAATCATGACCAAGAGAGGGAGAGAGAGGGAGAGAGTTATCACCGAGAGAGAGAGTGAGTTATCACCAAGAGAGAGAGAGAGATAGAAAGAGTCAACACCGAGAGAGAGCGAGAGAGAGAGAGTTATCACCGCGAGAGAGAGAGAGTGAGTCATCACCAAGAGAGAGAGAGAGAGAGTTATCACCAAGAGAGAGATCGAGAGAGTCAACACCGAGAGAGAGAGAAAGAGTTATCAACAAGAGAGAGCGAGATAGAAAGAGTCAACACCGAGAGAGAGAGAGAGAGAGAGAGAGAGAGTTATCACCGAGAGAGGGAGTGACATCACCGAGAGAGAGAGAGAGTTATCACCGAGAGAGAGAGAGAGAGTGAGAGAGAGTTATCACCGAGGGAGAGAGAGAGAGAGAGAGTTATCACCGAGAGAGAGAGAGAGAGAGAGAATCATGACCAAGAGAGGGAGAGAGAGGGAGAGAGTTATCACCGAGAGAGATGAGTGAGTTATCACCAAGAGAGAGAGAGAAATAGAGAGAGTCAACACCGAGAGAGAGCGAGAGAGTTATCATCGAGAGAGAAAGAGAGAGTTATCACCGAGAGAGAGAGAGAGAGTTATCACCGAGAGAGAGAGAGAGAGTCATCTCCGAGAGAGAGAGAGAGAGAGTTATCACCGAGAGAGAGAGAGAGAGAGAGAGAGTTATCAACGAGAGAGAGAGAGAGAGAGTTTTCACTGAGAGAGAGAGAGTTATCACCGAGAGAGAGAGAGATAGAGAGGGTCAACACCGAGAGAGAGAGAGAGAGTTATCATCGAGCGAGAAAGAGAGAGTTATCACCGAGAGAGAGAGAGAGAGTTATCACCGAGAGAGAGAGAGAGTCATCTCCGAGAGAGAGAGAGAGAGAGTTATCACCGAGAGAGAGAGAGAGAGAGTGAGTTATCACCGAGAGAGAGAGAGTTATCACCAAGAGAGAGAGAGATAGAGAGAGTCAACACCGAGAGAGAGAGAGAGAGTTGTCACCGAGAGAGAGAGAGAGAGTTATCACCGAGAGAGATAGAGAGAGAGAGAGAGTGAGAGTTATCACCGAGAGAGAGAGAGAGAGTTTTCACCGAAAGAGAGAGAGAGAGATAGTTATCACCGAAAGAGAGTGAGTGAGCGTTACCAACGAGGGTGAGAGAGAAAGAGAGTTATCACCGAGAGAGAGAGAGAGAGAGAGAGAGAGAGAGAGTGAGAGAGAGAGAGAGAATCATCACCAAGAGACGAGAGAGAGGGAGAGTGTTATCACCGAGAGAGAGAGAGAGAGAGAGAATCATCACCGAGAGAGAGAGAGGGTTATCACCAAGAGAGACAGAGATAGAGTGCGTCCACACCGAGAGGGAGAGAGAGAGAGAGAGAGAGTCTCATCACCGAGAGAAAGAGAGAGTTATCACCATGAGAGAGAGAGAGAAAGTTATCACCGAGAGAGAGAGAGAGCGAGATAGAGTTATCACCGAGGGAGAGAGAGAGTTATCACCGAGAGAGAGAGAGAGAGTTATCACCACGAGAGAGAGAGAGTGAGTCATCACCGCGAGAGAGAGAGAGTTATCACCGAGAGAGAGATCGAGAGAGTCAACACCGAGAGAGAGAGAAACAGTTATCAACAAGAGAGAGAGAGATAGAAAGAGTCAACACAGAGAGAGAGAGAGAGAGTTATCACCGAGAGAGAGAGAGAGAGAATCATCACCGAGAGAGAGAGAGAGTTATCACCAAGAGAGAGAGAGATAGAGAGCGGCCACACCGAGAGAGAGAGAGAGAGAGAGATCGAGGGAGTCAACACCGAGAGAGAGAGAGAAAGAGTTATCAACAAGAGAGGGAGAGATTGAAAGAGTCAACACCGAGAGAGAGAGAGTTATCACCGAGAGAGAGAGAGAGAGAGAGAATCATGACCAAGAGAGGGAGAGAGTTATCACCGAGAGAGAGAGTGAGTTATCACCAAGAGAGAGAGAGAGATAGAAAGAGTCAACACCGAGAGAGAGCGAGAGAGAGAGAGTTATCACCGCGAGAGAGAGAGAGTGAGTCATCACCAAGAGAGAGAGAGAGAGAGTTATCACCAAGAGAGAGATCGAGAGAGTCAACACCGAGAGAGAGAGAAAGAGTTATCAACAAGAGAGAGCGAGATAGAAAGAGTCAACACCGAGAGAGAGAGAGAGAGAGAGAGAGTTATCACCGAGAGAGGGAGTGACATCACCGAGAGAGAGAGAGAGTTATCACCGAGAGAGAGAGAGAGAGTGAGAGAGAGTTATCACCGAGGGAGAGAGAGAGAGAGAGAGTTATCACCGAGAGAGAGAGAGAGAGAGAGAATCATGACCAAGAGAGGGAGAGAGAGGGAGAGAGTTATCACCGAGAGAGAGAGTGAGTTATCACCAAGAGAGAGAGAGAGATAGAGAGAGTCAACACCGAGAGAGAGCGAGAGAGTTATCATCGAGAGAGAAAGAGAGAGTTATCACCGAGAGAGAGAGAGAGAGTTATCACCGAGAGAGAGAGAGAGAGTCATCTCCGAGAGAGAGAGAGAGAGAGTTATCACCGAGAGAGAGAGAGAGAGAGAGTTATCAACGAGAGAGAGAGAGAGAGAGTTTTCACTGAGAGAGAGAGAGTTATCACCGAGAGAGAGAGAGATAGAGAGGGTCAACACCGAGAGAGAGAGAGATAGTTATCATCGAGAGAGAAAGAGAGAGTTATCACCGAGAGAGAGAGAGTGAGTCATCACCGCGAGAGAGAGAGAGTTATCACCGAGAGAGAGATCGAGAGAGTCAACACCGAGAGAGAGAGAAACAGTTATCAACAAGAGAGAGAGATATAGAAAGAGTCAACACAGAGAGAGAGAGAGAGTTATCACCAAGAGAGAGAGAGATAGAGAGCGTCCACACCGAGAGAGAGAGAGAGAGAGAGATCGAGGGAGTCAACACCGAGAGAGAGAGAGAAAGAGTTATCAACAAGAGAGGGAGAGATTGAAAGAGTCAACACCGAGAGAGAGAGAGTTATCACCGAGAGAGAGAGAGAGAGAGAGAATCATGACCAAGAGAGGGAGAGAGAGGGAGAGAGTTATCACCGAGAGAGAGAGTGAGTTATCACCAAGAGAGAGAGAGAGATAGAAAGAGTCAACACCGAGAGAGAGCGAGAGAGAGAGAGTTATCACCGCGAGAGAGAGAGAGTGAGTCATCACCAAGAGAGAGAGAGAGAGAGTTATCACCAAGAGAGAGATCGAGAGAGTCAACACCGAGAGAGAGAGAAAGAGTTATCAACAAGAGAGAGCGAGATAGAAAGAGTCAACACCGAGAGAGAGAGAGAGAGAGAGAGAGAGAGTTATCACCGAGAGAGGGAGTGACATCACCGAGAGAGAGAGAGAGTTATCACCGAGAGAGAGAGAGAGAGTGAGAGAGAGTTATCACCGAGGGAGAAAGAGAGAGAGAGAGTTATCACCGAGAGAGAGAGAGAGAGAGAGAATCATGACCAAGAGAGGGAGAGAGAGGGAGAGAGTTATCACCGAGAGAGAGAGTGAGTTATCACCAAGAGAGAGAGAGAGATAGAGAGAGTCAACACCGAGAGAGAGCGAGAGAGTTATCATCGAGAGAGAAAGAGAGAGTTATCACCGAGAGAGAGAGAGAGAGTTATCACCGAGAGAGAGAGAGAGAGTCATCTCCGAGAGAGAGAGAGAGAGAGTTATCACCGAGAGAGAGAGAGAGAGAGAGTTATCAACGAGAGAGAGAGAGAGAGAGTTTTCACTGAGAGAGAGAGAGTTATCACCGAGAGAGAGAGAGATAGAGAGGGTCAACACCGAGAGAGAGAGAGATAGTTATCATCGAGAGAGAAAGAGAGAGTTATCACCGAGAGAGAGAGAGAGAGTTATCACCGAGAGAGAGAGAGAGAGTCATCTCCGAGAGAGAGAGAGAGAGAGATATCACCGAGAGAGAGAGAGAGAGAGAGAGTGAGTTATCACCGAGAGAGAGAGAGTTATCACCAAGAGAGAGAGAGATAGAGAGAGTCAACACCGAGAGAGAGAGAGAGAGTTGTCACCGAGAGAGAGAGAGAGAGTTATCACCGAGAGAGATAGAGAGAGAGAGAGTGAGAGTTATCACCGAGAGAGAGAGAGAGAGTTTTCACCGAAAGAGAGAGAGAGAGATAGTTATCACCGAAAGAGAGTGAGTGAGCGTTACCAACGAGGGTGAGAGAGAAAGAGAGTTATCACCGAGAGAGAGAGAGAGAGTTGTCACCGAGAGAGAGAGAGAGAGTTATCACCGAGAGAGATAGAGAGAGAGAGAGAGTGAGAGTTATCACCAAGAGAGAGAGAGAGAGTTTTCACCGAAAAAGAGAGAGAGAGAGATAGTTATCACCGAAAGAGAGTGAGTGAGCGTTATCAACGAGGGTGAGAGAGAAAGAGAGAGTTATCACCGAGAGAGAGAGAGAGAGAGAGAGAGAGAGTGAGAGAGAGAGAGAGAATCATCACCAAGAGACGAGAGAGAGGGAGAGTGTTATCACCGAGAGAGAGAGAGAGAGAGAATCATCACCGAGAGAGAGAGAGGGTTATCACCAAGAGAGACAGAGATAGAGTGCGTCCACACCGAGAGGGAGAGAGAGAGAGAGAGAGAGTCTCATCACCGAGAGAAAGAGAGAGTTATCACCATGAGAGAGAGAGAGAAAGTTATCACCGAGAGAGAGAGAGAGCGAGATAGAGTTATCACCGAGGGAGAGAGAGAGAGAGTTATCACCGAGAGAGAGAGAGAGAATTATCACCACGAGAGAGAGAGAGTGAGTCATCACCGCGAGAGAGAGAGAGTTATCACCGAGAGAGAGATCGAGAGAGTCAACACCGAGAGAGAGAGAAACAGTTATCAACAAGAGAGAGAGAGATAGAAAGAGTCAACACAGAGAGAGAGAGAGAGAGTTATCACCGAGAGAGAGAGAGAGAGAATCATCACCGAGAGAGAGAGAGAGTTATCACCAAGAGAGAGAGAGATATAGTGCATCCACACCGAGAGAGAGAGTGAGAGAGAGATCGAGAGAGTCAACACCGAGAGAGAGAGAGAAAGAGTTATCAACAAGAGAGGGAGAGATTGAAAGAGTCAACACCGAGAGAGAGAGAGTTATCACCGAGAGAGAGAGAGAGAGAGAGAATCATGACCAATAGAGCGAGAGAGAGGGAGAGAGTTATCACCGAGAGAGAGAGTGAGTTATCACCAAGAGAGAGAGAGAGATAGAGAGAGTCAACACCGAGAGAGAGCGAGAGAGTTATCATCGAGAGAGAAAGAGAGAGTTATCACCGAGAGAGAGAGAGAGAGTTATCACCGAGAGAGAGAGAGAGAGTCATCTCCGAGAGAGAGAGAGAGAGAGTTATCACCGAGAGAGAGAGAGAGAGTTATCAACGAGAGAGAGAGAGAGAGAGTTTTCACTGAGAGAGAGAGAGTTATCACCGAGAGAGAGAGAGATAGAGAGGGTCAACACCGAGAGAGAGAGAGATAGTTATCATCGAGAGAGAAAGAGAGAGTTATCACCGAGAGAGAGAGAGAGAGTTATCACCGAGAGAGAGAGAGTCATCTCCGAGAGAGAGAGAGAGAGAGATATCACCGAGAGAGAGAGAGAGAGAGAGAGTGAGTTATCACCGAGAGAGAGAGAGTTATCACCAAGAGAGAGAGAGATAGAGATAGTCAACACCGAGAGAGAGAGAGAGAGTTGTCATCGAGAGAGAGAGAGAGAGTTATCACCGAGAGAGATAGAGAGAGAGAGAGAGTGAGAGTTATCACCAAGAGAGAGAGAGAGAGTTTTCACCGAAAAAGAGAGAGAGAGAGATAGTTATCACCGAAAGAGAGTGAGTGAGCGTTATCAACGAGGGTGAGAGAGAAAGAGAGAGTTATCACCGAGAGAGAGAGAGAGAGAGAGAGAGAGTGAGAGAGAGAGAGAGAATCATCACCAAGAGACGAGAGAGAGGGAGAGTGTTATCACCGAGAGAGAGAGAGAGAGAGAATCATCACCGAGAGAGAGAGAGGGTTATCACCAAGAGAGACAGAGATAGAGTGCGTCCACACCGAGAGGGAGAGAGAGAGAGAGAGAGAGTCTCATCACCGAGAGAAAGAGAGAGTTATCACCATGAGAGAGAGAGAGAAAGTTATCACCGAGAGAGAGAGAGAGCGAGATAGAGTTATCACTGAGGGAGAGAGAGAGAGAGTTATCACCGAGAGAGAGAGAGAGAGTTATCACCACGAGAGAGAGAGAGTGAGTCATCACCGCGAGAGAGAGAGAGTTATCACCGAGAGAGAGATCGAGAGAGTCAACACCGAGAGAGAGAGAAACAGTTATCAACAAGAGAGAGAGAGATAGAAAGAGTCAACACAGAGAGAGAGAGAGAGAGTTATCACCGAGAGAGAGAGAGAGAGAATCATCACCGAGAGAGAGAGAGAGTTATCACCAAGAGAGAGAGAGATATAGTGCATCCACACCGAAAGAGAGAGAGAGAGAGAGATCGAGAGAGTTAACACCGAGAGAGAGAGAGAAAGAGTTATCAACAAGAGAGGGAGAGATTGAAAGAGTCAACACCGAGAGAGAGAGAGTTATCACCGAGAGAGAGAGAGAGAGAGAGAATCATGACCAAGAGAGGGAGAGAGAGGGAGAGAGTTATCACCGAGAGAGAGAGTGAGTTATCACCAAGAGAGAGAGAGAGATAGAGAGAGTCAACACCGAGAGAGAGCGAGAGAGAGAGAGATATCACCACGAGAGAGAGAGAGAGAGAGAGAGAGAGAGAGAATCATGACCAAGAGAGGGAGAGAGAGGGAGAGAGTTATCAGCGAGAGAGAGAGTGAGTTATCACCAAGAGAGAGAGAGAGATAGAGAGAGTCAACACCGAGAGAGAGCCAGAGAGAGAGAGAGAGTTATCACCACGAGAGAGAGAGAGTGAGTCATCACCGAGAGAGAGAGAGAGAGTTATCACCGAGAGAGAGAGAGACTTAGAGAGAATCATGACCAAGAGAGGGAGAGAGTTATCACCGAGAGAGAGAGTGAGTTATCACCAAGAGAGAGAGAGAGAGAGAGAATCATGACCAATAGAGCGAGAGAGAGGGAGAGAGTTATCACCGAGAGAGAGAGTGAGTTATCACCAAGAGAGAGAGAGAGATAGAGAGAGTCAACACCGAGAGAGAGCGAGAGAGAGAGAGCGAGTTATCACCACGAGAGAGAGAGAGTGAGTCATCACCGAGAGAGATTGAGAGAGTTATCACCGAGAGAGAGAGAGAGAGAGAGAATCATGACCAAGAGAGGGAGAGAGTTATCACCGAGAGAGAGAGAGAGAGAGAGAGGGAGAATCATGACCAAGAGAGGGAGAGAGTTATCACCGAGAGAGAGCGTGAGTTATCACCAAGAGAGAGAGAGAGATAGAGAGAGTCAACACCGAGAGAGAGCGAGAGAGAGAGAGAGTTATCACCACGAGAGAGAGAGAGTGAGTCATCACCGCGAGAGAGAGAGAGAGTTATCACCGAGAGAGAGAGAGACTTAGAGAGAATCATGACCAAGAGAGGGAGAGAGTTATCACCGAGAGAGAGAGTGAGTTATCACCAAGAGAGAGAGAGAGATAGAGAGAGTCAACACCGAGAGAGAGCGAGAGAGAGAGAGAGAGAGTCATCACCGAGAGAGAGAGAGAGATTTATCACCATGAGAGAGAGAGAGAAAGTTATCACCGAGAGAGAGAGAGAGTGAGTCATCACCGCGAGAGAGAGAGTTATCACCGAGAGAGAGATCGAGAGAGTCAACACCGAGAGAGAGAGAAACAATTATCAACAAGAGAGAGAGAGATAGAAAGAGTCAACACAGAGAGAGAGAGAGAGAGTTATCACCGAGAGAGAGAGAGAGAGAATCATCACCGAGAGAGAGAGAGAGTTACCACCAAGAGAGAGAGAGATAGAGAGCGTCCACACCGAGAGAGAGAGAGAGAGAGAGATCGAGAGAGTCAACACCGAGAGAGAGAGAGAAAGAGTTATCAACAAGAGAGGGAGAGAGATAGAGAGAGTCAACACCGACAGAGAGCGAGAGAGAGAGAGCGAGTTATCACCACGAGAGAGAGAGAGTGAGTCATCACCGAGAGAGAGAGAGAGAGTTATCACCGAGAGAGTGAGAGACTTAGAGAGAATCATGACCAAGAGAGGGAGAGAGTTATCACCGAGAGAGAGTGAGTTATCAACAAGAGAGAGAGAGAGATAGAGAGAGTCAACACCGAGAGAGAGCGAGAGAGAGAGAGAGAGTCATCACCGAGAGAGAGAGAGAGATTTATCACCATGAGAGAGAGAGAGAAAGTTATCACCGAGAGAGAGAGAGAGCGAGATAGAGTTATCACCGAGGGAGAGAGAGAGAGTTATCACCGAGAGAGAGAGAGAGAGAGAGAGAGAGAGAGAGAATCATGACCAAGAGAGGGAGAGAGTTATCACCGAGAGAGAGAGTGAGTTATCACCAAGAGAGAGAGAGAGATAGAGAGATTCAACACCGAGAGAGAGCGAGAGAGAGAGAGAGAGTTATCACCACGAGAGAGAGAGAGTGAGTCATCACCGCGAGAGAGAGAGAGTTATCACCGAGAGAGAGATCGAGAGAGTCAACACCGAGAGAGAGAGAAACAGTTATCAACAAGAGAGAGAGAGATAGAAAGAGTCAACAGAGAGAGAGAGAGAGAGAGTTATCACCGAGAGAGAGAGAGAGAGAATCATCACCGAGAGAGAGAGAGAGTTATCACCAAGAGAGAGAGAGATAGAGAGCGTCCACACTGAGAGAGAGAGAGAGAGAGAGATCGAGGGAGTCAACACCGAGAGAGAGAGAGAAAGAGTTATCAACATGAGAGGGAGAGATTGAAAGAGTCAACACCGAGAGAGAGAGAGTTATCACCGAGAGAGAGAGAGAGAGAGAGAATCATGACCAAGAGAGGGAGAGAGAGGGAGAGAGTTATCACCGAGAGAGAGAGTGAGTTATCACCAAGAGAGAGAGAGAGATAGAAAGAGTCAACACCGAGAGAGAGCGAGAGAGAGAGAGTTATCACCGCGAGAGAGAGAGAGTGAGTCATCACCAAGAGAGAGAGAGAGAGAGTTATCACCAAGAGAGAGATCGAGAGAGTCAACACCGAGAGAGAGAGAAAGAGTTATCAACAAGAGAGAGCGAGATAGAAAGAGTCAACACCGAGAGAGAGAGAGAGAGAGAGAGAGAGAGAGAGTTATCACCGAGAGAGGGAGTGACATCACCGAGAGAGAGAGAGAGTTATCACCGAGAGAGAGAGAGAGAGTGAGAGAGAGTTATCACCGAGGGAGAGAGAGAGAGAGAGAGTTATCACCGAGAGAGAGAGAGAGAGAGAGAGAGAATCAAGACCAAGAGAGGGAGAGAGAGGGAGAGAGTTATCACCGAGAGAGAGAGAGTGAGTTATCACCAAGAGAGAGAGAGAGATAGAGAGAGTCAACACCGAGAGAGAGCGAGAGAGTTATCATCGAGAGAGAAAGAGAGAGTTATCACCGAGAGAGAGAGAGAGAGTTATCACCGAGAGAGAGAGAGAGAGTCATCTCCGAGAGAGAGAGAGAGAGTTATCACCGAGAGAGAGAGAGAGAGAGTTATCAACGAGAGAGAGAGAGAGTGAGTTTTCACTGAGAGAGAGAGAGTTATCACCGAGAGAGAGAGAGATAGAGAGGGTCAACACCGAGAGAGAGAGAGTTATCATCGAGAGAGAAAGAGAGAGTTATCACCGAGAGAGAGAGAGAGAGTTATCACCGAGAGAGAGAGAGAGAGTCATCTCCGAGAGAGAGAGAGAGAGAGTTATCACCGAGAGAGAGAGAGAGAGAGAGAGTGAGTTATCACCGAGAGAGAGAGAGTTATCACCAAGAGAGAGAGAGATAGAGAGAGTCAACACCGAGAGAGAGAGAGAGAGTTGTCACCGAGAGAGAGAGAGAGAGTTATCACCGAGAGAGATAGAGAGAGAGAGAGAGTGAGAGTTATCACCGAGAGAGAGAGAGAGAGTTTTCACCGAAAAAGAGAGAGAGAGAGATAGTTATCACCGAAAGAGAGTGAGTGAGCGTTATCAACGAGGGTGAGAGAGAAAGAGAGAGTTATCACCGAGAGAGAGAGAGAGAGAGAGAGAGAGAGAGAGTGAGAGAGAGAGAGAGAATCATCACCAAGAGACAAGAGAGAGGGAGAGTGTTATCACCGAGAGAGAGAGAGAGAGAGAATCATCACCGAGAGAGAGAGAGGGTTATCACCAAGAGAGACAGAGATAGAGTGCGTCCACACCGAGAGGGAGAGAGAGAGAGAGAGAGAGTCTCATCACCGAGAGAAAGAGAGAGTTATCACCATGAGAGAGAGAGAGAAAGTTATCACCGAGAGAGAGAGAGAGCGAGATAGAGTTATCACCGAAGGAGAGAGAGAGAGAGTTATCACCGAGAGAGAGAGAGAGAGTTATCACCACGAGAGAGAGAGAGTGAGTCATCACCGCGAGAGAGAGAGAGTTATCACCGAGAGAGAGATCGAGAGAGTCAACACCGAGAGAGAGAGAAACAGTTATCAACAAGAGAGAGAGAGATAGAAAGAGTCAACACAGAGAGAGAGAGAGAGAGTTATCACCGAGAGAGAGAGAGAATCATCACCGAGAGAGAGAGAGAGTTATCACCAAGAGAGAGAGAGATATAGTGCATCCACACCGAGAGAGAGAGAGAGAGAGAGATCGAGAGAGTCAACACCGAGAGAGAGAGAGAAAGAGTTATCAACAAGAGAGGGAGAGATTGAAAGAGTCAACACCGAGAGAGAGAGAGTTATCACCGAGAGAGAGAGAGAGAGTTATCACCGAGAGAGAGAGAGAGAGTCATCTCCGAGAGAGAGAGAGAAAGAGTTATCAACAAGAGAGGGAGAGAGATAGAGAGAGTCAACACCGACAGAGAGCGAGAGAGAGAGAGCGAGTTATCACCACGAGAGAGAGAGAGTGAGTCATCACCGAGAGAAAGAGAGAGAGTTATCACCGAGAGAGTGAGAGACTTAGAGAGAATCATGACCAAGAGAGGGAGAGAGTTATCACCGAGAGAGAGTGAGTTATCAACAAGAGAGAGAGAGAGATAGAGAGAGTCAACACCGAGAGAGAGCGAGAGAGAGAGAGAGAGTCATCACCGAGAGAGAGAGAGAGATTTATCACCATGAGAGAGAGAGAAAGTTATCACCGAGAGAGAGAGAGAGCGAGATAGAGTTATCACCGATGGAGAGAGAGAGAGAGTTATCACCGAGAGAGAGAGAGAGAGAGAGAGAGAGAATCATGACCAAGAGAGGGAGAGAGTTATCACCGAGAGAGAGAGTGAGTTATCACCAAGAGAGAGAGAGAGATAGAGAGATTCAACACCGAGAGAGAGCGAGAGAGAGAGAGAGAGTTATCACCACGAGAGAGAGAGAGTGAGTCATCACCGCGAGAGAGAGAGAGTTATCACCGAGAGAGAGATCGAGAGAGTCAACACCGAGAGAGAGAGAAACAGTTATCAACAAGAGAGAGAGAGATAGAAAGAGTCAACAGAGAGAGAGAGAGAGAGAGTTATCACCGAGAGAGAGAGAGAGAGAATCATCACCGAGAGAGAGAGAGAGTTATCACCAAGAGAGAGAGAGATAGAGAGCGTCCACACTGAGAGAGAGAGAGAGAGAGAGATCGAGGGAGTCAACACCGAGAGAGAGAGAGAAAGAGTTATCAACAAGAGAGGGAGAGATTGAAAGAGTCAATACCGAGAGAGAGAGAGTTATCACCGAGAGAGAGAGAGAGAGAGAGAATCATGACCAAGAGAGGGAGAGAGAGGGAGAGAGTTATCACCGAGAGAGAGAGTGAGTTATCACCAAGAGAGAGAGAGAGATAGAAAGAGTCAACACCGAGAGAGAGCGAGAGAGAGAGAGTTATCACCGCGAGAGAGAGAGAGTGAGTCATCACCAAGAGAGAGTGAGAGAGAGTTATCACCAAGAGAGAGATCGAGAGAGTCAACACCGAGAGAGAGAGAAAGAGTTATCAACAAGAGAGAGCGAGATAGAAAGAGTCAACACCGAGAGAGAGAGAGAGAGAGAGAGAGAGAGAGTTATCACCGAGAGAGGGAGTGACATCACCGACAGAGAGAGAGAGTTATCACCGAGAGAGAGAGAGAGAGTGAGAGAGAGTTATCACCGAGGGAGAGAGAGAGAGAGAGAGTTATCACCGAGAGAGAGAGAGAGAGAGAGAGAGAATCAAGACCAAGAGAGGGAGAGAGAGGGAGAGAGTTATCACCGAGAGAGAGAGAGTGAGTTATCACCAAGAGAGAGAGAGAGATAGAGAGAGTCAACACCGAGAGAGAGCGAGAGAGTTATCATCGAGAGAGAAAGAGAGAGTTATCACCGAGAGAGAGAGAGAGAGTTATCACCGAGAGAGAGAGAGAGAGTCATCTCCGAGAGAGAGAGAGAGAGTTATCACCGAGAGAGAGAGAGAGAGAGTTATCAACGAGAGAGAGAGAGAGTGAGTTTTCACTGAGAGAGAGAGAGTTATCACCGAGAGAGAGAGAGATAGAGAGGGTCAACACCGAGAGAGAGAGAGTTATCATCGAGAGAGAAAGAGAGAGTTATCACCGAGAGAGAGAGAGAGAGTTATCACCGAGAGAGAGAGAGAGAGTCATCTCCGAGAGAGAGAGAGAGAGAGTTATCACCGAGAGAGAGAGAGAGAGAGAGAGTGAGTTATCACCGAGAGAGAGAGAGTTATCACCAAGAGAGAGAGAGATAGAGAGAGTCAACACCGAGAGAGAGAGAGAGAGTTGTCACCGAGAGAGAGAGAGAGAGTTATCACCGAGAGAGATAGAGAGAGAGAGAGAGTGAGAGTTATCACCGAGAGAGAGAGAGAGAGTTTTCACCGAAAAAGAGAGAGAGAGAGATAGTTATCACCGAAAGAGAGTGAGTGAGCGTTATCAACGAGGGTGAGAGAGAAAGAGAGAGTTATCACCGAGAGAGAGAGAGAGAGAGAGAGAGAGAGAGTGAGAGAGAGAGAGAGAATCATCACCAAGAGACAAGAGAGAGGGAGAGTGTTATCACCGAGAGAGAGAGAGAGAGAGAATCATCACCGAGAGAGAGAGAGGGTTATCACCAAGAGAGACAGAGATAGAGTGCGTCCACACCGAGAGGGAGAGAGAGAGAGAGAGAGAGTCTCATCACCGAGAGAAAGAGAGAGTTATCACCATGAGAGAGAGAGAGAAAGTTATCACCGAGAGAGAGAGAGAGCGAGATAGAGTTATCACCGAGGGAGAGAGAGAGAGAGTTATCACCGAGAGAGAGAGAGAGAGTTATCACCACGAGAGAGAGAGAGTGAGTCATCACCGCGAGAGAGAGAGAGTTATCACCGAGAGAGAGATCGAGAGAGTCAACACCGAGAGAGAGAGAAACAGTTATCAACAAGAGAGAGAGAGATAGAAAGAGTCAACACAGAGCGAGAGAGAGAGAGTTATCACCGAGAGAGAGAGAGAGAGAATCATCACCGAGAGAGAGAGAGAGTTATCACCAAGAGAGAGAGAGATATAGTGCATCCACACCGAGAGAGAGAGAGAGAGAGAGATCGAGAGAGTCAACACCGAGAGAGAGAGAGAAAGAGTTATCAACAAGAGAGGGAGAGATTGAAAGAGTCAACACCGAGAGAGAGAGAGTTATCACCGAGAGAGAGAGAGAGAGTTATCACCGAGAGAGAGAGAGAGAGTCATCTCCGAGAGAGAGAGAGAGAGAGAGTTATCACCGAGAGAGAGAGAGAGAGAGAGAGTGAGTTATCACCGAGAGAGAGAGAGTTATCACCAAGAGAGAGAGAGATAGAGAGAGTCAACACCGAGAGAGAGAGAGAGAGTTGTCACCGAGAGAGAGAGAGAGAGTTATCACCGAGAGAGATAGAGAGAGAGAGAGAGTGAGAGTTATCACCGAGAGAGAGTTTTCACCGAAAAAGAGAGAGAGAGAGATAGTTATCACCGAAAGAGAGTGAGTGAGCGTTATCAACGAGGGTGAGAGAGAAAGAGAGAGTTATCACCGAGAGAGAGAGAGAGAGAGAGAGAGAGAGAGAGTGAGAGAGAGAGAGAGAATCATCACCAAGAGACGAGAGAGAGGGAGAGTGTTATCACCGAGAGAGAGAGAGAGAGAGAATCATCACCGAGAGAGAGAGAGGGTTATCACCAAGAGAGACAGAGATAGAGTGCGTCCACACCGAGAGGGAGAGAGAGAGAGAGAGAGAGTCTCATCACCGAGAGAAAGAGAGAGTTATCACCATGAGAGAGAGAGAGAAAGTTATCACCGAGAGAGAGAGAGAGCGAGATAGAGTTATCACTGAGGGAGAGAGAGAGAGAGTTATCACCGAGAGAGAGAGAGAGAGTTATCACCACGAGAGAGAGAGAGTGAGTCATCACCGCGAGAGAGAGAGAGTTATCACCGAGAGAGAGATCGAGAGAGTCAACACCGAGAGAGAGAGAAACAGTTATCAACAAGAGAGAGAGAGATAGAAAGAGTCAACACAGAGAGAGAGAGAGAGAGTTATCACCGAGAGAGAGAGAGAGAGAATCATCACCGAGAGAGAGAGAGAGTTATCACCAAGAGAGAGAGAGATAGAGAGCGTCCACACCGAGAGAGAGAGATAGAGAGATCGAGAGAGTCAACACCGAGAGAGAGAGAGTAAGAGTTATCAACAAGAGTGGGAGAGATTGAAAGAGTCAACACCGAGAGAGAGAGAGTTATCACCGAGAGAGAGAGAGAGAGAGAGAATCATGACCAATAGAGCGAGAGAGAGGGAGAGAGTTATCACCGAGAGAGAGAGTGAGTTATCACCAAGAGAGAGAGAGAGATAGAGAGAGTCAACACCGAGAGAGAGCGAGAGAGAGAGAGCGAGTTATAACCACGAGAGAGAGAGAGTGAGTCATCACCGAGAGAGAGAGAGAGAGTTATCACCGAGAGAGAGAGAGACTTGGAGAGAATCATGACCAAGAGAGGGAGAGAGTTATCACCGAGAGAGAGAGTGAGTTATCACCAAGAGAGAGAGAGAGATAGAGAGAGTCAACACCGAGAGAGAGCGAGAGAGAGAGAGAGAGTCATCACCGAGAGAGAGAGAGAGATTTATCACCATGAGAGAGAGAGAGAAAGTTATCACCGAGAGAGAGAGAGAGCGAGATAGAGTTATCACCGAGGGAGAGAGAGAGAGAGTTATCACCGAGAGAGAGAGAGAGAGAGGGAGAATCATGACCAAGAGAGGGAGAGAGTTATCACCGAGAGAGAGTGTGAGTTATCACCAAGAGAGAGAGAGAGATAGAGAGAGTCAACACCGAGAGAGAGCGAGAGAGAGAGAGAGAGTTATCACCACGAGAGAGAGAGAGTGAGTCATCACCGCGAGAGAGAGAGAGTTATCACCGAGAGAGAGATCGAGAGAGTCAACACCGAGAGAGAGAGAAACAGTTATCAACAAGAGAGAGAGAGATAGAAAGAGTCAACACAGAGAGAGAGAGAGAGAGTTATCACCGAGAGAGAGATAGAGAGCGTCCACACCGAGAGAGAGAGAGAGAGAGATCGAGAGAGTCAACACCGAGAGAGAGAGAGAAAGAGTTATCAACAAGAGAGGGAGAGATTGAAAGAGTCAACACCAAGCAAGTTATCACCGAGAGAGAGAGAGAGAGAGAGAATCATGACCAATAGAGCGAGAGAGAGGGAGATAGTTATCACCGAGAGAGAGAGTGAGTTATCACCAAGAGAGAGAGAGAGATAGAGAGAGTCAACACCGAGAGAGAGCGAGAGAGAGAGAGTTATCACCGCGAGAGAGAGAGAGAGAGAGAGAGAGAGAGAATCATGACCAAGAGAGGGAGAGAGAGGGAGAGAGTTATCACCGAGAGAGAGAGTGAGTTATCACCAAGAGAGAGAGAGAGATAGAGAGAGTCAACACCGAGAGAGAGCGAGAGAGAGAGAGCGAGTTATCACCACGAGAGAGAGAGTGAGTCATCACCGAGAGAGAGAGAGAGAGTTATCACGGACAGAGAGAGAGAGACTTAGAGAGAATCATGACCAAGAGAGGGAGAGAGTTATCACCGAGAGAGAGAGTGAGTTATCACCAAGAGAGAGAGATAGATAGAGAGAATCAACACCGAGAGAGAGCGAGAGAGAGAGAGAGAGAGTCATCACCGAGAGAGAGAGAGTGAGTCATCACTGCGAGAGAGAGAGAGTTATCACCGAGAGAGAAATCGAGAGAGTCAACACCGAGAGAGAGAGAAACAGTTATCAACAAGAGAGAGAGAGATAGAAAGAGTCAACACCGAGAGAGAGAGAGAGAGTTATCACCGAGAGAGAGAGAGAGAGAATCATCACCGAGAGAGAGAGAGAGTTATCACCAAGAGAGAGAGAGATAGAGAGCGTCCACACCGAGAGAGAGAGAGAGATCGAGAGAGTCAACACCGAGAGAGAGAGAGAAAGAGTTATCAACAAGAGAGGGAGAGATAGAAAGAGTCAACACCGAGAGAGAGAGAGTTATCACCGAGAGAGAGAGAGAGAATCATGACCAAGAGAGGGAGAGAGAGGGAGAGAGTTATCACCGAGAGAGAGAGTGATTTATCACCAAGAGAGAGAGAGAGATAGAGAGTCAACACCGAGAGAGAGCGAGAGAGAGAGAGTTATCACCGCGAGAGAGAGAGAGTGAGTCATCACCAAGAGAGAGAGAGAGAGAGTTATCACCAAGAGAGAGATCGAGAGAGTCAACACCGAGAGAGAGAGAAAGAGTTATCAACAAGAGAGAGCGAGATAGAATGAGTCAACACCGAGAGAGAGAGAGTTATCACCGAGAGAGAGAGAGAGAGAGAGAGGGAGTTATCACCGAGGGAGAGAGAGAGTGAGAGAGTTATCACTGAGAGAGGGAGAGACATCACCGAGAGAGAGAGAGAGTTATCACCGAGAGAGAGATAGAGTGAGAGAGAGTTATCACCGAGGGAGAGAGAGAGAGAGAGAGTTATCACCGAGAGAGAGAGAGAGAGAGAGAGAATCATGACCAAGAGAGGGAGAGAGAGGGAGAGATATATCACCGAGAGAGAGAGTGAGTTATCACCAAGAGAGAGAGAGAGATAGAGAAAGTCAACACCGAGAGAGAGCGAGAGAAAGAGAGAGAGTCATCACCAAGAGAGAGAGAGAGTTATCACCATGAGAGAGAGAGAGAAAGATATCAGCGAGAGAGAGAGAGAGCGAGATAGAGTTATCACCGAGGGAGAGAGAGAGAGAGTTATCACCGAGAGAGAGAGAGAGAGAGAGAATCATGACCAAGAGAGGGAGAGAGAGGGAGAGAGTTATCACCGAGAGAGAGAGTGAGTTATCACCAAGAGAGAGAGAGAGATAGAAGAGTCAACACCGAGAGAGAGCGAGAGAGAGAGAGAGCGTCATCACCGAGAGAGAGAGTTATCACCATGAGAGAGAGAGAGAAAGTTATCACCGAGAGAGAGAGAGAGCGAGATAGAGTTATCACCGAGAGAGAGAGAGAGAGAATCATGACCAAGAGAGGGAGAGAGTTATCACCGAGAGAGAGAGTGAGTTATCACCAAGAGAGAGAGAGAGATAGAGATAGTCAACACCGAGAGAGAGCGAGAGAGAGAGAGAGAGTTATCACCACGAGACAGAGAGAGTGAGTCATCACCGCGAGAGAGAGAGAGTTATCACCGAGAGAGGGATCGAGAGAGTCAACACCGAGAGAGAGAGAAACAGTTATCAACAAGAGAGAGAGAGATAGAAAGAGTCAACACCGAGAGAGAGAGAGAGAGTTATCACCGAGAGAGAGAGAGAGAGAATCATCACCGAGAGAGAGAGAGAGTTATCACCAAGAGAGAGAGAGATATAGTGCATCCACACCGAGAGAGAGAGAGAGAGAGATCGAGAGAGTCAACACCGAGAGAGAGAGAAAGAGTTATCAACAAGAGAGGGAGAGATTGAAAGAGTCAACACCGCGAGAGAGAGTTATCACCGAGAGAGAGAGAGAGAGAGAGAGAATCATGACCAAGAGAGGGAGAGAGAGGGAGAGAGTTATCACCGAGAGAGAGAGTGAGTTATCACCAAGAGAGAGAGAGAGATAGAGAGAGTCAACACCGAGAGAGAGCGAGAGAGAGAGAGTTATCACCGCGCGAGAGAGAGAGTGAGTCATCACCAAGAGAGAGAGAGAGAGATTTATCACCAAGAGAGAGATCGAGAGAGTCAACACCGAGAGAGAGAGAAAGAGTTATCAACAAGAGAGAGCGAGATAGAAAGAGTCAACACCGAGAGAGAGAGAGAGAGAGAGAGAGAGTTATCACCGAGAGAGAGAGAGACATCACCGAGAGAGAGAGAGAGTTATCACCGAGAGAGAGAGAGAGTGAGAGAGAGTTATCACCGAGGGAGAGAGAGAGTGAGAGAGTTATCACCGAGAGAGAGAGCGAGTGAGAGAATCATGACCAAGAGAGGGAGAGAGAGGGAGAGAGTTATCACCGAGAGAGTGAGTGAGTTATCACCAAGAGAGAGAGAGAGATAGAGAGAGTCAACACCGAGAGAGAGCGAGAGAGAGAGAGAGAGTCATCACCAAGAGAGAGAGAGAGTTATCACCATGAGAGAGAGAGAGAAAGATATCATCGAGAGAGAGAGAGCGAGATAGAGTTATCACCGAGGGAGAGAGAGAGAGAGTTATCACCGAGAGAGAGAGAGAGAGAGAGAATCATGACCAAGAGAGGGAGAGAGAGGGAGAGAGTTATCACCGAGAGAGAGAGTGAGTTATCACCAAGAGAGAGAGAGAGATAGAAGAGTCAACACCGAGAGAGAGCGAGAGAGAGAGAGAGAGTTATCACCACGAGAGAGAGAGAGTGAGTCATCACCGAGAGAGAGAGAGAGAGTTATCACCGAGAGAGAGAGAGAGAGAGAGAATCATGACCAAGAGAGGGAGAGAGAGGGAGAGAGTTATCACCGAGAGAGAGAGTGAGTTATCACCAAGAGAGAGAGAGAGATAGAAGGGTCAACACCGAGAGAGAGCGAGAGAGAGAGAGAGCGTCATCACCGAGAGAGAGAGTTATCACCATGAGAGAGAGAGAGAAAGTTATCACCGAGAGAGAGAGAGAGCGAGATAGAGTTATCACCGAGAGAGAGAGAGAGAGAATCATGACCAAGAGAGGGAGAGAGTTATCACCGAGAGAGAGAGTGAGTTATCACCAAGAGAGAGAGAGAGATAGAGATAGTCAACACCGAGAGAGAGCGAGAGAGAGAGAGAGAGTTATCACCACGAGAGAGAGAGAGTGAGTCATCACCGCGAGAGAGAGAGAGTTATCACCGAGAGAGGGATCGAGAGAGTCAACACCGAGAGAGAGAGAGAAACAGTTATCAACAAGAGAGAGAGAGATAGAAAGAGTCAACACCGAGAGAGAGAGAGAGAGTTATCACCGAGAGAGAGAGAGAGAGAGAATCATCACCGAGAGAGAGAGAGAGTTATCACCAAGAGAGAGAGAGATATAGTGCATCCACACCGAGAGAGAGAGAGAGAGAGATCGAGAGAGTCAACACCGAGAGAGAGAGAGAAAGAGTTATCAACAAGAGAGGGAGAGATTGAAAGAGTCAACACCGAGAGAGAGAGAGTTATCACCGAGAGAGAGAGAGAGAGAGAGAATCATGACCAAGAGAGGGAGAGAGAGGGAGAGAGTTATCACCGAGAGAGAGAGTGAGTTATCACCAAGAGAGAGAGAGAGATAGAGAGAGTCAACACCGAGAGAGAGCGAGAGAGAGAGAGTTATCACCGCGAGAGAGAGAGAGTGAGTCATCACCAAGAGAGAGAGAGAGAGAGTTATCACCAAGAGAGAGATCGAGAGAGTCAACACCGAGAGAGAGAGAAAGAGTTATCAACAAGAGAGAGCGAGATAGAAAGAGTCAACACCGAGAGAGAGAGAGAGAGAGAGAGAGAGTTATCACCGAGAGAGAGAGAGACATCACCGAGAGAGAGAGAGAGTTATCACCGAGAGAGAGAGAGAGTGAGAGAGAGTTATCACCGAGGGAGAGAGAGAGTGAGAGAGTTATCACCGAGAGAGAGAGCGAGAGAGAGAATCATGACCAAGAGAGGGAGAGAGAGGGAGAGAGTTATCACCGAGAGAGAGAGTGAGTTATCACCAAGAGAGAGAGAGAGATAGAGAGAGTCAACACCGAGAGAGAGCGAGAGAGAGAGAGAGAGTCATCACCAAGAGAGAGAGAGAGTTATCACCATGAGAGAGAGAGAGAAAGATATCACCGAGAGAGAGAGAGAGCGAGATCGAGTTATCACCGAGGGAGAGAGAGAGAGAATTATCACCGAGAGAGAGAGAGAGAGAGAGAATCATGACCAAGAGAGGGAGAGAGAGGGAGAGAGTTATCACCGAGAGAGAGAGTGAGTTATCACCAAGAGAGAGAGAGAGATAGAAGAGTCAACACCGAGAGAGAGCGAGAGAGAGAGAGAGAGTTATCACCACGAGAGAGAGAGAGTGAGTCATCACCGCGAGAGAGAGAGTTATCACCGAGAGAGAGATCGAGAGAGTCAACACCGAGAGAGAGAGAGAAAGAGTTATCAACAAGAGAGAGAGAGATAGAAAGAGTCAACACCGAGAGAGAGAGAGAGAGAGTTATCAACAAGAGAGAGAGAGATAGAAAGAGTCAACACCGAGAGAGAGTTATCACCGAGAGAGAGAGAGAGAGAGAGAATCATCACCGAGAGAGAGAGAGAGTTATCACCAATGGAGAGAGAGATAGAGAGCGTCCACACCGAGAGAGAGAGAGAGAGAGATCGAGAGAGTCAACACCGAGAGAGAGAGAGAAAGAGTTATCAACAAGAGAGAGAGAGATAGAAAGAGTCAACACCGAGAGAGAGAGAGAGAGAGAGCGTTATCACCGAGAGAGAGAGAGACATCACCGAGAGAGAGAGAGAGAGAGTTATCACCGAGAGAGAGAGAGAGTGAGAGAGAGTTATCACCGAGGGAGAGAGAGAGAGAGAGAGTTATCACCGAGAGAGAGAGAGAGAGAGAGAGAGTTATCACCACGAGAGAGAGAGAGTGAGTCATCACCGAGAGAGAGAGAGAGTTATCACCGAGAGAGAGATCGAGAGAGTCAACACCGAGAGAGAGAGAGAAAGAGTTATCAACAAGAGAGAGAGAGATAGAAAGAGTCAACACCGAGAGAGAGAGAGAGAGTTATCACCGAGAGAGAGAGAGAGAGAGAGAGAATAATGACCAAGAGAGGGAGAGGGTTATCACTGAGAGAGAGAGTGATTTATCACCAAGAGAGAGAGAGAGAGATAGAGAGAGTCAACACCGAGAGAGAGCGAGAGAGAGAGAGAGAGTCATCACCGAGAGAGAGAGTTATCACCATGAGAGAGAGAATGTTATCACCGAGAGAGAGAGAGCGAGATAGAGTTATCACCGAGGGAGAGAGAGAGAGAGTTATCACCGAGAGAGAGAGAGAGAGAATCATGACCAAGAGAGGGAGAGAATTATCACCGAGAGAGAGAGTGAGTTATCACCAAGAGAGAGAGAGAGATAGAGAGAGTCAACACCGAGAGAGTGCGAGAGAGAGAGAGAGAGTTACCACCACGAGAGAGAGAGAGTCATCACCGCGAGAGAGAGAGAGTTATCACCGAGAGAGATCGAGAGAGTCAACACCGAGAGAGAGAGAAAGAGTTATCAGCAAGAGAGAGAGAGATAGAAAGAGTCAACATCGAGAGAGACAGAGAGTTATCACCGAGAGAGAGAGAGAGAGAATCATCACCGAGAGAGAGAGAGAGATAGAGAGAGTCAACACCGAGAGAGAGCGAGAGAGAGAGAGTTATCACCACGAGAGAGAGAGAGTGAGTCATCACCGCGAGAGAGAGAGAGTTATCACCGAGAGAGAGATCGAGAGAGTCAACACCGAGAGAGAGAGAGAAAGAGTTATCAACAAGAGAGAGAGAGATAGAAAGAGTCAACACCGAGAGAGAGAGAGAGAGAATCATCACCGAGAGAGAGAGAGTTATCACCAATGGAGAGAGAGATAGAGAGCATCCACACCGAGAGAGAGAGAGAGAGAGATCGAGAGAGTCAACACCAAGAGAGAGAGAGAAAGAGTTATCACCGAGAGAGAGAGAGAGAGAGAGAATCATGACCAAGAGAGGGAGAGAGAGGGAGAGAGTTATCACCGAGAGAGAGAGTGAGTTATCACCAAGAGAGAGAGAGAGATAGAAAGAGTCAACACCGAGAGAGAGCGAGAGAGAGAGAGTTATCACCGCGAGAGAGAGAGAGTGAGTCATCACCGAGAGAGAGAGAGAGAGAGTTATCACCAAGAGAGAGATCGAGAGAGTCAACACCGAGAGAGAGAGAGAAAGAGTTATCAACAAGGGAGAGCGAGATAGAAAGAGTCAACACCGAGAGAGAGAGAGAGAGTTATCACCAAGAGAGAGAGACATCACCGAGAGAGAGAGAGAGAGAGAGAGTTATCACCGAGAGAGAGAGAGAGTGAGAGAGAGTTATCACCGAGGGAGAGAGAGAGAGAGAGAGTCAACACCGAGAGAGAGAGAGAGAGAGAGTTCACCGAGAGAGAGAGAGATAGAGAGAGTCAACACCGAGAGAGAGAGAGAGAGAGAGAGAGTTATCACCGAGAGAGAGAGAGAGAGAGAGAGAGTTATCACCGATAGAGAGAGAGAGAGAGAGTCATCACCGAGAGAGTCATCACCGAGAGAGAGAGAGAGAAAATCATCCTCGAGAGAGAGAATAATCACCGAGAGAGAGAGGGAGACATCACTGAGAAAGAGGGAGAGAGATTCATCACCTAGAGCAAGAGAGACTCATCATCAGGAGGGAGAGAGAGAGAGTGTGTGTCATCAGTGGGCGAGAGAGAGTTGTCACCGAGAGAGAGGGCGCGAGAGAGAGAGAGAATCATCAGGAGAGAGAGAGTCATCACCGAGAGAGAGAGAGAGAGTCATCACCGAGAGAGAGAGAGAGAGTTATCACCGAGAGAGAGAGAGAGAGAGAGAGTCATCACTGGGAGAGAGAGAGAGATTCATCACCAAGAGAGAGAGAGTGAGTCATCACCGCGAGAGAGAGAGAGAGAGTCATCACCGAGAGAGAGAGAGAGTTATCACCGATAGTGAGAGAGAGAGAGAGAGTCATCACCGAGAGAGAGAGAGAGAGAGAGCGAGAGTTATCACTGAGAGATAGAGAGAGTCATCACCGTGAGAGAGAGAGAGAGAGTCATCACCGAGAGAGAGAGAGAGTTATCACCGATAGTGAGAGAGAGAGAGAGAGTCAACACCGAGAGAGAGAGAGAGAGAGAGTTCACCGAGAGAGAGAGAGATAGAGAGAGTCAACACCGAGAGAGAGAGAGAGAGAGAGAGAGTTATCACCGAGAGAGAGAGAGAGAGAGAGAGAGTTATCACCGATAGAGAGAGAGAGAGAGAGTCATCACCGAGAGAGTCATCACCGAGAGAGAGAGAGAGAAAATCATCCTCGAGAGAGAGAATAATCACCGAGAGAGAGAGGGAGACATCACTGAGAAAGAGGGAGAGAGATTCATCACCTAGAGCAAGAGAGACTCATCATCAGGAGGGAGAGAGAGAGAGTGTGTGTCATCAGTGGGCGAGAGAGAGTTGTCACCGAGAGAGAGGGCGCGAGAGAGAGAGAGAATCATCAGGAGAGAGAGTCATCACCGAGAGAGAGAGAGAGAGTCATCACCGAGAGAGAGAGAGAGAGTTATCACCGAGAGAGAGAGAGAGAGAGAGAGTCATCACTGGGAGAGAGAGAGAGATTCATCACCAAGAGAGAGAGAGTGAGTCATCACCGCGAGAGAGAGAGAGAGTCATCACCGAGAGAGAGAGAGAGTTATCACCGATAGTGAGAGAGAGAGAGAGAGTCATCACCGAGAGAGAGAGAGAGAGAGAGCGAGAGTTATCACTGAGAGATAGAGAGAGTCATCACCGTGAGAGACCACATTTGGCGAAACTAATGCCCAAGAGATCGCCCAGCGTCACTTTCACCACCTCGCACACATATCGCCCACAATATCGCTCACGCAAAAAAACGCCCAGAAAAAGTGGGACTGTTCTGAACTAAAGCCAGTGGTGTGGCTGCCATTTTTTAAATCGCTGTTCGCTTCATTCAAAAGGTCTGCTTCAACTTCGGGGGAGTTTGGATTGACTCTGGAGTTCTTCTCAGATGTAGTGACCATCTCAACAGACATATTTTCAGACTCTGGACTATTGGGGTATTCTCTAGGTGTATTTTAGTGAGGAAATTATTGCTTCTGATCAATCGCTATTATACTTTCATTACAATGGGTCCAGCCATTTCTCAGCCTGCATCGATTAATACACAGATGCTGCAGAGTGCACATGGCTCAATGTGTGATGCACATCATTATGTCCCCAATTTAAGATGTGTAAGAATGAAGAGGAGGGCCAGACTATACAAAGCCCGCATGTACAGGGTCTTACCTCAACGTCTCTGACCACACCTGCCTTCGGAGACTGCACTTCCACAAGGTGGTGATCAATGAAATACGTGAGCTCATCAGGCCACATATGCAGCCTGCCATCAGGACCTCAGTGTCGGTCGAGGTCAAAGTCACCGCAGCACTGTCTTTCTACGCGTCCGGTTCCTTTCGGGCCTCCGCGGTCGAGATTTGCCCTCTGTCTCACCGTGCCACCCATCGTTGTGTTAGACAGGTCACGGAAGCTCTGTACGTGAGAAGGATGGACTTTATCAGCTTCCCCATGACCATGGAGGCTCAGACTGACAGGGCTGGAGCATTCTACCACATTGCTAAGTTCCCCAGAGTGCAGGGAGCTATGCAGTGCACTCACATTGCCATACGGCCACCTTCTCAGGACCCAGAGTGTTTTCGTAACCGAAAAGGATTTCACTCCCTGAAGGTCCAACTAGTTGTCGACCACAATCAGATCATCATAGCAGTGAATGACAAATGTCTGGGCACCTTCAATGAGGCTCACATCCTGCGTGAGATCGCTGTCTCTGACATCTTTAAGAGTCAGCCACAAGGACAATGCTGGATGCTTGGTGATAACCGATATGGCCTAGCCATCTGGCTGATGACCCCCCTGCATGACCCCCACACCGAGGCCGAGAAGCGATACAACCGGAGCCACAGAGACGCACACAATGTGGTCCACAGAACAATAATTGTGCTTAAGCTGTGCTTCAGATGTCTGGAGCACTCAGGAGGGGAGCTACAATACAACCTTGAGCAAGTAGGTAAATTCGTGGTCGTGTGCTCCATGCTGCACAATCTGGCTATCAGGAGGGGCCAATAATTGCCGGAAGGGACTGATGCTCCACTCAGGAGAGAGAGGAAGAGGACGACGAGGGGCTGGACGCTGACCTAGGGCCAGACAATCAGGCTGGCTGTGCAACCATGCCCACGTCCCCCTCCAGACCGCAGGAAAAAGCCCGTGGTGGCTACATAGCTGCAAGACTCTTACGTGAGGAGCTGATATCTGAACGATTTGCCTGAAAGAACGTTGCTGTGTGTGTGCAGCTTAGACATCAATGGTGCCCATCATCTTGGTGCCAGTTAAAGTTTACGTTTATTGAAGATAAGTTTTATTTAACCCTTTCATGTTAAGAAATCACCAGTGTGTAACAGTCCAGCTATGAGGCAAAGCACAACAAGGTTATGTTCAATAAAAACATTTTTATACCAACATTGGTCTGAAATCATAAATATCACAGGTAAAAAGAACCAACCCCCGCCCACACTCCACATTTACCACCATTGACATCAATCAAATGAGAACATGTCCAGCAACACAGAATACAATTTCAAAGCAGGAGGGTGGCCCCTCCCCCCATACATTACAACAAATTGCATACACCCAGATGGAGATATAGAAACATAGAAAATAGGTGCAGGAGCAGGCTATTCGGCCCTTCGAGCCTGCACCACCATTCAATATGATCATGGCTGATTGTGTAACTTCAGTACCTGACTCCTGCCTTCTCTCCATACCCCCTGATCCCTTTAGCCGTAAGGTCCATATCTAACTCCCTTTTGAATATATCCAATGAACTAGACTCAACAACTTTCTGTGGTAGAGAATACCATAGGTTCACAATTCTCCAGGTGAAAAAGTTTCTCCTCATCTAGGTCCTATATGGCTTACCTCTTATCCTTAGACTGTGACCCCTGGTTCTGACTTCCCCAACATCGGGAACATTCTTCTTGCATCTAACCTGTCCAATCCCGTCAGAATTTTATATGCTTCTATGAGATCCCCTCTCATTCTTCTAAATTCTAGTGAATATAAGCCTAGCCGATCCATTTTTTCTTCCTATGTCAGCCAATCAGTCTGGTGAACTCTCGCTGGACTTCCTCAAAAGCAAGATTGTCCTTCCTCAGATTAGGAGATGAAAACTGCACACAATACTCAAGGTGTGGTCTTACGAAGGCCCTATACAACTGCAGCAAGACCTCCCTGCTCCTATACGCAAATCCTCTCGTTATGAAGGCCAACATGCCATTCTTAACTGCCTGCTGTACCTGCATGCCTACTTTCAATGACTGATGTACCATGACACCCAGGTCTCGTTGCACCTCCCCTTTTACTAATCTGTCATCATTCAGGTAATAATCTGCCTTCCTGTTTTGCAACCAAAGTGGACAACCTCACACTTATCCACATTATACTGCATCTGCCATGCATTTGCCCACTCACCTAACCTGCCCAAGTTACCCTGCAGCCTCTTAGCAGCCTCCTCACAGCTCACACTGCCACCCAGCTTAGTGTCGTCTGCAAACTTGGAGATATTACATTCAATTCCTTCATCTAAATCATTAATATATATTGCAAATAGCTGGGGTCTATGCACTGAACTTGCAGTACCTCACTAGTCATTGCCTGCCATTCTGAAAGGGACCCGTTTATTCCCACTTTTTGCTTCCTGTCTGCCAACCAGTTCTCTATACATGTCAATACATTACCCCTAATCCCAGGTGCCAGAATTTTATACGCTTCTATGAGATCCCCTCTCATTCTTCTAAATTCCAGTGAATATCAGCCTAGTCGATCCAATCTTTTTTCATATGTCAGCCCTGCCATCCCGGGAATCAGCCTGGTGAACCTTCGATGGACTTCCTCAATAGCAAGAATGTCCTTCCTCAGATTAGGAGACCAAAACTGCACACAATACTCAAGGTGTGGTCTCACCAAGGCCCTGTACAATTGCAGCAAGCCCTCACTGCTCCTATACTCAAATCCTCTTACTATGAAGGCCAACATGCCATTTGCTTTCTTAACAGCCTGCTGTACCTTGTCAAAAGCCTTTTGAAAGTCCAAATATACCACATCCACTGGTTCTCCCTTATCCACTCAACTAGTTACATCCTCAAAAAATTCTAGAATATTTGTCAACCATGATTTCCCTTTCATAAATCCATATTGACTTGGACCGATCCTGTCACTGCTTTCCAAATGCGCTGCTATTACATCCTTAATAATTGATTCCAACATTTTCCCCACTACCGATGTCAGGCTAACTGGTCTATAATTCCGTTTTCTCTCTTCCTCCTTTTTTAAAAAGTGGGGTTACATTAGCTACCCTCCAATCCATAGGAACTGATCCAGAGTCCATGGAATGTTGGAAAATGACCACCAATGCCTCTACTATTTATAGGGCCACTTCCTTAAGTACTCTGGGATGCAGACTATCAGGCCCTGGGGATTTATCGGCCTTCAATCCCATCAATTTCCCTAACACGAATAATTTCCTGACTAATAAGTTTTTCTCTCAGTTCCTTCAGTTCCTCCTTCTCACTGGACCCTCAGTCCCCTAGTATTTCCTGAAGGTTATTTGTGTCTTCCTTCGTGAAGACAGAACCAAAGTATTTGTTCAATTGGTCTGCCATTTCCTTGTTCCCCATTATGAATTCACCTGATTCTGACTGCAAGGGACCTACATTTGTCTTCACTAATCACTTTCTCTTCACATATCTATAGAAGCTTTTGCAGTCAGTTTTTATGTTCCCTGCAAGCTTACTCTCATACTCTATTTTCCCCCTCCTATTTCCCTTTGTCCTCCTCTGTTGAATTCTAAATTTCTCCCAGTCCTCAGGTTTGCTGCATTTACTGGCCAATTTATATGCCTCATCCTTGGATTTAACACTATCCTTAATTTCCCTTGTTAGCCACGGTTGAGCCACCTTCTCCATTTTATTTTTATGCATGACGTGGTGTACAATTGTTATAGTTCATCCATGTGAGATTTAAACGTCTGCCATTGCCTTTTTCCCATCAACCCTTTAAATATAATTTGCCAGTCTATCCAAGCCAATTTATGTCTCATACCATATAACACAGCCATCACCTGCGGACATGCATCTCACTTTCCTTCCCCCCTCTCCTTCTTCTCCCCACCTCTGCCCTTTCCCCTCCTTGCTCCACGGAGCCTGGTCGAGGAGCTCCTCAGGCGGTGCCTCATTGGGGGGAGATGAAGGCAGAGGCGGTGGTTGCACGGGTACGGGAGCGGGGGGTACGAAGGGGGCAACATTCTCTGATGCAGAAGCAGGATCTTGGTCCTTGCTCTCATCTGTCATTCGCAGTGGTGGTGCAGAACCTCGGGGTGGAGTGCCGCTCTCTGGGACCACTGGGAGACCTGTGCCATCAGTGTTCCTGGCTTTCGCATCCAGAGCCTCCGCCATCCACTGAATGTACTCAGTCATAGTGCAAGTTGTCGGATTATGCCCCCCAATGCTTCGATGAGCTGGTCACCAATGTCTCCTGGACATCTGTACCATCTCTCCGCTCTCATGTGGTGCTCATGGACCAGACCTGCCGCGTCCACGAGGCCTCCGCGGGGTCGGCGCTGCCCTGGCGACAAATGGGGTGCCCTGTGGCGAGGTGCTTGGGGCCGGTACCTCCAGAATGGAGGTGGGAATGACTGGAGGACCACTAGATGGCCTTGGGGTGGAATGGCTTCTGGAGCATGGCGATGCAGGTTCCTCGAAGTCCATGCTCTCATCCATGGAGAACAGACCCAGCGGATTGACGGGCGAGAATCGGAGCTCCTCAGCACCAGATGTAGGATCGTCCAGAGAGTCAGGCCCGCGCTCCCACCTTCTGACCTCTGTGGTCTTACCTGGGGCCACGCTGTTGGCTGAGCTGCAAAACACAAATGAGGTTATTAGAGGAGAAGGTGGTGCTAGGGCCACAAGGTGAGTCCAGCGCTACACACAGCATATGCACGACAAAAGCACCACCGCTATCAAAATCATAACAGACATTACATTTCGTGACCATCAACTCATTTGCATTGCAATGATTTTCATTAGGCCAGCATTATTTCCAGGACAATTTTAGAAATCATCTATCATAGATCATTGTTCGGATATGAGTGGGTGTGGCATCAATTGACTTTACATCACGCAGTGGTATAAGCTTTACTCACGTGGTATCACTTCAGGATCTGCAGATGCTTCCGTGGCTGTCTGGGTGTGCTTCCCCACGAGTGTGAGCACCCGCTCCTCCATGTCAGTGATGTCGCTGGCGACTGGTGGCCCCCCACCCGTTCCCCTCTGCATGGACCTAATCGTCGATAGCTTCTTCTGTAAAAGGTGACAGGAGAACATGGCATGAGATCATTGCGTGATATCATTGCTAGGTACTGTCACAGAAACTGATACAACACATAACCGACAGATGTAATCAGGATTATTATGATAATTATCATTCTTTAAAGATGTACACCTTGAACGCAGGCTTTGAGTAAAACATTCCCGGTAAAAGTGGAAGACCTCACATCTGTTGATAGTCATTCCTGACTGTTACAAATCATATATATAAATTTATAAGTACATGTAAATAAATGTAATACTTACTCTTTCGGATCCAATAAGGTCGTTCTATCGTTTGTGGCATTGGTTGCCCTCACGTTCCTCATTGGTCACCGACAAGACCACCTCTGCTATCTCGGTCCATATCTTCTGGTAGGCCTTTGGGGTGGGCTTCCCACGCCCTCCCTGTGTCAAACCTCCCCACGTAACTCAACCTCCTGCCGGAGGGAGGCATTTGCCTCATCTGAGAACCTCCTCACTCTTTTGCGCCCTCTAATGTGCTCCTCTCCCACCTCACTGCTCTCTCCAGCGTCAGTCTCCACAGCATGCTGTGATGCCTCCTCCTCTCCCTCCAGTATAGGCCAAATTCAGGCAAATATCTGGCTGGTAATAGCTAATTTTTGTTTCCCTATTTACTGTAAAGGTCTAAACTCTCCCTCCCTCCTCCCAAAGCAGCCACACGCACACACACCTTCAGTCCCTCTCAGCTCCCTCTCTCTCTGTCTCTTCTTCTGCGCATGTCATGATGACCCTTGACCTCCTGGATCGTGGGAATCGATTGCTGCCATGCCGTTGCTAAGGACAGCGACACTTTATGGCAGAAGGCCAGCGAGATTTAACACTACCGCCCATTTCATATCGCTCGCGATAATGGCCAATTTCAAAAATGGAGACTAAGTGCTTTGAGAATGGGCGAGAAGCCGACGATCTGAAAACCTATTTTTATCGCCCACGCCGGAAATTACGCCCATTTTTGGGCGATAAGCACAAAAGTATAAAATCTAGTCCCAAAACTGTGCACAGTACTCCAGGTGTGGTTTCACCAAAGCCCTGTACAATTGCAGCAAGACTTCCTTACTCTTGTACTCCATCCTCCTTGCAATAAAAGCCATCATGCCATTAGCCTTCCTAATTGCTTGCTATACCTGCATGCTAACTTTCTGTCTTTCTTGTACTAGGTCACCTAAATCTTTCTGAATACCAGCATTTAATAGTTTCTCACCATTTAAAAAATATTCTGTTTTTCTATTCTTCCTACCAAAGTGAATAACCTTACATTATACACTATCTGCCACCATAGTGCCCACTCACTTAACCTGTCTATATCACTTTGCAGGCTCTTTATGTCCTCCTCGCATCTTACTTTTCCATCTAGCTTTGGATTGTCAGCAAACTTGGATACATTGCACTCGGTGCCTTCATCTAAGTCATTAATATAGATTGTAATAGCTGAAGCCCAAGCATTGATCCTTGCGGCAGCCCTCTAGTTACAGCCTGCCAATCTGAAAATGACCCGTTTATCGCTACTCTTTGTTTTCTGTCTGTTAACCAATCCTCTATCCATGCTAATACCTTACCCCCAATCCCATGAGCCCTAATTTTATGTAATGACCTCTTGTGTGGTACCTTATTTAATGCCTTCTGAAAATGCAAATATATTATATCCACTGGTTCCCCCTTATCTACCCTGCTAGTTACACCCTCAAAAACTCTAATAGATTTGTCAAACACAATTTACCTTACTTAAAACTGTGCTGACTCTGCCCATGCCAGAGACAAAATCTAAGCTGACACTCCAGTGCAGTACTGAAGGACTGCTGCATCATCAGAGGTGCTGTCTTTCACATAAGATGTTAAACCAAGGCCATGTCTACCCTCTCAGTTGGATGTAAAAGATTCCGTGGCACTATTTCGAAGAAGAGCGAAGGAGTCCTCCGTCCTGGCCAATATTTATCCTTCAACCAAAATCACTAAAACAGATTATCTGGTTAATTATCTCATTACTATTTGTGGGACCTTGGCTGCCACGTTTGTTATATATGTAAATTTGTATTTACTCTGTACAGCCACCAGAGGGCTCATTCCCTGGAGTCCCAAGGGATACCATATTCCGTTGGAAGCACAGTTATTTAAGGAGGCTTCACAGGTTGGAGAGGCATTCTGGAGACGTGCAATAAAAGACTAAGGTCACACTTTACTAAGACTAAGGTTCACAGTGTTCAGGCTGACTCTTTCTCCATACACAACAGCTTTTACAACAGTGACTACACTTCAAATGTACTTCATTGGCTGTAAAATGCTTTGGGACATCGTGAGGTCCAATAAAGGGTTATATCAATGTAAATCTTTCTTAAGTTTACTCTTCACTAATTTCCAAAAGTTCTACTTTCTTGGCTTAGCTTGAAGTATTCTGGGTTTACCCTATCGATAAGATTTAATACTTTATGGACTGGATTTTCCGCTAATTTGCACTCCGTTTCACACCTCAACGGGGAGGAAAAGAGTGCTTCTGGGTGTCAAACAGGGCATGCAAGATTTCGCGCCCGGCCGGAGGTTTCGGCAATGGATTTGCACATTGCAAAAGCTTACCGCCCTGCTCTCCGTTTTGACTGTCAGGATGACGTAATTCGTCGTGCAAGGCTACGTTAGTGCCCTGGGTAGAAACTTTGTGCATTACGCCTAATTTGGCGTCCGCCCCAGGACCCGACCAAAAAAACCAGGCGGGCCTGGGGTGCAGCAGGTGCAAATGGCACCATATTTAAAGGGAGGATGGAGAATCTTATATTGCAGTTGTCAGTGGCTGCCACGGTTGCATGCAGAAAATTGCATTCGTGGAGACTTTAAAGCGGCACTTTTACGTGAATTAACCCTTTGTTTTCAAGGTCAGTAAGAGAGTTCAATGGGGGCAATGCTAGTTAGGCGGCAAATCATGCTGGTTGCTATTGATAGGCGGCTTCAAGCTGGAAGAAGGCTTATTGTCCATGGTTTGCAACGGAATCAAAAGGTCACAGACGTTTGGAGAGGAGACCTTACCCCCTACGGGTTTACAGGGAACATCGCTCATACCTACACATTTCTGATGCGCGGTGTGTTCGAAGGCTGCATTTCAGAAAAGAAGTGCTGACAGAGATATGCCAGCTCCAAAGGCAGACCGACAACATACCAGCGGCAACAGGGCGGCGCAGCTCATCGAGGTGAAGGTGACTGCGGCACTGGCCATCTATGCCTCCAGCTTCTTCCAGGCAGCAGCAGGAGACATATGCTGCATCTTGCAGCATGCCACACATTGCTACATTCGCCAGGTGACAAGGCCACTGTACGCACGCAGGAAATTCATAAAGTTCCCAATGAGCAGGGAGAGCCAGAATTACAGGACTATAGGTTTTGCATGACTTGCAGGCCTCCCCAAGTTTCAGGGTACGATTGACTGTACGCACGTCGCCCTGCGAGCACCAACACAGAATGCAGAGGTCTTCCGAAACATAAAGCGATACCACTCCCTAAACATTCAGCTGGTCTATGATCACACTCAGCATCCTCACAGTCAATGACCGCTATCCAGGGAGCACACATGATGTGTTCACCTTACGTGGGAGCGGTATCTCACGCATGTTTCAGCGACAAAGACAAGGTCAGAGCTGGCTGATCGATGACAAAGGTTACGGCCTGGCCACCTGACTCATGATCCCCCTCCGGAACCCTGCCACAGAAGCTGAGAAGTGCTATTATGATAGCCATGCAGCCACCTGCAACATCATTGAACAGACAATTGGCGTGCTCAAGCAGCACTGTCGATGCCTGGACCGTGCTGGAGGCAGCCTTCAATACTCCCCTCAACAGGTCTCCGAGTTCATTGTCTTGTACTGCATGCTACACAACTTAGCCATCATAAGGGGACAGGCATTGCCAATGGGGATTGCAGGATCACCTCAGGAGGAGGAAGAGGAAGACGAGGAAGAGGAGCCTGGCGAGGAACCCATACTGCAACCACCATGACCACAGGTGAGGCATTGTGGAGATGTGGCCGCTGCAAGAGCCTTATATAGGCAACTCAGCATTGACCAGTTTGCTTGAACGGGGAACGAGAGGTTTGAACATTGCCTTGCCACTCTATGCCACCATGTTGTCTAATGTAAAAATGATTGTGCTAATGAGACACTAGATACCAATGTCAAAGATCAAAGAACAATTTGTACCAACATGTAACACTCTCAATATCTTCCCCCATAGAACCCTACATAATAGAACAGTTGACCACTTATGGGCACATTACTGCTTCCTGCAATTCATAACATATTAGGAAAAAAATAACTGCTTCCTGCAGTGCAAAAAATATTAGGAAAAGAATAATTTCATGTTGCAGTGCACAACATTTAAATAAAACAACACTGTTTCCTGCAATGCACAAAATATTATGAAAAGTATAACTTCATACTGTAGGGCACAAAATTGAAACAAAAAATTACTGCTTCCTGCAGTGCACCAAATTGAAAGGCTCCGTGATTATTTTGCAACCATTATTGCATCTTGGAGAGACTTTTCCCCACACCCCCTTCCCTTCAATCCCCTCCCATGCCTACTGCTCTTCCTCAATGAGGCCTCAGAGCATACAGCAAAGCTGCTAGAGGGCTGCTGTGTTGGAGGTTCAGACAATGGAGACGGCATCTGAGGATGCACTGGACCAGCTCCTGGGCTGGAAGGCCTGGCTCTCAACTGGGGCGCCTCTTCCTCGGCGTTACAAGTCACAAGTGGATGGGGTGTCAAACGTCTATGGTGCATGGTTGGCGAGTGAGCGGTGGGATCTGGAATGCTGTCATCCAGAGGAATGAGACTACCTGCCAGTTCCCTGGAGCCACTCACTCTCCGAAGAGGCTGGGCCTTAGCAACTGGAGCACGATGTTGCCCCACAACTTGCTGTCCTGCTTTGGCACCGTTACTTCCCCTTGTGAGGTCGTTGAATTTTTTGGGGCATTGTGTGCCAGTCCTGGGCGCAGTGTTTGCAGCAGACACATCCTGTGCTATCTCCATCCATGTTCATTTGAACACAGGAGGGAGTGGTCTGGCTCCCCCTGCAAGATGGAGTGAGGCTCACCTCCTCTCCACCGCACTGACTAACTCAACACTAGACTCCCAACTGAAGCGCTTGGCACGCTGCCTTCCCTCCTGATCCTCCATTTCAGCAGAAGTGGCTGAAGTGATCTGGTTTAAATGTGCATGCACGCAGGAAGTTGCCGTGTCCTGCATTTCCGTTTGCGACTGGAAAAAAAAGCAAGAGGGGGAAAAAAAATACCCAATGTGTATGTGCAAAATGGCCACTTCTGCGCACAAAATCAGTCGTGCAATGCCTGACTTTACACCAACGCTCCTTCAGATTACTTTTTGGCCGAAAATACATGACATGAGCGCAAACTATTTCTAGACGCAAACTTTTGCATTCTGCCCCGATTTGCGTCATGAAATGGTAAAAGCCGAAAATCTAGCCTCTTATACCTTGATCAATACCCACCTCTCTGTTTTCTTTCTGAACTGTGAAGCTGAAACTTTTCTAATCTGTCCTCATGGTTCATTTTATACTTGGAATCAGTATTACAGAGCTCTGATTGAGAGATTATTGGAGTTGGGCGTCTATAAGGTTAGAAGTGGGAGAAGAGGCACTGTGATAATTTTGCAAAAATTCAGGGCTCACACTATTTTGCCTTATTGTACCATAAAATGTTGCATCGCTGCCATTTAGGAAAACAGGCGATTCAACCCCTCGAACCTGTTCTGCCATTCAGTTAGATCATGCATGATCTGTACCTCATCTCCATTTTCCAGCCTTTGTTCCATATCCCTCGATACCCTTACCAAATAAAAATCTGTCGATCTCAGCTGTGAAAACTTCAATTGATCTCCAGCAGCCACAGTCTTTTAGGATAGCGAGTTCAAGATTTTCACTACCTTTGTGTGAAAATTATTCCATTTTGTTCTCGATTCCCCCACCAGTATCAGCTGCGGCTCAGCACTCGAGGATTCTGCTCGCACCAAAAACAGCCAGGGTTAATGTCTTCTGTCTTCCAGTTCTGATGAAAGGTCATCGGCCTGAAACATTCACTTTGTTTCTCTTCTCATAAATGCTGCCTGACCTGCTGAGTCATTCAAGCATTTTCTGTTTGTATTTTGGATTTCCAGCACCCGTAGTATTTTTGGCTTTTGTTAAAAGCAGCAAGCCGTGTCAACTCTTGGGCGGTCAAGTGGCTGAAGTCTTTCTACTTCTCTCCTCTTTCTTATTCTGTTTCTCCATATCTGGCTTTGGGGTTTACTAATGATTTTCCTTGTTGAAAAATGAGAGAATGCTGTGGAGGTGAGGCCATTCCATCATTCATAACTATAGTGAAGAACCTCTGTTAAAAATCTAAAGAATAAAAGCCTTTCACTGCAGCTATGGATGCTGGGCTAGCTCCACCTCTATTTCATGCTGTTGCATGTGCTTTACCCATTCTATCTATCTATCTATCTATCTATCTATCTATCTATCTATCTATCTATCTATCCATCTATCTATCTAGATTTGGCAGATTGTAATGCTAAAAATGCATTCACACACTGCAAGTTGAGCACCAGTGTGAAGGTGGAATTGATTTTCACCAATTTTATAGATAGAGCCCCTTACACAGGGGGCCAATGATGAGGAATTCATGAGGCGGGGGGGGGGGCGACCTTGGCACCCTCCCCAATGGTGGCCAGCTACTGGAGTTTTAGACAGTATGAGGCAAACAGGTGCCTGGGATTCCCTCGTGATGCCAGCTCCATGCAAGTGAGTTGTCTTCCCGCTGACCACCTACTGGGTCAGGGCTGGAGACCAGCAGCAGGCACGATGCAGGCATAATGGCTGGGACTACACCGTATTCTCAATCCAGTCAGGCTCTGACTCCAGGTTCAGGATGCATTTACACTGTAACTGTAGTAATAGCGTCTTGCACGGATGTTACAGCAGTAGCTCAAATGCATCTTGAGGTAGGAAGCTAGGACATCTTGATTCTATGTGCAGGTTTCCTGCCAATATCAAATAGTCGATAGTTCATTAATTCTACACCAGAATTACATTTTAATGAGATTTTCTGGGTCAAGGCCTCAGGTGAAAATTTACAAAGTGCAAACTCCAGGTAAAAATCCAATCTATTTCCGTGCTCCTTGTAAGAATGTCACAATCAGACATCAGCTTGTCCTTCTTGTTTGTCTTTCTCTATGTGTTTTTATCCCATTTCTCTGTTCTCTAATTTACATAGGCTGACCTCTGATATATTGGGGTGATTTTGTTAAAGATTGCGAACAACACTTAAACGAAAACAACCTCTTCACGAAAAGCATTTGACAAGTCATTTTTAGATCGAAGATGGGAGAAGATGGGAGAAGAGTGATGCATCATTGTTGTCATGGTTATACCACCTGAACATGATGCAATCATGCATTCCGACATGATTTATGTCAGCAGAATATTTGTTCATCAATAGAAATTGCTTTGCCAGTTGTTTTTGGAACCGTTTGAACACTTTCCCATTTCTGACAACCATAGGTTACTGCAGAAGATTAGAGCTCACGGGGTTGGGGGTAACATATTAGCATGGATAGAGGATTGGCTAGCGAACAGAAAACAGAGAGTCAGGATAAATGGGTCATTTTCTGGTTGGTAAACAGTAACTAGTGGGGTGCCACAAGGATCGGTGCTGGGGCCTCAAATATTTACAATCTCTATTAATAACTTGGATGAAGGGACCAAGTGTAATGTAACCAAGTTTGTTGATGATACAAAGATGGGTGGGAAAGCAAGCAATGAGAACACAAAAAATCTGCAACAGGATAAAGACAGGCTAAGAGAGTGGGCAAACATTTTGCAGATGGAGTATAATGTGAGAAAGTGTGAGGTTATCTACTTTGGCAGGAAAAATAAAAAAAGCAAATTATTATTTAAATGGAGAGAAATTTCAAAATTCTACAGTACAGAGGGACCTGTGGGTCCTTGTGCATGAAACACAAAAAGTTAATATGCAGGTACAGCAAGTAATCAGGAAGGCAAATGAAATGTTAGCCTTCATTGCAAGGGGGAATGGAGTATAAAAGCAGGGAAGTCCTGCTACAACTGTACTGGGTATTGGTGAGACCACACCGAGAGTACTGTGTACAGTTTTGGCCTCCTTATTTAAAGAGGGATATATTTGCATTGAAGGCAGTTCAGAGAAAGTTCACTAGCTTGATTTCTGAGATGAAGGAGTTGATTTATGAAGAAAAGTTGAGCAGGTTGGACCTATTGGAGTTTAGAAGAATGAGAGGTGATCTTATTGAAACATACAAGATACTGAGGGGGCTCGACAAGGTAGATGCAGAGAGGATGTTTCCAATCTAGAACTAGGGGGCATGTTTAAGAATAAGTGGTCGCCTATTTAGAACTGAGATGAGGAAGAATTTCTTCTCACAGAGTGTTGTAAATCTGAGGAATTTTCTGCTGCAGAGAGCTGTGGAGGCTGGGTCATTGAACATATTTAAGGTGGAGAAAGACAGATTTTTGAATGATAAGGGCTTGAAGGGTTATGGGGAGTGCAAGGGGAGTGGAGCTGAGCCCAAGATCAGATCAGCCATGATCTTATTAAATGGCGGAGAAGGCTCGAGGTGCCGAATGGCCTATTCCTGTTCCTATTTCTTATGTTCTTATACCTGGAATTTCCTCAGTGTGTCCTCTCGATCGGCCGCCGTAACTTTGGCAAATGATCGGTGAGAACCCAGTTCATGTTTCTGCCTGGGTGGGGAATTTCCACTGAAGTTACAGCGGCTGATCAGGAAAGCCGTTAATATAGGTCATTTAATGGGTCATCAACGGTAGCTGAGAAACCAGATCAAAAATTCTAGCATCAACATCTGAGAAAATAAGGTGGTAATTGTTATGTATTTAACCCTTTGTAACTTGCATTACACCTGTCCACCAGCATCCCTTGGGAGCACAGTATATAAGCAGGCCACCCACGAGGTACCTGCACTCTGGAACCATAATAAAGGAACTAAGATCACACTTGCCCATTACACACGGTAGTCAGTCTCACCAGTTATTATGAGTGTAACAATTGGCGATGAGGTAACAAACAACCGTGTGAAAATGCAAAGAACAGTCGGTATCCTGGAGAAGTTCTCAGAAGGGGACGATTGGGAGGCATTCGTGGAGATACTCGACCAAAACTTTGTGGCCAATGAGCTGGAAGGGACGAGAACGCGACCAAACGAAGGGTGATCCTCCTAACTCTCTGTGGGGCAACAACCTATGGCCTCATGAAGAATCTCCTTGGCCCTGGTAAAACCAACAGAGAAATCCTACAAAGAATTGTGTACGCTGGTCCAGGAGCACCTAAATCCTAAGGAAAGCATTTTGATGGCGAGATATCGGTTCTACACGTGACAACGATCGGAGGGCCAGGAAGTGGCGAGCTACGTCGCCGAACTAAGGCGCCTCGCAGGACATTGTGAGTTTGAGGGATACCTAGAACAAATGCTCAGAGACTTTTTTGTACTGGGCATCGGACATGAGATAATCCTTTGCAAACTGTTGACTGTAGAAAACTATGTCCACCAGCGACAACACCAAGCAGATTTCACAGAACAAAGAAGTTTCGGCCAGTACTATGCATAAAGTAACGTCGGTTTTGAGCAGAAATGTACAAGGCAGAACATACACGTCGGCTGCTGTGGCCCGACCTCAATTGACCCAGAGTCCGCCATCATCTGTTAATACAAAGCAGTTAACCCCCAGTTGGCGCTGCGGAGGTGATCATCGTCCTCATCAATGTCGCTTTAAGCACTATGCGTGCAATGATTGCAGAACAATGGGACACCTCCAACAAATGTGCAGGTGAGCTGCAAACCCTGCCAACCCTGCAAACCACCACGTTGCAGAGGAAGATCGATCCACAGTGGATCAGACTGAGTTGGAAACTCCGACAGAGGAGGCAGAAATGTATGGGGTACACACGTTCACGATGAAAAGCCTACCAATAATGTTGAAAATTGAACTGAACGGCATTCCACTATCTATGGAGCTGGACACGGGGGCAAGTCAGTCCATAATGAGTAAAAAGGCCTTCGACAGACTGTGGGGAAAGAAGGTACACAGGCCCAAGCTCAGCCTCATTCACACTGAACTAAGGACTTACACCAAGGAACTAATCCCTGTAATTGGCAGTGCAGAAGTCAAAGTCTCCTATGATGGAGCAGTACACAAACTCCTGCTATGGATTGTGCCAGGAGATGGCCCCACGTTGTTTGGCAGAAGCTGGCTGGGAAACATCCGCTGGAACTGGGATGACATCCGAGCGCTTTCGTCCGTCGACGACGCCTCATGTACCCAGCTTCTAAGCAAGTTCCCATCGCTATTTGAGCCAGGCATTGGAAGCTTCTCGGGGGCAAAAGTGCAGATCCATTTGATTCCCATTAGGTGACCCATCCACCAGAAGGCTTGGGCGATATCGTACATGATGCGTGAAAAAGTAGAAATTGAGGCTGCAGCGAGAAGGCATCATTGCGCTGGTGGAATTCAACGACTGGGTCAGTCCGATTGTCCCGGTACTCAAGGAGGATGGTACGGTTAGAATTTGCGGGGACTATAAAGTAATGATTAACCATTTTTCGCTGCAGGACCAGTACCTGCTACCCAAGGCAGACGACCCTGGCTGGAGGGAAAACGTTCACTAAGCTGGACCTGACCTCGGCCTACATTTCGCAGGAGCTGGAGGAGTCTTCGAAAGGCCTCACCTGCATCAACACTCACAAAGGTCTGTTTATCTACAACCAGTGCTCGTTCGGGATTCGGTCGGCCGCAGCGATCTTCCAGCGGAACATGGAAAGCCTGCTAAAGTCGGGTCCTTGCACAGTGGTCTTCCAGGACGAAATATTGGTTACAGGTCGGGACATCATGGAGCACTTGAAGAATCTGGAGGAGGTTCTTAGTCGGTTGGATCACCTGGGGCTCAGTTTGAAACGCTCGAAGTGTGTTTTCCTGGCACAGGACGTCGAATTCTTCGGAAGGAGAATCGCAGCAGATGGCATCAGACCCACCGATGCCAAGACGGAGGCCATCAAGAACGTGCCGCGATCACAGAACGTGACGAAGTTGTGGTCATTCCTTGGACTCCTTAACTATTTCGGTAATTTCCTACCTGGGTTAAGTACCCTGCTAGAACCCCTACATGTGCTACTGCGCAAGGGAGACGACTGGGTATGGGGGAATTCACAAGAGGTTGCCTTTAAGAAAGCCCAAAATTTATTGTGGTCGAACAAACTGCTTCTCCTGTATAATCCATCTCATCATCATCATCATAGGCAGTCCCTTGGGATCGAGGAAGACTCCTGAAGTGAGTTCTTTGGTGGCTGAACAGTCCAATACGAGCGCCACAGACTCTGGCACAGGTGGGACAGATGAGGTGAGGGGTGAGTGGGACTGGTTTGCCGCACGCTCTTTCCGGTGCCTGCGCTTGATTTCTGCATGCTTTCGACGTTGAGATTTCATCCCCTACAGGCCACAACAGACATGATTTTTGCAGCGCGACAGCTACAGAAAAAATGCAGGAACAGCGCCAGCCCTTATACATGGCCTTCTTCGACCTTACAAAGGCCTTTGACACTGTCAACCGCTAGGGCCTATGGAGCGTCCTCCTCCGGTCCGGATGCCCCCAAAGGTTCGTCACCATCCTCCGCCTTCTCTACGACGACATGCAGACCGTGATCCTTACCAACGGATCCACCACAGACCTAATCCACGTCCGGACCGGGGTTAAACAGGGCTGCATCATCGCCCCAACCCTCTTCTCAATCTTTCGCGCCGCCATGCTCCACCTCATAGTCAACAAGCTCCCCGCTGGAGTGGAACTAAACTACAGAACCAGTGGGAACCTGTTCAACCTGCGCCATCTCCAGGCCAGATCCAAGACCACCCCAACCTCTGTCGTTGAGCTATAATCCATGTAAATGATTAGTGTTAGCTTGCGATGCGTCGTCATACGGGGTCGGGTGTGTGTTACAATAGGCTAATGATTCCGGGATTTTCCAACCGGTTGCGTATGCATCCAGGAGTTTGTCCAAGGCTAAAAGTGCCTACAACATGGTTGAAAAAGAGGCTCTGGCTTGCGTTTACAGGATTAAAAAAATGCACCAATACTTATTTGGCCTCAAGTTCGAGCTTGAAACTGACCACAAGCCTCTCATATCGCTGTTCTCTGAGAGCAAAGGGATTAATACCAATGCCTCTGTCCGCATCCAAAGATGGGCGCTGACACTGTCGGCGTATAACTATGTAATCCGTCGCAGAACAGGCACAGAGAACTGCGCAGATGCTCTCAGTCGGTTACCATTGCCCACTACCGGGATGGAAATGGCACAACCAGCGGACTTGCTCATGGTCATGGAGGCATTTGAGAACGAGAAGTCCCCCGTTCGGCCCACCACATCAGGACCTGGATCAGCCAGGATCCTTTACTGTCCGTGGTAAAAAACTGTGTCCTCCATGGGAGCTGGTCCAATGTTCCAGTGAAAATGCAGGAAGTGATTAAGCAGTTCCACAGACGCAAAGACGAGTTGCAGGCGGACTGTCTTTTGTGGGGCAATCGCGAGGTCTTGCCCAAGAAAGACAGAGACACATTTATTTGCGAACTGCACAACACCCACCCAGGCATTATAATGATGAAAGTCATAGCCAGATCTCACGTATGGTGACCTGGCATTGACTCAGATTTAGAATCATGCGTGCCCCAGTGCAATACTTGCTCTCAGTTGAGCAACGCATCCAGAGAGGCACCGCTAAATTTGTGGTCGTGGCCATCCAAACTGTGGTCGAGAATCCATGTAGACTATGTGGGCCCATACCTAGGCAAAATGTTTTTGGTTGTCGTGGACGCTTACTCAAAATGGATTGAATGTACAATAATGTCTGTAAGCACATCCATGGCCACCATTGAAAGCCTACGAGCCATGTTTGCCACGCACGGCTTGCCTGATGTCCTATTCAGTGACAATGGGCCGTGCTTCACCAGTGCTGAATTCAAGGAACTCATGACCCACAACGGGATCAAACATGGCACATCTGCCCCGTTCAAGCCCGCATCCAACGGCCAGGCAAAACGGGCAGTTCAGACCATCAAACAAAGCTTGAAATGTGTGTCGGAAGGTTCCCTGCAGACCTGGTTGTCCCGAGTGCTGCTCAGTTACCGCACCAGACCCCACTCATACATCGGGATTCCCCCAGCTGAGCTGCTCATGAAAAGGGTGCTTAAAACAAGGCTCTCTCTTGTCCACCCTAATCTCCATGATCACGTGGAGGGCAAGCGGCATCAATAAATATGTACTGTGACTGCGCAAATTAGTCACGCGATATTGAAATCAATGATCCTGTGTTTGTGCTCAATTATGGACATGGTCCAAAATGGCTTGCTGGCACGGTCACAGCCAAAGAGGGGAGTAGGGTGTTTCAGGTCAAACTGACCAATCGACCTGAATCTGGAAAACTATTTCAGCATATACATCACAAAGAGGCCCAATAAAGCCTGTATGCGAAAAACTAAGCACAAAAGGACATTGCGATTACCAAGCTAACATTTCCATCAGGAAACAGTTTTCGAACATCAACCCACCCAAAACATATTAACTTTAACGAGCCCGCCAAAATATTACAAAGAAGAGGCAAGCCCGTCAAATTTAAACAAAGAATTCGGAACTGATTTGGTGCCAAGATTAGAACATCTCAAACCATACAACTGGTCCCCTGTTTCAACAGAGGGTATGCCATTTTGTTCCTGCTATACTACGACTATGTCATCAAGACTAGGAGAGAAACCAACGCGACAGTTGTAAACTAACTTCTCCAGCCTCGAAGTCCTGAAGTCCTGAAGGAAGGAAGAACATCACCATCGTGGCAGCAACCGACCACAGCCAACCGTGGTACCAATGGAAAATCACCGTGAGCGACCAAACTCGAAACAAAACTCCAACAGGAAGAAACCGAAGAATCGAAAGTTTCCACTCTACAATCTAAGGCCTGACTACCAACAGGTGAAAACATTACCTAAAGAGACTTTGAACCTATTTCTAATGAAGAAAACCGGGTACTTACCCATAGATCCAAAACGCGCCTTACCGCATCAGCGGACTCAACCCAACTGAAGATTGCGCAGTAAGAAGTCTTCTCCGACATTCAGGGTATGGCAAGCAGAACCTACAGAATTCAACGAACCCCGAAATCGCGAACTACCGCTAACTGACCAGAAAGGATTGGTAAGCATAGTCCCTGCCTGCCCTGGAGTCTAACCTAGCTAGAATTAGGTATTGCAAGGTGGGAGGTGTAAGTTTATTGTAACCCCCTTTGAATGTGTAATGTATGGTTCTTTTTTAGAGTGATTATAAGTTTGACACTGTATCTTTCTTGTATTGTTCCTTATTAGAGTAATTATAAGTTTGACATTGTACTTCCTTGACTTTAATAAAATCAAAGTTCTTTTTGCACCAAACCAGTTGTCCTTTGCACTTGATCACATCCCCCAAATAAATCCAGAGTCTAGACCCCAAGAGAGTGGGAGCGATTCGAACCGTTCAAGTTTGTCAGAGGTGAACCTGACCCCCAGGACCACCCCTTTACAAAATGGCGACCACGGCAGGACTCTGGTACAAGGGGTGTGATGCTGAGAGAGCTGGTTTGGGACAAAGAATCAAGATGGAAGAGAGGATTTCCTCCTACGTGTATAAGAAGGTCAATGTAACTAAAGAATGGGTGCTTGGTCTATTGCGCGGTGAGCGTCCAGCTGACGCTGCAGCCCAGTGGACAGCAAGCAAAGATCACAAAGAAGCAGTAGAGAAGGCAATTTGGTTGGTCTGTCTATAGCAACAGATCCAACTTCGAGATAAAATCAATGAGACACTACAGGCAGATTTATGGGAATGCGCAGAGAACTATCAGGGAAAGGTTTTGTCAGAAGAAAGGTTATGGGGAGAACTCCGTAAGCTAAAACAGGAAAGGACCCAGATAATGGAAAGGTTTAAAAACAGTCAGGACTATTTTCAATGTCAGGTTACCGAGGCCAAAAGTAATGAAAAGTCACTGAGGGAGGAAAACACTCGCCTCACCCTACAAGTAAAAGAGCTCCAGGAAAGATTAAAAGACGTGCAGGCAGCGTATAATGGGTTTGAATCAGGAGACCACGGTCCCTGCCAGCAACAATTTAAAAGTTTGAACCTTGCTCTGTCCAAGGCAAAAGGCATGGTATGCCTAATAAGCCCGGTGCGCCCCAGGTAAACCTGGAAGAGATGGAGGAAACTATCTGGCCACCACCTGTGGTACCGGTGACAACACCGGTTCAGCAGCAGGAGGGGCAAATCAGTTGCGGGATGGACAGGGATAGTGAACCTCCACCACCTGTGGCACCGAGTTTCAGCTCAGCTTGGCCGCAGGGAGGAGGGATAGGTGAGCCTGAACAGCAAGAGCCAGAACCAGGGCCAATGTGCCAGGTCCGGCAACAGAAGTTTGGCCCACACACCATTGACGGGGGTCCAGGGCCCCTGGAAAGTCAATTTGTGGTCCCCCACACTCCCCAACAGCTTAGGGCTATGATAAGCCACCTGGGAAAGCTAACTCCAAAGGGAGACCCCTCAGTTCACTTTATGGAGGTGGAGCATGCAGGGGATAGTAATGGGTGCGATGATGCAGAAATGGCAAAGATGCTTCTCCTATCTCTGGACAGCAAACTGTATCAGTCCCTCTCTACAGAGAGCAAAAGGGGACGGAAAACACTTGCTGCCATCCAGAAAGACATTTCAGAAGCTATGGGCTGCAATGACGGGAGTCCCTTCTCCAGAGTGGAGAAAGCGGTGCAGCTCGCAGGGGAAACCCCACAGGCTTTCGCAGACCGACTGTGGCCTGTGTACCAAAGTGCCTGTAGTGGGGACAAAGACAGAGATCCCTTAAGCCTGGACGAGTTAGCACACTGGCTCCAAAGCCTAGTGGCTAACAGTTCACCCAGAATAAGAACCAAGGCTGAGGCCTGGTTCGACCCAAGAGATCCCCAAGCCACCGAACAGGCAGTGCTTCAGCAACTGACCCTAGCTTACCGAAATGGCAGAGGGACTAAAGAGTTCCCACAAAAGGGAAGGGTTCATGTAATCCGACCTAGCCAAGGTAAGAGGGAATGGCGCCACGAGGGGGTGGGGGGCAACTCCTCCAATAAAAAAAGTACCTGCTTTGGGTGGGAAAAAGTTGGCACTGGAGAAAGGATTGTAGAAATCCATGGAAGAGTAGCGCAGGAAAGAGTTCTCCAGCCCCTGCCCAAAAGACCGAGACAGATAAGCCAGTCCCTCCCCACTCATTCGATACTTTCCTAACCGCATCCAAACCATGTTAGATGGCCCTGGGAAGGGAGCCACCGCCACCGGTACCGAAATCCCATCTGCCCCTTCCCAACCAAAACCATGACTAGGACAGGCGCAGCCTGTCCACCTGTGTGCCCTCGAGTATAGAAACATAGAAACATAGAAAATAGGTGCAGGAGCAGGCCATTCAGCCCTTCTAGCCTGCACCGCCATTCAATGAGTTCATGGCTGAACATGAAACTTCAGTACCCCCTTCCTGCTTTCTCGCCATAACCCTTGATCCCCCGAGTAGTAAGGACTTCATCTAACTCCCTTTTGAATATATTTAGTGAATTGGCCTCAACTACTTTCTGTGGTAGAGAATTCCACAGGTTCACCACTCTCTGGGTGAAGAAGTTTCTCCTCATCTCGGTCCTAAATGGCTTACCCCTTATCCTCAGACTGTGACCCCTGGTTCTGGACTTCCCCAACATTGGGAACATTCTTTCTGCATCTAACCTGTCTAAACCCGTCAGAATTTTAAACGTTTCTATGAGGTCCCCTCTCATTCTTCTGAACTCCAGTGAATACAAGCCCAGTTGATCCAATCTTTCTTGATAGGTCAGTCCCGCCATCCCGGGAATCAGTCTGGTGAACCTTCGCTGCACTCCCTCAATAGCAAGAATGTCCTTCCTCAAGTTAGGAGACCAAAACTGTACATAATACTCCAGGTGTGGCCTCACCAAGGCCCTGTACAACTGTAGCAACACCTCCCTGCCCCTGTATTCAAATCCCCTCGCTATGAAGGCCAACATGCCATTTGCTTTCTTAACCGCCTGCTGTACCTGCATGCTAACCTTCAATGACTGATGTACCATGACACCCAGGTCTCGTTGCACCTTCCCTTTTCCTAATCTGTCACCATTCAGATAATAGTCTGTCTCTCTGTTTTTACGACCAAAGTGGATAACCTCACATTTATCCACATTATACTTCATCTGCCATGCATTTGCCCACTCACCTAACCTATCCAAGTCACTCTGCAGCCTAATAGCATCCTCCTCGCAGCTCACACTGCCACCCAACTTAGTATCATCCGCAAATTTGGAGATACTGCATTTAATCCCCTCGTCTAAATCATTAATGTACAATGTAAACAGCTGGGGCCCCAGCACAGAACCTTGCGGCACTCCACTAGTCACTGCCTGCCATTCTGAAAAGTACCCGTTTACTCCTACTCTTTGCTTCCTGTCTGACAACCAGTTCTCAATCCACGTCAGCACACTACCCCCAATCCCATGTGCTTTAACTTTGCACATTAATCTCTTGTGTGGGACCTTGTCGAAAGCCTTCTGAAAGTCCAAATATACCACATCAACTGGTTCTCCTTTGTCCACTTTACTGGAAACATCCTCAAAAAATTCCAGAAGATTTGTTAAGCATGATTTCCCTTTCACAAATCCATGCTGACTTGGACCTATCATGTCACCATTTTCCGGGAGACCGACCATTCAGATGGAGGTGGAAAAGGTGAAAGGGACTTACCTGCTGGACACCGGTGCCTCAAGCACCCTTGTCTATGCAGCTAACCCCGCCGCCTCATCTCTATCTAACGGGGTCCCCAACAACAGGGAAAAGGGACGGTGTGCACCATGAAACCAAAGGAGGTTACGACCTTGAATCACTGGTCAGCAACACTCCGATAGAATATCAAGAATATGTGAGGAAAAACCTTGCAACTTTTGCCACTCACAAACACGACTGTGGGAGAATAAACGGGGTCGAGGTTAGCATAGATGGGGACCCCATGACTCGACCACAGAAAAAGTACAACTTCCCCAGGGAGGCGGAGGCAGACATGGAAACAGTCTTGGGTTCTCTGATTAAACAGGGGGTATTGAGACCAATAGCTACCCATGTGAACTCTCCATTGTAGCCGGTTAAAAAACCGAGCAACTCCTGGAGAGCCACGGTGGACTATCAAGTACTCAACCGTAACATCCCCGCCTGTGCACCCACCGTTGCTGCTATCGCCGACCTCATTGGAAGTATCCCAGCCTCCGCGACCACCTTCACGGTGCTGGATATTTCCAACGGGTTCTGGTCCATACCTTTAAGAAGGGAAGATCAGTACAAGTTTGCTTTTACTTTTAAAGGACAGCAATACACTTGGAACTGTCTCCCTCAGGGCTTCCACAACAGCCCAGTATTTTCCATCAGTGTATGGCCAACTGTTCAAAGAGATTCAGCAGACCCCAGCAGCTCGTACTGTAAAGTCCTTACTCTACAGTATGAAACCACACGAGGCACATTCCAGGGACAAGGCCACTCTGTGACCTTAACTCTTTATTACAGGACTCCAGAAGTGATGACCCTGCGTGGGACCTCCCTTTATATACCTGTGCGATCAGGTAAGGAGTGTCTCCCACAAGTTCACCCCCTGTGGTCAAGGTGTGCATCGAAGATTGTATACAGTAATACAGTACCGTTACATTGTAGTTAAAAACATGACATCACCTTCCGGCCCCTCAAAGTCTTATTGGGATCATAGGTTTAGTCTTTCAGGTGGTCTATGCTCCCTCGTGAAGCACCGCAGTTGGGGCTCTGGTTGTTGGACACTGACGTGAGTGTCTGTCACCTGTGGTGATTCCGGCCTGTCCGGGCTGACCTCAGGGACTGTGCATTCTTCTGATTGTTCTTGTTGCACATTCGCTGGCGGTAGTGTGAACTCCATCTCATGGTCTTCTTCAGGTTCCTCCGTGTCCATGCTGAAGCTTTTTTTTACTTGGTCCAGATGCTTACTGCATATCTGGCCATTGTTTAGTTTTACCATGATGACCCTATTCCCCTCTTTGTCAATTACAGCACCCTCAAGCCATTTGGGCCCCATGGCGTGATTGAGGACGAATACAGGATCATTTATTTCTATACATCTCCCCCTTGAATTACGATCATGGCACTCGTTTTGTGACTTGCGCTTGCCCTCAACTATGTCGGTCAGGACTGGGTGGATGAGGGACAACCGAGTTTTGAGTGTCCATTTCATGAGTAGCTCTGCGGGCGGGACCCTCGTGAGCGAGTGCGGGTGGGATCTATAGGCCAGCAGGATGCGTGATAGGCGGCATTGTAGGGAGGGTCCTTGAATCCTGAGCATACCTTGCTTAATGATTGGGACTGCCCGTTCCGCCTGGCCATTGGAGGCCGGCTTGAACGGCGCAGTCCTGACATGGTTGATGCTATTGCCCGACATAAACTCCCGGAATTCATAGCTCGTGAAACACGGGCCATTATCACTAACCAGGATGTCCGGCAAGCCATGGGTTGCAAAGATCGCATGTAGGCTTTCCACGGTGGTGGATGACGTGCATGAATTCAGGATGATGCACTCGATCCATTTCGAGTAAGCATCTACTACAATGAGGAACATCTTCCCCATGAACGGGCCCGCGGAGTCAACATGAATGCGTGACCATGGCCTGGTGGGCCAGGGCCACGGGCTGAGCGAGGCCTCCCTGGGGGCATTACCCAGCTGGGCACAGGTCGTGCAACAGCGAACACAGTGTTCCAGGTCTGAATCAATTCCAGACCACCAAATGTGTGACCGGGCAATGGCCTTCATCATCACAATGCCTGGGTGCTCGCTGTGGAGTTCCCTGATGAATGCCTCCCTGCCCTTCTGGGGCATGACTACACGGCTGCCCCATAGTAGGCAGTCGGCTTGGATGGAGAGCTCATCCATCCGCCTGTGGAATGGTCTGACCTCCTCAGGGCATGCTCCGTGTGCGGGGGCCCAAACCCCAATCAGGACACATTTCTTAATCAAGGATAGGAGGGGATCTCTGTTTGTCCAGATTTTGATCTGGTGGGCTGTGATGGGAGAGCCTGCACTGTCAAAGGCATCGACAGCCATGACCATCTCAGCGCTTTGCTCAGCTGCTCCCTTGGTGATGGCCAGTGGGAGCCTTCTGAGCGCATCAGCGCAGTTTTCAGTGCTGGGCCGGTGCCGGATGGAGTAGTCATAAACAGCTAGCGTAAGAGCCCACCGCTGTATGCGAGCTGATGCGTTGGCATTGACAGCCTTGCTGTCTGACAATAGGGATGTGAGTGGCTTGTGGTCTGTCTCTAATTCAAACTTCCGACCAAAAAGGTACTGATGTTTTTTTTACACCATAGACACATGCAAGCGCTTCCTTCTGGACCATCCCAGGTTAGTGGGAAACTAGAAGATTGGGAACATTTTAAACAACAGCAAAGAATGACTAAAAAAGCATAAAGAAAGGAAAGATAGATTACGAAGGTAAACTTGCGCAAAACATAAAAACAGATAGTAAAAGCTTTTACAGATATATAAAATGGAAAAGAGTGACTAAAGTAAATGTTGGTCCCTTAGACGATGAGAAGGGGGATTTAATAATGGGAAATGTGGAAATGGCTGAGACTTTAAACAATTATTTTGCTTCGGTCTTCACAGTGGAAGACACAAAAACCATGCCAAAAATTGCTGGTCATAGGAATGTGGGAAAGGAGGACCCTGAGACAATCACTATCACTAGGGGGATAGTGCTGGACAGGCTAATGGGACTCAAGGTAGACAAGTCCCCTGGTCCTGATGAAATGCATCCCAGGGTATTAAAAGAGATGGCGGAAGTTATAGCAGATGCATTCGTTATAATCTACCAAAATTCTCTGGACTCTGGGGAGGTACCAGCGGATTGGAAAGCAGCTAATGTAACGCCTCTGTTCAAAAAAGGGGCAGACAAAAGGCATGTAACTATAGGCCGGTTAGTTTAACATCTGTAGTGGGGAAAATGCTTGAAACTATCATTAAGGAAGAAATAGCGGGACATCTAGACAGGAATAGTGCAATCAAGCAGACGCAGCATGGATTCATGAAAGGGAAATCATGTTTAACTAATTTACTGGAATTCTTTGAGGATATAACGAGCATGGTGGATAGAGGTGTACCAATGGATGTGGTGTATTTAGATTTCCAAAAGGCATTCGATAAGGTGCCACACAAAAGGTTACTGCAGAAGATAGAGGTACGCGGAGTCAGAGGAAATGTATTAGCATGGATAGAGAATTGGCTGGCGAACAGAAAGCAGAGAGTCAGGATAAATGGGTCCTTTTCGGGTTGGAAATCAGTGGTTAGTGGTGTGCCACAGGGATCGGTGCTGGGACCACAACTGTTTACAATATACATAGATGACCTGGAAGAGGGGACAGAGTGTAGTGTAACAAAATTTGCAGATGACACAAAGATTAGTGGGAAAGCGGGTTGTATAGAGGACACAAAGAGACTGCAGCGAGATTTAGATAGGTTAAGCAAATGGGCTAAGATTTGGCAGATGGAATACAATGTCGGAAAGTGTAAGGTCATCCACCTTGGGAAAAAAAACAGTAAAAGGAAATATTATTTGAATGGGGAGAAATTACAACATGCTGAGATGCAGAGGGACCTGGGGGTCCTTGGGCATGAATCCTAAAAAGTTAGTTTGCAGGTGCAGCAGGTAATCAGGAAGGCGAATGGAATGTTGGCCTTCATTGCGAGAGGGACGGAGTACAAAAGCAGGGAGGTCCTGCTGCAACTGTATAGGTTATTGATGAGGCCGCACCTGGAGTACTGCGTGCAGTTTTGGTCACCTTACTTGAGGAAGGATATACTGGCTTTGGAGGGGGTACAGAGATGATTCACTAGGCTGATCTGGAGATGAAGGGGTTACCTTATGATGATAGATTGAGTAGACTGGGTCTTTACTCGTTGGAGTTCAGAAGGATGAGGGGTGATCTTATAGAAACATTTAAAATAATGAAAGGCATAGACAAGATAGAGGCGGAAAGGTTGTTTCACTGGTCGGGGAGACTAGAACTAGGGGGCACAACCTCAAAATACGGGGGAGCCAATTTAAAACCGAGTTGAGAAGGAATTTCTTCTCCCAGAGGGTTGTGAATCTGTGGAATTCTCTGCCCAAGGAAGCAGTTGAGGCTAGCTCATTGAATGTATTCAAATCACAGATAGATAGATTTCTAACCAATAAGGGAATTAAGGGTTAAGGGGAGTGGGCGGGTAAGTGGAGCTGAGTCCACGGCCAGATCAGCCATGATCTTATTGAATGGCGGAGCAGGCTCGAGGGGCTAGATGGCCTACTCCTGTTCCCAATTCTTATGTTCTTATGTTCTTATATCCCATAGCCCCGTTCTGCTTGAGAGCGCGATCTGGAGGCATAAGCCACAGGTTGTTGCTGACCTTCAACATTACCCTGCTGCAACACGCACCCAACCCCATAGGACGATGGATCACATGTCAGAACTAAACGTTTACAGGGGTCGTACAGGGTCAGCAACTTGTTTGAACAAAGTAGGTTTCGCGCCCGATCAAAAGCCTGTTCTTGACAGTCCCCCCAAAACCAATCGCAACCCTTACGCAGGAGCACGTGTAGCGGCTCCAACAACGTGCTCAAGTTCGGCAGAAAGTTCCCGAAATAATACAACAGTCCCAGGAATGAACGCAGCTCCGATGTGTTGCAGGGTCTGAGTGCTCGTCGAATCACCTCTGTTTTGGATTCGGTGGGCCGAATCCCATCTGCGGCAACCCTCTGTCCAGAAACTCAATCTCAGGAACTAAGAACATACATTTCGACTCCTTGAGTCGCAGGTCTACCCGGTCATGTCAGCGTAGCACCTCCTCCAGGTTGTGGAGGTGTTCCTCTGTGTCTCGACCCGTGATGAGGATGTCGTCCTGGAATACGATCGTTCCCTGAATGGATTTAAGCAGGCTTTCCACGTTACGTTGAAAAATCGCGGCCACTGATCGAATGCCAAACGAGCACCTGTTATACGCAAACAGTCCCTTGTGCGTGGTGATGGTGGTCTGTAGTTTGGATTCGTCGGCCAGTTCCTGGGTCATATAGACTGAAGTGAGGTCCAACTTGGTGAACAGCTTGCCGCCTGCCAGTGTGGCGAAGAGGTCCTCCGCTCTTGGGAGCGGATATTGATCTTGTAGGGACACCCGATTGATGGTGGCCTTGTAGTCACCACAGATCCTGACAGAGCCATCCGCTTTTAGAACGGGAACCATGGGGCTCACCCAGTCGCTGAATTCAACAGGCGAGATGATGTCCTCTCGCAACAGCCGGTCCAATTCGCTCTCGATTTTTTCCCGCATCACATACGGCACCGCTCTGGCTTTGTGGTGCACTGGCCTGGTGTCCGGGATGATGTGTATCACTACTTTAGTGCCTTTGAAAGTCCCGACACCTGGTTGGAATAGTGACGCGGATTTTTGTAGGACTTGTGAGCACGAACTTCGCTCCACTGAGGATATTGCGAGAACATCTCCCCATTTCCAGTTCATCTTGGCTAACCAGCTCCTCCCCAACAGTGCGGGACCATTGCCCGGGACAATCCAGAGTGGCAGCCGGTTCACTGACCCATTGTGTGTGACAGCCATCATTGCATTGCCTAGCACCGGAATGATTTCTTTGGTGTAAGTCCGTAATTGTGTCTCAATATGTTCTAATTTGGGTCTACTGGCTTTGAGTGGCCATAGCTTAATGCCTATGAGTGACTGGCTGGCCCCAATGTCCAGCTCCATGCGTACTGGGATACTGTTCAACAAAACTGTTATGTATGTAACCTTCATGTAACTGTAACCTTCATAACAACACTGATACTGTATACACCTAAGAAATGCACACCTTGACCACAGTGGGTGAACTTGTGGGAGACACTCCTCACCTCGTCATCCAGGTATATAAAGTGAGGTCCCACGCAGGGTCATGACTTCTTGGTCCTTGAATAAAGGTTCAGGTCACAGAGTGACCTTGTCTGCAGAATGTGCCTCGTGTGAATTTATAGTAGTGTGTAAGGACACCACATTTGTCGACGAGAAATGGGAATCAACGACTCACGAGAATGGCCACCGGTAGCACAGAGGAACGGTACTGTGTTGGTAAGGACTGGGACGATTTTGTTGAGAGGCTCCAGCAGAGCTTTGTCACAAAGGACTGGCTGGGAGATGCAGCGGCTGACAAGCGAAGGGCACATCTACTGATCAGCTGTGGACCTAAGACGTACACGCTGATGAAAGACCTGCTCACACCCGAGAAGCCGGTGGACAAAACCTTTGAAGAGCTCAGCAAACTGATCGGTGAGCACCTCAAACCGGTGAGCAGTATACACATGGCCCGACACCGATTCTATACACACCGACGTCGGGAAGGACGGAGCATACCGGACTTCGTTGCGGACCTTTGGCGCTTGGCCAGCTTCTGTAAGTTCACAGACGCCTGTAGGGGGGGGATGTTAAGGGATTTCTTTATTCAGGGCATTGGTCATGCCAGGATTTTCAGAAAGCTTATTGAGACCAAGGACTTGACCTTGAAAGCGGCGGCGTTGATGGCTCAGATCTTCATGACGGGGGAGGAGAAAACCAAAATAATATACGTGCGCAACTCTGCTTCCAATGTGGTGATGGATCAGGGAGTTAACATTGTAAACACGACTCACAACCCCGCAGGCAGGCAAGGGCAATTCGACACCAACCAGGCAATAACAGACTCTAGAGTGGGTCCTCAACAGAGACAATGGCAGGTTGAACGGACATTTACGCCATCACGGTGGACAGTACTCTTGAGCATTCTGTTAATGGGTGTCAATGGTCCCATTAACAGAGTGCTCAAGGGATGGGGCCATTGACACCCATTAACAGAGTGCTCAAGAGTAATCAAAGAGAGAATCAGAGAGGAATGCCTGGTAACAGCCCTTTTGTTCACAACGATCTCAGCTCATGCTGAAGGTGCAGGGGCAGACATGCTGCAAGAAACTGTAGGTTTCAACAATTTATCTGTAGAAATTGTAACTTCAGTGGACATTTAGCCAGAATGTGCTGGAAGCCTGCAGCGAGGCTAATTTACGAGGCAGATGGACCGGAAGAGGTGTCTGCAAGGCAGGTTGATACTTGGGACAAAGCAATGGACGCTGAAGTTCAGCGGGTTCATGTGGCAAACATCCAGAGCTCATATACCAAAACGCCACCTATAATGGTGAAAGTCCTATTAAACGGCATCCCAGTACGCATGGAGCTGGACACAGGGGCCAGCCAGTCACTTATGAATGCCCAACAATTCGAGAAGCTATGGCCACTCAGAGCTAGCAGGCACAAACTGGAACGCATTGAGATGCAGCTACGGACGTACACCAAAGAGATCATCCCAGTGCTAGGCAGTGCAATGTTGGTGGTCACACATAATGGATCAGAGAACCGGCTGCCTCTCTGGATTGTCACGGGAAATGGTCCCGCGCTTTTGGGGAGGAGCTGGCTAGCCGAGATGAACTGGAAATGGGGGGATGTGCACGCCATTTCATCTGTGGAGCGAAGTTCATGCTCACAGGTCCTACAGAAATTTGTATCACTATTTCAACCTGGTGTCGGGACTTTCAAAGGTACCAAAGTAGTGATACGCATCACCCCGGACGCCAGACCAGTGCACCACAAAGCCAGAGCTGTGCCGCATGCGGGAGAAAATTGAGAGTGAGTTGGACAGGTTTCTAAGAGACAGCATAATTTCGCCCATTGAATTTATCGACTGGGCAAGCCCCATCATCCCTGTCCTAAAAACAGATGGCTCGGTCAGGATCTGTGGCAACTACAAGGCCACTATCAACCGAGTGCAACTGCAAAACCAATATCCGCTTCCGAGAGTGGAGGATCTTTTTGCCACGCTGGCAGGCGACAAGCTGTTCACCAAGTTGGACCTCACTTCAGTCTACATGACTCAGGAACTGGTCGAAGAATCCAAGCTACTGACCACCATCACCACGCACAAGGGGCTGTTTGTCTACAACAGGTATCTGCTTGGCATTCGATCAGTGGCCGCTTTCTTTCAAAGAAACATGGAAAGCCTGCTCAAATCCATCCCTGGAACAATCGTATTTCAGTACGACATCCTTATCACGGGTCGAGACACCGAGGAACACCTCCACAACCTGGAGGAGGTGCTACGCTGATTGGACCAGGTAGGCCTGCGACTAAAGAAGTCCAAGTGTGTGTTTTTGGCCCCAGAGGTCGTGTTTTTGGGCAGGAAGTTTGCCGCAGATGGGATCCGGCCTACCGAATCCAAAACGGAGGCGATTCATCGTGCACCCAGGCCCGGCAACATATCGGAGCTGCGTTCATTTCTGGGACTTTTGAACTATTTCGGGAACTTTCTGCCGAACGTAAGCACATTGTTGGAGCTGCTACACGTGCTCTTGCGTAAGGGTTGCGGTTGGTTTTGGGAGGACTGTCAGGAACGGGCTTTCAATCGGGCGCGGAACCTGCTTTGTTCTGATAAGCTGTTGACTCTGTACAACCCCTGTAAGAAATTGGTTTTGACATGTGATGCATCATCCAATGGGGTTGGGTGCGTGTTGCAGCAGAGGAATCATGAGGGCCAACTCCAACCTATGGCTTATGCCTCCAGGTTACTCTCCCAAGCAGAACGAGGGTATGGGATGGTTGAAAAGGAAGCACTCGCATGTGACTACGGGGTGAAAAAGATGCACCAGTACCTTTTTGGCAGAAGGTTCGAGTTAGAAACAGACCACAAGCTGTTAACATCCCTGTTGTCAGACAGCAAGGCTGTCAATGCCAATGCGTCAGCTCGTATACAGTGATGGGCTCTCACGCTGGCTGCGTATGACTACACCATACGGCACTGGCCAGGCACCGAAAATTGCGCTGACGCACTCAGCAGGCTTCCACTGGCCACCACTGAGGGGGCAGCTGATCAAAGCACTGAGATGGTTATGGTCGTTGAAGCCTTTGACAGCGCAGGCTCCCCCATCACAGCCTGCCAGATCAAAATCTGGACCAACAGAGATCCACTCCTATCCTTGATTAAGAAATGTGTCCTGACTGGCGATTGGGTGCCCGCACACGGAGCATGCCCCGAGGAGGTCAGACCGTTTCACAGATGGATGGATGAGTTCTCCATCCAAGCCGACTGCCTGCTATGGGGCAGCCGGGTAGTCATGCCCCAGAAGGGCAGGGAGGCATTCATCAGGGGATTCCACAGCGAGCACCCAGGCATCGTGCTAATGAAGGCCATTGCCCGGTCACATGTGTGGTGGCCGGGAATTGACTCAGACCTGGAACACTGTGTTCGCAGATGCATGACGTGTGCCCAGCTAGGTAATGCCCCCAGGGAGGCCCCGCTCAGCCCGTAGCCTTGGCCCACCAGGCTATGGTCACGTATTCACATAGACTACGCTGGCCCGTTCATGGGAAAAATGTTCCTCATTGTTGTTGATGCGTACTCGAAATGGATCGAGTGCATCATATTGAATTCGTGTACGACATCCACCACTGTGGAGAGTCTGCGTGCAGTCTTTGCGACCCATGGCTTACCGGGCATCCTGGTTAGCGACAACGGCCCATGTTTCACTAGCTATGAATTCCGGGAGTTCATGTCGGGTAATGGCATCAAACATGTCAGGACGGCACCGTTCAAGCCGGCTTCCAATGGCCAGGCAGAAAGTGCAGTCCAAATCATAAAACAGGGCATGCTCCGGATTCAAGGACCCTCCCTTCAATGCCGCCTATCGCGCCTCCTGCTGGCCTATAGTTCCTGTCCGCATTCGCTCACGGGGGTCCCACCCGCAGAACTACTCATGTAACGTACACTTAAAACTCGGCTGACCCTCATTCATCCTGTCCTGTCAGACATTGTTGAGGGTAAGTACCAGTCCCAAAATGAGTGCCATGACCGTAACTCAAAGGGGAGATGTATAGAAATCGATGACCCTGTATTTATTCTTAATCACGCTTTGGGGCCCAAGTAGCTTGAGGGTACTGTAATTGGCAATGAGGGGAATAGGGTCATAGTGGTCAGACTTAACAATGGACAGATATGCCGCAAGCATCTGGACCAAGTAAAAAAAAAGGTTCAGCATGGACACTGAGGAACCTGAGGAAGATCATGAGATGTTGCCCGCACCACCGCCAGTGAACGAGCAACAAGAACATTCAGAAGGATGCACAGTCCCTGCGGCCAGCCCGGACAAGCCGGAATCACCACAGGTGACAGACACGCATGCCAAGGCTCAACAATCAGAACCCCAACTGCGGCGCTCCACGAGAGAGCGTCGACCGCCTGAAAGACTTTGACCCCATAAGACATTGGGGGGGGGAGGTGATGTCATGTATGTAACCTTCATGTAACTGTAACCTTCATAACAACACTGCATACTGTATACACCTAAGAAATGCACACCTTGACCACAGGGGGTGAACTTGTGGGAGACACTCCTCACCTGGTCATCCAGGAATATAAAGGGAGGTCCCACGGAGGGTCATCACTTCTTGGTCCTGTGAATAAAGGTTCAGGTCACAGAGTGACCTTGTCTGCAGAATATGCCTCGTATGAATTTATAGTAGTGTGTAAGGACACTACAAAAACCTTCATCATCATTGGTGGCGTTTTGGTGTATGAACTGTGAATATTCGCTGCATGGACCCGCTGAACCTCGGCATCCATCGATTTGCCCCAAAAGTCATCCTGCCTCACAGAACCCTCTTCTGGCCCATTTGCCTCATATATTAGTCTGGTTGCAGGTTTTCTGCACATTCGAGCTAAATGGCCACTGAGATGTCAGTTTCTGCAGACAAACTGTTGGAATCTGCAAGATCTGGCTGAGTGTTTTCCCCCACACCTCCAGCATGAGTTTCCATTGTTGGGGACAAAGGGACTATGGCCAGGAATTCCGCGCTGACTGTCCCTTTGACTGCTTTTAAGTACCCTATTAGTGGGTGTCAATGGCCCCATCCCGGGCCGCATTGTTCACTGTGATGGCGTGAATGTCCGTTCAGCCTGCCATTGTCTCTGTTAAGGTCCTGCTCTGAGGTCTATTGCTGCCTGGTAAATGTCGGACTGCCCCTGCCTGCCTGCGGGGCTCTGAGTAGCATTGATGTTGACTCCCTGATCCATCGCCGCGTTAGAGGCAGAATTGCATGCGTAAATCATTTTCATTTCTTCTTCCCCTGCCATGAAAGTTTGAGCTAACAACACTGCCGCTTCTAAGGTCAAGTCCTTGGTCTCAATTAACTTGCGAAAAATTCCCGCATGACCGATACCCTCGATAAAGAAGTCCCTTAGCATCTCTCCCCTGCAGGCATCTGTGAACTTACAGAGGCTGGCCAAACGCCGGAGGTCCGCTACAAAGTCCGGTATGCTCTGTCCTTCACGATGTTGGTGGGTGTAGAATCTGTGTCGAGCCATGTGTATGCTGCTCGCCGCTTTGAGGTGCTCCCCGATTAATTTGCTAATCTCTTCAAAGGTTTTGTCCGACGGCTTTTCGGGTGCCAGTAAGTCCTTCATGAGCGCATAAGTCTTTGGCCCGCAGCTGGTCAGAAGATGAGCCCGTCAATTGTCGGCCGCTGCATCTCCCAGCCAGTCTTTCGTAACGAAGCTTTGCTGAAACCTCTCGACAAAATCGTCCCAGTCTTCCCCAACACAATACCGTTCCTCTGTGCTACCGGTGGCCATTCTCGTCGGTCATGAACTCCCATTTCTCGTCGCCAATGTAAAGTCCTTACTCTACAGCATGAAACCACACGAGGCACATTCCAGGGACAAGGCCACTCTGTGACCTTAACTCTTTATTACAGGACTCCAGAAGTGCTGACCCTGCTTGGGGCCTCCCTTTATATAGCTGTGTGATCAGGTAAAGAGTGTTTCCCACAAGTTCACCCCCTGTGGTCAAGGTGTGCATCTAAGTTGAGTGTATACAGTAATATAGTGGTGTTACATTGTAGTTACAAACATGACACATACAATATGTGGATGACCTGCTACTGTTCACCGATGAGGGGGAGGAGCATGGCCCACTGCTGGCTGAACTGCTGGAGTAGCTGAAAGAAGAGGAATTTAAACTAAACCCCAAGAAGGCACAGATCTGTGCACGCTGGGGAAAGAGCCATTGACAAAGCTAGAAGGGAAGCAGTGCAGAAGTTAACCGCCCCCAACACAGTGACAGGAGTAAGATCTTTTCTCGGGCTAACCGGGTACTACAGAGATTTCATTAAGGATTATGCAGCCACCGCAGCCCCTCTGCTCCGACTCCTACACAAGGGAGTGGAGTGGGAATGGGGCAAAGGTTGTGAGGCAGCATTTATCCAACTCAAGAAAGACCTGCGGACCACGCCAGCTCTAGGGGCCATAGATGGGGGTAAAGAGTTTTTCCTGGAGGTAGCAGCCAGTGGGGACAGCCTGAGCGCAGTACTGCTCCAGGAGCGGTACGGCCGGCTGAGGCCAGTGGTCTACTCCTCCAGGATACTCATGGACGTGGAGAAGGGATACTCCAACTGTAAACGGCACCTCCTAGCCACTCCCTGGTCTGTGAAAAGATCACTGATCTTCACAGGGAGGGTCCCCTATCACACTCCTTACCCACCATACGACCATCCAAATGCTCCTGGACAGGAGAATCAAGGAAGGGACAGTGAGCAGTGCCTGCATTCCTCGCTGGACCCTGCTCCTCTCCCAAATGGACCTAAGGGTAAAGGATCTCTGCGAGCCAAGACACGCAGCCAACATGATTTATCCAGGGACAGCCCACCGGTGTTCCATAGAAGGGGTATGGGAAATTAACATAGGCTTTCGGGCTGGGTTACACCCCACAGGCCGAGAGATCTATGTGGACGGCTCAAGCACAGTAACTGCGAGTGAACGACTCACAGGCTGTGGAGTTTATGACCCCGAGGCAGGCATTGCCCTGGCGATTAAACTCCCCAGTACTATGAGCGCCCAGCATGCTGAACTGTCTGCGGTGGTGTACGTAGTCACACACCCCGAAGAATTCCCCACCCGATATACGATTTGCTCGGACAGTATGTTCACATGCAATTCGTGTATGGAGTACCTGGCTATCTGGTCCCGCCGCGGATACACATCCGCAGACTTGAGACCCCTGGCAATTAAGCCCCTACTGGAAAAGATCATGAAAGCTGCAGGGGATGAAGGGAATATCTACATACATAAAGTGAAGGCACATTCCACCACAGAACCCCGTATCGAGGGAAACCAGAAGGCTGACATGTTGGCCAAGCAAGGTGCCCGCACGGGCAAGCTCTGGGATCTGCACAACCTAGGACCCATCGCAGCAGTCAGGAGCAGACTGGGGATGGCAGGGAAGGCAGGGATAGCTGTGCCCCCGGATCTAAAAACGGTTCAGACCTTGTCCTCAAAACTATCCTGAACACACCAGCTAAAGGGGAAAGGATAGACGGCCTGTACGGCACCGCAGCAATTGCCATTAAAGAAGGCATGCTGTTCAGAGGGGAGCAATGGGTAGTACCGCAACAACACCGGAGAGAATTCCTCCAGCTGGTCCACGAGGTTCAGGAGCAGGACACCCCGGACCTGAGACCACTTGGCAACGAGTGGAACAGGCAGTGTGGTGGCCAGGACTCAGGGAAAACGTCCGCGAGTTCTGTGCTAGCTGTCTGGTGTGCGCGGCCAACAACCCCGACCCCCAGAAAAGAAAGGTGTCTATGGGACATATCAGGAGGGTAGAGGGACCCTGGCAGTCGATCCAAATCGTTTACATCGGGCCCCTACCCACTGCCCAGGGAGACTACAAGTACTGCCTAGTATTGGTGGATGTATTTACTAAATGGGTGGAAGCTGTCCCTTGCCAAACAGCCACTGCCCTGGGAACAGCCAGGATCCTGGTCAGAGAAGTGTTCTCTCGATGGGGACTACCACAGTACGTGGAGTCCGACCAAGGGAGTCACTTCACTGGGCAGGTGATGCAGGAGACCCTTAAGGCTGAAACTTCTTTGTTCTGCGAAATCTGCTTGGTGTTGTCGCTGGTGGACATAAATGCCTGGACTATCGTTATGGCTTTACTCAGATTCGGAGTTTCTACAGTCAACAGTTTGCAAAGGATTGTCTCATGTCCGATGCCCAGTTCAAAAAAGTCTCTGAGCATTTGTTCTAGGAATCCCTCAAATTCACAATGTCCTGCAAGGCGCCTTAGTTCGGTGAATAGCTCACCACTTCCTTGCCCTCTGATCGTTGACACGTGCAGAACCGATATCTCGCCATCAAAATGCTTTCCTTAGGATTTAGGTGCTCCTGGATCAGCGTACACAGTTCTTCGTAAGATTTGTCGTTTGGTTTTGCCGAGGCCAGGAGATTCTTCATGAGGCCATAGGTTGTTGCCCCACAGACAGTTAGGAGGATCGCCCTTCGTTTGGTCGCGTTCTCGTCCGCTTCCAGCTCGTTGGCCACGAAGTATTGGTCGAGTCTCTCCACAAAGGCCTCCCAATCGTCCCCCTCTAAGAACTTCTCCAGGATGCCAACTGTTCTTTGCATTTTCGCGTTGTTGTTCATTACCTCGTCGCCAATTGTTACACTCATAATAAATGGTCAGAGTACTGTGTGTAATGAGCAAGTGTGACCTTAGCTCCTTTATTAAGGTTCCAGAGTTCAGGTACCTCGTGGATGACCTGCTTATATACTGTGCTCCCACGGGATGCTGGGATCCCTTGGGACTCCAACAGGTAGGCCCTCTGGTGGACAGGTGTGATGCAGGTTACAAGGGATTAAATACATAACATGGTCCATCCATACAGACCTTGGGGAGAGAGAACTGCGAACCTGTCCTGCCTGCTTTCCTGGTCATTTTGAGCTTCTTTCAAAGGTTAAATTTAAGTGTGGGGGCAATACTGACAATGCCATACCTTGTGCAAGCCTTATGCATCATGATGTTACGTAGGAGACAATTGATTTGACGTCATCACATCAGGAACATCAGAGCCCATAGGGTACTGGGCAGGATGCCTTACCCACCTTGGGAATATCGGGACAGACATTCGGACCTCCACCTGAATGATGCAGATTGCGTCAGAAGGCTGTGCTTCTGCAAGGAAGTTATAGCTGTGACCTGTGTGTTCGTCAAAGCAGATCTGCAACCGAGAAGCATCAGGAGGACTGCTTTGTCAGTTGTAGTGAAGGTTACAGCTGCACTTTCATTCTATGCCTCTGGCTCGTTTTAAGCTCCAACTGGGGATGTGTGTGCCATCTCTCAACATGCAACACATGTCTGCATTCACCAAGTGACAGCTGCACTGTATGCGCGGAGGAATGGCTTCATAAAGTTGCCCATGACCACCCAAGCAATCCATGACAGGGCTGTGAGCTTCTCCAGGAATGCTGGCTTCCCAAAGGTACAGCGCTGCATTGATTGTATCCACATTGCCTTGCGAGCACCTTTGGAGGATTCCGAGATGTACAGGAACAGAAAAGGCTTCCACTTAGGTAATGTACAGCTCATGTGTAACGACATGCATTGTATCACGTCAGTCGATGCAAGATACCCTGGGAGCACCCATGATGCGTTCATACTACGTGACAGCGTTATATCTGCCATGTTTCAGCAGCAGCCAGAAGGGCAGAGCTGGCTACTGGGAGACAAATGGGACGGCCTCACCACCTGGCTCATGATGCCCCTATGCGCAACCCAGATGGAAGCTGATCGTGAATACAACATGTCGCACATTGCGACGCACGGCATCATAAAGAGGACCATCATCATAGGCAGCCCCTCAGAATTGAGGAAGACTTGCTTCCACCCTTAGCATGAGTTCTTAGGTGGCTGAACAGTCCAATATGAGAACCACAGTTTCTGTCACAGATGGGTCAGATAGTCATTGAGGGAAGGGGTGGGTGGAACTGGTTTGCCGCAGGCTCTTTCCGCTGCCTGCGCTTGATTTCTGCATGCTCTTGGCGATGAGACTTGAGGTGCTCAGCACCCTCCCGGATGCACTTCCTTCACTTCAGGCGGCCTTTGGCCAGGGACTCCCAGGTGTCAGTGGGGATGTTGCACTTTATCAGGGAGGCTTTGAGAGTGTCCTTATAATGTTTCCGCTGCCCACCTTTGGATCGATTGCCGTGAAGGAGTTCCGAGTAGAGCGCTTGCTTTGGGAGTCTCGTGCCTGGCATACGAACTATATGGCCTGCCCAGTGGAGCAGTGTGGTCAGGACACTAATGTTGGTGCATCTGTCCTCCCAGGGGATTTGTAGGATCTTGCAGAGACATCGTTGGTGGTATTTCTCCAGCAACTTGAGGTGTCTACTGTACATGGTCCATGTCTCTGAGCCACACAGGAGGGCAGGTAGACCATGAGCTTGGTGGCAGTTTTGAGGGTCTGGTCTTCAAACACTCTTTTCCTCAGGTCGCCGAAGGCTGCACTGGCGCACTGGAGGCAGTGTTGAATCTCGTCATCAATGCCTGCTCTTGTTGATAAAAGGCTCCTGACGTTGTGGATCTTGATGACTGGGGGGGACTGTGCTGTGCAGTAAGGACAGGCTGGTGGAGGACCTTTGTCTTACGGATGTTTAGCATAAGGCTCATGCTTTCGTACGCCTCAGTAAATACGTCGACTATGTCCTGGAGTTCAGTCTCTGAATGTGCGCAGATGCAGACGTCGTTCGCGTAGTGTAGCTCGACGACAGAGGTTGGGGTGGTCTTAGACCTGGGTTGGAGACGGCGAAGGTTAATCAGGTTCCCACTGGTTCTGTAGTTTAGTTCCACTCCAGCAGGGAGCTTGTTGACTGTGAGGTAGAGCATAACAGCGACGAAGATTGAGAAGAGGGTTGGGGTGATGACGCAGCCCTGTTTGACCCCGGTCCGGACGTGGATTGGGTCTGTGATGGATCTGTTGGTAAGGATCACGGCCTGCATGTCATTGTGGAGCAGGCGGAGGATGGTGACGAACTTTTGGGGGCATCCGAAGTGGAGGAGGACGCTCCATAGACCCTCGCAGTTGACAGAAGGGCAGAAGGGAAGAAGCACAGCTCATGTGTGATGACATGCATCGTATCATGTCAGTCGATGCAAGGTATCTTGGGAGTACTCATGATGCGTTTATACTACGCGACAGCATTATATCTGCCATGTTTCAGCAGCAGCCAGAAGGGCAGAGCTGGCTACTGGGAGACAAAGGGTACTGCCTTGCCACCTGGCTCATGACGGCCCTATGCGTAACCCGGACGGAAGCTGACCGTCACTACAACATGTCGCACATTGCGATGGACAGCATCATAATGCCTGGACCATTCTGGAGGCTACTTACTCTGCTCCCCTGAGATTGTCGGTCAGTTCACTGTTGTGTGCTGCATGCTGCATAACTTAGCCATCATGAAGCAGCATCTGCGGTGAGAGTGGCTGATGATAATGATGTGGAAGATGCAGGTGACGAGCAGGAGGAGGAGGACGATGAGAATGAGGAAGCCATGCAAGTGCCTGAGGCCGGAGCACGACGACGGAGGAGGGCGGGTCATCGTGCCCCTTTAACGATTGCTCGAGCCTTGCGCCAGCAGTTCATCCGTGAACGCTTTACTGATGCCTGAGGGCTCAGCGATAACTATTCCACATGGACATGTTTACTGCTTGGAGCTGTTCCGTAATGTTGTGTTGTGTTAGGGAACAAATAATCAGTTTTAATATATGTAAAATATATTTTATTCAAAAGTTTAACAAACAGTTCTTTTGTACTTAACTTAACTTTAATAAAATTATTCTTGTATCAAACTTTACTTTAAGATTACTCTTCAAGATCACTTAAAAACTTTTAGATCACTTACAAACTTTTAAACTTGTAAGTGGTGGCGCAGTGTTTCTGGCTTCGTACCAAGCTTATTCTTTCTAAGATCTTGGGTACTGCGCACCTGTTGAGGTGGGGGGAGGTGGGGGTAGGGGGGAGGGTGCATCGGCAGCAGATGGCAGGTTGGAGGGCCCAGATTTGGGCTTCTTCAGAGGCTGGTGTGGGGATTGGAGTGGAAGTGACAGTTGATTCTGTCAATGGGCGCGGGTCCTGGGTGTGTTCCCTTATTGCAGCAGCTAACTCCAACATGCCATCCCTCATACGCCCAGTGTCTCAACGACCTGCAACATTCCCTCCCTCATGTTGGGCAAAACTGTCTCAACTACCTGCAACATTCCCTCCCTTATGGCCAATGACAGAGCATCAGCTACCTCTGACATTCCCTCCCTCATGGCCACTATTCCCTCACTGATGGTCCCGAACATCATTCCCATTTCTCGTGTTATTGCTGTTACTTCTCCCGACAGTCCAGCTACCTCATCACTCACCCCACTGATGGCGTCCAGGAGTGATAGGGTAAGGCCAATACTCTCCGCACTCAATGACATCATCTGAATCGCATCTGTTACATCCTGCACCTCAGGAAAGCGGGATCGAGCTCTCCTTTCCCTCCTCCCCACAGGTATGGCTCACATCACAGCACTGGGATCTGCAGCCTGGGATGGTGGGAAACCGTGGAATGTCCCACCAGCACTCAAACCACTTGTCACGGAAGGGGCTGTCACCGCAATGAATGGCACCTCCTCCAAAGTCAGTAAAACAGTGAAGGCTTCATCCAGCTCCATCCCCTCCCCCTCACCCCCATGTTCTTGGTCTGGAGGGTTGAATTCGAAGATGTTCTCTTCAGGTTTGTCCACGTCTGAATCTTCTTCTGCATCGCCAGGGTTGGCCTCAAGTTCTGCAAAATATAACAGAACAGACAAATGTAACTTTAATTTTCTGCGCATGTGCAGAAGGTGTTGCATCGTTTTTCGGTGCAGGCAGCAGGCTCCACCCCCCGAGGCGACTGGACACGCTGCGCAGTGCCAAATTCAAATTATAGATCAGGAAAATTTTGGCAAATTATTTTGGCGCATTTCTGGCCGAGAAAAACAGGCGTAACTCTGGCAATATGCCAGAAAACGTGCTTGGACAAGATTGAGCCTCAGTGTTGTCACCTTACTCCAGCTTAGAGAGGCAGGGTGAGGCGTGAGACAGAACATAACTTGCTTGCCCCTTAGCTGGGATTGCGAAAGGAGGGAGAAGGGAGAATTTGGCCGCAGCTATGGACTACACACTGCATCTCTCATTATGGCGGTGTCGGGGAGAGGGTCTGCTACAGACTCTATAGGCTGAATCTTAATAAGAACATAAGAACATAATAATTAGGAACAGGAGTAGGCCATCCAGAAACAGGTGGGTTGGGGTCGGGTGAGATGTTAGAACTTAAAAAATCTCAAACCCGACCCCAACCCACCTCCCACCTTCAACAATTTGTGCACAGGCAGGTGAAATGGGCGGTCACATGCCAGATGAAATTCAATGCAGAAAAGTATGATGTGATACATTTTGGTGGAAAGAATGAGGAGAGACAATACAAGCTAAATGATACAATTTTAAAGGTGGTGCAAGAAGAGAGAGGCCTGGGGTGTTTGAGCACAAATCTTTGAAGGTGGTAGGACAGGTTAAAAAAGCAGTTAATAAATAATATGGGATCCTGGGTTTGATAAATAGAGGCATGAGAACAAAAGCCTTTGAAGCTATGCTAAACCTATATAAAGCACTAGTTTGGCTCCAGCTGGGAGTATTGTATCCAATTCAGGGCACCACACTTTCATCATCATCGGCAGTCCCTCGGAATCGTGGAAGACTTGCTTCCACTCTTAGAATGAGTCCTTAGTTGGCTGAACAGTCCAATACGAGAGCCGCAGTCCCTGCCACAGGTGGGACAGACAGTTGTTGAGGGAAAGGGAGGGTGGGACAGATTTGCCTTTCTTTCCGCTGCCTGCGCTTGTCTTCTGTATGCAGCCGGCGATGAGACTCGAGGCGCTCAGCGCCTTCCCAGATGCACTTCCTCCACTTAGGGTGGTATTTGGCCAGGAACTCCCAGGTGTCAGTGGGTATGTTGCACTTTATCAGGGAAGCTTTGAGCGTGTCCTTGTAACGTTTCCTCTGTCTATCTTTGGCTCGTTTGCCATGAAAGAGTTCCGAGTAGAGCGCTTGCTTTGGCAGTCTCGTGCCTGGCATACGGACAATGTGGCCTGCCCAGCGGAGCTGATCAAGTGTGGTCAGTGCTTCAATGCTGGGGATGTTGGCCTGGACAAGGACACTGATGTTGGTGCCTTACAAAGGTCTTTGACACTATCAACCGCGAGGGTCTATAGAGCGTCCTCTTCCGTTTCGATGGCCCCCAAAAGTTCGTCAACATCCTCCGCTTGCTCCATGACAACATGCAAGCCGTGATCCTTACCAACGGATCCATTGCAGACCCAATCCACATCCGGACTGGGGTCAAACAGGGCTGCGTCATTGCCCCAACCCTCTTCTCAATCTTCCTCGTTGCCATGCTCCACCTCACAGTCAACAAGCTCCCCATGGAATGGAACTAAACTACAGTACCAATGACAAGTTGTTCAAAATTCGCCGCCTCTGGGCCAGGTCCAAGATCACCCCAACCGCTTTCAGATTTACAAAGGAACTGTAGGATATATAAAAATTGAACCAAACCAGGCAGCAGGAATTAGTTTTGCAAAATTTGCTAAATTTTGCGGCATTAGGCTTGGCTCAAGAACCTGAACAACAGGCACTTTTTAAACTGCTTATGTACTGCGACTAGGGGTTGCCAACCCTTGAGGATTGCCCTGGAGTCTCCAGGGATTAAAGATTGATCTCCTGGACACTGCTGTAAGCAACCCAGGAGAAAATTAATAGGAGCATGGTTCATCTTCATTTTCTTTGAACACTTTCATTTATAAGCTATGAAAATATTGTAAATGGGGAAACATCGAAACATAGAAAGTAGGTGCAGGAGTAGGCCATTCGGCCCTTCAAACCTGCACCGCCATTCAATAGGATCATGGCTGATCATTCCCTCAGTACCCCTTTCCTGCTTTCTCTCCATATCCCTTGATCCCCTTAGCTGTCAGGGCCATATCTAACTCCCGCTTGAATATATCCAATGAACTGGCATCAACAACTCTCTGCGGCGGGGAATTCCACAGGTTAACAACTCTTTGAGTGAAGAAGTTTCTCCTCATCTCAGTCCTAAATGGCCTACCCCTTATCCTAAGACTATGTCCCCTGGTTCTGGACTTCCCAACCTTGGGAACGTTCTTCCGCATCTAACCTGTCCAGTCCCGTCAGAATCTTATATGTTTCTTTGACATCCCCTCTCATTCTTCTAAACTCCAGTGAATAAAGGCCCAGTTGATCAAGTCTCTCCTCATATGACAGTCCAGCCATCCCTGGAATTAGTCTGGTGAACCTTCGCTGCATTCCCTCAATAGCAAGAACATCCTTCCTCAGATGAGGAGACCAAAACTGCACACAATATTCCAGGTGAGGCCTCACTAAGGCCCTATACAACTGCAGTAAGACCTTCCTGCTCCTATACTCAAATTCCCTAGCTATGAAGGCCAACATACCATTTGCCTTCTTCACCGCCTACTGTACCTACATGCCCACTTTCAGTGCCTGATGAACCATGACACCCAGGTCTCATTGCACCTCCCCTTTTCCTAATCTGCCGCCATTCAGATAATATTCTGCCTTCGTGTTTTTGCCCCTAAAATGGATAACCTCACATTTATCCACATTATACTGCATCTGCCATGCATTTGCCCACTCACCTAACATGTCCAAGTCACCCTGCAGCCTATTAGCGTCCTCCTCACAGCTCACACCACCACCCAGTTTAGTGTCATCTGCAAACTTGGAGATATTACACTCAATTCCTTCATCTAAATCGTTAATGTATATTGTAAAGAGCAGGGGTCCCAGCACTGAGCCCTGCGCCACTCCATTAGTCACTGCCTGCCATTCTGAAAAGGACCCGTTAATCCTGACTCTCTGCTTCCTGTCTGCCAAACAGTTCTCTATCCACGTCAGCACATTACCCCCAATACCATGCACTTTGATTTTGCACACCAATCTCTTGTGCGGGACCTTGTCAAAAGCCTTTTGAAAGTCCAAATACACCACATCCACTGGTTCTGCCTTGTCCACTCTACTAATTACATCCTCAAAAAATTCCAGAAAGTTTTGTCAAGCATGATTTCCCTTTCATAAATTCACGCTGACTTGATCCGATCCTGTCACTGTTTTCCAAATGCGCTGCTATTTCATACTTAATGATTGATTCCAACATTTTCCCCACTACTGATGTCAGGCTAACTGGTCTATAATTACCCGTTTTCTTTCTCCCTCCTTTTTAAAAAAGTAGTGTTACGTTAGCTACCCTCCAGTCCATAGGAACTGATCTAGAGTCGATAGACTGTTGGAAAATGATCACCAATGCATCCACTATTTCTAGGGCCACTTCCTTAAGTTCTCTGGGATGCAGACTATCAGGCCCTGGGGATTTATTGGCCTTCAATCCCATCAATTTCCCGAACACAATTTCCCGCCTAATAAGGATATCCGTCAGTTCCTCCTTCTCACTAGACCCTCGGTCCCCTTGTATATCGGAAGGTTATTTGTGTCTTCCTTCGTGAAGACAGAACCGAAGTATTTGTTCAATTGGTCTGCCATTTCTTTGTTCCCCATTATAAATTCACCTGAATTTGACTGCAAAGGACCTTCGTTTGTTTTCAGTAATCTTATTCTCTTCACATATTTATAGAAGTTTTTGCAGTCAGTTTTTATGTTCCCTGCAAGCTTCTTCTCGTATTCTATTTTCCCCCTTTTAATTAAACCCTTAGTCCTTCTCTGTTGAATTCTAAATTTCTCCCAGTCCTCAGGTTTGTTGCTTTTTCCAGCCAATTTATATGCCTCTTCCTTGGCTTTAACACTATCCTTAATTTCCCTTGTTAGCCACGGTTGAGCCACCTTCCCCGTTTTATTTTTACTCCAGACAGTGATGTACAATTGCTGAAGTTCACCCATGTGATCTTTAAATGTTTGCCATTGCTTATCCACCGTCAACCCTTTAATTATCCTTTGCCCGTCTATTCTCGCCAATTCACGCCTCATACCGTCGAAGTTCCCTTTCCTTAAGTTCAGGACCCTAGTTTCCGAATTAACTGTGTCACTCTCCATCTTAATAAAGAATTCTCCCATATTATGGTCACTCTTCCCCAAGGAGCCTCGCACAACAAGATTGCTAATTAGGTCCTTCTCATTACACACCACCCAATCTAGGATGGCCAGCTCTCTAGTTGGTTCCTCGACATATTGGTCTAGAAAACCATCCCTGATACACTCTAGGAAATCCTCCTCCATCGCATTGCTACCAGTTAGGTTAGCCCAATCAATATGTAGATTAAAGTCACCCATGATCCCTCTGTACCTTTATTGCACACATCCCTTATTTCTTGTTTGATGCTGTCCCCAACCTCACTACTACTGTTTGGTGGTCTGTACACAACTCCCACTAACGTTTTCTGCCCTTTGGTATTCCGCAGCTCCACCCATACCGATTCCACATCATCCAGGCGAATGTCCCTCCTTACTATTGCATTAATTTCCTCTTTAACCAGCAACGCCACCCCGTCTCCTTTTCCACTCTGTCTATCCTTTCTAAATGTTGAATACCCCTGGATGTTGAGTTCCCCGCCTTGGTCACCCTGGAGCCATGTCTTCGTGATGCCAATTACATCATATCCGTTAACTGCTGTCTGCGCAGTTAATTCATCCACCTTATTCCGAATACTCCTTGCATTGAGACACTGAGCCTTCAGGCTTATCTTTTTAATACACTTTGCCCCTTTAGAATTTTTCTGTAATGTGGCCCTTTTTGTTTTTTGCCTTGGGTTTCTCTGCCCTCCACTTTTACTATTCTCCTTTCTATCTTTTGCTTCTGCCTCCATTTTATTTCCCTCTGTCTCCCTGCATAGGTTCCCATCCCCCTGCCATGTTAGTTTAACTCCTCCCAACAGCACGAGCAAACATTCCCCTTTGGACATTGGTTCCGTTTCTGTCCAGGTGCAGACCTTCCGGTTTATACTGGTCCCACCTCCCCCAGAACCGGTTCCAGTGTCCCAGGAATTTGAATACCTCCCTCTTACACCACTCCTCAAGCCACGTATTCATCTGAGCTATCCTGCAAGTCCGACTCTGACTAGCAAGTGGCACTGGTAGCAATCCTGAGATTACTACCTTTGAGGTCTTACTTTTTAAATTTAGCTCCTAGCTCCCTAAATTCGTCTCGCGGACCTCATCCCATTTTTTTTTACCTATATCGTTGGTACCTATATGCACCACAACAACTGCCTGTTCACCCTCCCTTTTCAAAATGTCCTGCACCTGCGCCGAGACATCCTTGACCCTTGCACCAGGGAGGCAACATACCATTCTGGAGTCTCAGTTGCGGCCGCAGAAACGCCTATCTATTCCCCTGACAATCGAATCCCCTATCACTATAGCTCTCCCACTCTTTTTCCTGCCCTCCTGTGCAGCAGAGCCACTCACGGTATCATGAACTTGGCTGCTGCTGCTCCCACTGATGAGTCACACCCCTCAACAGTACCCAAAGCGATGTATTTGTTTTGCAGGGGGATGACCGCAGGGGACCCCTGCACTACCTTCCTTGCACTACTCTTCCTGCTGGTCACCCATTTACTATCTGGCTGTGTACCCTTTACCTACGGTAAGACCAACTCACTAAACGTGCTATTCACGTCATTCTCAGCATCGTGGATGCTCCAGAGTTCATCCACCAGCAGCTCCAGTGCCGCAATGCAAAGAAGTCAGTTTGACTGGGCAGGACATTCAGAGACCAGTGGGTAAATGATGAAACCTCCAGGAATACGTCCAACGAGAGTTTGCAACCCTAACTGCAAACAACTATTAAATCAAAACTAGGCAAAAAATACCTGGTTGTTGCCATGGTGGATGACTTGCTCCAAGGCCGCTGCAATGGTGCACTGAATCGGGACACTAAGAGGTGAGCGAGAGCAGGCCAGAGGTTAAGCTCCCTTCATTTTCTATAGGGCAGCAAGTGGTTGCTCCCCGCTGTGGCAACATTTAGACCAGTGCTGAAGGATGCAAAATTCACGAGAACCCCCCCAGTGTTTGGGCTCATTCGAAAGGAAATTTAATTTGGGACAATCCACCAAAAAGATTGAAAGCCTAAAGTGCTTATGGAAGAAACTATGAACTTTAATCGAATTTTGGACTTTTACAAGACAAATTCAAGGCTGAGGGAACAGAGGAAGCCCACTTGATTATTAGAATTGTCTGGGTATTGGGACTAAGTTATCTTGTCTGGAGGAATGGACATTCGAAAACCCTTCTCCACAAGAGACATTTACATTACAACAATAACTCAGAGATGGCCAGCCATCAAACCAAACTGAGAAAAGCCATCTTCAACATGAATAAGAACAAAGGGCCCACTACAGCCTGTATGCGAAAAACCAAGCACAAAAGAACATTGCGATTAGCAAGCTAATATTTCCATCAGGAAATAGATTTAGAAATGCAACCCACCCAAGACATATTAACTTTTAATGAGCCCCGCCAAAATATTACAAAGAAAAGTCAAGCCCGCCAAATTTAAACAAAGAATCCTGAACTGATTTGGCGCGAAGATTAGAACAACTCAAACTGTATAACTGGACTCTGTTTTTAACAGAGGTTAGGTTGCAAGGTAGCTACAAGGTTGCTACTACCTCAGGAGACGCTGTATGCCATATTGCTCATGCTATCGATATGTAAAGAGAAAATGGTTAGTAAAGACAAATGTAGGTCCCCTGCAGTCAGAATCAGGGGAAGTCATAACGGGGAACAAAGAAATGGCAGACCAATTGAACAAGTACTTTGGTTCGGTATTCGCTAAAGAGGACACAAACAACCTTCCGGATATAAAAGGGGTCAGAGGGTCTAGTAAGAAGGAGGAACTGAGGGAAATCCTTATTAGTCGGGAAATTGTGTTGGGGAAATTGATGAGATTGAAGGACGATAAATCCCCAGGGCCTGATGGACTGCATCCCAGAGTACTTAAGGAGGTGGCCTTGGAAATAGCGAATGCATTGACAGTCATTTTCCAACATTCCATAGACTCTGGATCAGTTCCTATGGAGTGGAGGGTAGCCAATGTAACTCCAATTTTTAAAAAAGGAGGGAGAGAGAAAACAGGGAATTATAGACCGGCCAGCCTGACATCGGTAGTGGGTAAAATGATGGAATAAACTATTAAGGATGTCATAGCAGCGCATTTGGAAAGAAGTGACATGATAGGTCCAAGTCAGCATGGATTTGTGAAAGGGAAATCAAGCTTGACAAATCTTCTGGAATTATTTGAGGATGTTTCCAGTAGAGTGGACAAGTTGATGTGGTGTATTTGGACTTTCAGAAGGCTTTCGACAAGGTCCCACACAAGAGATTAATGTGCAAAGTTAAAGCACATGGGATTGGGGGCAGTGTGCTGACGTGGATTGTGAACTGGTTGGCAGACAGGAAGCAAAGAGTAGGAGTAAATGGGTACTTTTCAGAATGGCAGGCAATGACTAGTGGGGTACCGCAAGGTTCTGTGCTGGGGCCCCAGCAGTTTACATTGTACATTAATGATTTAGATGAGGGGATTAAATGTAGTATCTCCAAATTTGCGGATGACACTAAGTTGGGTGGCAGTGTGAGCTGCGAGGAGTATGCTATGAGGCTGCAGAGTGACTTGGATAGGTTAGGTGAGTGGGCAAATGCATGGCAGATGAAGTATAATGCGGATAAATGTGAGGTTATCCACTTTGATGGTAAAAACAGAGAGACAGACTATTATCTGAATGGTGACAGATTAGGAAAAGGGGAGGTGCAACGAGTCATGGAACATCAGTCATTGAAAGTTGGCATGCAGGTACAGCAGGCGGTTAAGAAAGCAAATGGCATGTTGGCCTTCATAGCGAGGGGATTTGAGTACAGGGGCAGGGAGGTGTTGCTACAGTTGTACAGGGCATTGGTGAGGCCACACCTGGAGTATTGTGTACAGTTTTGGTCTCCTAACTTGAGGAAGGACATTCTTGCTATTGAGGGAGTGAAGCGAAGGTTCACCAGACTGATTCCCGGGATGGCAGGACTGACGTATCAAGAAAGACTGGATCAACTGGGCTTGTATTCACTGGAGTTCAGAAGAATGAGAGGGGATCTCATAGAAACGTTTAAAATTTTGACAGGTTTAGACAAGTTAGATGCAGGAAGAATGTTCTCAATGTTGGGGAAGTCCAGAACCAGGGGTCACAGTCTAAGGATAATGAGTAAGCCATTTAGGACCGTGATGAGGAGAAACTTCTTCACCCAGAGAGTGGTGAACCTCTGGAATTCTCTAACACAGAAAGTTGTTGAGGCCAATTCACTAAATATATTCAAAAAGGAGTTAGATGTAGTTCTTACTACTAGGGGGATCAAGGAGTATGGCGAGAATGCAGGAATGGGGTACTGAAGTTGCATGTTCAGCCATGAACTCATTGAATGGCGGTGCAGGCTCAAAGGGCCGAATGGCCTACTCCTGCACCTATTTTCTATGTTTCTATGTTTCTATACTACGACTATGTCATCAAGACAGGGAGAGAAACCAACGCAATGGTTGTAAACTAACTTCTCCAGCCTCGAAGTCCTAATATCCTGAAGGAAGGAAGAACATTACCATCGCAGCAGCAACTGACCACAGCCAACGTGGTACCAACAAAAAACCACCAGGATCGACCAAACTCGAAACAAAACTCCAACAGGAAGAAACCAAAGAATCAAAAGTTTCCACTCTACAATCTAAGGCCTGACTACCAACAGGTGAAAACATTACCTAAAAGAAACTTTGAACCTATTTCTAATGAAGAAAACCGAGTACTTACTCCATAGATCAAAAACGCACCTTACGCATCAGCGGACTCAACCCAACTGAAGATTGCGCAGTAAGAAGTCTTCTCCGACGTTCGGGGTATGGCAAGCAGAACCTACAGAATTCAACGAACACCAAAATCGCGAACTACCGCTAACTGACCAGAAAGGATTGATAAGCATAATCCCTGCCTGCCCTGGAGTCTAACCTAGCTAGAATTAGGTATTGGGAGGTGGGAGGTGTAATTTTTAGTGTAACCCCCTTTGAATGTGTAATGTATTGTTCTTTATTAGAGTGATTATAAGTTTGACATTTTATTCCCTTGTCTTTAATAAAATCAAAGTTCTGTTGCACCAAACCAGTTGTCCTTTGCACTTTATCATATCCCCCAAATAAATCCAGAATCTAGAACCCAAGGGAGTGGGAGCGATTCGAACCACTCAAGTAGGTCAGAGGTGAACCTGACCCTCGGGATCACCCCTTACAAAATGGTGACCATGGCAGGACTCTGGTACAAGGGGTGTGATGTGGAGAATGTTGGTTTGGGACAAAGAACCAAGATGGAAGAGAGGATTTCCTCCTATGTGTATAAGAAGGTCAATGTAACTAAGGAATGGGTGCTTTGTCTATTGCGAGCTGAGCATCCAGCTGACGCTGCAGCCCAATGGACAGCAAGCAAGGATCACAAAGAAGCAGTAGAGAAGGCAATTTGGTTGATCTGTCTACAGCAACAGGTCCAACTCCTAGATAAAACCAATGAGACACTACAGGCAGAGTTATGGGAATGTGCAGAGAACTATCAGGAAAGCGTTATGGCAGAAGAAAGGTTATGGGGAGAACTGGGGAAGCTAAAACAGGAAAGGACCCAGATAATGGAAAGGTTTGAAAACAGTCAGGACTATTTTCAATGTCAGGTTACCGAGGCCAAAAATAATGAAAAGTCACTGAGGGAGGAAAGCACTCGCCTTACCCGACAAGTAAAAGAGCTCCAGGAAAAATTAAAAGATGTGCAGGCAGCGTATAATGTAGCTAGCACTAATAGGTTTGAATCGGGAGACCACGGTCCCTGCCAGCAACAAATTAAAAGTTTAAACCTGTCCAAGGGAAATGGCATGGTATGCCTAATAAGCCCGGGTATGCCCCAGGCAAGCCTGGAAGAGAAGGAAGAAACTGTTCAGCCAACACCTGTGGCACCGTTGGCTCCACCGGTTCAGCAGCAAGAGGGGCGAATGAGTTGCGGGGCAGACAGGGATAGTGAACCACCACCACCTGTGTCACCGAGTTTCAGCTCGGCTTGGCAGTAGGGAGAAGGGATAGGCGAGCCAGAACAGGGAGAACCAGAACCAGAGCCAATCTGCCCGGTCCGGCAACAGAAGTTTGGCCCGCACACCATTGCCCGGAGTCCAGGGCGCCTGGAAAGTCAGTTTGTGGTCCGGCACACGTCCCAACAGCTTAGGGCTATGATAAGCCACCTGGGAAAGCTAACTCCAAAGGAAGACCCCTCAGTTCACTTTATGGAGGTGGAACAGGCAGGGGATATTAATGGGTGCGATGATGCAGAAATGGCAAAGATGCTCCTCCTATCCCTGGACAGCAAGCTGTACCAGTCCATCTCTACTGAGAGCAGAAGGGGACGGAGAACATTTGCTGCCATCCAGAAATACACTTTAGAAGCTATGGGCTGCAATGACGGAAGTCCCTTCTCCAGAGTGGAGAAAATGGTACAGCTCGCAGGGGAAACCCCACAGGCTTTCGCAGTCTGACTGTGGCCTGTGTACCAAAGCGCCTGTAGTGGGGACATAGACAGAGATCACTTAAGCCCGGACGAGTTAGCACACTGTCTCTGAAGCCTAGTAGCTAACAGTTTGCCCCGAATACGAGCCAAGGCTGAGGACTGGTTCGACCCCAGAGATCCCCAAACCACCAAACAGGAAGTGCTTAGGCAACTGACCCTAGCTTACAGAAACGGCAGAGGGACGGAAGAGCACCCACAAAAGGATAGGGTTCACGAAATCTGACCCAGCCAAAATAAGAGGGAATGGCGCCACGAGGGGGGGGGGGGCAACCCCTCCTATACAAAACGTACCTGCTATAGGTGCGGAAAAAGTGGGCACTGGCGAAAGGATTGTCGAAATCCTTGGAAGAGTAGCGCAGGAAAGAGTTCTCCAGCCCCAGCCAAAAGGGCCGAGACAGATAAGCCAGTCCCTCCCCACTCATTCGATATCTTCCTAACCGCACTCCGGAGCATGTTAGATGGCCCTGGGAAGGTAGCCACCGGTACCGAAATCCCATCTGCCCCCTCCCAACCAAAACCGTGACTAGGACAGGCACAGCCCGTCCACCTGTGTTCCCTTGAGTATGATGCGTGGGAGAGACCGACCGTACAGATGGAGGTGGAAAAGGTGAAAGGGACTTACCTGCTGGACACCGGTGCCTCAAGCACCCTTGTCTATGCAGCTAACCCCTCCGCCTCATCTCTGTCTAACGGGGTCCCCTACAGCTTGGTGTGTTTCACAGGCACTGAACAGACTGGTTCATTCTCTGTTCCACCCTCCATTCATTCAGATACACTCCACACTAAGTGGACTTGTGTTCTGATGAAGTGGAAACAGGAAGTAAAAGGGATTCTGGTGGCTGACTTCATCCTAGGCCACGGGATCCTGGTGGATTTAAGAAACCACTGTCTTTGGGGGTCAGTCAGTACGGGACAGGAGAGTGAGATGATGGTTATCCCAGGAAAACAGGGAAAAGGGACATGAAGGCAAAGGAGTGTTACGACCTTGAATCACTGGTCAGTAGCACTCTGATAGAATACCAAGAATATGTGAGGAAACACCTTGCAGCTTTTGCCACTCACAAACACGACAGTGGGAGAATAAACGGGGTCGAGGTTAGCATAGATGGGGACCCCATGACCTGACCACAGAAACAGTACAACTTCCCCATGGAAACAGCCTTGGGTTTTCTGGTTAAACAGGGGTTATTGAGACCAATAGCTACCCATGTGAACTCTCCATTGTGGGCAGTCAAGAAACCGGACAACTCCTCGAAAGCCACGGTGGACTATCGAGTACTCAACCGTAGCGTCCCCGCTTGTGCACCCACCATTGCTCATTGGAAGTATCCCAGCCTCCGCGACCACCTTCACAGTGTTGGATATTTCCAAAGGGTTCTGGTCCATACCTTTAAGAAGGGAAGATCAGTACAAGTTTGCTTTTACCTTTAAAGGGCAGTAATACACTTGGAACTGTCTCCCTCAGGGTTTCCACAACAGCCCCAGTATTTTCCATCAGTGTATGGCCAACTGTTTAAAGAGTTTCAGCAGACTCCAGCAATTAGTACAGTATGTGAATGACCTGCTCCTGTTCACCGATGATGGGGAGGAGCATGCCCACTGCTGGCTGAGCTGCTGAAAGAAGAAGGGTTTAAAGTAAACCCCAAGAAGAAGGCACATCTCGGCCAGAAGGAAGTAAAATTCGTGGGATTGGCTGTGCGCACAGGGGAAAGAGCCATTGACAAAGCTAGAAGGGAAGCAGTGCAGAAGTTACCCGCCCCTATCACAGTAACAGGAGTAAGATCTTTTCTCGGGCTAACCGGGTACTGCAGAGATTTCATTGAGGATTATGCAGCCACCGCAGCCCCTCTGCTTCGACTCCTACACAAGGGAGTGGAGTGGGATTGGGACAAAGGTTGCGAGGCAGCATTTATCCAACTCAAGAAAGACCTGCAGACCGTGCCAGCTCTAGGGGCCATTGATGGGGGTAAAGAGATTTTCCTGGAGATAGCAGCCAGTGGGGACAGCCTGAGTGCAGTACCGTTCCAAGAGTGGCACGGCCGGCTGAGACCAGTGGTCTACTCCTCCAGGATGCTCACGGACGTGGAGAAGGGATACTTCAACTGTGAGCGACACCTCCTAGCCACTCACTGGGCTGTGAAAAGATCACTGACTGTCACAGGGGGGGGTCCCCTATCACACTGCTTACCCACCATACAACCACCCAACTGCTCCTGGACGGGAGAATCAAGGACGGGACAGTGAGCAGTGCCCGCATTGCTCGCTGGACCCTGCTCCTCTCTCAAATGGACCTAAGGGTAAAGGGACTCTGCGAGCCAAGACTCGCAGCCAACATGAGTTATCCAGGGACAGCCCACCGGTGTTCCGTAGAAGGGGTATGGGAAATTAACATAGGCTTTCGGGCTGGGTTACACTCCACAGGCTGAGAGATCTATGTGGACGGTTCAAACACGGTATCTGCGGGTGAACGACTCACAGGCTGCGGAATTTATGGCCCCGAGGCAGTCATTGCCCTGGCGATTAAACACCTCAGCACTATGAGCGCCCAGCACGCTGAACTATCTTCGGTGGTGTACGTAGTCACACACCTCGAAGAATTCCCAACCCCATACACGATTTGCTCGGACAGTATGTTCACATGCAATTCGTATACGGAGTACCTGGCTATCTGGTCCCGCCACGGATACACATCCGCAGACGGGAGACCCCTGGCAATTAAGCCCCGACTGGAAAAGATCATGAAAGCTGTCGGGGATGAAGGGAATATCTATATACATAAGGTGAAGGCACATTCCATCACCGTAGTGAGGGAAACCAGCTGGCTGACACGTTGGCCAAGCAAGGCGCTCGCACGGGCAAGCTCTGGGATCCGTACAACCCAGGACCCATTGCAGCAGTCAGGGGCAGGATAGGGACGGCAGGGAAGGCAGGGATAGCTTTGCCCCCAGACCTAAAAACTGTTCAGACCCAAGACCCTGTCCTCAAAACTGTCCTGAACATGCTAGCTAAAGGGGAAAGGATAGACAGCCCGTACGGCACCGCAGCAAATGCCATTAAAGAAGGAATGCTGTTCAGGGGGGAGCAATGGTTAGTACCGCAACAACAACGGAAAGAATTCCTCCAACTGGCCCACGAGATCCAGGAGCAGGACAACCCAGATCTGAGACCACTTGGCAACGAGTGGAACAGGCAGGGTGGTGGCCAGGACTCAGGGAAGACGTCCGCGAGTTCTGTGCTAGCTGTCTGGTATGCGCTGCCAACAACCCCGACCCCCAGAAAAGAAAGGTGTCTATGGGACATATCAGGAGGGTAGAGGGACCCTGGCAGTCGATCCAAATCGATTACATCGGGCCCCTACCCACTGTCCAGGAAGACTACAAGTACTGCCTCGTCTTGGTGTATGTATTCACGGTATTCAAGGAAGGTCAGCTTAGGGAAGCCAACCAGGACAGCTTTGTCAGGAATCGGTTTGAACACCTTAAACCAATTCACTGGCAGGCTGTTAACAACATGGGAATACAGCATCGGAGCAGCTGACTGCTGCTAGAGCCCCGACAACACCACAAATGGGAGATAGGGGACTAGGTCATGGTGAGGAACTAAGCTAGGGTAGGGGTCTTTGAGGCACTGTACATGCGACCGTACCACATTGCCGACAAGGCTAGCCCCATGGTCTATGCCATAAAATTGCCCCGCCGTGCAAAGTGGTTCCACAAAAACCAGTGCAAACTTTTCAACCCGGGGCAGCAGCTAAACTTAAAGGACAGCCAAAACCTGTAAACCGTACTAAAGACAGGGACCCCCAGCCAGCAGCCCCCGACAGTGGAATTCCCTCATGGGATGTGGCAGACCCACAGACTGTACCTAGAGGGGCGGTGGGCTGTGTTACAGGAGGAGCCGTCCCCAGAATCATTTGAGACTCAGACGCACCCCCAGCAGCCGGAGCCTTAAGAAGGATTCCCCGCACACCATGACCAAAGACACCATGGTCGCCAGCGCTCCAATTTGGATGGTTCAGCCCCGGGAAAGGGAGCAGCCACAAAAGGGTACCTAAGGTCAAAGACCAGCCCGCGAGCAGGGACACCCAGCCGGTAGCCTCGGGCAATGAGGGATAGTGGTGGACTAGCCACCAAGTGAGAGTCCCCAGCCCAAAGCCCTCAACCAGGCAGAACCCCCAGGAGAAGAAACGAACCAGGCAGATCCCCCAGGGGAAGAAACGAGCCAGGCAGAACCCCCAGGGAAGAAACGAACCAGGCAGAACCCCCAGGGGAAGAAACGAACCAGGCAGAACCCCCAGGGGAAGAAACGAACCAGGCAGAACCCCCAGGGGAAAAACGAGCCAGGCAGAACCCCCAGGGGAAGAAACGAACCAGGCAGAACCCCCAGGGGAAGAAACGAACCAGGCAGAACCCCCAGGGGAAGAAACGAACCAGGCAGAACCCCCAGGGGAAGAAACGAACCAGGCAGAACCCCCAGGGGAAGAAACGAACCAGGCAACCACCCCCAAAGGAGCGGTGTGCTGTAGCACCGGAGGGGATGTTCCCCAATAGTGTGGGACTCAAACCCACCTTCGGTCAGTACACTCTGGGTCCGATGGTACAGGCCGACCTATTACCGACCTCGCTGGACACCCAGCGGGAAAAGAAGAAAGAAAGAAGGCAGGAATTAACCTGGCCACCCGGAGACGGGTGGCAGATGTACATATATAGCACAATATGAATTTAAGAATGTTTAGTGAGTAATTTAGAGTAGTGTAAGATTCATCTGTGTAATGATAGTGATATATGTATTAGTTACTGGGGTCAGGAAAAGAATCTATCTGTGCAGCTATTAAAAGAGGCACAGGCCGGTAATAACCGGGAGTAAGATTAAGGAAGCACCGGTAAAATAAGAGGAAAACGGCTGTGAGATAAAAGTTAGAAGCAGACATCAGTCCACAAAGAACTGAATAAGACAGCCAGTCAATTAAAGACGATACTATGTCTGACAGGAAGAGAGCCCAAATTTAGAACTCGGTTATCTTTGTCAAGCCAGAGAGCTTTCTCAGGGCTAGACAATCTGTTTTTGTGCCCCTACAGGAAAGAGGGCAACATGAGAAGGAACCTGTTCCTGTTCGCCCTGGTAAGGATGAGCAGCAGCAACCGAGGAGACGTGGAAGAATCCCTCATAAAGAGGTGTTCAGGAGAAAGAGCACCGATCGTAACCGCCGGGGGTGGCCCCCGAGACGTGGAAGAACTTACAGTTTACGCCCACGATGGAAGATGGCCAGGGTGGCTGGGATCTAACTCTACCCGCTACTCCAGCCAGGAAGGTTTTACCTACAGGGAGGCCTCAGTTCCATGCCCTCAGATACGGACCATCGCCGCCTGAGTCAGTATTACAGAGGGAAAATGTGTATGTTTGACTTGCGAAGGAAAGAGTCATGTACTCAACTATCATTGTAACCCATGTATAAGCTGACCTTGAGAACATTAACCACAAGGGGGTGAACTTGTGGGAGACACTCCAAACCTGGACCTTCAGGTATAAAAGGAGAAGCTCCACCCACCTTCATCACTTGAGGTCTTGGTAATAAAGGTAACTGGTCACAGAGTGATCTTCTCTCAAGTATGGGCCTCGTGTGCATTTATACTGTATAGTAAGGACATATCATTGGCGACGAGAAACTGGGATTTAAACCACGTGAGCATGGCCACTCGCAGCACAGAAGAGAGGTACTGTGTTGGTGATGATTGGGACGACTTTATTGAGAGACTACAGCAAAGTTTTGTCACTAAGGAATGGTTTGGCCGACAAACGCAGGGCTCATCTCCTGATGGTTTGTGGATCCAGAACGTACTCCCTGATGAAGGACCTTCTAGCGCCAGAGAAGCTGGTGGACAAAACGTTCGAAGAGCTCAGTAAGTTGATCGGGGAACACCTTAAATCGGCGAGCAGCATGCACATGGCGAGATACCGGTTTTATACGCACCGGCGGCGAGAAGGGCAAAGCATTCCTGACTTCGTGGCAGATCTCCGGCGACTGGCGAGCCTATGTAAGTTCACAGATGCATGCAGAGCGGAGATGCTGTGAGACTTTTTTATTGTGGGCATCAGGCATGCTAGGGTTTTCAGGAAACTGATTAAGACCAAAGATTTGACCTTGGAAGCGGCGGCTCTAATAGCCCAGCCATTTATCTCAGGGGAGGAAGAGACCAGAATGATGTATGACAAAAATCTTGGCTCAAATGCAGCAAACGACCAGGGAGCAACATTGTTAACACGGCACACAGTTCTCTAGGCAGACAAGGGCAATCGGATATGCCCCAGCATGTAGTCAAACCCAAAGGGGGTTCATGCCATCGCAATGGACAATGCAGCCAATATTGGGGCCATCAACACCTGTTAGTGGTGTGCTTAAGGACAGTTACAGAGACAGTCAGAAATGATCGACTGGTAATGGACCTTTTGTTTCCAACAACGGGGCCTCCAGCTCATGCTGGAGGTGTGGAGGCAAACACCCAGCCAGAACTTGCAGGTATCAGCAATATGTCTGCAGAAACTGCAACGTCAGCGGTCACTTGGCGCGTATGTGCAGGAAGCCTGCAGCCAGGTTGATGTATGAGGAGGATGGGCCCGATGTAAGCCCTACGAGGCCAAATGAATACTGTGGGAAATCGCTGGAAGCTGAAGTTCAGTGAGTTCAAATGGAGCACATATACAGTTCATACACCAGGACGCCACTGATAATGATGAAAGTGCTCCTCAATGGCATCCCAGTATCAATGGAGCTAGACATGGGGGCCAGCCAGTCCCTGATGAGTATCAAATAGTTCGAAAAGGTTGTGGGTGTCCAAGGCCAGGAGGCCAAAACTATTGCCAATTGACGCACAGCTACGGACATATACAAAGGAGATCATTCCGGTGCTAGGCGGTGCCGCGGTAGTCGTGACCCACAAAGATTCGGAGAACAGATTGCCACTCTGGATTGTCCCGGGGGATGATCCCGCACAACTGGGGAGGAGTTGGCTTGCTGCCATGAACTGGAAATGGGGTGATGTCAATGCAATTTCTTCTGTGGAGCAAATATCATGCTCACAGGTCCTGGACAAATTTGACTCATTATTTCATCCCGGCATTGGCACTTTCATGGGGGCCAAGGTAGTGATTCACATAAACCCGGACGCCAGGCCAGTCCAACACAAGGCCAGAGCGGTGCTGCACGTGATGCGGGAAAAGATAGAATGCGAATTGGACCGATGCTGAAAGAAGGCATCATCTCGCCAGTCGAATTCAGTGACTCGGCGAGCCCGATCATGCCGGTGCTCAAGGCGGATGGGTCGGTCAGGATATGTGGCGATGACAAGGCCATCATCAATCGGGTGTCACTCCAAGACCAGTACCCGCTACCGAGAGCGGAGGACCTTTTTGCGATGCTATCCGGTGGCAAACTTTTTGGACCTGACCTCAGCTTACATGACCCAGGAGCTGGCGAGTGAGTCGAAGAAGCTGACCACCATCACGACACACACGTGGTTGTTTGAGTATAACAGATGTCCGTTCGGGATTCGTTCAGCCACCGCGATCTTTCAGTGAAATATGGAAAGCCTCCTCAAGTCGATTCCAAGGACGATGGTTTTTTAAGATGACATCCTCATCACGGGTCGCGATACTGAAGAACACCTCCACAACCTGGAGGAGGTGCTACGCAGACTGGACCGGGTAGGGCTGCGACTGAAAAAAGCGAAGTGTGTCTTCTTAGCTCCAGAGATAGAATTCCTGGGGAGGAGAGTAGCAGCAGACAGGATCAGACCCACTGTGTCCAAAACGGAAGCGATCCAGAGAGCACCCAGACCCCGTAACACAACGGAGCTGCGTTCGTTCCTGGGGCTCCTGAACTATTTTGGTAACTTTCTTCCCAAATTGAGCACGCTGTTAGAGCCTCTACATGTGCTCCTATGCAAAGGTCGTGATTGGGTCTGGGGGGACAGCCAGGAAAGGGCTTTTGATAGAGCACGCAACTTGTTATGCTCCAACAAACTGTTAACGTTATATGACCCGTGTAAGAAACTTGTTGTAATGTGCAATACGTCGTCCTATGGGGTCGGGTGTGTGTTGCAGCATGTGAATGCCAATGGTCAGTTACAGCTGGTAGCTTATGCCTCCAGAAGTCTGTCCCAGGCAGAAAGGGCCTACGGGATGGTAGAAAAGGAAGCGCTAGCATGTGTATATGCAGTAAAAAAATGCACCAGTACCTGTTTGGCAGGAAATTTGAACTGGATACAGATCACAAACCCCTAACATCCCTTTTGGCCGACAACAAGGCCATAAATGCGAATGCATCGGCCTGTATACAGAGGTGGGCACTTACGTTAGCCACCGATGACTACACAATTCGGCACAGACCGGGCACTGAAAACTGCACCGATGCACTCAGCAGGCTCCCACAGCCACCACTGAGGGGGCAACTGAGCATGATGCTGAGATGGTCATGGCTGTTGAAGCTTTCGAAAGCGAAGGCTCACCTGTGACAGCCCGTTAGATTAAAGTCTGGACAAATAAAGACCCGCTACTGTCTTTAGTTAAGAAACGTGTCCTGAATGTGGACTGGGCAGCCACGTACGGGGCATGCCCTGAGCAAATTAAACCATTTCATAGGCGCAAGGATGAACTCTGCATTCAGGCCGATTGCCTACTGTGGGGAAACCGAGTCGTCATGCCCCAGAGGGGCAGAGAGGTGTTTATCATAGAACTTCACAATGAGCACCCGGGCAGTGTCATGATGAAGGCCATTGCCAGGTCACACGTTTGGTGGCCAGGGATAGATGCAGACCTGGAGCTTTGTGTTCGCAGGTGCAACACATGTGTGTCCAGCTGGGCAACGCACCCAGGGAAGCCCCCTTTAGCCTCTAGCCCTGTCCCGCCAAGCCATGGTCATGCATCCATGTGGACTACGCAGGTCCTTTCATGGGAAAAATGTTTTTGGTTGTAGTAGACATCTACTCCAAATGGATTGAGTGTGCCATTTTAAATTCAAGCACATCCTCTGCCATGGTAGAAAGTCTACGGGCAATGTTCGCCACCCATGGTCTACCGGATGTCTTGGTCAGCGACAATGGCCCGTGCTTCACAAGCACTGAATTCCAGGACTTCATGGCAGGCAATGGAATCAACCATGTCAGAACGGCACCATTCAAGCCGGCCTCAAATGGCCAGGTGGAACGAACATTGCAGGTAATCAAACAGGGGATGCTCAGAATCCAAGGGGGTTCCCTACAAAGCCACTTATCACGCCTCCTGTTGGCCAATAGATCCCGACCACACTCACTCACAGGGGTTCCACACGCAGAGCTGCTAATGAAAAGGACGCTCAAAACCAGGTTATCCCATTTACACCTTACTATGAAAGAAATTGTTGAGAGCAGGCGTCAGTCACAATGTGACCACCATGATAGGGATGCGAGGGCGCGATGTATTGATGTCAATGACCCTGTTTTTGTACTTAATTACACTACAGGGCCCAAATGGCTTGCAGGCACTGTGATTGCCAAAGAGGGGAATAGGATTCTGGTAGTTAAACTTACCAATGGACAATCTGCCGCAAACACGTGGATCAAACTAAAAGGAGGTTGAGCAACCCCATAGAAGAAGCAGAGGAAGAACACGACATAGAGTTTACTCCACCACAGGTGACCGAACACCGGGACCAAGTGGAGGAGGGCCCAGTCACTGTGGGCAGTCCGGACAGGCCTGAGGCACCGCAAACAGCAGACACTCAGGCCAGCGCCCAACAACCGGAGCCCCAACTCAGGCGCTCTACAAGGGAGCGTAAACTACCAGAGCGACTTAACCTGTGATCCCAATAAGACTTTGGGGGGGAGGTGATGTCATGCACTCAATTATCATTGTAACCCATGTATAAGCTGACCGAAGTTGTACACCTTGAGAACATTGACCACAAGGGGGTGAACTTGTAGGAGGTACTCCTAACCTGGACTTTCAGGTCTAAAAGGGGAAGCTCCACCCATCTTCATCACTTGAGGTCTTGGTAATAAAGGTAACTGGTCACAGAGCTTCTCCCAAGTATGGGCCTCGTGTGCATTTATACTGTATAGTAAGGACATATCAGAAACATTCCCCTGGGAAGATGGTGATGGCTCAGAAATCTCAGCAAGGACGCATGGGACCAGGAATCGGACTGGTAAAGGCTCGGTAATGATACGTACTGCACCATCACAGGGACACGGGGAGGAGTAAAAGTGTGTTGGGACAAATGGTGGGAATCTGAACAAGGAATTTACGTTTGCATGTGGGGATCAGAGATTATTTGTCCCGCAGGCATATCAATTGCCTTCGCCAGGCAATGGCAAGATGAAGGGGAAGGGATGGGGTGGGATTCTAGCCTACACGGGTGCGCAGTCCCACACTCCCCACTCCCAATTAACGCCACCGAACTAAGAGCACACATTAAGAAACCCCAGCCCACAACCCCACCAATACGTACAGTAATATAAAGGTGTCCTACCATCACCAAGAGACCTGGGAACAGATTAGTATTGGTACCGACCGAAAAAGTGTTATACCAGCAGAGTATATTATGCAGTAGCTTCAGTAATTTTAAACCTTACCGAGGTACACCTACCTGCATGGTGCCCGAAGGAAACAGAGCTGCTAAACCAGGCCCTACTTAGAGACATGTTCAAGAAATTTTATGAGTTAAACTTTGGAAATGTAGACAAAGCGGACCTATACACCACAAACGCTAGGGACACCATGGGCTCGGGGAGACCTCGAAGGGGAATCATAGACGACGTTTTCACTGCCTACAATACAGAATCCTCTGTAATAAATAGCTTTGATGACATCGCACTGCAAGCACAGATAAACGGTTTGAAGAACCAATTGAGGAAAATCCTGAAACAAGATAATACAGTAGTAGGCTCAGAACTACACGAGGACCAGACTATGACTATCCATTTAAAAGAAATAGTGGCTGAGTTGGAAAAACATGCACAGACAGTGAATGCACTCTTATGGTAGGATAGAAACGCTTCGGACCAGGCTGCACAGAATGAGGTGTGCGTACTGTATGGGGCATGGTTGTTGGGCAAAGGCTGCAATAACCTGGAGGATTTAAAACAAGGTGTAGTCCCCTCCTGGATCAGGAACAAGCACCTCGCAGCCCTCCACCTGTACAGCAATTCACTAAGCCCATGCCAGCTCCGCCTAGCCTCTGAAGCCTACCCTGTCCCTGTAAGCTGTGGGAAATCTAACCACACCATTATGGGGATCGTACTAAGGATGCTGGTCATGGGTGGGACAGCCCGACCCGCACCGGTGTACCGGGTGGAGAACATTGGAGTTTTTCAGGGAGGTGCACACATTCGTTTTGCAGCGGTCCCACCCTATGTCATAAAGTGGAAACACGCTGTAATGGGTACTGACCTCTCCGGGTGCGGGAGTCGGGTTTGCACACATAATATTGTGTCCCCAGTACTTGAGTGCCCATTCTAAGTCACAGTGTGGGTTTAAAGCTGCTGGCGCACAGCCTATTAACTGCACCATGGAGGTAATGGCACAAGACCATGTCCCTCCACAGGTAACATACATAGGGGGTGGGACATATTGTGTCACCACCAGTGCACCCCACTACCAATATGGACATTTCTGGTGTCCGGTAAGTGACAGCAGTTTTTGCTTCAAGTCAGAGGCATCAGTTTAAGTGACCCAGGAACAGATTGTCCCCATTCCTGAACCCTCCACTGTCCACCTCACTGTGAAGGAAAACATTACAAACCTGCAGGATTTTGTTGTACATTTTGGCTATGCAATTCTCCCTCTACCCGAACATCTTACCGCTCTGCTAAAAGCTGTAATTATCTCACAAAAACACTTCTGCACTCTAGAACAGAAAACAATTGAGAAAGGGAAAAGGATTCTCGAGACCACCATTCCGCCTTGGTGGAACCTTTTCAGAAATATAGAAGTCCCAGTCTGGATCAGAACCGCTTTCCACAATTTAGTTATCTGTCAACTCATGATTATACTTTACTTATGGTGTTTCACTTGCCGAGTGAAATGCAGAGGCCATCAGGTCAGGCACCAAAGGGTGTTGTACGCTCCTTGGCCGAACTTGGGAATCGCGCAGGGACAGGTGACACCATACTACCATGTTTAATTTGTGTTTGACTTTATCCGCTGTAAACTGTAAAATATCGAGTACTGTAAGAGTGTTACTTAAAATATGTTTGACTACGTACCTTTTATTTTTACTGAACTTAAAGTTGTGTTTGACTGCATACCGTTATTTTACTGTGAAAACCGAGTAAAAGAGGGGGATCGTACCCCCTCTATGCTGTAACCGAATTATAGTGATTGTATTCGCCTGTAAATTGCATTGCATTTCAACGGGGGATGCAGGGTAATGTATAACTAGTATAAATGCGAGGAAGGTTGACTCTCGGGAGAAGGAATTTTGCTTACCTTGATTGACGCTCAAGAGTGTAGAGTGTCACAGGGAGGACTGAAGGGTGCAAAATTCACGAGAACGCCCCCAGTGTTTGGGCTCATTCGAAATTAAATTTAATTTGGGACTATCTACCAAAAAGTTTGAAAGCCTAAAGTGCTTATGGAAGAAACTATAAACTTTAATCTATTTTGGACATTTGCAATACAAATTCAAGCCTGTGGGCGGGCCTAGGGAAAAAAGGAAGCCCACTTGATTGTTAAAATTGTCTGTGTGTTGGGACTAAGCTAACTTGTCTGGAGGAATGGACATTCGAAAACCCTTCTCCACAAGAGACATTTACATTACAACAATAACTCAGAGATGGCCAGCCATCAAACCAAACTGAGAAAAGCCATCTTCAACATGAATAAGAACAAAGGGCCCACTACGAAATGTATGCGAAAAACCAAGCACAAAAGAACATTGCGATTAGCAAGCTAATATTTCCATCAGGAAATAGATTCAGAAATGTAACCCACCCAAGACATATTAACTTTTAACAAGCCCACCAAAATATTACAAAGAAAAGTCAAGCCCGCCAAATTTAAACAAAGAATCCTGAACTGATTTGGTGCAAAGATTAGAACAGCTCAAACTGTATAACTGGACCTTGTTTTTAACAGAGGTTAGGTTGCTAAGTAGCACAAAGGTTGCTACTACCTCAGGAGATGCTGTATGCCATATTGCTTGTGCTATACTACGACTATGTCATCATGACAGGGAGAGAAACCAACGCGACAGTTGTAAACTAACTTCTCCAGCCTTGATGTCCTGAAGTCCTGAAGGAAGGAAGAACATCACCATCGCAGCAGCAACCGGCCACAGCCAACGTGGTACCAACGAAAAACCACCGCGATCGACCAAACTTGAAACAAAACTCCAACAGGAAGAAATCGAAGAATCAAAAGTTTCCACTCTACAATCTAAGGCCTGACTACCAACAGGTGAAAACAATACCTAAGAGAGACTTTGAACCTATTTCTAATGAAGAAAACCGAGTACTTACCCGATAGATCCAAAACGCGCCTTACCGCATCAGTGGACTCAACCCAACTGAAGATAAGAAGTAAGAAGTCTTCTCAGATGATCAGGGTACGGCAAGCAGAACCTACAGAATTCAACGAACCCCGAAATCGCAAACTACCGCTAACTGACCAGAAAGGATTGGTAAGCATAGTCCCTGCCTGCCCTGGAGTCTAACCTAGCTAGAATTAGGTATTGGGAGGTGGGAGGTGTAATTTTTACTGTAACCCCCTTTGAATGTGTAATGTATTGTTCTTTATTGGAGTGATTATAAGTTTGACATTGTATTTCCTTGTCTTTAATAAAATCAAAGTTCTTTTGCACCAAACCAGTTGTCCTTTGCACTTTATCACATCCCTCAAATAAATCCAGAGTCTAGAACCCAAGGGAGTGGGAGCGATTCGAACTGCTCAAGTAGGTCAGAGGTGAACCTGACCCCCGGGACCACCCCCTTACAGTGCAGGTCTTGATGTCTCCCCACTCTGCGGCTCGGTTCTGCTGCGACGGCTTACCATTCTTAATACTTACCCCTGCGCTCGCTAACACTTCACTTTAAAAGGAATCCATGGGATCTACACACAACAAGCAGCAGAGAGGAACCGCAGTTACCACAATTTGAGAACCATCACACTGAAAAAAGAGCATGTTTTGAAAATATTCAGGGAATTATTTGAATGAACCTAAAGCAAAAAGCAAACAAAAGCACTGGCATGCAACTTAGCAGTTTATCATCTTTGATGAATATTTGTGTAGAACGTATCAGACAGACTGATCGTGGTATGGTTGACAGGCTGAATTGCTGGGTGATAGTGCAGAATCATTTGCATTGGATTTGAAGATGGTGTTTCACAAACCCCTCCAGTTACTTCCCAATACATGAAATCTTGTATCAAAAAGTAGAATGTAATTACTAGCTGGAGGCAATGGATGCTCCATTTATGTTTAATTACAGTTGTATTTGTTCAGTGCCGTCGGGCCTAGCTGGCTGAGAACTGTAAAAAAAGGCATGAGACAACAAAGGTTGGAAGAGTGTTGAAATGCAATGTCACTGGGAAAGATATGTCCTTTTCAAAACAAATTCGTATTTGGCTGACATAATTACAAAGTATTTGCAGTTTGAAACATTGCTTGCTGTCTGACAAACTTTAAACCAATTAAAACATAAGCAAAATACTGCGGAAGCTGGAAATCTGAAATCAAAACAGAAAATGCTGGAAAGATTCAGCAGATCAGGCAGCTTGTGTAGAGAGGAACAGAATAATAACTTTTATTTATATAGTGCCTTTAACGTAGTAAAACATCCCAAGGCGCTTCACAACAGTGTTATAGACAAGCAGATAAATTTGGCACCGAGCCACAGAAGAAATTAAGGCAAATGATCAAAAGCTTATTTAAAGAGGTAGGTTTTAACAAGCATCTTAAAGGAGGAGAGAGGTAGAGCGGCGTACAGGTTTACGGATGGAGTTCCAGAGCTTAGGGTCCAGGCAGCTGAAGGCACGTTCACCGATGGTTGAGCAGTTTAATGAGGGATGTTCAAAAGACCAGAATTTGAGCAGCGCAGACATCTTGTGGGATTGTGAGGTTGAAAAAGACAACAGAAATAGGGAGGGGCAAGTCCATGGAGTGATTTGTAAACAAGGATAAAAATTTTGAAATCGAGGCGCTGTTTAACTGGGATGATGGGTGATCTTGACTTGGTGCGGGTTAGTAGATGGGCTGCTGAGTTTTGGATGACTTCAAGTTTACTTAGCGTGGAGTGTGGAAGGCCAGCCAGGAGTGAGTTGGAGTAGTCAAGTCTAGAGGTAACAAAGGCATAAATGAGGTTTCAGCAACAGAAGAGCTGAGGCAAGGGTGAAGGCGGGCAACGTTACGGAGGTGGAAAAAGGTTGATGACCTATCATTTGCACTGCTGAAAGGTAACCGAACTGAAACGTTAACTCTGCTTCTCTCCACAGGTATTGCCTGACCTGCTAAGTATTTCTAGCATTTTCTGTTTTGATTGTAAACTAACTGATTTGCTTGGATTTCAGGTAAACTGAGAACTTTAAGGAGCAACGAGGAGGTGGGACCGCAGGTTGTGGATATTCCTGTGAGGATTGACAATGTTTCTGACAGTGCCGAGTGTGGTGCAGCTCTTGGATGCTACCCTAGCAGCCTTAGGGTAGCTAAGTGCCAAGGTAAGATGGCACTCTGCTATTTTAGCAATACAATTTGAATGCTTGTTGTTGCCATAGTTGACCTCAAAGATGAATGTTCATGGTGACTACATGCTGCATTAATGATGAATATATCTATACTCGCTCCATATCCAGAATATTTTTAAATCAGCAAGGGCAGCCAAGGGAAGTGTCCTCAGCCCTCCGAAACTAGGTATCACAACAGTTAGCTGGGTTCTCTGCTTCCGATCATTATACAACAATCTATATTAATGACTTCGAAGAAGGGACTGTGTGTAACGTAGCCAAGTTTGCTGACGATACAAAGATGGGAGGAAAAGCAATGTGTGAGGAGGACATAAAAAATCTGCAAAAAGGACATAGACAGGCTAAGTGAGTGGGCAAAAATTTGGCAGATGGAGTATAATGTCGGAAAGTGTGAGGTCATGCACTTTGGCAGAAAAAAAATCAAAGAGCATGTTATTATTTAAAGGGAGAATGATTGCAAAGTGCTGCAGTACAGCGGGACCTGGGGGTACTTGTGCATGAAACGCAAAAGGATAGTATGCAGATACAGCAAGTGATCAAGAAGGCCAATGGTATTTTGGCCTTTTTTGCAAAGGGGATGGAGTATAAAAACAGGAAAGTCTTGCTACAGCTATATAAGGTATTGGTGAGGCCACATCTGGAATACTGCGTGCAGTTTTGGTTTCCATATTTACGAAAGGATATACTTTCTTTGGAGGCAATTCAGAGAAGGTTCACGAGGTTGATTCCGGGGATGAGGGGGTTGACATGAGGAAAGGTTGAGTAGGTTGGGCCTCTACTCATTGGAATTCAGAAAAATGAGAGATGCTCTTATCGAAACGTATAATATTATGAGGGGGCTTGACAAGGTGGATGCAAAGAGGATGTTTCCACTGGTGGGGGAGACGAGAACTCGAGGGCATAATCTTAGAATAAGAGGCCGCCCATTTAAAACCGAGATGAGGAGAAATTTCTTCTCTCAGAGGGTTGTAAATCTGTGGAATTCGCTGCCTCAGAGAGCTGTGGAAGCTGGGACATTGAATAAATTTAAGACAGAAATAGACAGTTTCTTAAATGTTAAGGGGATAAGGGGTTATGGGGAACGGGCGGGGAAGTGGAGCTGAGTCCATATCAGATCAGCCATGATCTTATTGAATGGTCCCGGAGCAGGCTCGAGGGGCCGTATGGCCTACTCCTGTTCCTATTTCTTATGTTCTTATGTTCTTAACAACTCCTGCTGGAGGGTGCATGTGTGGAGAGCTATGAAATATTCCTTTGTTTAATCTATCCATTCTTTTGCAGTAGAGATTTTCAGGTCAATTCATGATATTACATTACAATTTGACACGGAACCTATGCACAATATATTTAAAATATATTTTAAAATCTGGGGCCCGACTTTAACTGCCCCACATGCCAGAAACAGGGTAGAGTGTGGCAGTTCAAATAATGAGAGTCAGTTACCTCCCCCGATCCTGTTTCCTTCCCCGCCGTGCTCCCATGTTACCCTGCTCCTTTGAGCAGGTGTGCAGGACACCTGCTGGAGGTAAGCCAGGTCTTGTTTTAAACATGCAGATCGGGTCCATGATGTCACCAGGTGATGTCATTTAAGCCTGAGGCCTGAGCGGGTGGGTGGGGGAGGGGGAATGTCAATTCCAGTCTGGCAAATCTGTCTGGAACTGGATCCTGGAGCAGAAGAGGCCACGAAGGTAAGTTTTAGATTTATTTTTCAGGTTTCCTTGTGGGGCAGGAGGGCCAGCAGTGCTCCTCCAAGCCTCACAAGGAAGTCTTGGGCTTCCCTTGCACTGAGCTACTCCCTTTCCCCCCCCCATTGCGGCAAGACACCCCCCAAAAACTGCTGGGGACCTTTCCCAAGGGCCTCCGGCTGCGGACTCGTGCCGCAAACTCCCGCTCTCGCCCGCCGGCCAGACTGTCAATTTGGCCAGCTGGTGGGTGGGAGTCTGCAATCTTTTATGGCCAGGGCCTCCACATCTGCATGTACACCCTCCCAGACCAATGTTCCTGTTAAACTGCGCGACCGCACGTGGGTCTTGACGTCCTGCGCAGGTTGCTTGCCGGCTTTACAATGAGAAAAACCGCGTTTCATGGAAATATAAATAGAAACATAGAAAATCGGTGCAGGAGTAGATCATTCGGCCCTTCGAGCCTGCACCACCATTCAATAAGATCAAGGCTGATCATTCACCTCAGTACCCCTTTCCTGCTTTCTCTCCATACCCCTTGATCCCTTTAGCCGTAAGGGCAATATCCAACTCCCTCTTGAATATATCTAACGAACTGGCATCAACAACTCTCTGCGGTAGAGAATTCCACAGGTTAACAACTCTCTGAGTGAAGAAGTTTTTCCTCATCTCGCTCCTAAATGGCTTACCCCTTATCTTTAGACTGTGACCCCTGGTTCTGGACTCCCCCAACATCGGGAACATTCCTCCTGCATCTAACCTGTACAGTCCCATCAGAATGTTATATGTTTCTGTGAGATCCCCTCTCTTCTTCTAAACTCCAGTGAATACAGGCCCAGTTGATCCAGTCTCTCCTCATATGTCAGTCCTGCCATCCCGGGAATCAGTCTGGTGAACCTTCACTGCACTCCCTCAACAGCAAGAATGTCCTTCCTTAGATTAGGAGACCAAAACTGAATACGATATTCCAGGTGAGGCCTCACTAAGGCCCTGTACAACTGCAGCAAGACCTCTGCTCCTATACTCAAATCCCCTAGCTATGAAGGCCAACATGCCATTTGCCTTCTTCACCGCCTGTTGTACCTGTATGCCAACCTTCAATGGGCCATGCAGCCCGTTAAAGGGGCCGCGTACATAAAAAATCTTAGAGAGAACATTGTCCCAGAATCCCTGTTAATATCAGAATCCTTGGCCAATATTTTTCCATTGAAAAGAATGTGAGATCACGAGCGGGTCAGCAGTTGAAAGCGCTGAAATTGACAACGTGTTGGGAACCCGCCGACTTCCTCCTTTAACTCTGGCACGTTTCCCAGTACGCCACGGACCTGTTCGGGAAAGGCAGGCAACCTCATTGAAGTAGTTAACAGCTCGCTGACAGACCCTTAAGAGGCTTTTTAGCCTGAGGTTTCAGCTTCTACTGCTTGTGCACTGGATTCACGGATCTCGGGAAGCTTGCCTGTGAAGGGGAGGCGGCAACTCAGCAGCCATTGTGTGAATTCATCAATTGACAGCTTGAAAAAGCACATAAATACTCACACCTTACACCTGTTTCCTTGCCCAAGGGAAAGGCTCTTGCTGACACCATTTTGTGCAGAGAATTTGCTATCAGGATGCAGGTGATCTCTGCAACCTCGGAAGCCACTCTCACTACATTGGAAGATTGTGCCTCTGAGCTCCACTTTACCTGGCATCTATCAGATCAGCACGGGTGCCACTTATGCTGTTTCACCTTGGACCTCAGATTTGGACCAGGATGAACCCCAACACCAACAGCACCAGCAGCAGCAGCCTTCTACTCACCAACCAGATCTCCACAGGAGAGGGGATCAGTATAGGGACACACTTCACAGGAGGCGATACACGTGTGCCAATTAAGGCATGCCCAGATTATCCAGGAGTGTTTGTGAACCGGAAGGGCTCCCTCTCCCTCAATGTGCAGCTCATCTGCAACCATGAAAAGATCATCACGCATGTGTGCACCAGATTCCCAGGGAGCAATCATACCTCGTTCATCCTGTGCCAGTCCACCTTCCCTCAGCTCTTCGCACCTCTGAACAGACTTGGAGACGAGGATTACCCACTGAAGATGTGGCTGATGACACCCTTAAGGAGGCCAAGCCATGAAGCTGAGGAGCGCTTTAATGAAAGCCACATGACGAGCTGATGTGTAACAGAGCAAGCAATCAGCATGCTGAAGATGCGCTTCAGATGCCTTGAAAGATTTGGAGAAGCCCTCTAGTATGCACCAGCCAGGGCCTCCAGAATGATCACAGCTACGCACTGCACAATATAGCACAGCAGCGAGGATTGAAGCTGCAGAAAGAGCAAGGCACAGAGCGCAGAGCCCCTTCGGAGGAGGAGAAAGAGGAGGAACAGTTGGAGCACAAAGAGGAGGAGGTGGAGGAACCTAAGGTGGACATGACACCAGCAGCGGTGCATATTGCTGTTCTGGAGACCTGGGATGGCCTCATCATGGCACGATTTAGTTAAGTTGCACCAGTCCACCCATCTGGCTCCCAGATGCTGTACCAACATTCTGCCCCCCCACCCACCACCTTCTCCACCAACATCACACACACACCCATTGCTTGAGGTCTCACCATTCACTCCAACTAACAAGGCCACTTCCTAGGTAGCAGGCAAAATGGACAAGACGGGAAAGTGGTGCAAATAAATAAATTTAATTGCATCATAAACTGAAACTTATCACTAACATTTTGGCAAACACCCACGTGCATCTACGATTGTGTCATTTTTCTTTTCTGAATACTTCCACGAGGTGCACTCAGCTTCTTGCTTCAGCGGAGGTAGAGGTAGGCTGCTCACTTCACTGATCTGATTGTTTAAGCACTTTTGGCAGAAGTCCTCTGGGTTTGGGAGCCTATGAGGGCCCCACCCAAGACTGCTCCTCTTGCAATTGTGTAGGGGCAGACTCAGCCATCGGGATCTGAGGCAGCATGGGGGGCTCTGACTGAAGGGAGAAAATGGGAGAGAAGTGAAAGCGCCTTGAGCAGAGCCGCCACTTCCATGTCCTCTCTCAACATCATCCTTCTCATGGGCCACCCGCATTTCCCTGCTAACAAGGAGCTGGCAAGTACCTTGCTGTACAACAGTAGGGCAATGGGCGCCCAAGTGGATGTTGGTATCCCACCAAGAGATGACTACAATCAGAATCTGCAAGCTGTTGCTCACAGCAAGCATGGATTAATTTTACTGGCACATTAGGTGCTCCATGCAGATGGCCATCATTTCCTTGGAAGAGCACATTGTTGCCATCGCCTGCGAGGTGCTGGTGCTCATGTTGGAGATGGACTCCTCCATTCTCTGCACAGTCGCACACATCGCTGCTGAAAAAGCTGATGGAGTCTTGCGCATTTGTTGCTGAGCCTCCAAGGCCATCCTCTTTCACGATGACCGCCAAGGTTCAGCATCTGTATGCAGCTGGGCATGGGCCATTTCCCAATACCTCACGAGCCTCTTATCAACAAGAGTAGACATTGTCGACGAGATTCAACACCGCCTCCAGTGCACTAGTGCCACCTTCAGCCTGAGGAAAAGAGTGTTTGAAGACCAGGTCCTCAAAACTGCCACCAAGTTTATGGTCTACAGGGCTGTAGTAATACCTGCTCTCCAGTATTGCTCAGAGACATGGACCACATATAGTAGACACCTCAAGTCGCTGGAGAAATACCACCAATGATGCCTCCGCAAGATCCTACAAATCCCCTGGGAGGACAGACGCACCAACATTAGCAACCTCGACCAGGCCAACATCCCCAGCATTGAAGCACTGATCATACTTGATTAGCTCCGCTGGGCAGGCCACACGAGACTCCCAAAGCAAGCGCTCTACTTGGAACTCCTTCACGGCAAACGAGCCATAGGTGGGCAAAGGAAACATTACAGGGACACCCTCAAAGCCTCCCTGATAAAGTGCAACATCCCCACTGATACCTGGGAGTTCCTGGCCAAAGACTGCCCTAAGTGGAGGAAGTGCATCCGGGAGGGCGCTGAGTACCTCGAGTGCATGCAGAAATCAAGCGCAGGCAACGGAAAGAGCATGTGGCAAACCTGTCCCGCCCACCCTTTCCCTCAATGACTATCTGTCCTGTAGGATTGCAAAATTCGTGGGAAACCCCCGCCCCCAATCAGTGTTTGGACTCGTTGGAAAGGAAATTTAATTTGGAACTATCAACCAGAAAATCTGGGATCCTAAAGTGCACATGGAAGAAACTACAAGTTTTAATCGAATTTGGGATATTACAAGGCAGATTGGTCTGCGTGGAAAGGGCTGAAAATTAAAGGATAACTATCCTTCAAGGAAACCAGTTTTGGGTATTGAAGCTGTCTGGGGTATTGAAGCTAAACAAATTGTCTGGGGGATGGTGTAAACTCGAAAACCCTTTTCCCCAGGAGACATTAACATAGCAACAATCAACCCAGAGATAGTCAGCCATCACTCTGAGCAGGAAACCCATCTAGCGCATACATAATGATAATGGCTCATCCAGCCCACATGGAAAACCCAGGCCTAGGCAGACATTGCAAATACCAAAACTAATTTTCCCGATCAAGAAACGAATTCGAAAGATCGACACATCTGAGACAAGTTACCATTAATGGACCTGCCAAGATATAACAAACAGATATCAAGCCCGCCAAAATTAAAAGAAAGATTCGGGGCTGATTTGGTGCGCAGATTAGAACGGCTTCCAAAGTATAACTGGGGCCCTGTTTTTTTAACGAAAGGAGGAGGGGAAGGAGGGAAAAAGGAGAGAGACCGCTACAGCAGTTTTTAACAAGCCTTCCAGAGAGCTTGCTACACAGCCTCCTATGCAGCTCTTTAGAGCACCAACATCTCCAGCCTCGACGACACTCCTGGGCCACACTGCCCTGCTATCGAAGAAGAAGGAAACATAGAAACATAGAAAATAGGTGCAGGAGCAGGCCATTCAGCCCTTCTAGCCTGCACCGCCATTCAAAGAGTTCATGGCTGAACATGCAACTTCAGTACCCCCTTCCTGCTTTCTCGCCATACCCCTTGATCCCCCGAGTAGTAAGGACTTCATCTAACTTCCTTTTGAATATATTTAGTGAATTGGCCTCAACTACTTTCGGTGGTAGAGAATTCCACAGGTTCACCACTCTCTGGGTGAAGAAGTTTCTCCTCATCTTGGTCCTAAATGGCTTACCCCTTATCCTTAGACTGTGACCCCTGGTTCTGGACTTCCCCAACATTGAGAACATTCTTCCTGCATCTAACCTGTCTAAACCCGTCAGAATTTTAAACGTTTCTATGAGGTCCCCTCTCATTCTTCTGAACTACAGTGAATACAAGCCCAGTTGATCCAGTCTTTCTTGATAGGTCAGTCCCACCATCCTGGGAATCAGTCTGGTGAATCTTCGCTGCACTCCCTCAATAGCAAGAATGTCCTTCCTCAAGTTAGGAGACCAAAACTGTACACAATACTCCAGGTGTGGCCTCACCAAGGCCCTGTACAACTGTAGCAACACCTCCCTGCCCCTGTACTCAAATCCCCTCGCTATGAAGGCCAACATGCCATTTGCTTTCTTAACCGCCTGCTGTACCTGCATGCCAACCTTCAATGACTGATGTACCATGACACCCAGGTCTCGTTGCACCTCCCCTTTTCCTAATCTGTCACCATTCAGATAATAGTCTGTCTCTCTGTTTTTACCACCAAAGTGGATAACATCACATTTATCCACATTATACTTCATCACAGCAGAGAAAGCAGTTTCCAGTAACTTTGGACATCATCATCGCGGCAGCAACTGACCACAGCCAACGTAGTGACATCGAAAACACAGCGATCGACAAATTCTAAGAACAAAACTCCTCAAGAAGAAACAAAGATTCAAAAGTTTCCACTCTACAATCTGTTCCTAGCTACCAACAGGTGAAACATTACCGAAAGAGACTTTTGAAACCTACTGCTGACGGAAGAAAGTGGGTACTCACCCCATACATCCAATACGCGCCCTACCGCATCAGCGGACACCACCCAACTGAAGACTGCGCAGTAAGAAGTCTTCCACGACGTTTGGGGTACGGCAAGCAGAACCTACAGAGTCCAGCGAATTGCGAAATCGCGAACCACCGTCAACTGACAATAAAAGGATTGGTGAGCATAATCCCTGTTTGCCCTGGAGTTCAACCTAGTCGGGAGTTAGGCATTGGGAGGTGGGAGGTGTATTATTTTTCTGTTACCCCTTTAAATGTGTGATAAAGTGTTTCTTTATTCTAGTAATTACAAGCTTGACATTGTATGTTCTTGTCCTTAATAAAATCGAAGTTCTTTGCACCAAAACCAGTTGTCTCTTGCACTTTGTCACATCCCCAAATAAATCCAAAGTCTGGAACCCAGGGAGTGGGAGCGATTCGAACCACTCAGAGGGTCAGAGGTGAACCTGACCCCCAAGACCACCCCCTACAGTCCCACCTGTGACAGGGACTGTGGTTCTCGTATTGGAGTGTTCAGCCACCGAAGGACTCATTTTAAGAGTGGAATCAAGTATTCCTCGATTCCGAGGGACTGCCTATGATGATGATGAAGAAGCTGAGCAGAGCTGGGAGCATCCTGTGCCCTCTGATGAGGACTCTCCATTGCTGTCCCTGTCTCCAGCATCTGTTCTTGCTCACTTGTGCTGTGTGAGACACCAGATGACAACACTACTCTATCTCGCACAGGGCCCACTGAGGTGTGTGTGTCTGTGCTAGTGCAGGGCGCACTTGGGGCTGCTGATGGTCCATTCTTCTTCCTCCTCCGGCTGGACAGGAGTGTGGAGCAGGGGGGTTGGGGGTGGGGGGGCACTTAGTGGACCAGTGGGAGTGTAAAGAGATGAATTAGAACTCTTATGATAATAATGTTTAACAATACCATTATGCACATCATGATACTTCACTGGCTGCTGACATCAAATCACAATGAGTGACTGCTATTTATATTGTAGCTATATGACAGTTAATCTGTCAACAGGTTGCTGGGAGGCTCCCCTCTTTCCATCTTCCATCGCTAACAACTCTGCCACTCCACTTATTTCCAGCATCTCCTCCTCTGCTCCCATCATTGTAAATTGGAGGGCCACCTCCAGTTCTCTGTCTCTCCCTGTTGTTGTATGCTCTTTTCTCTTGCAAGGAGGGAAAGAAGAGATCTTTGAGTGAGAGTGATGGAATGAGTGTAGGAGATGGATGGGTTAAATCTGTAGGGGGAAACTACGAGAGACTGGCGTGACATTGCCAAATAGTCTCCTTCTGTGGCATTACTTTCTATGATAGTACTAGAGTAAGGGTGGTGCCAGTGGTGGATAGTCAGATGAGGAATCAGAAAACCTGGGCGGTCTTCTGGCACTGAGACTGTATCCTTGGCTATAAATGCTTGCACCCTCACAGTCAAAGTATTGGATATAACAGCGACAGGCACCTCTCACAACCACCTCAGACTCTCCTACAGCAATCTTCAACTCAGATGTATGCAAGGCTCCTTGAAATAGACGAGTCATCTATGACATCATTATACCTATTCCATTTAATTGACCAGGAAACCCACATGACTCAGTCAATTGACCCAGTTAAGTTAAACACACAGTGGAGAGCGTGCTGATGGAAAGTTGGTGATGGTGACCTGCTAAGTGGCCCCCCCACACCTGAACCCATTCACAGGTAAATATTCAGCCCCTTATGTCTGTTTGCATTTCCTATCTGAGCTACTTGAATTCCAGTTGGCATGTTTTTGTCAACTTTTCCATTATAAATTACAATGATCACATTTATAACGGAAATGCTTATGTAAACTCAACACTTTGATTGCACAATCCGGCTACTGGATTGCCACAATTCTCTTAAAATGCTTTCTGAAATTTTTACTTGCCCTCAGTAATTGAAATTTGTCCTAAATAAAATTACAACCAGAATTTTGAAAAAAATTATGTTCTTCATATCATCATGCTTACATTTATCGATTAAATTGCCTTTGCATCTTAAATGTCTTAATTAAAGTTTTTACTGGAAGGCCTCAGCTTCTCCCAAAAGCCTGGGCTTGGGATATTGTTGCCAGAGCTGTAACACAGTGCTGTGTACTTAATTTCCAAGGACGCATCAGTAGCCTTCAGCCAGCTGTACTGAGGAATAATTCTTTAGCTTCCTGCATTTTTTGCTCAAACATTTTACAAAATTATTTGAAGAAAAGCTAGAGGAGAAATGTCAAAAGCTTTACTGAGGTAAAATACAAATTGATATTCTTTTAAAAAAAAAAGAGGTTATCCATATCTTTGTCTGTGTGTGTGTAAGAGTGAGAAAGTAGCAGTAAGAAAGGAACAATCTTCCTATTACATACCTGTTGTAATAATTGTTTTGTGCTATATGTACTTTAGAAAATGAAAAAAGAGAGACTGGGGTCAGAGAGATAGGGGACCCAAATTTGGCCGAGCCCGTTTTTCGCCACACTTACTGGAGTTGCGCCGCTTATTTACGTGCCGAGATGCGCCGGAAAAACATGCTGCAACTTTGGCTGCTGCCTGGCCTCTTCACTGCAGCCGCACAGCATGGCCAGTGGACTCGGAGGGTGGAGCCAGCGTTCTGCACCGAAAACTGTGCCGGGACATCTGCACATGCGCAGTGGATAATGGTGATGTCCGTGCATGCGCAGTAGCGCTGGCAGTTGGCAATGGGCCCCGAAGCTTGCCAGGTAGGTTGCTCCCTCCCTCCCCCCCCCAGCCAGCCTCTCCGTTGATTTTCAGCCAGCCAGTTCCATTGCTCCCGCTCCTAGCCCAGGCCGAGTGGCCTCCCATTGCATTGTCCCGCCCCTAGCCCAGGCTGAGTGGCCTCCCGCATTGGTCCGCTGCTTTTCTGGGCTGAGTGCAGAAAGCTGCATTACATTTTGAAGATGAAGATAGGAATTTAATTTTTTATTTCTTTTTATTTTAACTGTGCAAAGGAAGGATGGCTGTTCCCTAAAGCTTGGTTGGTTCAGATCCACGTCCTCTCCGCTTCTCGACCCTATCCCAGGCCGAATGGCCTCCGATGTACCTACCTGCATCGATTTCTTTGACTTTCCGCAAGGGTTTTCTCAAGTGGCCACATACGCTGGCCTAAGTAGAAATGGAGTAATTATTAGCTGGCCAAACTTGCCTAAATGGGCAGAACTGGCATAGGAGACTGGTAACGCCCCCTATTGAGAGAAAAAAACTAATCTAAAAAAACTTAACTAAGTGAATTATGCTGGTGCAAATTGATTGGGGAAACTGGGGATTTTTAAGTTACGCTAGAAAAAGCAGGTTACTCCAAAAAAAACAGAGCAACTCCTGGCCAAAATTAAGCCCAAGATGAGGGACAAAGGGTGTGTTTTACTTCATGAACTGTTACATCAATTTAAAACAACAGAAGGCAACTCCCGTGTTTTTTTGAAAGTTAGAAAAGGTTCATGGTCTATTCATGTGAGGCAGAAATTCTAATTACTACCACCTATGAGACAGAGTAGGAGAGAGAGAGACATGATCAGAGAGAAAGGAAGACAGGAAGTTTCTTTCCTTATTCTGATTAGATTTTTTGAAAGTTGAACTTTGAAAGGAAACAGATAGGGAGGTTGGGAAGAAGGGGAGGGGGGGGAAGCTGGCTGTGAGGAATGGAGACATAAGCTCTCATCACCTGCCCTTGGGGCAGTCAGTGGGAGTGAATGGGGGATTAAGAGTGACGGCAGTCAAGGTGAAGGGGAAGATAAAGGGGATCAAAGGGCAGAGGGTGAGGTAGTGATGGGAGTGATGATGTGGGAGGAAGGAAAATGGGTTGTGGGGAAGCAAAGCTTCGGGGACATAACCAGGAGCAAGGGGTTGTGGGAAGCATGAGTGATTGGGGAGGTGATGAGAAGGGAGCCCGTGAGAAACACATTTTTCCCTAACTCCCACCCCGACATTAGTCACTGGTATCTCCTTTCCCTGACACACCATGCCATGCCACCCACCATCTCCCACCAGAATAGAAAGACAAATAGAAGAGTACAGAGAAATAATCAAAAAGAAGACTTAATAGAAGAGAAGCAGAAGAGAATAGATGGAGAGAGATAGAACCAGAGAAGGACAGATCGAGGCAAGTACACAGCAACATGAAGACAGCAGAGACAGTCAAGAGGGAGATGTATTGTGTGCCATTCCACAGGAGATTGACCAGTAATATATTAAACATCTTTATATTTCTTGTGTCAAATTTATCCATTATGAATTCCTACATCCATATTTATAATGGAAACTGCCAATGTTAACTTGTCATGTTGTAATCACATCCTCCCATCAGTGGTGGTGCTATAGTGCCTCGGTTTTCTAGTTCTTCAGCCTGCACTGCAGAGAGACCCTTGTATGGCAAGCCACTCTACTTTTCTGCTTCCTATTAATGGAAAAGTTGCCATTTAATTAATGATAGAAAATCAAAGTACATAAAAATGAAGACAGAATGTATGACTTTAAAACGAGGACTGAATTACATCTGCATGCTCTGATCAAATTATGCTCCGCCCTTTAACCCTTCTTTATCAGGGCTCTTCATTCCCTGTGTGCAATAGCAAGGAAGATCGCCCAGTATAGATAAAATACAATCTGAAAATACGGAGCTTAAGAGGATTAACATCATCTGAAAATGCAGTTCCATCTGCAAAGATTAATACACCAGTGACAAGTTTCCAGAGAAATTGTCATTGTCATTGGGGATCAATTCAACTCTATGACAGAAATATTCAATCAATATCGATGTGGAACTATACAAAAGCAAAATACTGCGGATGCTGGAAATCGGAAATAAAAACAGAAAATGCTGGAAATACTCAGCAGGTTAGGCAGCACCTGTGGAGAAAGAAACAGAGTTAACGTTTCAGGCCGATGACCTGTCATAAGAACCTGATGAAAGGTAATCGACCTGAAGCATTAACTCTGTTTCTCTTTCCACAGATGCTGCCTGACCTCGATGTGGAAATAAATGTTAAAAGAGAACTAAAGAACTTGCATTTTTATATCTCTTTTCACAATTTGCAGCCACTGAAGTACTTTAATTGTAGTCACTGTTGCAATGTAAAAAATTTGACTCACAAACAGTAATGAGATAAATGACCAGAGCATCTGGTTTGGTAATGTTGGTTAAGGTACCAAGAAAAAATCCCTGGTCTTCTTCAAGAGGGCAGATAGGGCATCAGATGAATGTCTCATTCAAAAGCCAGCACCTCCGAAAGTGCAGCACTCCCTCTGTACTATATTGAAGTGCCAGCCGAGAGTATGGGATCAACTCATGGATGTGAGGCTTGAGCCCAATTCTTTCTAACTCAGAGGCAAAAGTGGTCAAGTGGATGTGCCTGCAAACTGAATTAACATCAGGGGGACAAATAGACTTGGCTTCTGCTGGAGCTCTGAAAAAACAGCTTGGAATAGGGTCGGGATCTGGAGGCACTGGGCTCCAAACTAAATTGGGATTTCCTGCTCAGCCGCCATCTGCCCCTTCCAGAGCTAGTGACGTGGTGGGAGTGGAGGCCGGGCTGGGATCTCCTATGCTCGGAGTTCCTATTTCTCCATCCCATGCAGAACCTAGCATATGTTTGGAGGCTGGTATGTCCAGTAAGGTGAAGTATTCTTGCCTCCAGAAGGGTACAAGTGACCCCAATGCAAATCAGGTACCCTCCACTGACCTGAATGCTTCAGCTGGGTCAGCAGTAGAGCGCACCATTGGGAACAATCCTGCTGTAACTACTAGGCACATCCTTTGGGCCCCAGATCCCTGTGAATCAAATAATTCAGTTTTGATTTTGCAACAAATATTGAAGCAATTCCTTTTAGTTTAACTAGCCAGCTTTTTCATCCAAAATGGGAGACATGCTGGGAATCTTTAAAATGCTTGCAGGAAATTTAGTCTTAGATTGTTTTTCGATTATATTTTGCCATGTTTCATCAGATTAATTCCAACATACAAGCTACCACATATTTTAAGCACATGTACCCGATGAATTGGCTGCTCTTCCACGTTTTTTCTTGATTTGCCTGAAGCAACAGTTCAACTGATTTATAAAGGAAGTGATGCTATTTTCAGACTGTTGGGGCCCAAAGTTACTTCTGACATTAAATGAGTGGTAACCTTACTCATGAACTGCCATTGTGAAAGAAATGTAATTTCCCCAATCCACACGACACATCTTTCTTGTTCCCTACAATTGGATAATAGTTTTTTTATAGTTCAACCTCCGCCACCTCCACCCATCCGCTGTCATCGACTACAGTACGCAGACGACGCTTGCGTTTGCGCACACTCGGAAGCCAAACTTCAAGCCATCATCAACACCTTCACCAAGGCGTACGAAGCATGAGCCTTGCACTAAACATCCGTAAGACAAAGGTCCTCCACCAACCTGACCCCGCCACACAGCACTGCCCCCCGGTTATCAAAATCCACAACGAGGCCTTGGACAACGTGGACCATTTTCCATACCTCGGGAGCCGACTGTCAACAAGAGCAGATATTGACGATGAGGTCCAACAATGCCTTCAGTGTGTCAGTGCAGCCTTCAGTCACCTGAGGAAGAGAGTGTTTGAAGACCAGGACCTCCATTCCCGGCACCAAGCTCATGGTCTACAGAGCACTGGGGATACCTGCCTTCCTGTACAGCTCAGAGACATGGACTATGTAAAGCAGGCACCTCAAAATACTGGAGAAGTACCACCAATGCTGCCTCCGCAAGATCCTGCAAATCCACTGGCAGGATAGGCATACCAACGTCCAATTCCTCGCTCAGGCCAATATCTCCAGCATCGAAGCACTGACCACGCACGATCAGCTCTGCTGGACAGGCCACATTGTCCGCATTCTTGATACGAGACTCCCAAAACAAGCGCTCTACCTGGAGCTCCGACACGGCAAGCGAACCCCAGGTGGGCAGAGGAAACGCTTCAAGGACACCCTCAAAGCCTCCTTGAAATGATGTAACATCCCCACTGACAACTGGGAATTACTGGCCCAAGACCAACCAAAGTGGAGGAAAAGCATTCGGGAAGACGCTGAACACCTCGAGTCTCTTTGCCGCGAGCAAGCTGAAGCCAAGCATCGACAGCGGAAGGAGCGCGCGGCAACTTAGGTATCCCACCTATCCGTTCCTTCAACCACCGTCTGACCTACCCGTGACAGAGACTGTAGGTCCCGTATCAGACTCTTTAGTCACCTGAGAACTAATTTTTAGTGTAGAATCAAGTCATCCTCGACCCTGAGGGACTGCCTATGATGATGATGATGACATTTGGATAATAGTTTTTTTGTGTAAATTGCACATTAGACATTGATTTTATGCAGGGTATGTATAATAGTATGCAGCAACTCATATATAAACGCTCATGGTTGAGCAAGATCGTTGCCATCCATGGCAGATTCTGTTACATTCTGAGGGGTAATAGGAGAAAGGGGAGGATTGTGCCTTCTTCCTGATTTCTCTGACTTTTGAAGCTTTATTTCACTTTTAGCACTAATTAAACCATCAAAATGTATTCACATTTTTAACTATGCCTGATCACTAGGAGTTAGTGGATTGTGAGAAAAATGGAACAACTGGACAATGAACATAAGAATATAAAAAAAAGCAGCAGGAATAGGCCATTTGGCAATTCAATACTGCTCCGCCATTCAATAAGATCATGGTTGATCTGATCTTGGCCTCAACTCGACTTCCCCGCCCGCTCCCCATAACCCTTGACTCCATTATCATTCAAAAAACTGTCTATCTCCATTTTAAATACATTAAGTGACCCAGCCTCTACAGCTCTCTGAGGTAGAGAATTTCAAAGGTTCACGGCCCTCCGAGAGAAGAAATTCCTCCTCATTTCCATTTTAAATGGGTGATCCCTTATTTTGAAACTATGCCTCTAGTTTTAGATTCCCCCACTAGTGGAAACATTCTCTCTGCATCTACCTGTCAAGTCTTCTCAGAATCTTATACGTTTCAATAAGATCATCTTTCATTCTTCTAAACTCCAATGAGTATAGGCCCAACCTGCTCAACTTGTCTTCATATGACAACCCATTCATCTAAGGGATCAATCTCATGAACCTTCTCTGAACTGCCTCCAATGCAAGTATATCCCTCCTTAAATAAGGAGACCAAAACTGTACACAGTACACATAGTGTGGTCTCACCAACGTCCTGTACAGTTGTAGCAGGATGTCCCTACTTTTATACTCCAACCCCTTGCAATAAAGGCTAATATTCCATTTGCCTTCCTAATTACTTGCTGTACCTGCATGTTAACTTTTTATGTTTCATGTACAAGGACCTCCAGATTCCTCTATACCACAGCATTTTGTAATCTCTCCCCATTTAAATAATAATTTGCTTTTTATTTTTCCTACCCAAAGTGGATAACCTTACATTTTCCTACATTATGATCCATCTGCCAAATTTTTGCCCACTCACTTAGCCTATCTATATCCCTTTGTAGATTATTTGCGTCCTCCTCACAACTTGATTTCCCACCTATCTTTGTATCATTAACAAATTTGGCTTGGTCCCTTCATCCAAGTCATTAATATAGATTGTAAGTAGTTGAGGCCCCATCACTGACCCCTATGGGATCCCACTAGTTACAGTTTGCCAACCTGAAAATGACACATTTATCCCAATTCTCTGCTTTCTGTTAGTTAGCCAATTCTCTATCCATGCTAATATATTACCCCGAATCCCATGAGCTCTTATCTTGTGTAGTAACCTTTTATGTGGCACCTTATCGAATGGTTTCTGTAAATCCAAATACATGACATCTACTGGTTCTCCTTTATCCACCCTGCTCGTTACATCCTCAAAGAACTCCAGCAAATTTGTCAAACATGATTTCCCTTTCATAAAACCATGCTGACTCTGCTTGACTGCATTATGATTTTCTAAATGTCCTGCTACTACTTCCTTAATGATGGACTCCAGCATTTTCCCAATGACAGATGTTAGCAGTCTCCCTCCTTTCTTAATTAGGGGTAGAAACATAGAAACATAGAAAATAGGTGCAGGAGTAGGCCATTAGACCCTTTGAGCCTGCACCATTCAGTAAGATCATGGCTGATCATTCCCTCAGTACCCCTTTCTTGCTTTCTCTCCATACCCCTTGATCCCCTTAGCCGTAAGGGCCATATCTAACTCCTTCTTGAATACATCCAATGAACTGGCATCAACAACTCTCTGCGGCAGGGAATTCCACAGGTTAACAACTCTCTCAGTAAAGACATTTCTTCTCATCTCAGTCCTAAATGGTCTACCCCTTATCCTAAGACTGTGTCCCCTGGTTCTGGATTACCCCAACATCGGGAACATTCTACCCGCATCTAACCTGTCCTGTCCCGTCAGAATCTTATATGTTTCTATGAGATCCCCTCTCATCCTTCTAAATTCCAATGTATAAAGGCCCAGTTGATCCAGTCGCTCCTCATATGTCAGTCCTGCCATCCCGGGAATCAGTCTGGTGAACTTTCGCTGCACTCCCTCAATAGCAAAAACGTTCTTCCTCAGATTAGGAGACCAAAACTGTACACAATATTCCAGGTGAGGCCTCACCAAGGCCCTGTGCAACTGCAGTAAGACTTCCCTGCTCCTATACTCAAATCCCCTAGCTATGAAGGCCAACATACCGTTTGCCTTCTTCACCGCCTGCTGTACCTGTATACCAACTTTCAATGACTGATGAACCATGACACCCAGGTCTCGTTGCACCTCCCCTTTTCCTAATCTGTCGCCATTCAGATAATATTCTGCCTTCGCGCTTTTGCCCCCAAAGTGGATAACCTCACATTTATCCACATTATACTGCATCTGCCATGCATTTGCCCACTCACCTAACCTGTCCAAGTCATCCTGCAGCCTCCTAGCGTCCCCCTCACAGCTCACACCGCCACCCAGTTTAGTGTCATCTGCAAACTTGGAGATATTACACTCAATTCCTTCATCCAAATCATTGATGTATATTGTAAAGAGCAGGGGTCCCAGCACTGAGCCCTGCGGCACTCCACTAGTCACTGCCTGCCATCTGAAAAGGACCCATTTATCCTGACTCTCTGCTTCCTGTCTGCCAACCAGTTCTCTATCCACATCAGTATATTACCCCCAATACCATGTGCTTTGATTTTGCACACCAGTCTCTTGTGTGGGACCTTGTCAAAAGCCTTTTGAAAGTCCAAATATACCACTCCACTGTTTCTCGCTTGTCCACTCTACTAGTTACATCCTCAAAAAATTCCAGAAGATTTGTCAAGCATGATTTCCCCTTCATAAATCCATGCTGACTTGGACTGATCCTATCACTGCTTTCCAAATTCTATTTCATCCTTAATAATTGATTCCATCATTTTCCCCACTACTGATGTCAGGCTAACCAGTCTATAATTACCCGCTTTCTCTCTCTCTCCCTTTTTAAAAAGTGGTGTTACATTAGTTATCCTCCAGTCCATAGGAACTGATCCAGAGTTGATAGACTGTTGGAAAATGATCACCAAAGCATCCACTATTTCTAGGGCCACTTCCTTAAGTACTCTGGGATGCAGACTATCAGGCCCTGGGGATTTATCGGCCTTCAATCCCATCAATTTCCCAAACACAACTTCCCGCCTAATAAGGATATCCTTCAATTCCTCCTTCTCACTGGACCCTCGGTCCCCTCGTACTTCCAGAAGGTTATTTGTGTCTTCCTTCGTGAAGACAGAACCAAAGTATTTGTTCAGTTGGTCTGCCATTTCTTTGTTCCCCATTGTAAAGTCACCTGAATCCGACTGCAAGGGACCTACGTTTGTCTTCACTAATCTTTTTCTCTTCACATATCTATAGAAGCTTTTGCAGTCAGTTTTTATGTTCCCGGCAAGCTTCTTCTCATACTCTATTTTCCCCCTCTTAATTAAACCCTTTGTCCTCCTCTGCTGAATTCTAAATTTCTCCCAGTCCTCGGGTTTGTTGCTTTTTCTGGTGTTAGATTTACGGTTTTCCAGTCCACTGGGACCTCTCCAAAATCCAGGGAATTTTGGTAGATTACAACCAATGCATCTAATATCTCTGCAGCAACCGCTTTAAAGACCCTAGGATGCAGGCCATCAGGTCCAGGGGATTTGCCCACCTTTAATCCAATTAGTTTGTATATTACTTTTTCTCTCGTGATAGTGATTGTTTTAAGTTCACCCCCCCCTCCCCCCCCCCCCCCCCGCTCTCCAATAGCCCCTTGATTATCAATTATTTGGATGCAATAAGTGTCTTCTACTGTGAAGACCGATACAAAATACTTGTTCGAAGTCATTTCCCTGTTTCCCATTATTAATTCCCCAGTCTCATCCTCTAAGGGACCTGTTGTGTATGGAGGAAGAGTCAGACTGAACACTGAGCTCAAAGCAAAGTGTGACCTTAGTCTTTTATTGCAGGTCTCCAGAATGCCTCTCCAACCTGTGAAGCCTCCTTAAATACCTGTGCTCCCATGGGATTATCGGATCCCTTGGGACTCCAGGGGATGAGCCCTCTTGTGGCTGTACAGAGTAAATACATGTAAACTTTTATAACAACACTCCCCTCCCCCAAAGACAATAGTGTAACTCTTTACAATGTGAGTCGATCTGGGGCCCTTCTTGCCCTGGTTGATCGTCTCGGTGTGAAAGCTGGTGTTAGAACATAAGAACATAAGAATTAGGAACAGGAGTAGGCCATCTAGCCCTTCGAGCCTGCTCCGCCATTCAAAAAGATCATGGCTGATCTGGCCGTGGACTCAGCTCCACCTTACCCGCCCGCTCCCCATAACCCTTAATTCCCTTATTGGTTAAAAATCTATCTATCTGTGATTTGAATACATTCAATGAGCTAGCCTCAACTGCTTCCTTGGCAGAGAATTCCACAGATTCACAACCCTCTGGGAGAAGAAATTCCTTCTCAACTCTGTTTTAAATTGGCTCCCCCGTATTTTGAGGCTGTGCCCCCTAGTTCTAGTCTCCCCGACCAGTGGAAACAACCTCTCTGCCTCTATCTTGTCGATCTCTTTCATTATTTTAAATGTTTCTATAAGATCACCCCTCATCCTTCTGAACTCCAACGAGTAAAGACCCAGTCTACTCAATCGATCATCATAAGGTAACCCCCTCATTTCTGGAATCAGCCTAGTGAATCGTCTCTGCACCCCCTCCAAAGCCAGTACATCCTTCTTTAAGTAAGGTGACCAAAACTGCACACAGTATTCCAGGTGCGGCCTCACCAATACCCTGTACAGTTGCAGCAGGACCTCCCTGCTTTTGCACTCCGTCCCTCTCGCAATGAAGGCCAACATTCCATTTGCCTTCCTGATTACCTGCTGCACCTGCAAACTAACTTTTTGGGATTCTAAAAGAGTTTCATGCACAAGGACCCCCAGGTCCCTCTGCACCGCAACATGTTGTAATTTCTCCCCATTCAAATAATATTCCCTTTTACTGTTTTTTTTTCCAAGGTGGATGACCTCACATTTTCCGACATTGTATTCCATCTGCCAAACCTTGGCCCATTCGCTTAACCTATCTAAATCTCTTTGCAGTCTCTTTGTATCCTCTACACAACCCGCTTTCCCACTAATCTTTGTGTCATCTGCAAATTTTGTTACACTACACTCTGTCCCCTCTTCCAGGTCATCTATGTATATTGTAAACAGTTATGGTCCCAGCACCGATCCCTGTGGCACACCACTAACCACCGATTTCCAACCTGAAAAGGGCCCATTTATCCCGACTCTCTGCTTTCTGTTAGCCAGACAATTCTCGATCCATGCTAATACATTTCCTCCGACTCCGCGTACCTTTATCTTCTGCAGTAAACTTTTGTGTGGCACCTTATCGAATGCCTTTTGGAAATCTAAATACACCACATCCATCAGTACACCTCTATCCACCATGCTCGTTATATCCTCAAAGAATTCCAGTAAATTAGTTAAACATGATTTCCCCTTCATGAATCCATGTTGCATCTGCTTGATTGCACTATTCCTATCTAGATGTCCCGCTATTTCTTCCTTAATGATAGCTTCAAACATTTTCCCCACTACAGATGTTAAACTAACCGGCCTATAGTTACCTGCCTTTTGTCTGCCCCCTTTTTTAAACAGAGGCGTTATATTAGCTGCTTTCCAATCCGCTGGTACCTCCCCAGAGTCCAGAGAATTTTGGTAGATTATAACGAATGCATCTGCTATAACTTCCGCCATCTCTTTTAATACCCTGGGATGCATTTCATCAGGACCAGGGAACTTGTCTACCTTGAGTCCCATTAGCCTGTCCAGCACTACCCCCCTAGTGATAGTGATTGTATCAAGGTCCTCCCTTCCCACATTCCCATGACCAGCAATTTTTGGCATAGTTTTTGTGTCTTCCACTGTGAAGACCGAAGCAAAATAATTGTTTAAGGTCTCAGCCATTTCCACATTTCCCATTATTAAATCCCCCTTCTCATCTTCTAAAGGACCAACATTTACTTTAGTCACTCTTTTCCGTTTTATATATCGGTAAAAGCTTGTTGAATGATTTTTTGGGTCCTGCTGGGCTGCTGCGGATGATGGGTTCTGCTTCCTGGTCAACCGTGGTGCCGGTTGCCACTCGTGTGTAGGATGGGGGATCAAAAAAGGTAGGGTCCAAGGTGGGTTGCTCAGGATAGTCCGTGAATCTGAGTTTGATTTGATCCAAGTGTTTCCGGTGAATGAGTCCATTTGAAAGTTTGACCCTGACACCCTGCTCCCCTCTTTGGCCACGACAATGCCGGGAAGCCACTTGGGACCTTGTCCATAATTTAATACAAATACAGGATCATTGATTTCAATCTCCCGTGACACATTTGCGTTATCATAGTATGCACTTTGTTGAAGCCGCCTGCTCTCTACCTGTTCAAGTGAATCATCTTAAGTGCTCTTTTCATGAGCAGTTCAGCAGGTCGGATCCCAGTGAGTGAGTGGGGTCTCGTGCGGTAGCTAAGCAGGACTCGGGATAGGCGAGTCTGCAGTGAGCCTTCAGTTACCCTCTTCAAGCCTTGCCTGATGGTTTGCACTGCTCTCTCTGCCTGACCAGTGGACGCTGGTTTATACGGGTCAGATGTGACATGATTGATCCTGTTATGGGTCATGAATTCTTTGAACTCAGCAATGGTAAAACAAGAGCTATTCTCTTCCTTTTTAGATATCTGTAGAAGCTCGTACTGTCTGTTTTTATATTTCTTGCTTGTTACTCTCATAAGCTTTCTTCTCTTTATCATTTTTTTAGTCGTCCTTTGCTGGTTTCTAAAAATTTCCCAATCCTCTGCTCTTCCACTGTTCTTTGCAACATTGTATGCCTTTGTTTTCAATTTGACACCATCCTTTACTTCCTTAGTTAGCCACAAATTCTTCTCTTAGATTCTTTCTTTCTCACTGGAATATATCTTTGCTGAGAGTTATGAAATATCTCCTTAAATGTTTGCCACAGCTTTTCTGCAGTATTAACCTTTCAAATATTTCCCCAGTCCACTTTAACCAACTTTGATTCATATCTTTGTAATTACCTTTATTTAAGTTCAGGACATTGATTTGAGACTAGTTTTCTCACCCTCAAACTGAATTTGAAATTCTACCAGGCTATGATCACTCTTTCCAAGAGGATCCTTCACTATGAGATCATTAATTAATCCAGACTCGTTACACATTACCAGATCTAAAATAGTCTGCTCCCTGGTTGGTTCCACAACGTATTGTTCCACGAAGCCATCCCGCATAAACTCTATGAACTCTTCTTCCAGGCTACCTTTGCCAATTTGATTTGTCCAATCAATATGAAGATTAAAATCGCCCATGATTATTGCCGTACCTTTCTTACAAGCCTCTATTAGTTCTTGATATATACTCTGCCCGACAGTGTAGCTACTGTTAGGGGGCCTATAGACTACTCTCACCAGTGACTTCTTACCTTTATTATTTCTTATCTCCACCCAAACTCCAGCTTGGTCTTCTGAGCTAATATCATTTCTCACTGCTGCACTGATTTCATCCCTTATTAACAGAACTACCCCATCTCCTTTTTCTTTCTGCCTATCCTTACGAAATGGCAAAAAACCCTGAATATTCAGTATCCATCCTTGGTCATCTTGCAACCACGTCTTTATAATGGCAATCAGATCATGCCCATTTATTTCTACGTGCCATTAACTCATCTATCTTGCATGCATTCAGATATAGAGCTTTTAATTTTGTCTTATGTGTATACGCCCTGTCCCTTCCTGTCACACTCTGATTATCATTACCCCAGGTGATGAAGGATCTCTTCCTAGCTGAGAAGTGGGTTTCTATTAAGAAATTCTGAGACACAGTAATAATTTTCTCTCCATAGATGAGGAATGATTCTGATGGTACAAAGACTTCTATTCATCCCAAAGACATCCCAAGAAAATACCACCAAAGTTAACACCAGGACAAGTGCCATCACAAAGAAAGGAGCACCATCACTAACACAATGCACAACATCAGCACAAGGAAAGAGTCATTGTAGGCCAGAGGCATTGGAGGTGCTAGTTTTAGTAACAGGAGCAAGAGACATCAGTGACAGTGCCTTCAGGGCAAGCATTTTGGATATGGAAATGAGTTTTCCAGATTTCCAAATTTCAATGGTTGGCAGCATGGATAATGTACAAGGCTTCATAACTGTCTTGCATGGCCTAATGAACTCCAATATGAGGTTGGATTGGAGCTGGCATTGGCATGTGGGTTATGCAATTTAGAGGCTAGTTTGGAATCAGTTCCAAATTTGGATCATTGACCTGAACTGACCTACATTCAGCTTTCCATTGCTGTTCTACATATGGGATTTCCAGATGTTGGAGAGGGTTTATAGCCTGTGATGTGGCGGTTTGTCACAATTTAAGTTGGATGCCTGCCTTATTAATGGACAAACCACACCAGAGAAAACGATGGGGGCACCAAAGACAAAATGAAGGCTCACGGGTCAGTGCCTTGGCACTGGTGGTGTGTAACCTGGTCAATACACAAACCATCAGAAGCCACTCAATCCTCCACTGAAGGTCAGCTGATAATGGTCTCTATCATGATCAGGTCACAGACCTGAAATTCAGAGTATGGGTCAATATAAATACTCACTCCATCGGCATAACTATAACAGCAGGTGAAACACAGGAGCTTCACTGAAGAACATTATGGTATAAAAGGAGCGAACAGAAAACACTACCACATCAAATATTTCTAAATACGTACTGACCATTAAATGGGGTAGCACCCTCACCTTTGAATCAGAAGGCTGTGGGTTCAAGTCCCACTCAGAGACTTGAGCACAACAATCTAGGCTGACAATCCAGTGCAGTACCAAGGGAGTTCTGTACTGTTGGAGGTGTCGTCTTTCGGATGAGACGTTATCCAAGGCCCCATCTCCTCTCTCAGGTTGATGTAAAAAATTTCATGCCACTATTTCGAAGAAGAGCAAGAGAATCCTTGGTGTCCTGGCCAATATTTATCCCTCAACCAACATCACTGAAACAGATGATCTGGTCATTTATCAGATTGCTGCTTGTGGACATTGGCTGCCATTGGCTGCATTACAACAGTGATTACACTTCAAAAATACTTTGTTGGCTGTAAAGCACTTTGGGACATCTTGAGCTTATGGAAGGTGCTATATAAATGCAAGTTCCTTCTTTCATTAATCCTGAAGAAAACAATACTAACAGAAATGTTGGAACCCAGAGCTCACCAGAGCACATGGCAGAAATACATCCACACAGAAGGCATGACGACACCGTGCACTGGGATTACAACAGACTGCACCACTGATCAGTGGTGTCTGTGATTGTCTGATGCGAGTTCCCAATCTCAGCTGCACTATTACGATATGTCCCTGAGTGGGGGTAGGGTGGTGGGAAGGGGCTCGATCCTACTGACCACAGGCGTGAAGAGATATTGGGGGGAAGAGCCAGTTCCTCTTTGGGACTGGCCTGGATTGACACAGAAATAAGATAGTCCACATGCCCTCTCAGACCACCAATGGCACAGTAGACAATGAAGCCAAAGGGGATACAAAAAGAAGCTTAGAAAGAAAGAAAAATGTACAGTCGGCCGATTAGGCAGCTCATGATGTAAATTCCGACTGAAAAATTATGGGGCAAGTATCAAATATTAAATAACAGGATTGTCTGTGGAAAGCAGTTGCTTACTGAGCGACTGCCATTTATTTGAAAAATGGTAAGACTATGTTCATTTCCTGCCACAATGTTCAGAACTAAAAACAGGAGGTTTATAAATCTAACATTTTATTGATTCTTAAGTCAATAGAGAAAAATTCTTGGGTCAAATTGGACAGCCCAGTGGCCTGAGCTGGAACGCAAGTAAACAAACCCTTACGCAAGAGGCAGTTTGACAAAGCAGCGTTATTCCTGGCCAGCAGCTGCCGAGTGTCAGATATCCACTCGGTGTATTTACAGCCCTGAGCATCCACTGAAAAGCACTGCCCTAATGTCACCAGATCATGTTCGTCAAGCGAGGGCTCGATTCCTGTTACAAATGCTTCCTTACATAACTCTCGAGAGTTCCTGCTCGGATTTGAAATGAGCTCTTGAGAGTAGAAAGTGTTATCCAGAAGTTAGAGGTCATACCCTTGTCTCCTGCTTGTGCAAACTGCAGTAAACAATAGTGTGCCCAATGCCTCGTCACTTCAGATGCAGAACCGATGGTTGGCAGATTGCTACAATGCTACACGCAATCTCATTTAAAATAGAAAATGTTTGACTAAAAAGCTGAAGCTGTTCAAATTTGTTCCTATTTTCATTTTTCCAGAGGATACGTGTCCTCAGATGAGGCCATACTGTTCCTTTCCTCTCCTCAAATTCTCCATCTAGATACACCGAATTCCCCTATCCTACATGGTAGACAACCCTGTTCCTTGATCACCGCCAATGCTGTTCACAACAGGCTGACAGGAGCCATGTGGAAACTACCCATTGGACAAACTCTCTTTGATTTTGTTGCTCTTCCCCTCACTCCGTACCCCTCCCCCCCCACCTCCGCCACAACCTCTCCCCACCACCTTCCTCATCCTCGCATAAAGTGTATTGCTTTCCCTTGTTGTGCTCTCACTGCAACTGAAATTGGCAACCAGACAGATTGGAAGATTGAGCCTGTGTTCCTCTGCTCTTTTTTTGAAATATATTTGTTTTCTGGATGTGAGCTGCAAGGGAAAGGCTGCCTTTATTGCCAGTCTCTAGTGGTGCCCTAAGAAAGTGTTGGTGGGCCTTCTCTTTGAACTGCTGCATTCCTCATCGTGATTGTGGTCCCACAATGCTGTTAGGCAGAAAATTCTAGGGTTTTGACATAGGGACTGTGAAGGAATGGCGATAAGTGAGGATGGCGTGCGACTTGGAGGGGAACTTGGAGGGGAGCTGATGGTGTTCCAATGAGATTGCTGCTCTTGTCCTTCTCAATAGTCGGGGTTGTGGGACTGGGACATGCTGTAGAGATAAACTTGGCGAGTTGCTGCAGTACACTCTGAAGATACCACATATTCTGTGGTATTGGATCTTATTATTCCACAATACAGTTACATCACACCACAACAAGATAGTCCTTCTGTCATGACACTATGATTAGGTTGATCATCACTGGTTTTACTGTTAATAAATAGCCTGCTATATTAGCAGCAGGTACATTAGGACATTAATGCTTGCTTATGAAAGTTCATGTTTCAGGCTTATATCATTAAAAAATAATCCTTTCTCAGAACACATTTTTTCTAATTATTCATGAACATAACCAGTATATTGATAACTTATTTGTTTTACCTTAACTGGCCTCAATAAGAATTTCACATGAAGGTGCATGAAACATATGAATTCCCTTCACTGCCTCTTCAAGAAATACTAGTAACTGGTTTCAGTTGAAGGAATACACAGAGATGCAAATACGTTTTTCCCTTGAACATTCTCTAAACTGCTCAGTTAATCATTCCTATACCATTCTGCATTCCAAACTTTCTAAGACTCTGCTATTTTAATCTGAATTAATATCAGCAAAGGAGACAGGGTATCAGAATTTCTCATTGACCTTACAATTGGTGACAAAACTAAAGCAGTAAAACCAATAAAGCTATTTGTAATGGAATTAATTATCATGCAATGCCTCCTTTATACAATATGCATCCTTATACAAGACACTCAGACCCACAATATAAAAAGTCCTTTTTACAGTAATCCCCTTCTAAAACTCCTCCACTTAAACAGTGATTCCCTATTATGTAACTACATCCTACAATGATCCACCAAGGGACTGCTTTCAATTAATGCACTGTATGGCCCAGAGAATCTACAGCGGTTCTCCTTGTCCCACTGGAAAATGGCTGCACAATTCCTGACCAGAATAGAGGTGATTGGGCAATTCTCCTGTCAATCACACCTGGAGACCGCACTGCTGTAAGTGGCTGGGATTGATTTTATGCACAGAATTTAGATGTAAATATTCTCCATTCACTGCATATTGCTGGTGAAATAACCCTTTGTTTATCAGGAGATTTGCTGTAGTTCCGGTCATGAGTTCTGTTTGCTATATTTGATAGAGGTTCTTTTTAAATAGACTCTTTTTGCTGAGTAAATATAGATTGTTGGCTGTAGATCCTGCCGTATGTCCCACCCCAGCTCCAACTCATCGGTTGACAGTGTGTTTTAATGTACACAGTGCCGGATAGTTGCAGGGAACCAGTTGCGCCTGGTCGCTTCTGTTTCTGGGTGGCACACTCTTTGGTGGAGCTGTCTGTTTTCAACCAACACTGAAAGTGAAATTTAGCCCTAGTTTCCAATGACTGAAGAGTCAATAATGAGAGGACACAAATATAAGCTGATTGGCAAAAGAACCAGAGGCGACATGAGGAAAAACCTTTTTACGCAATGAGTGGTTAGGATTTGGAAAGCACTGCCTGATATGGTGGGGGATACTGATTCAATAGTAGCCTCAGAAGGAAATTAGATAAATACTCGAAGGAGAAAAAATTGCAAGGATTTGGGGAAAGAGCGGAGGAGTAGGACTAACTAGATTGCTCTTCGAAAGAGACGGTACAGACTCGATGAGCTGAATAACCTCCTTCTGTGCTGCACCATTCTATGATTCTATGATTCTAGTAGTTAAAAAATAACTGAAGTAAGACGAACTAGCTTATAATTTCCTGGCTTATCCTAGTTTCTTTTACATTTGGTACATTTGTTGCTATCTGACACAATTTGCCTTTCCATAGAATTTGGGAAAATGACAATAAAGCCTCCACTGTTTCCTCCTCAGCTATCCTCGAAATCCTCAGATGTAAACCATGAGGTCCCTGTGATTGGTCTGCCTTAGACAGCGAGAGATGTAATGAGTTGCAATTGATCCAACTATTTGAATAAGGCCAGCAAACAGATGGGACAGTCGCATCAAGGAAAAGAAAATGCCAGCACAACACCCATGGGTTTAACAATGCCCTTCCTCTACCTTCTTCATGCTGTAGCATTTTTTTAAAATTCGGTCAAGGGGATACTTTTATTCTGGGCTTTCCCAATGGCCCAGCCAATTTATCCAGTGTCCGCTGAGCCTGGTGACCTCTACTGGAAATGCGTGTATAGACAGCAAATAAGGATAGGATTGGGTTTGGCTGTGATGCTCCACATGAAGGAATAGTATACCACTTTCTGTCAAGGCTCAAACATGAATAAATGCCAGCTGCTGAGGTATCAGAGGGGCACTTATGCTTCTGGGGCTGTCAACGACTTTAGCAAAATAACAATTAGTGAGAAAACAAACTGCTGTATCAGGGAGTATAGTCCAGCATTTAGTGCCCATCACTAATTGCTATTGAGAAGGTAGTGGTGAGTTGCCTTTTTCAACTGTGTGGTGAAGAAAAGAGTGTTTGAAGATGAGGCCCTCAAAACTGCCACCAAGCTCATGGTCTACAGGGCTGTAGTAATACCCACCCTCCTGTATGGCTCAGAAACATGGACTACGTAGAGTGGACATCGCAAGTCACTGGAGAAATACCACCAACGATGTCTGCAAGATCCTACAAATCCCCTGGGAGGACAGACGCACCAACATTAGCGTCCTCAGCAGTGAAGCACTGACCACACTTAGTCAGCTCCGCTGGGCAGGCCACATTGTTCATATGCCAAACACGAGACTCCCAAAGCAAGTGCTCTACTCGGAGCTCCTTCACGGCAAACGAGCCAAAGGTGGGCAGTGTAAACATTACAAGGATACCCTAAAAGCCTCCCTGATAAAGTGCAACATCCCCACTGACACCTGGGAGTCCCTGGCCAAAGACTGCCCTAAGTGGAGGAAGAGCATCCAGGAGGGCGCTGAGCACCTCGAGTCTCATCGCCGACAGCATGCAGAAATCAAGTGCAGGCAGTGGAAAGAGCGTGCGGCAAACCTGTCCCACCCTCTCCTTCCCTCAACAACTATCTGTCCCACCTGTGACAGGGACTGAGGTTCTCATATAGGACTGTTCAGCCACCTAAGGACTCATTTTAAGAGTGGAAACAAGTTTTTCTCGATTCTGAGGGACTGCCTATGATGATGATGATGATGAAGGTACTCCCACAGTGCTGTTAGAGAGGGAATTCCAGCATGGCAGCACACAGAGCTGAGCATCTTTTCATCAAAGAAACAAAGGCTGAGATGAGATGTATGCCAGGTTTTTAAAATGCTGCAAGCAAGCGGGAGTGGAAGGATTTTTTCACCCTCCATAGGTTCTTATACAGATGGACTATACTCCCAGATACAGCCATTTGTTTTCTCACTAATTTTTATTTTGCTAAAGTTGTTGACATTCCCACAAGCATCAGTGCCCCTCTGATAACTCAGCAGCTGGCATTTATTCATGTTTGCGCCTTGACAGAAAGTGGTATACTATTCCTTCATGTGGAGCTGGGGTCATGGAAGCACCATGCAGAATGTGAAGTCAGATGGGTATTGTTGAGTTTTGCTCAATTTACCTTTGGGGTTAGAGAGAAACTGTCATGTATGTACTTCTGGGATCACCAGCCACTAGATGGCGTAACTGCTGGAGGCCATTGGGCCAAGTATAAAAGGCCTGCCATTTTGTATATTAGGCACTTTGGGCCTTAATAAAGCAGAGCCAAGGTCATACCTCTTGGAGTTAAACAGTACTCAGTCTAACAATTATTGCATACACAACATTTGGTGATGAGGCAACAAGAACCTTTGCATGCAAAAATGAGTACAATTGGATTGTTGGAGTGATTTGTGGAAGGAGAAGATTGGGCAGAATCTGTGAGCTGTTTGAACCAGTTCTTCGTGGCCAACAAAATGGAGGAGGTCGGCGACGCAGATCGGCACCGGGCGGTGTTCCTCATGGTTTGCGGTCCAAAAATTTATGGTCTGATAAAGAATCTACTCCTGCCTGTGAGTCCAGCAGAGAAGACATGTGAAGAATTGTGTACACTGTTACAGGACCACGTTAAACCAGACAAAGGCATCATCATCTTGAGATACAGATTTTACACGCACGTTCGCTCAGATGGCCAGAATGCAACGAAATTCATAGCCGACCTGAGATGTCTAGCAGGACTGTGTAAGTTCGGGGCTGTGTTGGCAGACATGCTGCGGGACTTCTTTGTAATCGGCATCAACCACGAGGTGATTCTGCGGAAACTTCTGACAGTGGAAATGTTGGCCTTGAACAGGGTCATCACGATCACTCAGTCATGCATGACAACGGATAGAAGTCTAAAGCAGATATCAGTGAAAAATCGAAACTTGGCAAGTACTGTAAATATGATTGATTCGCTGTTCGGCACAGTGGCACATGGCAGGGCCTACCCTGCAGCGTACGCGAAACCTGGAGCTGCCCAAAGTCTGCCAGCGGGAATGCATTCAATTTCGCCGTGTTCGCATTGTGGGGAAATCACCATCACCAGCAGTGCCGATTTAAGCAATATAGTTGCAAAGGCTGTCTGAGAGTGGGGCATCTTGAGGGCAAATGTCCGCAGATAAGCAAGCGTGCTGCGACACACTACATGGAGGACGATGACCAATCTAGCGTGGATCCGGATACGCAATCCAAGATACCAGAGGAGGAAGTGTATGGACTGTACTCTTTGCTAACTAAGAGCAAACCGATAATGATGAACATGAAATTTAATGGAGTGCCTGTATCGATGGAACTGGACACGCGGGCGAGTCAATCAATAATGAACCAGATGGCATTCGACAAGCTGTGGGATACTAAGGCTGTGAGGCCCAGGCTGAGTCCAGTCAATGGCAAGTTGTCCATGTGCAGCAAAGAACTCATAAAGGTGATTGGCAGTGCCACAATTAAAGTGTCCTATGATAGTGCAGTTCAGAAGTTACTGCTATGGATTGTCCCAGGCAATGGCCCAATGCTGTTCAGCAGGAACTGCCTTGAAAAAATCAGATTGGAACGACATCAAGGCGTTGTTGTCGGAGAAAGATACATGTGCCCAAGTTCTGAGCAAGTTCCCCTCGCTGTTCAAACCAGACATTGGCAACTTCACGGGAGCCAAGGTGCAGACCACGTGGACTCAGATGCAAGACCTGTCCATCATAAAGCTCAGGCAGTTCCGTATATGAAGAGGGAGAAGGTCAAAATCGAAGTGAACAGACTCCAGCGTGAAGGGATCATATCTCCGGTTGAATTTAACAAATGGGCCAGCTCCATTGTTCCTGTGCTGAAAAGTGATGGTACAGTCAGAATCTGTGGAGACTACAAGGCTACGATCAACAGGGTTTCGAAACAGGATCAGTATCCATTATGAAGGCTGATGACTTGTTTGCAATGCTAGCCGGGGGGAAGTCATTCAACAAACAAGACTTGACGTCAGAGGAACATGGAGAGTCAACTGAAGTCGTTACTTGAACCTTCGTGTTCCAAGATGACATCCTGATCACAGGTTGTGACTCCGAGGAACATCTTAACAACCTGGAAGAGATTCTACATTGTCTGGACAAAGTGGGATTCAGACTGAAACACTCGAAATGCATCTTCATGGCACCAGAGGTCGAATTCCTGGGGAGGATATTTGCTGCTGACGGCATCAGGCCCACAGACGCGAAAACCAAAGCCATCAAGAATGCACCCAAGCTGCAGAATGTGATGGAGCTGCGTTCGTTCCTGTGTCTACTCAACTACTTCGCTAACTTCCTACCTAAATTGAGCACCTTATTAGAACCACTGCACATGCTGCTAAGAAAAGGCAACAACTGGGTGTGGGGTGCTCTCAAGACAGAGCTTTTGAGAAAACCACTAATCTGCTTTGCTCCAACAAGCTGCTGGTACATTATGAACCATGTAAATGTTTAGCATTGGCCTGTGATGCTTCATCATATGGAATTGGTTACGTACACCAACAAGCTAATGAGTCGGGTAAACTTCAACCAGTCGCATATGCTTCAAAAAGTTTGTCTAAAGCGGAAAGAGCCGACAACATGGTAGAGAAAGAAACACGAGCCTGTGTGTATGGGTTTAAAAAGATGCATCAGTACCTGTTTGGTCTTCGGTTTGAACTGGAGACAAATCACAAGCCGCTCATTTCACTGTTCTCTGAAAACAAAGTTATCAATATCAATACTTCATCCCGCATCCAGAGGTGGGTACTGACATTATCCGCTTATGATTATGTCATTCGCCATAGTCTGGCACTGAGAATTATGCCGATGCTTTGAGCTGTCTGCTGTTTCCCACACCGGAGGTGGAAATGCCACAACCGGCAGACCTATTGTTAGTTATGGATGCTTTTGAGAGTGAAGGAACCCCTGTCATGGCTCAACAAGTTAAGACCTGGACCAGCCAGGACCCGATCTTATCTGTGGTGAAGAGTTGCACCCTCAAAAGTGATTGGTCTGCCATTCCCAAGCAAATGTGCGAGGAGACCAAACCTTACATTCGTCGCAAAGACGAACTGTCTGTTCAGATGGATTGTATACTGTGAGGCAATCGTGTTGTTATGCCCAAGATAGGGAGAGAGAAATTTGTACGTGAGCTACATAGCACACATCCTGGCATTGTAATGATGAAAGCCATTGCCAGGTCTCATGTATTGTGACCGGGAATTGACTCTGAGCTAGAATCATGTGTGCATCAGCATCAGTGCAACACTTGCATGCAGTTCAGCAAAGCAACAGCGGAATCATCGCTGAGTCTGTGGTCGTGGCCGTCCAAACCATTGTCCAGGATTCACATCGACTTTGCAGGTCCCTTCTTGGGGAAGATGTTTTTAGTTGTGGTGGATGCATAGTCAAAGTTGATATAATGTATAATCATGTCATCCAGCACATCTACAGCTACCATTGAGAATCTCAGTGTCATGTTCGCGACACATGATCTGCCTGACATCGTTGTTGGCAACAACGGATCGTGCTTCACCAGTCAGGAGTTTCAAGAGTTCATGAAACTCAATGGTATCAAACATGTAAGGTCAGCACAGTTGAAATCTGCATCCAATGGGCAAGCAGAACGTGCTGTCCAAATCATAAAGTAGAGTATGAAGCGAGTAACCCAAGGGTCACTGCAGAACCGCTTGTCTTGCATACTGCTTAGTTACAGGACAAGACCACACACGCTTACCGGATCTCGCCTGCTAAACTAATGATGAAGAGAAGTCTTAAGACCAAACTATCTCTTGTACACCCTGACTTGAATAATCATGTTGAATATAGAAGACAAAGTCAGCAAGAGTATCACGTTCATGCAGCTGTGTCACGTGATATTTCTGTAAATGATCCTGTATATGTTCTGAATTATGGTCAGGGCCCCAAAGGATCGCTTGTACTGTCATGACCAAGGAGGACAACAGAGTATTTATTGTCAAGCTCAAAATGGGCAAACATGCAGGAAACGTATGGATCAGACAAAGCTGCGGCACACAGATGAACCGGAACAGTCGGAGGAAGAGACAATCGATGACCAACCAACCTACCCCCAGTCATCAAAGGACTCAGTGGTCATCAGTGAATCGGGACTTTCAATCACTGATCTATTCAATGAAAATGGACTTTCAATCCCTGACATGGCCATTGCCACACCCACCAGGTCAGCCACCCAGCCCCCAGTCACAACAGACTTTGAACACTCACCCAAGGCTGGAGTTGAACTGAGACGGTCAACCCGGGAGCGTAAAACACCGGGCCGTCTCAATTTGTAAAAGACTGTGTTAATATCTCAGAGGAGGGTATTGTCATGTATGTACTTTTGGGATCACTAGACACTAGATGGCGTAACTGCTGGAGGCCATTGGGCTGCACGCACGTGTGTGTGCAGCCCAAGTATAAAAGGCCAGCCATTTTCTATATTAGGCACTTTTGGCCTTAATAAAGCAGAGCCAAGGTCATACCTCTTGGAGTTAAACAGTACTCAGTCTAATAGTTATTGCATATACAACAGAAACATTGTGGACTCTTTGCTTGGGGTAGTAAATGGGCTTAGTACAGTCACATAAGAAGTACATAAGAAGATAAGAATTAGGAGCAGGAAAAAGCAATACGATCCCTTAAGCCTGCTACGCTGATTTTCAAACTCAACTCCACTTCCCCGCCCTATCCCCATATCACTTGATTCCCCTAAAGTCCATAAATTTATATATTACCCTTGAATATACTAAACAACTCAGCAACACAGCTCTCTGGGGTAGAGAATTCAAACGATTCAAAACCCTCTGAGAAAAGAAATTACTCCTCATCTCATTCTTAAAAGACTGACCCCTTATCCTGAGACTATGGGCCCTTAATTCTAGACTCCCCAGCAAGAGGAAACAATCTCTCAGCATCTACCCTGTCAATCCCCCTCAGAATCTTTTATGTTTTAATGAGATCTCCTCTCATTTTTCTAAACTCCAGAGAGTATAGGCTTTTTCACTCAATCTCTCCTCAAAGGACAACACTCTCATCCCAGGAATCGAGCTAGTGAACCTTCGTTGTACCACCTCTAAGGCAAGTATATCTTTCCTCAGATAAGGAGATCAAAACTGCACAGTACTCCAAGTGTGGGTTCACCAAAGCTCTGTACAAGACTACCTTACTCTTGTACTCCATCCCCTTTGCAATAAAGGTCAACATGCCATTTGCCTTCCTAATTGGTGTACCTGCATGCAAACTCTCTGGGGGAGAAATTCCCTACTTTAGCGCTGCCCGTCAGTGTGCATTAAGTGAAGAAAGCGATGGTCACTTCTCTTCTGCCAACTGATGGTGGCTCCCATAGCATCCTTCATTTTCGAAGTCCCAGTAGCGCTGCCATTCTGAAGTGTGCCCTGTAAAAAAAAATGGCGGAGTGGTAACATCAGTCGGCGTGCAACACCGGCTTAACATCACCATGGCAAACTTCAACCCTAGTTTTGAGTACAGTGCTGGCTTCTAAGCACGCCAGGTGAACCTAGCATGTGAGCAAACTGACAGAGGTGCTGCCAGCACTTTTTAGGCAAATTTGCATTTAAAAATTTGGACTGGGTTTTTTGATTTTATTGAAGGAGTGGCTTATAGCAATAGATGTTAAATGTTTTTAAGTGTGCAGGGAGTGCTGCTGGAAACTTGCAAGGACTCAGATGGTAAAGGAAGGCCTCTGAGAAGACAGAAAATGCTGCAAGTATTCAACAAGGCAGGCAGCATCTATGGAGAGAGAAACAGAGTTCACGTCTCAGTTTGCGATGCTGCCTAACCCAGCTGAGTATTTCCAACATTTTATGCTGTCATTTCACAGTTACAGCATCTGCTCGCAGAGGAAGAGGAAGACACAGAAGAGGAAGAAGCCGAAGAGGGGAAAGCAGAAGAGGAGGAAACAGAAGGAAGGACACATCCCAGACAGCCCCTTTCTGGCAGGGATATCCGGGATGGAATCAGCCGCCTGCGATCCCAGTGAACACAACCCCAATTCCCCTTTCAACATTAGTCCCATACCTTACCTTCCTTCTGTTACTGCACCAGATTCTGTAAGTGGTTTACCTAAGGTGTTTTCGATGCACCCCCACTTTACAATAGTTCTAGCGCTGGGAGTGATTACTGTACTGAACAGATGAATGAGTCAGGGACGAAAACCTTGGTCTCAACCGGCAATGCTTTTATTAAAGTTAACGTACACACCTGCACCCAGTAAAACCACACACACCCTGGTGTGTAAAACAAACAAATACAGTGCAACACACAGTCTGGCCCATCTAAATAGGCCCCTGTCACGAAGTACCCATGTTTAAAACCTCCCCTGAAAAACCCCGAAGATTTGGTTGGGAGAACACACGATACCCCTTCACACCATAGCTGTGATCTTAAAAGATGTGTGTATGGAGATGATGCTCACTGATTTGTTGGCTTTCTCGTTGCTTCTCCTGATGAAAATGTATCTCTTCTGGTTTCTTCTCTCCATCCCACACGGAGGGTTCGGTTCTTGTAGAGGCGAAGCAACGAGAGCAAGAGAGTGAGCTGCAGCCACATGGCCTCTTTTATAGCTTCAGTTCATTTGCCTTTTCAGGCGGAATAAAGTTGTTTGTTGTTTCGAGGCTTCCTGTGGGTCTGTCTTCTGGCCCAATAAAGTTTTTTCCTTTGTTTCGAGGCTTCTTGTTTTGAGTTCAGTTATGGGTTTTCGTTTCCGATCGGTCTGGGCTAAATGGCTTTCTATCTTGGCCATTGTCTTCCAAGACCTCCTACCGGTGTGGATTTCAAACACACCATGGAAAAGTACCTGGGCCCCTTCCACAAACAGCTTCCAGCTTTTGTCTGCAATGAGAAAAATATGCCCAACAAATCCTTGGGGATTAAAACGCAATGTCCAGATAATGTCCAACAAATCCTGGGGAGTCGATGCTTACAGTCCCCCCTATGATATTTCAAGATTCTTCTAGAACATATCAACATCCGTTGGTGAGCGAGCATCGTGGATCCCGACCAATCCTATCCCTTCTTACTTTTAAAACACCTCGAATATACGTCCCTGAAATACAACCGTGCATCGCACTGTTACCATATATATTGTGTTCCGAACACCGATGAGACTGCACACAGGAAGATTAAAGTAACAGTGACCTCAGTCTTTATTAAGACACTCCAGAGTGAGGAACAGGCCTTATGGGTCGGCTTATATACAGTGCTCCCAAGGGATGCTGGGATCCCTTGGGACTTCAGGGGATGAGCTCCCTGGTGGCGGAACAATGGAGTGCATGCTTTACAGAAACACAACATCACGCCCCCTACCCAAAGTCAAAGTGAAAACTACTTACAAGGTGAGGCGGTCGGGAGCCTTTCTTTCCCTGGTGGATCGCCTTGGTCTGTTCTGGTGTGTTGGCTGTGCCCTCGCTGGGCTGGCGTGTTGTTGGCCCTGCAGGGCTGCTAGGTGAGCCTTGCCTTGCTGGGCTGTTGGGTGTGATGGGTTTGATTTCCTGGTCCGGGGTGGTGTCTTTGATCCTTTGGGTGTGTGTTGTGGGCTCGAAAAAGGTGGTGTCTGCTGTGGGTTGTTCAGGGCAGTCTGTGAACCGCAGCCTCGTTTGGTCCAGGTGCTTTCTGCAAATTGTCGCGTTTGACGACAAACACCCTACTCCCTTCTTTAGCTATCACCGTGCCCGCGATCCACTTGGGACCATGTCCATAGTTTAGCACAAACACAGGGTCATTCAGATCAATTTCCCGTGACACAGTGGCGCGACCATCGTTTACATTTTGTTGCTGCCGCCTGCTCTCTAACTGATCATGCAGGTTATGGTGAACCAGCGAGAGTCTGGTTTTAAGTGTCCTTTTCATGAGTAGCTCAGCCGGGGGCACTTTGGGAGCGAGTGGGGTATCGTGCGGTAGCTGAGCAGTACTCGGGACAGGCGGGTTTGAAGTGAGCCTTCTGTGATTCGTTTAAGGCTCTGTTTAATGATTTGTACTGCCCGCTTTGCCTTCCCATTGGAGGCTGGTTTAAACGGGCCCGAGGTGACATGTTTGATCCCATTGCGGGTCATGAATTCTTTAAATTCGACACTGGTGAAACATGGCCCGTTGTCACTGACCAGTATGTCAGGCAGGTCGTGGGTGGCAAACATGGCCCTCAGGCTTTCAATGGTGGCGGTGGCGGTGCTTCCCGACATTATTTCACATTCAATCCATTTTGAAAAAGCATCCACCACCACCAGGAACTGGCCCGCATAGTCGACATGGATCCCCGACCATGGTCTGGAGGGCCAGGACCACAAACTTAGTGGTGCCTCTCTGGGTGCGTTGCTCAACTGAGCACACATGCTGCATTGCCATACACAGGACTCGAAGTCAGAGTTGATACCGGGCCACCACACGTGGGATCTGGCTATCGCTTTCATCATCACTATACCCAGGTGTGTGCTGTGGAGATCAGAGATGAAGGTCTCCCTGCCCTTTTTGGGTAGCACTACGTGGTTACCCCACAACAGGCAATCTGCCTGAATGGACAGCTCGTCCTTTTGCCGCTGGAATGGCTTGATTGGCTCTTGCATTTCAACGGGGATGCTGGCCCAGCTCCCATGCAGTACACAGTTTTTTACTTGGGACAGCAGAGGATCTTGGCTGGTCCAAGTCCTAATCTGGCGGGCCGTGAGAGGTGATTTATCATTTTCAAATGCTTCCATGACCATCAACAAGTCTGCGGGCTGCGCCACCATCAACAAGTTTGCAGGCTGCCCCATTTCCACCCCCGTGGTGGGCAATGATAGCCGACTGAAAGCATCCGCACAGTTCTCGGTGCCTGGCCTGTGGCGGATGGTATAGTTATACGCTGATAGCACAAGTGCCCACCTTTGTATGCGGGCTGAGGCATTAATATTTATCCCCTTGTTTTCAGTGAACAGGAATGTGAGGGGCTTGTGATCGGTTTCCAGCTCAAATTTGAGGCCAAACAGGTACTGATGCATTTTCTTTACCGCGAACACACACGCTAATGCCTCTTTCTCAATCATGCTGTAGGCCCTCTCGGCCTTAGACAAGCTCCTGGAAGCATAGGCGACAGGTTGCAACTTCCCCGCAACTTAGCTTGTTGTAATACACACCCGACTCCGTACGATGACGCGTCACATGCGAGCACAAGTCTTTTACACGGGTCATAAAATACAAGCAGCTTGTTGGAACATAAAATGTTTCTGGCGTTCTCAAAAGCAATTACTTGTTTTTTTTTTCCCCATACTCAGTTCTCACCTTTGCGCAATAGCACATGTAGCGGCTCTAAAAGGGTGCTTAACCCCGGTAGGAAGTTACCAAAATAGTTGAGGAGTCCCAAGAACGACCGCAGCTCCGTGACGTTCTATGGCCTGGGCACGTTTCTGATAGCCTCTGTCTTGGCGTCTGTGAGCCGAATACCATCCGCCGCGATCTTTCTCCCCAAAAACTCCACTTCTGTTGCCATGAAGAATCATTTCGACCTCTTCAGCCGCAGTCCTACGCGATCCAGTCGCTAGAGGACCTCCTCCAGGTTTTGTAGGTGCTCGGCAGTGTCCCGACCCGTGACCAATATGTCGTCCTGAAAGACCACCGTGTGTGGTACCGACTTGAGTAGGCTCTCCATGTTTCTCTGGAAGATCACTGCAGCCGACCGAATTCCAAACGGGCATCTGTTGCAGATGAACAGTCTCTTGTGCGTGTTGATGCAGGTGAGGCCCTTCGAAGACTCCTCCAGCTCCTGCGTCATGTAGGCTGAAGTCAGGTCGAGCTTGGTGAACATCTTGTCTCCTGCCAGTGTCACCAATAGGTCGTCTGCCTTCGGTAGCGGGTACTGGTCCTGTGGCGAGAAACGATTAATAGTTACTTTATAATCGCCGCAAATCCTGACCGTGCCATCACTTTTGAGTACTGGAACAATCGGGCTGGCCCACTCGCTGAATTCCACTGGGGAGATGATGCTCTCGCATTGCAGCCTGTCCAGCTCGATTTCCACTCTCTCCCTCATCATGTGAGGTACCGCTCGCGCCTTGTGGTGAATGGGTCATGCCTCTGGGACCAAGTGGATCCGCATCTTCGCCCCGGAAAAGTTTCCAATGTCTGGCTCAAAGAGGGAAGGAAATTTGTTAAGAACTTGGGTGCATGAGGCCTCATCGACATGTGATAGCGCTCGGATGTCATCCCAGTTCCAGCGGATTTTCCCCAGCCAGCTCCTTCCAAGCAGTGTGGGGCCATCACCCGGGACAATCCAGAGTGGCAGTTCATGCACCGTGCCCTCGTAGGTGACCTTGACCATGGCACTGCCCAGGACAGTGATAAGGTCTTTGGTGTACGTTCTCAGTTTCGTGTGGGTGAGGTTCAGGGCTGGTCTGAATGCCTTGTGGCACCACAGACTCTCAAACAGCTTTTTACTCATGATGGATTGGCTAGTGCCAGTGTCCAGTTCCATGTCTACAGGTAAGCCATTCAATTTTACGTTTAGCATTATAGGTGGACATTTCATTGAAAATGTGTGCACCCTGTGTACTTCAGCATCTGCCTCCTCTCTATGAGGCTTGAAATTGCTTTGATCCACCATGGACCGATCTTCCTCTGCCACGTGGTGGTTAGCAGGTTTTGCAGAGCTTGCAGCTCCTTTGCAAGCTCGTTGGAGGTGGCCCATTGTTCCACAGCTCTTGCAAACATACCCTTTGAAGCGGCATGAATAGGCTGAATGGAAGCCTCCACAACGCCAACAAGGTGTGAATTGCCTTGCATTCATCCTTTGTTGGGGACTCTGAGTCATCTGGGTCACCTGAGGCCTGCTGGCAGTTGCAGACTCGTGGGTTCTGCCCTGCACATTTCTGCTCGCAAACACAGTTCCAGTTAATTTATGAACATTGCTAGCACTTGTGTGCTGAGAGATTTGTTTGGTGTTATCACTGGTGGACATAAATGCCTGTGCTATCGCAATGGCCTTACTGAGGGTCGGTGTCTCTACAGTCAAAAGTTTTCGTAGAATGGTCTCGTGGCCAATGCCCAGTACAAAAAAAGTCTCTGAGCATTTACTCCAGGTAGCCATCAAACTCACATTGTCCTGCAAGTCGCCTTAGCTCGGCGACGTAGCTTGCCACTTCCTGACCTTCAGATCGCTGGGACATGTACAACCGATACTTTGCCATCAGCACGCTCTGCCTCAGGTTAAGATCCTCCTGAACCAGTGTACATAGCTCCTCATACGACTTATCTGTGAGCTTCACCGGAGCCAGAAGATTCTTCATGAGGCTGTAGGTCGGTGCCCCGCAGACTGTGAGGAGGACTGCTCTCCTTTTTGCAGTGCTTCCTTCTCCATCCAGCTCATTGGCTACAAAGTATTGGTCTAGCCATTCGACATAGGCTTCCCAGTCCTCACCCTCTGAGAACTTCTCCAGGATGCCCACAGTTTGCTGCATCTTTGCGTTCGATTCGTATACTCGTCGCCAGTTATTGTGTTCCTAACATAGATGAGACTGCACACAGGGAGGTTAAAGTAACAGTGACCTCAGTTTTTAATAAGACACTTCAGAGTGAGGAACACGCCTTAGGGGCCGGCTTATATACAGTGCTCCCAAGGGATGCAAGTCCCCTTGGGACTTCAGGGGATGAGCTTCCTGGTGGCGGAACATGGGAGTGCATGCTTTACAGCTACACAACAATATAGATACAGGAAGTTACATTCAAGGGTTCGTAAACTACGACCTCCCATCGACTCCGGTGTGCCTGACTTCTCTTTTTACAAGAAATACACAACAGGTATATCACAATCAAAAACTGTACAATGACGAAAGCATGTGAGCACATCCGGATCCACGGAGGAATCTCCACACTTATACCAAGGTCCCACCAGGGCAGGGAATTTATCCCTTTAATTCTTTCCCCTGTGTCCCGGTTTGTCTGTTCCAGTGTGAAATAATGTTTTCGGGATAGCTCGGCCTTTAATAATGTTGTTAGGTGTTCCGGCAGAAAATAAATCTGATACCCACACTGGATAATGTACTGTCGCAGGTTCGGGATCGTGTCATTTACCGTAATGTATACATATCGTGGATGGTTCTGGGATTGGAATCATATGTCTCTGTGCCACTTGAACTTTGGAGTGGGGTTTAAAGCAGAAAGTGCTGTCGGTGACCGGACACCAAGTGTCCTGGTGCACTCAATACCGGTCCACACTCGTGGTTACACAGTATGTGCCGTTGCCCGCATATACTACCTGAGGTGGAACGTGCCTCTGGGCCCTCACCTCCATGGTGCAATTGATAGACTCTCGACTCTTGGATTCAAACCCGCACTCTGGCTGATCGAACGCGTTCAAATACTGGGGACACAATATGACGTGTGCACCCCTGCTCTGGCACCCCTTGAGGTCAGTGCCAGTCATAGCGTGCTCCCACTTTATAACAAATGGTGGGATCGCATGATATCGCACGTGCACTCCTTCCCGTATGACCCCAATGTTCTCCGTCCTGTATGCCGACGCTGGTTGTGATGTCCCACCCATAACCGGCATATGCAACACTATCCCCATGATTGTGTGGTTGGACCGACCGCAATCCACTGGGACTGGGTTGGCTTCGGAGGCTAGACGGAGCTGACACGGGCTCATCGAATTACTGTACGGGCTGAGCGCTGCGAGGTGCCGGTTGCTGATCCATGGCGGGACGCGACCCTGCTGGAGGTCTTCTAAATTACTGCGCCCCTCGCTCAGCAACCAGGCACCGTACAACACGTACACTTCGTTTCGTGCTGCCTGCGCCGAGGCATTCCTGTCCTCCCATATTAATGCATTTACCGTCTTTGCGTGTGCTCCTTTAACTGGACAATCATTGCCTGGTCCTCCTCAAACTCTGACCCTACCACAGTGTTCCCTTCCCCCAGGATTTTCCGCAGCTGGTCCTTTAAACCACTGATCTGCATCTGCAGCTGCACGTCGTCCATACTATTGATGAGAGATGTACCCGCACTAAACACCGTAGCGATATCATTGAGCACCCCTCGCCTCTGCCTCCCCGGATTAATGTTATCGTACACTCCCATATCGTACAATCTTTCCCGACTGACATCCCCGTAACTGAGTTGAAAGATCTGGTGGAACATTTCTTTAATGAGTGCCTCATACAGCTACTCAGTTTCTTTTGGACACCACTCGGGCAGATGTACCCCGGCTAGGTTTAAAATGACTTACGCAACCGCGTAATGCATCTCCTGGAATAAAACCTTTCCAGTTGGGACTAAAACTAAACCATTCCCTGGGCCTGGTGTGGTGGTTGGACACCTAACTTCTGTCATCGGTACCGGTGGGGCTGTGGGCAGGGGCTTCCTCTTATGTGCTACAAGCTCAGTGGCATTTATTGTGTTGGGGGGTTCTGGGATCAGGTAGGAGTCCATATTCTGATCCCATCTGATCCCAGCCCCGGCATCCTGCCATTGCCTCGAAAACGCAATCAACACACCCACTGGGCAGATCCATTCCGACCCCCGCATACAAACATAAATTCCCTGTTCCTCCTTCCACCACTTGTCCCAGCACACTTACACTCCCCCTTTGAACATAAGAACATAAGAATTAGGAACAGGAGTAGGCCATCTAGCCCCTCGAGCCTGCTCCGCCATTCAAAAAGATCATGGCTGATCTGGCTGTGGACTCAGCTACACTTACCCGCCCGCTCCCCATAACCTTTAATTCCCTTATTGGTTAAAAATCTATCTATCTGTGATTTGAATAATTCAATGAGCTAGCCTCAACTGCTTCCTTGGGCAGAGAATTCCACAGATTCACAACCCTCTGGGAGAAGAAATTCCTTCTCAACTCGGTTTTAAATTGGCTCCCCCGTATTTTGAGGCTGTGCGTCCCAGTTCTAGTCTCCCCGACCAGTGGAAACAACCTCTCTGTCTCCATCTTGTCTATCCCTTTGACCCTGTAATCTGTCGGTGCGTATCGTTCCCCAGTCTCTCCCAGTCCACTGTCTGGTTCCCCGTGTCCTGACTCAATTTCCTGAGCCACCACCACCGTCCCAGGGGAATGTGTCCCTTGCACTTCAAGCATACGCGCTTGCCCTCGGTCACCCCAACCCGTGTGGCTGTGACCTTCAGTCTGGGACATGGTATGGAAGCCTCCCCGTATGTGAACCCAGCGTGGCTGGAGTACTTCATCGAATTCGACCCCAGCCACCCTGGCCACCTTCCCTCGTGTAAGTAGGCTGCCATCCCGTCCGTGTCTCCTGTCCTACCTCCCTGTGTCATGGTGGGTCCGTTCCCCCCAGTACATCCGTAGAGGAAGGACAACTCGGTGACCCCCCTCCTGCTGTACCCTGTTCCGGCCAAGTTCCAAAGAACGATTACCAGAATTGTCTCCATCTCTCTCTCTGCTCCCTGTGAAGATACAAAGAAACAATAACCTTTCTGTGAGAGGGTATACCTCCACAGGTCTGGCTTCATCAAAACACACTCTGTAAAAACACGAAACTGAGAAGGAAACTATATACACCGGCACCCGTCTCTGGATGGCCACATTAGGTCTCTACGACCCTGGGTTTTACGGCCCCTCGGCGGTGTGTAAGGAGGTGACCACGGCGTTCTCGGCCGTGGGATCCTGCTACTCCTCCTAACCACCACCCCCACGGGCTCCCCACTGTCCCAAACTATGGGAGGTAGACCTGCGTCCACCATGCTGTTTACAGTACCTCAATGCTTCTTTCAGTTTCTCGCTGTTGCCCCCGGGTTAAACAACTTGCACTGGTTCACATGGAACCACTTTGTGACTTCGGAAGCTTAACCACGTACACCATGGGACTGGCCTTATCTACGATGCTGTAGGGTCCCATGTACAAAGGCTCAAAACGTGCCCACCCGAGTGTAATTACAGACCATGACCTGATCCTTACCTTCCACTCGTGGGTTTTCCGGGGCTCGAGCAACAACCGATTGCTCCGGTGCTGCTTCCCCATGTTGCTGGCAGCTTGCCAATAAATCTGTTTCAAGTGCTCGAACAGATTCTTGACAAACTTGTCCCGGTTTACCTCTCTCACCTGCCCCGCTGTGAGAACCGGCGCCAGAAAATGGGTGGACGTGCGCATGAACCTACCAGTCATGAGCTCATGCGGGGAATACCCTGTGCTTCTGGAGAGGCTGGCTCGGACCCCCATCAGGACAAATGGCAGGACCTCAACCCACTTTTTCGGGGACTGTCCTGTTTCCTTCCGCAGCCTTTCTTTGATGGTCCGATTAAGTCACTCCACAACTCCTGATGACTGTGGGTTGTGAGCCACATGCCATTTCCCTTCTATTCCTCGCACTTTCAAGATAACCTGCATGACCTGCCCTGTGAAGTGGCTCCCCTGGTTGGACTTCATGATCTGCAGCAGTCCCCACCTAGAGAACACTTCCCTCACCAAGATCGTTGACATCGCCAACACCATGACTGATCTGCAAGGGAAGGCTTCAATCCACTTCGAGAAAACGTCCACTAGGACCAAACAGTACTTGTAACCCCCCCTTTGCGGTGGGCAATGGCCCGATGTAATCAACCTGTACCGACTGCCATAGTTCCTCTACCCTTCTCGTGTGTCCCATGGGAACCTTTCTTTTCTGGGGATCGGGGTTGTTCGCTGAGCACACCAGACAGTCTGCGCAAAAATCACGGACATCCTCCCTCAGTTGCGGCCACCACCCTGCCTGTTCTACTCTCTTCCAGGTAGTCTCCGGCCCTGAGTGTCCCGTTCCTGGGCCCCCGTGGGCTATCTGGAGGAATTCCCTCTGGTGCTGTTCTGGAACCACCCACTGATCTCCCTTGAAAAGCAAGCCCTCCTTTAAAGTAATGCCCGCTACCCCGAACCTTCTACCTTTTCTCCCTTAGCCAGCTGCTCCTGGGATCCCGTGCCTCGACTTTCCTCAAGTCTGGGGCCAATGCTACCCCTACACTCCCTTGTGTTCCCCCTTTGTCCCGGATTGCTGCTGCTGGGCTGGACCCGTATGGGTCCCAAAACTCTCCTGTTTTGGCTCCCTCCTTGGCAAACTTATCAGCCTTTTGGTTACCTTTCCCTTTGGGCTCTGTCTTGGAATGGGCCTTTACTTTATGAATGTAACAGATTCCCTGGTTTCCTGTCGCCTCTAAGATCCTTTGCAACAGTGGTTTGGTTGCTAAGGGCTTCCCGTCTGCGGATGTGAAACCGCGACAAGACCAGATGGCCAAGTATTTGGTGCATGAATTGCATGTGAATATGGAATCCGAACATGTGATGTATGGGGTCGGGAACTCCTCGGCGTGGGTAACGACGTACACCATTGCCGACAGTTCGACGTGCTGAGTGCTCAGGGTGGTTGGGAGTTTAATGGCCCTTGCAATGCCTGCCGTCAGGTCATAAATCCCACACCCGGTGAAACGCTCCCCTGCTACCACTGAACTGGATCCGTCGACATATATTTTGCAGTCCCTGGGGTGTAACCTGGCCCGAAATCTTATGTCTACGTTCCATACTCCCTCTACCGAACACTTATGGGCTGCTCCTGGATAGATTGTGTTAGCTGCCAGTTTGGGCTCACACAGGCCTTGCACTCTCAGAATCATCTGCGTGAGCAATAAAGTCCAGCGAGCAATGTGAACACTACTCACTGTGCCGTCCTTTATCCTCACATCTAATAACATCTGATTTGGGGTATGGTGGGTTAGTAGAATGATCTGGGACGACCCCGTGAAGAGCTGTGAGCACTTCATGGCCCAATACTTTCGCAATTGGAATATCCCCGTTCTACATCTGTGAGGACTCTCGAGGAGTAAGCCACGGGTCTCAGTTTGCCGTGCCGCTCCTGGAGCAGCACCGCGCTCAAACTGTCCCCGCTGGCTGCTACTTCTAAAAATAAGTCCTCTCCATCATTGATCGCCCCTAGTGCGGGTGCCGTCTGCAGGTCTCCCTTGAGACGATTGAATGCAGCCGTGCAGTCCTCATCCCACTCCCATCTGACTCCCTTGCGGAGGAGCCGAAGTAGAGGGGTTGCCGTGGTGGCATAATCCGCAATAGAATTCCTACAGTACCCCATAAGCGCCAGGAAGGATCTCACCCCCGTCACAGTCGTGGGGGTTGGTAACTCCTGTACCGCCTTCTGTTTGGCCTCATCTATAGCCCTTTCCCCAGCCCTCACGGTCAGCCCGAGGAATTTGACTTCCCTCTGACCGATCTGAGCTTTCTTGATATTGACTTTGAACCCAGTGTCCTTCAACAGCTCCAGCAGCTCGGCCAGCAGCGGACCATGCCCCTCCCCCTCATTGGAAAACAAAAGCAGGTCATCTACATACTGCACCAACTGCTGGGGTCTGCTGAAACTCTTTAAACTGTTGGCCATACACTGGTGAAGGATGGAGGGGCTGTTGTGGAAACCCCGGGGAAGGCACGTCCAGGTACACTGTTGCCCTTTAAATGTGAATGCGAACTTGTACTGGTCCTCTCTTTTGAGGGGAATTGACCAGAACCCGTTCGATATATCCAGCACCGTGAATGTGGTCGCAGATGCTGGAATGCTACCTATCAGGTCGTCTATGGCCGTGACAGTGGGCGTGCAAGCTGGGATGTTCTTGTTGATAGTCCACGGTGGCCCTCCATGACTGGTCCGTTTTCCGAACTGGCCAAAGTGGAGAATTCATGTGTGTGGCTGTGGGCCTCAACACCTCCTGGGCTACCAGGGATCCCAGTGCCGTCTCTAAGTCGGCCTCTGCCTCCCTGGGGAAATTGTACTGTTTCTGCGGTCAGGTCATAGGTCTGCTTGTACCCTGATTTTGACCCCCGTCACCCTACTGCAGTCGTGTTTGTGCGTGGCAAACGATGCGAGAATGTCCCGCATGTAAGCCTGGTACTCAGCCACATTAGTATTGACCAATTGCTCTAGATCGTAACTACCCTTTGGCTTCATCGTACACACTGTGCCTTCTCCTTCCCCTTTCCCTGGGATCACTACAACTTCTTCCTCCTTATCGGAACCCAGTGCTCCACAAAGGCAGTGATTCCTCAATGTGATCCACTATGATTCTGTGGGCGAACATAAAGTCGGCCCCTAGGACTCCTGACCCCGGCTGCTTCCATTTCAGCAGGATGCACTTCCATTTTGCGTGGAGTGATTCTAAATCGATGGCTAGCAGCCTGGAGATCGATCCCACCTGCTCGTTCCCTGTGGACCGCACCAGACTGTGTGGAACCTTGCTAGACAAAGGTGAGGTAGTCGGATTATTTGCATGAATCACCGTGCTGGAAGCTCCGGTGTCCAACAAATATTTCCCCACTACCTTCTCCACCCCCATTTTCACGCATGGTCTACTCCACTCATCGTACGTGAGCGAACACAGGTACTCAGGCTGGGCGCGAGTCAGGGTGTTGGGATTACCGGAATGGTCGGGATTTCCCTGCTCACGGCACTGTCTACCCTTCCCTGCTCTGGCACAAAAGCTGGCCGAAGGGTGGCCACCAGAACATCAACTTGTTCCCTTCGCCTCGACAGGTTTTGTCTTCGGCACTGGAGGATCCCCTTTGCCTTGCTCCTTCCTCAGGGCTGGGCAGTCTTTCCTCCAGTGGCCCGACATCCCACACCCGAAACACGTCCTAACCCTCTCTGAGCTACCTCCTTCCTGGTGCCATTCCATTTTGCTACCTCACTGGCCTTTATCTCGTGAACCTTCCCTTTAACTGGTTTGACCTCCTGCTCCATGCCGGCCTTAAGTGCCAGACTCATGTGACGTAGCACATCGGCCTCCGTGTTCTGGAAATTCTCAGGGTCAAACCAGTTCTCGGACTTCATCCTAATCCGAGGCAAACTATTTAACACTAGGGTCCTGAGCCAATGGTTCCTTGGCTCCCCCTGCAACTGCGCTCGGTCCAGCACTCCATTACAGGCTTTATTATAGACCGGCCAGAGCCGGTTTGCAAAAGTCTGAGGTGCTTCCCCAGCCAGTTGCAGCATCCTCGCTACCCTGGAGAATGGACTACCTTGGGCGGGACCCATGGCTCTGAGGATTTCCTCCTTTAAGCGCTCTATGGTTCCCTGCCCCCTTTTGCTTTCAGCAAGTAGTGCCTGATACATCTTCCCCTCCAGGGAAAATAATAGCAGCTTGTGAATCTCTGCTTTGTTACACCCATTAATCCCTCCCACCTGTTCCACCTCTGTGACATGGACCAATGAGTCTCCTTCATTGGTAAGCTTGGGCACCTCTGAAATCATATTTTGCAGCTGTGGGGTTGTGAATGGGACCACAAAATTGCTTTGCAGCGCCCCCTGACCTTGGCCATCTACGGGCGCAACGTATTTCCGCTGCCGTATGGGATACATGGGTCCCGCGCCTCTGGCGGAGGTCGTGCGTCCCTATCCGGCTCCCATTCCTCACTATCTTCCCCTTCCTCTTCCAGTCCACCCGGGCTCCTCCCAGGGTCATTAGGCAGACCATTCCTTTGGCCTTGGATAAAGCGTGGGTCAAGCTTTGGATTTTCCCTTGACAGGGCCTATGATTCCCACTCTCAAAACCCCTACTCGTGGCTACCCTATACACTGTCTTAATATCCTTCAGTTGTCTCTCCAGCCCGTTTACTGTACCCGCTAGACGAGCGGTCTCCTCCCGTGCAACCTGCTCATTGATCTTGGCCTCTGTTACCTGACACTGCAGGTACTCCCTTTTGTTACGGGAGGTTTCCTCCTGAGTGTGCCTCTCCTGCTTTTCTTCGCTCAACTCATCTAAAAGCCTCGTTCCTACCACGGCCCTTGCGGCTGACTGCTCCTCGGACTCTTTGAGCTGTGCCTTAAGCCTACCAACCTGCTCCCTAAGCAGTTGGACTTGCTTCTTCAGACACAGGAGCTTTTCTATGCTCCTTACTCCCCGTCCACTCAGCAGCCTTGTCCTCTGGACTCTCAGCCCGCAAAAGGTCTAGTACCACTGCTGTATTACGTTAACTTTCCCAAAGATATATGAAGAAATCCTATCCCCCATTGCCGATCTCTTGGCCTTAATATTTTCCATAACTCTCTGTTCAGTACACCCAGTGTCCTGCCGCGGTCACCAGATTCTGTAAGTGGTTTTCCTTAGGTGTTTTCGATGCACCCCCACTTTTTATTAAAGTTAACGCACACACCTGCACCCAGTAAAACCACACACACCCTGGTGTGTAAAACAAACAAATACAGTACAGCACACAGTCTGGCCCATCTAAACAGGCCTCTAACTTGAAGTACCTACGTCTAAAACCTCCCCTGCAAAACCCCTAAAATTTGATTGGAAGAACACACAATACCCTATCACACCGTGGCTGTGATCTTAAAAGATGTGTGTGTAGAGATGATGCTCACCGATTCTTTGGCTTACTCGCTGCTTCTCCTGATGAAAACGTGTCTCTTCTGGTTTCTTCTCTCCATCCCACACGGAGGGTTCAGTTCTTGTAGAGATGAAGCAGCGAGAGCAAGAGAGCGAGCTGTGGCCACACGGCCTCTTTTATAGCCCCAGTTCATTTACCTTTTCAGGCCGAATAAATTTGTTGTTGTTTTGAGGCTTCCTGTGGGTGTGTCTTCTTCTGGCCCAATAAAGTTTTTTCCTTTGTTTTGAGGCTTCCTGTTTTGAGTTCAGTGATGGGTTTTCGCTTCCGACCGGTCTGGCCTTAATGGCTTTCTATCTTGGCCATTGTCTTCCCAGACCCCCTACCCATCAGGTGTGGATTAGAAGCACACCATGGAAAAGAAGCTGGGCCCCTCCCACAAACAGCTTCCAGCTTTTTTCTGCAGTGAGCAAAATATGTCCAACAAATCCTTAGGGATTAAAGCGCATTGTCCAGATAACCAGATAATGTCCAACATATCCTTGGGGAGCCGATGCTTACAACCATCACAGTGTCCTCTTGGCCATGATACTGAAATAAAAGCCACCACACAGCAAACTTTCCAATCCAACTTTATACATCTATCGTTCCAATATGACATCAGGAAATCAATTCATCACCCTTAAGCATTCTCTTAATGACTGTCTTGTGCGTGTTTTTGCCTATCCTACTGATGTCACGCAGAGCTACCCCAGTGGCTGCAGCATGGCTGGTGGAAGGCTGCTGACTTTCAGTGGGGGAATGCAGCAAATGGCATTGCTAGTTGACCTTGAAGAGCTGGTGGCTGGGAGTGTCAAATCAATCTTCTTTTTCTTCACTCTCTTCTCCCACTTCTTGGTCAACCACTGACTGGGCAGGCTGCATTTATTGGGTGTGTGAAATGAGGAAGGTACAAGAGTGAAGTTGTGGTGATGTGAGGGCGGGAAAGCAAGACGTGCATGTAAGAAAGAGGATAAGGTATGAAGATATCAGCATCTTGTATCCTTTCAATCCCACCACTGGCCAAGGGCTCACCTATGCCCCTCCCTAAAATGAACTCCATCTCCTCCAAGGGGTGAGGTGAGGCTAGGAGATGTGCTTCGTGGTTGGTACAAATTGTTGGTGAGTGATTGGGAGGGGGTGGGGATTCATGCATTGAGCAGTGCGTGAGGCTCATGGTGTAGTTGGTAGAAGATGGCTTTTGATGATGCATTCACTGTCCTTGTCTGAGGTCATGAAGCTTCTTTGGGCAATGGAGCCAGGTGGTGGGGTTGACACTGTTGGCAGTGATGGCCTCAGTGATGTAGTCGCACATCCTTCTTTCTGGAGGACCTCCTGGTCCCTGTGGGTACAGAAACTCTCTTGCAGTGTTGAACCCTTGCACAAAGCTGGAGTGCTACGTGCAAGACCCTGGGTGTCTCTTCCCTGGCTTGCTGAGCCATTTGTGCTGAAGCACCTTTCCCATTTTTTGAGGTTCGGAAGGGAATTCAGCTTTAAGTGCTGAAGACTCCAATTTGGGAATTCTTTTTAATGTAATTTTCTTTTTGAAAGGTAGTAAGGGCTGATAAATGCATTTTTTTCACTTGATTCTAATTTTTATTAGTTTTGAATGCATTTCCCCTTGAAAGCATAACCCTTTTAATTGCCCAAATGTCATTGTGAACTCCACAACCTCATTCCCAGAGGGTGTAAGAAGCTGTAATACCACTTCAGGATGGGAACTTCGGGTCGGATGCCTCCACTAATGCCACCAGAAGTGTTAATTATCGAATAACTCCACGAGGCTAAGTACGCTGAGCTAGTTCAGGCATGACCTTACTCCAGTTTATTTATTCTCAAAGAGAGGATTCAACATGGCTGCCAACATTATGTACATGGCTTGCACGTGTCTGCCAGTGACCATTAGGACTCTGACAGTCGCTCCCTCCGGTGGCAATTAAAACCCAATTAACATACATAACATCATTCCCCCCAAAGTCCTTGGTACAGGTTGAGATGGTCCGAGGCCTTCCGCTCCCTGGTTGATCTTCTCAGTTCAAACCCAAGCTTGGGTGAGTTAGTAGGGCCATTGCTGCATTGCGGAGCAGTCGGTCTGACAGGACTGTCGGGGATGGTAGGTTCATCTTTGTGAATGACACGAGGGTCAACTAATGATTGGATGTGTGTTGGTTCGTCGATGATGATGTCATCTTCAATTTGTTCTGGGTTGTCTGTGAATTGCAGTTTGGTTTGGTCAATGTGCCTCTTGCATGTTTGGCCATTTAACAGTTTGACTACAAACACCCTGTTCCCCTCCTTGGCCAAAACCGTGATAGCAACCCACTTTGGACCATGACCATAATTCAGTACAAACACAGAGTCATGAACAGCAATGTCACGTGATACAGCCGCAAGATCGTGGTACCATTGCTGCCGTTGCCTTCTGGTTTCGACATGATCATTGAGATCCGGGTGTACAAGGGAGAGCCTGGTTTTGAGGCCTCTCTTCATTAACAGCTCGGCAGGAGGGACCCCGGTGAGCGAGTGGGGTCTCGTCTGGTAACTGAGCAGAATGCGGTACAAGCGGGTCTGTAGGGAGCTGTGAGTCACGTGTTTTAGGCTCTGCTTAATGGTTGACTGTTAGACGTGGGTTTGAAAGGGGCAGACCTGACATGCTTGATACCATTATGGGTCACAAACTCGTGGAACTCCGAACTGATGAAACACGATCTGTTGTCGCTGACAAAGACGTCGGGCAGGCTATGGGTGGCAAACATGGCCCGGAGGCTTTCAATAGTGGCTGTGGACGTGCTGGATGACATGATTATGCATTCAATCCATTTGGAGTAAGTGTCCACTACCACTAAAAACATTTTGCCGAGAAAGGGGCCGGCAAAGTCTATATGGATCCTTGACCACGGTTTGGATGGCCATGACCACAACACTTTTTGAATAAACAAAACAAACATTAGATCAAGTGCCCCCCGATCTGGGGGACACTACAAACATTTCACAAGGCCCTTTTTTTTTTGTTTTTTTTTTGTTGTTTTTTTGTGTTTTTTAAAAAAAAATTTTGGGGCACTAAAATCATAGTTTTTTTCCCCGTGCCCCCTATAAAAGGGGAGGGGGACACTAAAACCAGGATTTAAAATAAATTAGACTTTAAAACAAATAAAATCAAATTAAAATTTGGTTGCCGGGGGTAATAATGCACTCCAGTCCCTCCGGTGCCCACCTCTCGCGGAAGGCCGCGAGCGTACCGGTGGACACCGCGTGCTCCATCTCTAGGGACACCCTGGCCCGGATGTAGGCGCAGAAGAGAGGCAGGCAGTCAGGCTGAACGACCCCCTCGACCGCCCGCTGCCTGGACCGGCTGATGGCACCCTTGGCCGTGCCCAGGAGTAGTCCTACGAGGAGGCCCTCGGACCTACCCGCTCCCCTCCGCACAGGGTGCCCAAAGATCAGGAGTGTGGGACTGAAGTGCAACCAGAAATTGAGGAGCAGTCCCTTTAAATAATGGAACAGGGGCTGCAACCTCGCACACTGCATAAAAACATGGAACACGGACTCTTCCAGACCGCAGAAATTGCAGGCGGCCTGGGAGCCCGTGAACCGACTTAAAAATTTATTGCACGGGACTGCTCCATGCACCACCTTCCAGGCTAAGTCCCCGATGAATAGTGGGAGGACTCCCGTATAGAGTGCCCTCCATCGGGGACCCCCGCCTCCTCCGGACGGCAAGATGGTACGCCATGGCGTGTCCGGCAGACGAGGATTGCAAGGTTGAGAGTGTGCAGGAGCAGCCCGTACAGGAAACCCCTCCGCGCAGAACTGAAAGGCACGGAGGGGATTTCCCCGAGGCGGCTCAGAGTTGTGAGGCGCCGGCTCCCGAGGGAGGTTCCGGGGTTTGGCGCCGATGAGGAATTCCGTCCGGACGGGGGTCAGTTCGGACGGGATCTCCCCACGTGCTTGAGCCTCCTCGATACACCTAACGGAGTCAGGGCCCAGTGCTGTTTTTAGCGACTCGATGGCATCGGCCGCGCAGCGGACGTCGGCCGAATTTAGGTGCCGCGCCAGCGTGTCTGGCGCCATCCAGCCCGCTCCTCCACCATCGAGCAGGTCCCTGACCCTGGTCACCTCACCAGCCACAGCCCTCTCGTCCGACTGCCACCTAAAACCTCGGTCGTGGAGGTACGGATTCCCGAGCAGCGGCTCCTGCAGGACAGCCGCCACTCCAGCTGGTGGAGAGCTGCGCTTGGTGGAGACTTTGTTCCAGACCCTGGTGAGTTCCTTGTAAAAGACAGGCAGCTCCTGGACGGCGGTCCTGACTCCCCCCCTAAGCTCACAAACAGGAGCTGCGTGTCGTAGTTGAGGCCGTGCTGCTGGCGGAAGAAATATGTCGCCAGCGCACGTCACCTAGGAGGGGGCTCGACATAAAGGTATCTCTGCAGGGTCTGAAGACAGAAAGTCGCTAGTTGGGCGCTGATGCACACCAACGACTGACCGCCCTCCCTAAGCGGGAGACTCAAGACCGCGGCAGAGACCCAGTGCTTCCTGTTGTTCCAGAAGAAGTCCACCAGCTTCTTCTGTATCCTGGCGACAAACGCAGGGGGAGGGGTCAAAGTGACCAGCCGGTACCACAGCATAGCGGCCACTAGCTGGTTTATGACTAACGCTTGACCCCTGTAGGACAGCACTCGGAGCAGTCCTGTCCAGCGCCTTAGGCGAGCGGCGACCTTGGCCTCCAGCTCTTGCCAGTTCACCGGCCAGGCTTCCTCGTCAGGGCTAAGGTAGACTCCCAGATAGAGGAGATGGGTCGTGCTCCAGGCAAAAGGCCTGAGCTCCTCCGGCAGGGAGTCCACCCGCCACTGACCCACCAGGAGTCCGGAACATTTCTCCCAGTTGATCCTGGCGGAGGATGCGGCCGAGTAAATCTCCTGGCACTCACACATCCTCTGCAGGTCAACGGGATCCTCTACCGTGAGGAGCACGTCATCGGCGTAAGCCGAGAGGACGACCTCCACGCCCGGCCCGTGCAGAGCCAGTCCCGTCAACCTCGTCTGCAGGATGGCCATGACCACAGACTCAGCGGAGCTTCCACAGGTGCATTACTCAGTTGCATGCAAGTGTTGCACTGATGCACACATGACTACAAGTCCAAGTCAATGCCGGGCTACGAAACGTGAGACCTGGCAATGGCCTTCATCATGACAATGCCTGGGTGGGTACTGTGTAAATCTCACACAAAAGTTTCCCTGCTTTTTTTTGGCAACACGATTACCCCATAACAGACAATCAGACTGAATAGACAATTCATCTTTGCGGCGGCTATAAGGCTTAATTTCATCCTGCATTTACCTGGGAATGGCAGACCAATTTCCATTTAGGACACGCAATTCTTACGCTTGACAGTACAGGATCCTGGCTAGTTCAGGTCCTAATTTGGCAAGCCATGATGGGTGACTCCTCGCTCTCAAAGGCATCCATGACCAGCAGCAAGTCTGCGAGCTGCGGCATTTCCATCCCGGTTGTGGGCAATGGTAGCCGGCTAAGCGCATCAGCAGTTTTCAGTGCCTGGTCTGTGGCGGATGACATAATCATAAGTGGATAATGTCAATGCCCATCTTTGGATGCGGGACGAGGCTTTGGTGTTTGTACCTTTGCTCTTAGAAACAATGAAATGAGCGGCTTGTGGTCTGTTTCAAGCTCAAATCAAAGCCCAACCAGGTATTGGTGCATTTTCCTAACCCCATATACGCATGCTAAAGCCTCTTTCTCTACCATACGATAGGCTCTTTCAGCCTTAGACAGACTACTGGGTGCATATGCAACTGGTTAGAGTTTGTCTGATACATTGGCTTGCTGGAGCACACAACCGACCCCATATGATGAGGTGTCACAGGCCAGCACTAACAACTTACATGGGTCATAGTGTACCAGTAATTTATTGGAACATGCCAGGTTCCTGGCCTTCTCAAAGGCTCTGTATTGAGATTTGCCCCAAACCTAGTCATTACTCTTTCTCAGCAACATGTGCAAGGGCTCTAGCAATGTGCTCAAACTAGGTAGAAAGTTACCAAAATAGTTGAGAAGACCCAGGAACGAGCGCAGCTCCGTCACACTCTGGGATCTGGGTGCTTTCTTGATGACCTCTGTCTTCGCGTCCGTAGGCCCGATGCCATCTGTTGCAATCTTTCTCTCCAGGAATTTGACCTCTGGTGCCATGAAAACACACTTGGAGTGTTTTAGCCGGAGTCCCACTCTGTCCAGACGATGTAGAACCTCTTCCAGGTTGTGCAGGTGTTCAGTGGCATCGCGACCAGTGATCAGGATGTCAGCTTGGAACACGATGGTTCTCGGGACGGACTTCAGCAAACTCTCCATGTTTCTCTGTAATATGGCTGCCGCCGAGCGAATTCCGAAAGGGCATCTGTGATATATAAACAGTCCTTTGTGCGTGTTGATGCACGTCAGTTTTTTCGACGATTCGACCAGCTCCTGTGTCATGTAAGCGGAGATCAGGTCTAAGTTGGTGAACGACTTCCCCCCTCCCGCTAGTATTGCAAACAGGTCGTCAGCCTTGGGTAATGGGTACTGATCCTGTATCGAGACTCGGTTGATCGTTACCTTGTAGTCGCCGCAGATCCTGACTGTGCCATCACTTTTCAACACCGGGAGAATTGGACTGGCCCATTTGCTGAACTCGACTAGTGATGTGATTCCTTCCCATTGAAGCCTGTCCAGTTCGATCGCGACCTTCTCCCTCATCATGTACGGAACCGCCCGAGCTTTGTGATGGACGGGTCTTCCATCCCGTGAATTTGCCGGTGCCTGTTTCGAACAACGAGCGAAACTTGCTCAGCACTTGAACACACAAAGCATCATCCACTGATGATAAGGCTTTAATATCGTTCCAGTTCCATTTCATTTTCTCAAGCCAACTCCTGCTGAACAGCGTTGGGCCATTGCCTGGAGCAATCTACAATGATAAATCATGCACAGGTCCAAAGTACGCTACTTTTACTGCTGTTCTGCCAATGACTGGTATAAGCTCTTTGGTGTAGGTACACAGCTTCGCATTGCTTGGGCTCAGTTTGGGTCTTTTTGCCTTAGTGTCCCACAACTTTTCGAAAGTTCTCTGGCTCATTATTGACTGACTCACACCCATGTCCAATTCCATGGATACTGGAACCCCATTTAATTTAACTTCCAGCATTATCGGAGGACTTTTGGTAAAAGAATGTACCCCATACACTTCTTCGTCCTGTACCTTGGGTTGAGTTGTCTGTGCCGCTTGGTCCACGCTGGATCGATCATACTCAGCCACGTAGTGTGTCGCAGCATGCTTGCTCGGTTGAGGACACATTCGCTGAAGGTGCCCCACTGTTGCAGTCTTTGCACATGTATTGATTGAATTGGCATTGATGGGCCGAATGATAGCCCCCACAACACCAACAAGGCAAGATTTGATTCACCCCCGATGGCGGACTTTGAGCAGTTACAGGTCGAGTAGATCCTACCATGTGCAGCTCTGCCTGCCGACGATATTATTTTATGCACAGTACTTGCTGGTGAGTTTCAATGCTGGGAAGATATCTGTTTCGAGTTTTCGTCCGTGGACATGCGTACCTGGGCGATTGTGATGGCCCTGCTCAGGTCTAACGATTCAGCAGCCAGCAGCTTTCGAAGGATGACTTTGTGGCCAATGCCAAACACGAAAAGATCCCGCAACATTTCCTCCAACGCAGCTCCGAAGTTGCACGGCCCAGCAAGATGTCTCAGGTCGGCAACAAATTCCGCCACGTCCTGGCCCTCGGAGCGATTGTGCGTATAGAAACAATATCTCGCCATGATGATGCTTTCCTTCAGTTTAAAGTGATTCCAAACCAGCGTACTCAATTCATCCTAAGTCTTATCCGTTGGTCAAGTCGGTGAAAGTAGATTCTTGATAAGGCCATAAATCTTTGACCTACAAACATTCAGCAGAACCGCCCTACGCTTAATTGCGTTATCGGTTCCTTCCACTCGTTGGCTACGAAGTACTGGTTGACGCGATCAGTGAACTCCTCCCAGTCTTCCTCTTCCACGAATCTCTCCAAAATTCCAACCGTCATGGTTGCATGAAAGTTCGTATTTTTAACTCATCGCCAATTGTGAAGTATCGAATAACTCCATGAGGCTAAGTACGGTGAGCTAGTTCAGGCATGACCTTACTCCAGTTTATTTATTCTCAAAGAGAGGATTCAGCATTGCTGCCATTATGTACACGGTTTACACGTATCTGCCAATGACCATTAGGACTCTGACAGTTGCGCCCTTCGGTGTAGATAAAACCCAGTTAACATCAATAACAAGGAGGACGTTACATGGTACGAATCTCCAGGCCCCAGCGCAAATTATTGCCTGGTATTGCTACGGCCATTTTCAACGGCCATAAACCCGAAGCCGCAGTGACATTGGCAGGCTTCTGTCGATGTCTAATTTTTCCCTTTCTGTGTTTCCTTTACAAGGACACCTAAATCTCTCTGAACACCAACATTTTATGATTTCTCACTATTTAAAAAATGTTCTGTTTTTCTATTCTTCCTACAAAAGTGAATAACCTCACATTTCCCCACAATATGCTCCATCTGCCCCCTTAATGTCCATTCACTTAATCTATCTATATCCCTTTGCAGGATCTTTGTGTCCTGCTCACAGCTTACTTTCCCATCGAGCTTTGTATTGTCAGCAAACCTGGATACATTGCACTTGGTCCCTTCATCTAAGTCATTAATATAGATTGTAAGTAGCTGAGTCCCAAGCATTGATTCTTGCAGCACCCCAATAGTTACAGCCTGTCAATCTGAAAATGACCTGTTTATCCCTTCTCCCTGTTTCCTGTCCATTAACCAATCCTATATCCATGCTAACATATTACCCCCAGCCCTTATCTTGCGTAACAACTTTTTATGTGACGTATATTGAATGCTTTTTGGAAATCCAAATGTATTACATCCACTGGTTCCCCTTTATCTACCCTGCTCGTTACATCCTCAAAAAACTCTAATTAATTTATCAAACATGATTTCCCTTTCATAAAACCATTTTGACTCTGCCTAATCATATTATGATTTTCTAAGTGCCCTGTTACCAATTCCTTAATAATGGATTCCACTATTTTCCCACTGACTGATGTCAGGCTAACTGGTCTGTAGTTCCCGGTTTTCTCTCTCCCACCTTTCTTGAGTAATGGGGTTACATTTGCTACCTTCCTATCTGCTGGGACCATTCTAGAATCTAGGGAATTTTGGAAGATCACAACAAATGTATTCACTATTAGAACCTTGGGAGGTAGGCCATCAGTGCCAGGGTATTTTCGGCTTTTAGTCCCATTAGTTTCTCAAGTACTTTTACTCTATCGATTTTAATGACTTTAAGTTTCTCACTCACATTAGCCCCTTGGTTCCCCATTATGTTTGATAGGCTTTTTGTGTCTTCTACTGAGAAGACAAATACAAAATATGTGTTTAAATCCCATTAACACCTCCTTTTGCCTTGTACCATTATCCTTTTTGTCATTTAATCACTCCTGCCTTTCACTCTATCACAGGCCTACCCTTTTGTTAATTCCTCCCCTCTCCCCTTTCCCTGTCTCTGTACCAACTTTAAGCCTATTACATCTAACTATTTCCAATTCTGATGAAAGGACATCAACCTGAAACATTAACTTTGTTTCTCTCTCCACAGCTGCTGCCTGATCTGCTGAATATTACCAACATTTTAGGCTGGAATTTGTGCTTTATGGATTTCGGGGCGTTAATCAGAGCGTGGTGTTAATGTTAGCACCTGAAAATAGTTTGCGCCTTCGACTGCAAGTTTTGCCGTAAAAGTAAGTTGGAGGAGCATTGGGGTTAAGTCAGGCATTGCACAAATGGGCTTTGTGCACACGAGATGAAACTTGTGTCATTAAAGGAGGCGCCATTTTGCACACGTGCAATATTTTTTTCCTGGTCGCAAACGCTAATGCTGGGCACGGCAGCTTCCTACACGCATAATCCGCCCCACTTCAGCCTCTTCTGCAGAAATGGAGGAGCAGGAGGGAAGGCCGCATGCCAGGCGCTTCACCAATGAGGCAAGTAAGGCCTTAGTGAATGCAGTGGAGAGGTGGTGGTCCTCATTCCATCTTGCTGGGGAAGCCAGACCACTCCCACCTGTTTTTAAGAGACTGTGGATGGACATTGCTCAGGAGGTGTCTGCTGCAGAGACTGTGGCCAGAATTGCCACACAATATCGAAAAAAGTTCAGCAGTGTCATCAGGGTGAGTACCATTTGCATCTATGTATGCCTCCATGACTTCGAACATGAATGTCACACACTATGTGAAGTTTTTCATGTATATGGTATCTCTCAACAGTCTGCAGGGTGCCTTTCACAATGCATAAGAAAGATGAAGGCTTACTTCTGCACCCATTGGCTTCGAATGATCCATGCACATAAACTCAATCATTTACATCCTGCCTCACAATACACTCCCACTGCTGCTATACCTTTCAGAAAGATCACCTACAGCCCCAATGTTACATCCCTCTAACCTCCTAACAATTGCCCATGGAGCATATGCAACATCCAAACAGATTGAATGGAAGCCACTATAACATTCACACAGTATCACCTATTGTACTATGGTCAGCATATGTGCCACAACAGGAGAGAAACCCTTTCTGAACCCTTCCTATTTTTCTCATTGCAGTCGAAGCACTCCCACAACTGGAGGGAGCAGCTGCGCTCAGGCGGAGGGGCCGCCTCAAATACTACAACTTAATGATGTTGAGGAATGGGTGTCGGCCTTCATAGATGTACCAGCTTGGGCAATTGCTGGGGGCAATGATGAGCCCTCTTTGGTTAATGAGGGTATGTAAATGCATAGAGTGACTGAAGAGACTGCATTGAGACATATAATGAAGTGGCGGCGGGTCTTCAAGTGAACATGTGCAATGCCACCTTTCTCATGTCACCCTGGCCCTCTCCCCTGATGCTAACCACACGTCTGTTGTTTTCTACTTGCAGATGACAAGCTACCACCACAGCATCCTTCAAGAGAGCCCTCTACATTGGCCATGGCTGTTATATATGTAAACTTGAATTTACTCTGTACAGCCATCAGAGGGCTCATCCCCTGGAGTCCCAAGGGATCCCATAATCCTTTGGGAGCACAGGTATTTAAGGAGACCTCACAGGTTGGAGACGCACTCTGGGGATCTGAAATAAAGGACTACGGTCACATTGTACCTTGAGCTCACAGTGTTCAGTCTGACTCTTTCTCCATACATAACAATGGGGAAGACGATGAGGGAGGAGAAGAGTGTGTTCTGCCTGAGCCTCAGAGCTCACCAGTTGCCCCGTCTGGCCTCACTACATCTGGGGACGACTGGGATTTCCCGGGGTTTGAGGAGTCGGAGGCCCCTGGCCCCAGTCGCCTACAGCAACGTAGTACAAAAGGGAAATCTCGCAGGCCAGCTCTCCGGAGAGTGAATCAGCAAAGTCAGTCTGCTCAACGACAGGCAGACATGGAACTGGACTTGGTGGAAATGTCCGGGAAACCACAGGAATGCACCGTGAGCTTAAGAAAGCATTGGGATGGATCCCAGGGAGCATCGACAAGCTTACTGCGACTGTTGCGGAAGCAGCATCACAGATTGTCAGTTTTACTCGGGAGTCCAGCGATGTCATCATTGCCCACACACAGAGGCTGGTGGCATCGAGCAGTGATAGTGACATTCCAGAGTGTGTGGCGCATGCCATTAATCACGCCGCAGACTCAGCGCATCGCAGGCACAAACTAAGTATCAGCTTGGTCAAGTGATGCAGTTGATGTCTGCTACCATACTCTCCGCATTCCCCATTGTCCAACGGGGAAGGGATGGTGCCGAAGCAGACCAGCAAGTTGTGGAGACCCATCGTGCTCTGGATGCTGAGGCCCAGCCCCGTCGGAGAGTCAGTGGCTCCCAGGAAATGGAAGGTGCTGACCTTCCTCAGGATGACAGCATTCCAGCTCCCACCACTGACTCACTAACCATGCACCATACACGGTTCACACCCCAGCCACCAGTGAATGCTCCTGCCGATGATGAGGCACAGCAGTCCTCAGTCGGGCCTTCGAGGCCAAGAGCTCGTCCAGAGTGTCCTTAGCTGCCGTCTGCATTGTCCGGCCTCCCAACACACCAGCCCTCTAGCAGCCTTGCTGTCGGCACTGAAGCCTCATTCAGGAGGAGCAGCAGGCATGGGAGGGGGTTGAAGGGAAGCGGGGGGAGAAGAGTAGATAAGAGCTATTAAGGCCTGGGACATGTTAGTGCTCATAGATCTATGTAGCATTGTAAAAATTGTACATAGTTGTGGGATAATAATTGACTCATCTTGAACTGTCTTGCTGCAGGAAGCAGTTTACTATTTATTTACCTTTACTTTATCCATTGTACAGTTTTGTTTTTTTGGGGGTGGGGGACATTGTTAATTATTCATGTTGATAAAAATATTTGTTTGACCTTTGGCATTGATGTTGTTGTGCATGCAATAACTCAATAGACTGAATACTGTAAACTCCGAACAGGTACAAACCTGGCTCTACTTTATTAGGGCCCAAAGTGATTACATTCCAAGATGGTTGGCCTTTTATACCTGGGCCATACACACGTGCTCGCAGCCCAATGACCTCTGACAGTGGCGCTACCTGATGGCTAGTAAACCCAAGCATACATACATGGCAATATCCCCCTTTAAGATATTAGTAATGGTCTTTTTACAAATTGAGACGGTCCGGGGCTTTCCGCTCCCGAGTTGAACATCTCAGTTCAACTCCAGCCTGTTATGACTGGGGGCTGGGTGGCCGATCTGATGGGAGTGGCAATGACCACGTCAGGGATTGAAAGTCCAGATTCATTGATGACAGCGGAGTCTTCTGATGACTGAGGATAGGTTGGTTGGTCACTGATTGTGTCTTCCTCAGACTGTTCTGGTTCATCCGTGTGCCACAGCTTTATCTGATCGACATGTTTCCTGCATGTCTGACCATTCTTGAGCTTAACGATAAACACTCTGTTACCTTCTTTGGCCGTAACAATACTGGCGATCCATTTGGGACTTGGCCATAATTCAGTACATACACAGGATCATTGACAGAAATGTCGCGTGACAGAATAGCGCGATCATAATACCCTTGCTGACTTTGACGTCTGTATTCGACACGATTATTCAAGTCAGGGTGGACAAGAAAGAGCCTGGTCTTGAGACCTCTCTTCATCAATACTTCAGCAGGGGAGACCCTGGTAAGCGTATGGGGTCTTGTCGTGTAACTAAGCAATATGCATGACAAGCGACTTTGCAGTGAACCTTGAGTTACACGTTACACGTCCCTGACTACTAGGTGTGCGGGAAGTGTATCCAGCTGCAGCTCCTGACAGACTCCATTGTGGCACTGGAGCTGCGCATGGGTTCACTCACGAGCATCCGCGATGCTGAGGATGTCGTGAATAGCACGTTTAGTGAGTTGGTCACATCGCAGGTAAAGGTTAAACAGGCAGATAGGGAATGGGTGACCAACAGGAAGAGCAGTGGAAGGAAGGTAGTGCAGGGGTCCCCTGTGGTAATCTCCCTCCAAAACAGATATATCACTTTGGGTACTCTTGGGGAAGATGGCTCATCAGAGGAAGGCAGCAGCAGCCAAGTTCATGGCACCATGGGTGGCTCTGCTACGCAAAAGGGCAGGAAAAAGAGTGGGAGAGCTATAGTGGTCGGGGATTCTATCGTATGGTGAATAGATAGGCGTTTCTGTGGCCGCAAACGAGCTCCAGGATGGTATGTTGCCTCCCTGGTGCAAGGGTCAAGGATGTCTCGGAGCGGCTGCAGGGCATTCTGGAGGGGGAGGGTGAACAGCCAGTTGTCGTGGTGCATATAGGTACCAACGATATAGGTAAAATGTGGGATGAGGTCCTACAAGCTGAATTTAGGGATCTAGGAGTTAAATTAAAAAGTAGGGCCTCAATCTCAGGATTGCTGCCAGTGCAACGTGCTAGTCAGAGTAGAAATAGTAGGATAGTTAAGATGAATACGTGGCTTGAGGAATGGTGCAAGAGGGAGGGATTCAAATTCCTGGGACATTGGAACCAGTTCTGGGGGAGGTGGGACCAGTAAAAACTGGAAAGTCTGCATCTGGGGAGGACTGGAACCGATGTCCTAAGGGGAGTGTTTTCTAGTGCTGTTGGGGAGGATTTAAACTAATAGGGCAGGGGGATGGGAACCTATGCACGGAGACAGAGGGAAGTTAAATGGGGTCAGAAGCAAAAGGTATAAAGGAGAAAAGTAAAAGTGGAGGGCAGAAAAATCAAAGGAAAAATCAAAAAGGGCCACAGTACAACATAATTCTAAAAGGACAAAGAGTGTTAAAAAAACAAGCCTGAAGGCTCTGTTCTCAATGCGAGGAGCACTCGTAATAAGGTGGATGAATTAACTGCGCAGATAGCTGTTAACGGATATGATGTAATTGGGATTACGGAGACATGGCTCCAGGGTGACCAAGGCTGGGAACTCAACATTCAAGGATATTCAATATTCAGGAAAGATAGACTGAAAGGAAAAGGAGGTGGGGTAGCGTTGCTGGTTAAAGAGGAGATTAACGCAATAGTAAGGAAGGACATTAGCGTGGATGAGGTGGAATCTGTATGGGTAGAGCTGCGGAACACCAAAGGGCAGAAAACGCTAGTGGGAGTTGTGTACAGACCACCAAACAGTCATAATGAGGTTGGGGATGGCATCAAACAGGAAATTAGGGATGCATGCAATAAAGGTACAGCAGTTATCATGGGTGACTTCAATCTACATATAGATTGGGGTAACCAAACTGGTAGCAATACAGTGGAGGAGGATTTCCTGAAGTGTATAAGGGATGGTTTTCTAGACCAATATGTTGAGGAACCAACTAGAGAGCAGACCATCCTAGACTGGGTGTGTAATGAGAGAGGATTAATTAACAATCTTATTGTGTGAGGCCCCTTGGGGAAGAGTGACCATAATATGGTAGATTTCTTCATTAAGATGGAGAGTGACACAGTTAATTCAGAGACAAGAGTCCTGAACTTAAAGAAAGGTAACTTCAACAGTATGAGACGTGAATTGGCTAGGATAGGCTGACAAATGATACTTAAAGGGTTGACGGTGAATAGGCAATGGCAGACATTTAAATATCACATGGATGAACTTCAACAATTGTACATCCCTGTCTGGTGTAAAAATAAATTGGGGAAGGTGGCTCAACCGTGGCTTACAAGGGAAATTAGGGATAGTGTTAAATTCAAGGAAGAGACATATAAATTGTCAAAAAAAAGCAGCAAACCTGAGGACTGGGAGAAATTTAGCATTCAGCAGAGGAGGACAAAGGGTTTAATTAGGAGGGGGGAAAATAGAATATGAGAAGAAGCTTGCAGGGAACATAAAAACTGACTGCAAAAGCTTCGACAGAAATGTGAAGAGAAAAAGATTAGTGAAGACAAATGTAGGTTCCTTACAGTCAGAATCAGGTGAATTTATAATGGGGAACAAAGAAATGACAGACCAATTGAACAAATACTTAATTCTGTCTTCACGAAGGAAGACACAAATAACCTTCTGGAAATACGAGGTGACCGAGGGTCTAGCGAGAAGGAGGAACTAAAGGAAATCTTTATTAGTCAGGAAATTGTGTTAGTTAAATTGATGGAATTGAAGGCCAATAAATCCCCAGGGCCTGATACTATGCATCCCAGAATACTTAAGGAAGTGACCCTAGAAATAGTGAATGCATTGGAGGTCATTTTCCAACATTCTATAGACTCTGGATCAATTCCTTTGGACTGGAGGGTAGCTAATGTAACCCAAATTAAAAAAAAAGGAGGGAGAGAGAAAACAGGTAACTATAGATCGGTCAGCCTGATATCGGTGGTGGGGAAAATGTTGGAATCAATTATTAAAGATGTAATAGCAGCGCATTTGGAAAGCAGTGACAGGATCGGTCCAAGTCAGCGTGGATTTATGAAAGGGAAATCATGCTTTACAAATCTTCTGGAATTTTTTGAGGATGTAACTAGTAGAGTGGACAAGGGGGAACCAGTGGATGTGGTGTATTTAGACTTTCAAAAGGCTTTTGACAAGGGCCCACGCAAGAGATTGTTGTGCAAAATTAAAGCACATGGTATTGGGGGTAATGTACCGACGTGGATAGAGACTGGTTGGCAGACATGAAGCAAAGAGTAGGAATAAACGAGTCCTTTTCAGAATGGCAGGCAGTGCCTAGTGGGGTAACGCAAGGTTCAGTGCTGGGACCCCAGCTATTTACAATATACATTAATGATTTAGACGAAGGAATTGAATGTAATATCTCCAAGTTTGCAGATGACACTAAGCTGGGTGGCAGTGTGAGCTGTAAGGAGGATGCTAAGAGGCTGCAGGTTGATTTGGACAGGTTAGGTGAGTGGGCAAATACATGGCAGATGCGGTATAATATAGATAAATGTGAGGGTATCCACTTTGGTGGTAAAATCAGGAAGGCAGATTATTATCTGAATGGTGACAGATTAGTAAAAGGGGAGGTGCAACGGGACCTGGGTGTCATGGTACATCAGTCATTGAAAGTTGGTATGTAGGTACAGCTGGCGGTGAAGAAGCAAATGGCATGTTGGCCTTCATAGCACAAGGATTTGAGTATAGGAGCAGGAAGGTCTTACTACAGTTGTATAGGGCCTTGGTGAGGCCTCACCTTGAATATTCTGTACAGTTTTGGTCTCCTAATCTGAGGAAGGACATTCTTGCTATTGAGGGAGTGCAGCAAAGGTTCACCAGCCTGATTCCCAGGATGACAGGACTGACATGTGAAGAAAGACTGGATCGACTCGGCTTATATCCAATGGAATTTAGAAGAATGATAGGGGATCTCATCGAGATTTACAAAATTCTGACAGGATTGGACAGGTTAGATGCAGGAAGAATATTCCCGATGTTGGGGAAGTCCAGAATCAGGGGTCACAGTCTAAGGAAAAAGGGTAAGCCATTTTGGACCGAGATGAGGAGAAACTTCTTCACTCAGAGAGTTGTGAGCATGTGGAATTCTCTACCGCAGAGTGTTGTTGAGGCCAGTTCGTTAGATATATTCAAAAGGGAGTTAGATATGGCCCTTAAGGCTAAAGGGATCAAGGGGTATGGAGAGAAAGCAGGAATGGGATATGAAGTGCATGATCAGCCATGATCATATTGAATGGTGGTGCAGTCTTGCAGGGCTGAAGGGCCTACTCCTGCACCTATTTGCTAAGTTTCTATGTTTCATACTCTGCTTGATGGTTTGGACCGCACGCTCTGCTTGTCCATTGGATACGGGTTTGAATGGTGCTGACCTCACAAGTTTGATACCATTGAGTTTGATGAACTCTTGAAACTCCATACTGGTGAAGCAAGATCCGTTGTTGCTTACAACGATGTCAGGTAGAGCATGCGTAGCAAACATGACACGAAGGCTCTCAATGATAGCTGTGAATGTTCTGGATGATATGATTGTACACTCTATCCACTTGGAATAAGTATCCACCACAACTAGGAACACCTTTCCAAGGAAGGGACCTGCAAAGTCGATGTGGAACCTGGACCATGGTTTAAATGGCCACTGTTATGTCTTGAATAAAGAATCTGGCCAGATAGTGTAAGCTTAAAGTAATGTGTGACCATAGTCCTTTATTACAGGTCTCCAGAATGCCTCTCCAGCCTGTGAGGCCTCCTTATGTACAGGTACTCCCAAGGGATTGTGGGGGATCCCTTGCAACTCCAGGGGATGAAGCCTCTGGTGGTTGAACAAGGAATTTACAGGTTTACATATGTAACAGCCACGACCACAGACTCAGCAGCGATTCCGTTGGTGCTTCACTAAGCTGCATGCAAGTGTTGCACAGATGCACACATGATTCCAGATCAGAGTCAATTCCAGGCCACCATACATGAGACCTGGCAATGGCTTTTCATCATGACAATATTGGGATGTGTGGTATGTAGATCATGCACAAATTTTTCTCTGCCTTTCTTGGGCATAACAACACGATTACCCCACAGTATACAATCTGATTGAATGGATGGTTCGTCTTTGTGACAGATGTAAGGTTTGGTCTCCTCAGCCATTTGCTTGGGTATGGCAGACCAATCACCACTAAGGATACAACGTTTCACAACTGATAATATCGGGTCCTGGCTGATCCAGGTCTTAACTTGTTGGGCCATGACAGGGGTTCCTTCACTTTCAAAAGCATCCATGACTAACAGTAGGTCTGCCGGTTGTGGCGTTTCCACCTCTGGTGTGGGCAACGGCAGATGGCTCAGTGCATCGGCACAATTCTCAGTGCCAAGTCTATAGCGAATGACATAATCATAGGCAGATAATGTCAGCGCCCACCTCTGGATGCGGGATGATGCATTGGTATTGATACCTTTGTTTTCCAAAAACAATGAAATGAGTGGCTTGTGATCAGTTTCTAGTTCAAACCGAAGACCAAACAGGTACTGATACATCTTTTTAACCCCATAAACACAGGCTAGTGCTTCTTTCTCTACCATGCTGTAGGCTCTTTCCGTCTTTGACAAATGTTTTGAAGCATATGTAGCAGATTGTAATTAGCTTGTTGGAGCACACAACCAACTCTATATGACGAAGCATCACAGGCCAATACTAAATGTTTACATGGATCGTAATGTACCAGCAGCTTGTAAGAGCAAAGCAGATTAGTAGCTTTCTCAAAAGCTCTATCTTGAGACGCATCCCAAACCCAGTTGTCATCTTTTCTTAGCAGCAGTAGTTCTAATAAGGTGCTCAATCTCGGTAAGAAATTACCGAAGTAGTTGAGTAGACCAAGGAACGAATGCAGCTCTGTCACATTCTGAGGCTTGGATGCATTTTTGATGGCCTTGGTTTTCGAGTCCGTAGGCCTGATACCATCAGCAGCAATTTTCCTCCACAGGAATTCGAATTCCGGTGCCATGAAGATGTACTTCGAGAATTTCAGTCTGAGTCCCATTTTGTCCAGATGATGTAGAACCTCTTCCAGGTTGTTCAGATCTTCGGCAGAGTCATGACCTATGACTAGTATGTCATCTTGGAACACGATGATTCTGGGGGTGGACTTTAGTAGGCTCTCCATGTTCCTCTGAAATATGGCTGCAGCCGAGCGAATTCCAAAAGGGCACCTAATGTAGATAAACAGTTCTTTATGAGTGTTGATACACGTAAGTTTTTTCGATGTGTTGACCTGCTCTTGTGTCATGTAGGCTGATGTTAGATCAAGTTTTGTGAACGACTTTCCCCCAGCTAGCATTGCAAACAGGTCACCAGCCTTCGATAATGGGGATTGATCCTGTTTCGAAACTCGGTTAATCGTAACCTTATAGTCTCTACAAATCCTGACTGTGCCATCACTTTTCAATACAGGAACAATGGGGCTGACCCATTCCTTAAATTCGACTGGTGATATGATCCCTTCACACTGGAGTCTGTCCAGTTTGATTTTGACCTTCTCCCTCATCATGTACTGCCCGAGCTTTATGATGGACTGGTCTTGCATCCGAGTCCACGTGGATCTGCATCTTGGCTCCCGTGAAATTGCCGATGCCTGGTTCAAACTGCGAGGGGAACTTGCTCAGCACTTGAGCATATGGAGTATCCTCCTTCTCCGACAATGCTTTGATCTCATTCCAGTTCCATTTGATTTTTTTTAACCTGTTCCTGCCGAACAGCATTGGACCACTGCCTGGAACAATCCATAACGGTAAATCGTGAACCGCACCATCATACGACACCTTGATTACTGCACTGCCAATCACTGTTATGAGTTCTTTAGTGTACGTACGCAACTTGGCATTGACTGGACTCAGCTTAGGCCTCACAGCCTTAGTATCCCACAGCCTGTCGAATGTCCTCGAGCTCATTATTGATTGACTCGCACCAGTGTCCAATTCCATCGATACCGGCACACCATTCAGTTTTACATTAATCATTATCGGTGGGCTATTAGTTAGGAACGAATGCAATCCATACACTTCCTCCTCTGATATCTTGGATTGCATATCCGGATCCGCGCTAGACTGGTCATCATCCTCCACGTGGTGTGTCGCAACACGCTTGCGCAGTTGCGGACACATGCGCTGGAGATGCCTCACTCTCGAGCAGCCTTTACAAATATACTGTTTAAACCAACACTGATAGAAACATAGAAACATAGAAAATAGGTGCAGGAGCAGGCTATTCAGCCCTTCTAGCCTGCACCGCCATTCAATGAGTTCATGGCTGAACATGAAACTTCAGTACCCCCTTCCTGCTTTCACGCCATACCCCTTGATCCCCCGAGTAGTAAGGACTTCATCTAACTCCCTTTTGAATATATTTAGTGAATTGGCCTCAACTACTTTCTGTGGTAGAGAATTCCACAGGTTCACCACTCTCTGGGTGAAGAAGTTTCTCCTCATCTCGGTCCTAAATGGCTTACCCCTTATCCTTAGACTGTGACCCCTAGTTCTGGACTTCCCCAACATTGGGAACATTCTTCCTGCATCCAACCTGTCCAAACCCATCAGAATTTTAAACGTTTCTATGAGGTCCCCTCTCACTCTTCTGAACTCCAGTGAATCCCAGTTGATCCAATCTTTCTTGATAGGTCAGTCCCACCATCCCGGGAATCAGTCTGGTGAATCTTCGCTGCACTCCCTCAATAGCAAGAATGTCCTTCCTCAAGTTAGGAGACCAAAACTGTACACAATACTCCAGGTGTGGCCTCACCAATGCCCTGTACAACTGTAGCAACACCTTCCTGCCCCTGTACTCAAATCCCCTCGCTATGAAGGCCAACATGCCATTTGCTTTCTTAACCGCCTGCTGTACCTGCATGCCAACCTTCAATGACTGATGTACCATGACACCCAGGTCTCGTTGCAACTTCCCTTTTCCTAATCTGTCACCATTCAGATAATAGTCTGTCTCTCTGTTTTTACCACCAAAGTGGATAACCTCACATTTATCCACATTATACTTCATCTGCCACGCATTTTCCCACTCACCTAACCTATCCAAGTCACTCTGCAGCCTCATAGCATCCTCCTCGCAGCTCACACTGCCACCCAACTTATTGTCATCCGCAAATTTGGAGATACTACATTTAATCCCCTCGTCTAAATCATTAATGTATAATGTAAACAGCTGGGGCCCCAGCACAGAACCTTGCGGTACCCCACTAGTCACTGCCTGCCATTCTGAAAAGTACCCATTTACTCCTACTCTTTGCTTCCTGTCTGACAACCAGTTCTCAATCCACGTCAGCACACTACCCCCAATCCCATGTGCTTTAACTTTGCACATTAATCTCCTGTGTGGGACCTTGTCGAAAGCCTTCTGAAGTCCAAATATACCACATCAACTGGTTCTCCTTTGTCCACTTTACTGGAAACATCCTCAAAAAATTCCAGAAGATTTGTCAAGCATGATCTCCCTTTCACAAATCCATGCTGACTTGGACCTATCATGTCACCATTTTCCAAATGCGCTGCTGTGACATCCTTAATAATTGATTCCATCATTTTACCCACTACTGAGGTCAGGCTGACCGGTCTATAATTCCCTGCTTTCTCTCTCCCTCCTTTTTTAAAAAGTGTGGTTACATTGGCTACCCTCCACTCGATAGGAACTGATCCAGAGTCAATGGAATGTTGGAAAATGACTGTCAATGCATCCGCTATTTCCAAGGCCACCTCCTTAAGTACTCTGGGATGCAGTCCATCAGGCCCTGTGGATTTATCGGCCTTCAATCCCATCAATTTTCCCAACACAATTTCCCGACTAATAAAGATTTCCCTCAGTTCCTCCTCCTTACTAGACCCTCTGACCCCTTTTATATCCGGAAGGTTGTTTGTGTCCTCCTTAGTGAATACTGAACCAAAGTACTTGTTCAATTGGTCTGCTATTTCTTTGTTCCCCGTTATGACTTCCCCTGATTCTGACTGCAGGGGACCTACGTTTGTCTTTACTAACCTTTTTCTCTTTACATACCTATAGAAACTTTTGCAATCCGCCTTAATGTTCCCTGCAAGCTTCTTCTCGTACTCGATTTTCCCTGCCCTAATCAAACTCTTTGTCCTCCTCTGCTGAGTTCTAAATTTCTCCCAGTCCCCAGGTTCGCTGCTATTTCTGGCCAATTTGTATGCCACTTCCTTGGCTTTAATACTATCCCTGATTTCCCTAGATAGCCACGGTTGAGCCACCTTCCCTTTTTTATTTTTACACCAGACAGGAATGTACAATTGTTGTAATTCATCCATGCGGTCTCTAAATGTCTGCCATTGCCCATCCACAGTCAACCCCTTAAATATAATTTGCCAATCTATCTTAGCCAATTCAAGCCTCATACCTTCAAAGTTACCCTTCTTTAAGTTCTGGACCATGGTCTCTGAATTAACTGTTTCATTCTCCATCCTAATGCAGAATTCCACCATATTATGGTCACTCTTCCCCAAGGGGCCTCGCACAATGAGATTGCTCATTAATCCTCTCTCATTACACAACACCCAGTCTAAGATGGCATCCCCCCGAGTTGGTTCCTCGACATATTGGTCTAGAAAACCATCCCTTATGCACTCCAGGAAATCCTCCTCCACCGTATTGCTTCCAGTTTGGCTAGACCAATCTATGTGCATATTAAAGTCACCCATTATAACTGCTGCACCTTTATTGCATGCACTCCTAATTTCCTGTTTGATGCCCTCCCCAACATCACTACTACTGTTTGGAGGTCTGTACACAACTCCCACTAACGTTTTTTGCCCTTTCGTGTTCTGCAGCTCTACCCATATAGATTCCACATCATCCAAGCTAATGTCTTTCCTAACTATTGCATTAATCTCCTCTTTAACCAGCAATGCTACCCCACCTCCTTTTCCTTTTATTCTATCCTTCCTGAATGTTGAATACCCCTGGATGTTGAGTTCCCAGCCCTGATCATCCTGGAGCCACGTCTCCGTAATCCCAATCACATCATATTTGTTAACATCTATTTGCACAGTTAATTCATCCACTTTATTGCGGATACTCCTTGCATTAAGACACAAAGCCTTCAGGCTTGCTTTTTTAACACCCTTTGTCCTTTTAGAATTTTGCTGTACAGTTGCCCTTTTTGTTCTTTGCCTTGGGTTTCTCTGCCCTCCACTTTTCCTCATCTCCTTTCTGTCTTTTGCTTTTGCCTCATTTTTGTCTCCCTCTGTCTCCCTGCATAGGTTCCCATCCCCCTGCAATATTAGTTTAACTCCTCCCCAACAGCACTAGCAAACACTCCCCCTAGGACATTGGTTCCGGTCCTGCCCAGGTGCAGACCGTCCGGTTTGTACTGGTCCCACCTCCCCCAGAACCGGTTCCAATGCCCCAGGAATTTGAATCCCTCCCTGCTGCACCACTGCTCAAGCCACGTATTCATCTGCACTATCCTGCGATTCCTACTCTGACTAGCACGTGGCACTGGTAGCAATCTCGAGATTACTACTTTTGAGGTCCTACTTTTTAATTTAGCTCCTAGCTCCTTAAATTCTTTTCGTAGGACCTCATCCCTTTTTTTACCTATGTCGTTGGTACCAATGTGCACCACGACAACTGGCTGTTCTCCCTCCCATTTCAGAATGTCCTGCACCCGCTCCGAGACATCCTTGACCCTTGCACCAGGGAGGCAACATACCATCCTGGAGTCTCGGTTGAGGCCGCAGAAACGCCTATCTATTCCCCTCACCATCGAATCCCCTATCACTATCACGCTCCCAATCTTTTTCCTGCCCTCCTGTGCAGCAGAGCCAGCCACGGTGCCATGAACTTGGCTGCTGCTGCCCTCCCCTGATGAGTCATCCCCCCCAACAGTACTCAAAGCAGTGTATCTGTTTTGCAGGGAGATGACCACAGGGGACCCCTGCACTATCTTTCTTGCACTGCTCTTCCTGCTGGTCTTCCATTCCCTATCTGGCTGTGGACCCGTCTCCTGCGGTAAGACCAACTCACTACACGTGATACTCACGTCATTCTCAGCATCGTGGATGCTCCAGAGTGAATCCACCCTCAGCTCCAATTCCGCAACGGGGACTGTCAAGAGCTCGAGGCGGATACACTTCCCACACACGTAGCGCCCAGGGACACCGGAAGTGTCCCCGAGTTCCCACATGGTACAGGAGGAGCATATCACGTGACCGAGCTCTCCTGCCATGTCTTAACCCTTAGATACCCTTAAATTGGTAATAACAATGCTAAAGTTCACTTACTGATATAAAAAAGAAAAAGAAAAGCTACTCACCAATCACCAGCCAATCACTTACCCCATTGGCTGTGCCGTCACTTTTTGATTCCTTTCTACTTCTATTTTGCTTTCTCTCCCACTGTAGCTGCACCAGTACGCCTTTTATAGGTCGCTCCCCTCTCACCAACTGCCGCTGGCTCTCGATCTCCCGCTGGGCCTTTTATAGGTTGCTCTCCTCTCACCAACTGCCGCTAGCTCTCGATCTCCCGCTGGGCCTTTTATAGGTCGCTCTCCTCTCACCAACTGCCGCTAGCTCTCGATCTCCCGCTGGGCCTTTTATAGGTCGCTCCCCTCTCACCAACTGCCGCTGGTTCTCGATCTCCCACTGGCCTTTTATAGGTCGCTCCCCTCTCACCAACTGCCGCTGGCTCTCGATCTCCCGCTGGCCTTTTATAGGTCGCTCTCCTCTCACCAACTGCCGCTGGCTCTCGATCTCCCGCTGGCCTTTTATAGGTCGCTCCCCTCTCACCAACTGCCGCTGGCTCTCGATCTCCCGCTGGCCTTTTATAGGTCGCTCCCCTCTCACCAATTGCCGCTGGCTCTCGATCTCCCGCTGGGCCTTTTGATGATGCCGATAATTTCCCCCACAATGCCAACATGGTGATATTGGATTCATTCCCGTTGGCGGACTTTGAGCACCCACAGGTTTCGTGTATGCAGTCGCGTAGGCCCTGCCATATGCAGTTCTGCCAAACGACGATACTATCTTGTTTACAGTACTTGCCAAGTTCCGATTTTTCAATGATATCTGCTTTAACCTTTTGTCAGTCATCATGCATTCCTGGGCAATCGTGATGGCCATGCTCAAATCCAGCGTCTTCGCTGCCAGTAGCTTACGCAGGATCACCTCGTGGTTGATACCGATTACAAAGAAGTCCCACAGCATGTCTGCCAACACAGTTTCGAACTCACACGGTCCAGCTAGAGGGCTTAAGTCAGCAACAGATTCCGATGCATCCTGACCCTCAGAGTGAACATGCGTATAAAATTAATATCTTGAGATGATGATGCCTTCATCTGGTTTGAGATGGTCACGTGCCAGTGCACACAATGTTTCATAGTCCTTGTCCGTTGGACTTAAAGGCGAGAGGTGATTCTTTATGAGTCCATAGATTTTCAGACTGCAAACCGTGAGGAGGACCGCCCGGTGCCGAATTGTGTCTGCCTCTTTCTCCATTTTGTTGGCCACGAAGTACTGGTTCAAGCGGGCTATAAAGTCTGCCCAATCTTCTCCCTCCATGAATCGCTCCAGAATTCCAATTGTGCTTATTTTTGCTTGCGAAGGTTCTTGTTACCTCATCGCCAAATGTTGTGTACGCAATAACTCAATAGACTGAATACTGTAAACTCCGAACAGGTACAAACCTGGCTCTGCTTTATTAGGACCCAGTGATTACATTACAAAATGGTTGGCCTTTTTTTACCTGGGCCGCACACACGTGCGCACAGCCCAGTGACCTCCGACAGTGGCACCACCTGGTGGCTAGTAAACCCAAGCATACATACATGACAGATATCTTGTGTCTCATTGCAGAATGAACTGTAGATTAGCCAACATAATACATCGAGTAAAAAATCAACGCTACAACCCCACCTTCCCCTTTCAAGCAAACCGATCAATGATGAGCTGCTGACTTAAGGCTCTTGCTGTGGCCACATCTCCACGCTACCTCCCTGTAGTTGTGGTGCATCCGCAATAGGTCCCTCGCCAAGCTCCTCTTCCTTATCCTCCTCCCCCTCCTGAGGTGGTCCTGCAATCCCCACTGGCAATCCCTGTCCCCTGATGATGGCTAAGTGATGTGGCATGCAGCATATGACAATGAATTCGGAGACCTGTTTTGGGTAATATTGAAGGCTGCCTCCAGTGTGGTCCAGGCATCGGAAACACTGCTTGAGCACACCAATTGTCTGTTCGATGATGCTGCAGGGGGCTGCATGGCTTTCATTATAGTGCTGCTCGACTTCTGTGGCAGGGTTCCAGAGCAGGGGCACCATGAGCCAGGTAGCCAGGCCGTATCCTTTGTCCCTGATCAGCCAGTCTGGCCTTGTCTTTGTCACAGAAACATTTGTGAGACACTGCTCTCACGCAAGATGAAAGCATCATGTGTGCTCCATGGATAGCAGGCTTTTACTGTGAGGATGCACTGCATGTGGTCACAGACCAGCTGTACGTTTAGGGAGTGGTATGCCTTTCGGTTTCTGAAGACCTCTGCATTGTGTAATGGTGCTCACAATGTGACATGTGTGCAATGAATGGCACCTTGAACCTTGTTCCCTATAAATGTGCGGGGGGTAAGGCATCCTCCCTATAAATCAGCGACCTCTTCGAATCCATGGCCCAACATGGCCAAGAACCCTTCTTCCAGATTGAAGCCGCCTACCAATAGCAACCAAGATGATACACTGATGAACTAATATTGCCTCCATTGAAATCTCTTACTGACCTTGTAAGCAAAGTGTCATGGCACATTAAAGTGCCGTTTGCAACTCAGAGCCTCACGCAGCGTTCTGCACGCAACGTAGCAGTCATTGAGAACTGCAGTATTAGATCCTCCAGCCTCAGTTTAAATATACCGCCATTAGTGCCTGCTGCATCCTGAGGCGGTCGTTAAATGAGGCGTTAAGAACGTAAGTTCCATCCCGGGCGCTCGTCCAGTCTTGCACGCCGATTGTCATAATCATGCTGAAAACGATGGGCGGGGCGGTAAGTTTTTTCGCCGGTGCAAACCAATAGCTGAATCTTCATGCTGGGCGCTAAATCCAAAATCAGCATTTAACTATCAGGACACTGACTGAGGCGCAAAACAGCCGAAAATGCAGCCCTTTCTGTTTTTATTTCGAAATATCTCATTTATTCTTCAAGCTTGTGTTTGGTGACCTTTCTTTACAATTCTTCTCCTACAATCTCCTCCTTTGTTTTGATGTGACAAAACAGCTTAACTCATAGTTACAGGAACTATGCTTTCACATTTTAAAAGTATGCAAATCTTGGTTGAAGGGTAACACTCGTGACTAACAGTAAGCTTTTCAAAATTGGTCAGATGTCAAGCCAGAAATAGTACAATGCTTAGAAGTCCTGGAGTGTTCTCACATTCTGAATTTCACATGTAACTTATCTGTCAATAGATCTTACCCCTCCAGAAAGTTGAACCTGCTGTTTTCAAATATTTGCTTTGCAGGCCTACATAAGCTTAACTCTAATATGTTAAAAATCTCAGCTTACACATTCAGTTCATACCATAGCTGTTCAATGAAGTTCAAAGCATCTTGTTTGCACCACTGACTGGAAATCCTGTTACATATGACTAAGATCCTTCTAAAGAATTGGCTTTGAAAATGTTATTGGCATTTGGATCGGAGTACAGTCATTGCCACTTACAACATGCATGTTTAAAATGGGCAGTTGCTGTATTGGGCAAAAAGCGATAACCATTATAGCAATTTCAACGTTGCCGGTTATAGCGTTTATTTCATGCACAAACGGCTGTGCTTACTCACTAGTTCGCTCAACCAAGCAATAATCAGCCTGTTAGACTGGCGCTAGTCACTGTTACCACATTAGATCAAAATAGAACAGGAATGTTAGTTGCTGAGTGATTGAAAGAGTGAATAAAACAATCGGTATTAAAGCGGTGGGGCTACATACACAGGCACCGCTTGAAATTGATGTTGATGCAAATGGATAGCGTACATGAAATGCACAGCCTCCAAGATTCCAACTGTTATTTAAGATCAAAGATTGACGGGTATGTTTTACATGCTTAGGCTTTTTACACTGCTGACACTAAATTGTCTTTAACGTGATTTAACCCTTTGGTGACGGTAATGCTTGCTGTCAAAGTGAATTACATAGAATATGCAGCACAGAAACATGCCATTTGGCCCAACCAGTCCATGCCAGCGTTTATGCTCCACTCAAACCTCCTCCCTTCCTTCCTCATCTACTCTATCAGCATATCCCTCAATCCCCTTCTCCTTCATTCCCTTATCTAGCTTCCCCTTTCGGCTCAACTATTCCCTGTGTTAGCAAGTTTCATATTCTCACCACTCTCTGGATAAAGAAGTTGCTTCTGAATTCCCTATTTGATTTGTTGGTGACTATTTTATATTGATGGCCTCTGGTTGTGCTCTTCCCCACACGAGGGGCCGAAATGAAGCAGAAAGGAGATACCGTTTAGTCAAGGTGGAATGTCTGATATTCGGGACATGGCCCTCATCCCTTTTTGTGGCGGAGAAAGTTATCGCCCAGCCATGTTCCCGCCCCGTTGGCCATGCGCCGACCCCTTATCGACCAGTGGTGACCCGAGAGGAATTGCCCCGCGGGAGCGGAACGGCTGCCGGTTGGTGCCCCCGACTGCTTTCCTCGACCGGAAGCTGCTAGTGGCTGGGCGGCGCATTGTAAAACTCTAAGTTTTCTCAAAATTCAAAGATTCTCCCTCTGTATGAAGATACTCTAAGGAAGGATCAATTTGACTCGCTTAAGATGAATTTTCGGATTTTAAAAGATGCATGGGTCTGCAAGGGAAAAGGGCTGCAAAACCAGGGGACTACCAACCTCTGAAAAGGCCAGTGTAATGTCTGTAAGCTTGTAATGTTTGTAGCTCCACACTGTGGATGTGGACGTATGTGTACTGCAACTGCAGGGTTAATAATAAACAGAACCAGGCAGATTCTGGAAGCTTCCAAGAGAACTGCCTGCCATGTTAGGAGCTGAGTGTGTTGTGCTCTGTGAATACATCACATTTGGCGGCGAGTTGGGATTTTTCAGATGAATTGAAGCTTAAATTTTGTTGGGGAAGGATTCAGCCAGCCGACAGAGAGTCTTTGGAAGTTTCTGTCTTTGGAAAAAAGCTACAAAATCCGAGGTAAAATACAGCACATGGTGTGAACAGCTAGAGATTAAAATGGCAGGTGTAATCGGACATTTGGGGGAATATACACATGACCGGGAACGTTTTAAAGCATACGTGGATCGGCTAGAAATGTATTTCACTGCAAATAACATAATCGAAGTTCCAGACAATGCAGGCTGTGTTGGAACGTAAGAAAGCGATCTTCTTATCGGAGGCGGGTCCGGCATTGTACGAAACCCTTGTAAATCTGCTTGTACCTGACGAGCCAAAGGACACAACGCTTAAAGAGATTTTAACGAAGCTGGAGCAGCACTATAACCCCAAACCGTTAGAAGTTGCTGAAAGCTTTCGTTTTGGGATTCAGAATCAAAAGGCTGATGACGTATCAGTGATTACATCATTGCATTAAAAAAGCTATCGATGCACTGTCATTTTGGAAACTTTCAAAACCGAGCATTACGGTTGTGGGGTGAAAAATGATGCGATATGAAGGAAGTTATTGATGACGGATGACTTGACTTTTGAGATTGCTTGTCAGACAGTGAGGTCAATGGGCATGGCCGAACAATATTCCCGAGAATTAAATAATAATTACGATCGTCAGTCAACCGAGGTAAATCACCTGCAGGTTCAAGGAAAAAGATGGTGGGGGCCCAAAGTCTCATAAACTGGAAATTCTAACTGAGCGTTGAAGTCGTGCTATAGGTGCTTGGCTCAAAGTTGTCCATAGGTGAAGGCAGAGTGTTTCTTCTGCAGAAAGACTGGGCATCTTGCGAAGGCATGCCGACTGAAGGGTAAATCAGTTTTTAAAGCTATGAGTCCAGGATTCAAAGCTATGAGTAGAAATCCCAAGAGACTACATAGCATGGAAGAACAACAAGAGGACGAGGAGATGTTAGAGTTACACATCATCAGGAGCACGAGGTTAACGGACAGCGATTCGGAAAGCATCAAAATCCACATAGATGTTGCGGGATTCAAGATACCAATGGAAATTGACAAGGGTGCATCCATGAGTGTAGTACCAGAGTCGCTGTACCTCGACAAATTGCGTGATTTCCAACTTGAGAAATCCAAGATAGAGCTGCAAGGCTATTCGGGAGAGAAAATTCCTGCGGTAGGTCGTATCACCGTACCAGTGAAATATAAAGATCAATGTCAGAACTTGCCTCTAATAGTAGTGAAAGGAGACAAGTTTGCCTTACTAGGAAGAAATTGGTTGAGCTCACTGAAGCTGGATTGGAGTAAGATTTTCTGTGTGGAAGCGAGATTTTCATCAACGGATGAGGTTATCAAGAAGTATCTGAAGGTGTTCTGCGAAACGGGCAGTCCGATCCAAGGCTTCAAGGCGAGTGTCAGGGTACAGAAGGACACTAGATCGGTTTACTACAAGCCACGTTCTGTACCATATGCACTCAAGGAGAAAGTTGAGCAAGAAGTCAAAAGACTAGAGACTGAGAACATTATTTGTAAGATAGATCGATGTAATTGTTGTTGTACCTAAGTCCGATGGTAAGCTAAGATTGTGTGGTGATTATAAAGTAACCATAAACCAGGTTCTAGAGGGTAATATCCCCAATACACTGCTGAATATAGAAGATTTATCTTACAAATTGAACTAGATGAGGAATCCAAGTCATGTTTGACTATAAATACTCATTAGGTCTATATAAATTTAATAGGCTAGCGTTTGGAGTGTCTTCCGCCCCTGCCATATTCCAAGGGGTGATGAACCAGATTTTGCAAGGTATTGAAGGGGTAATATGTTATTTAGATGACATACTAATTTCAGCACCAAATAGGCAAATTCATAATAACATATTGAATGAAGTCCTCAAACGGCTAGAGAAGCACAGAGTACGAGTGTCTGCTCGTGAGTGTGAGTTATTTAAAAACTCAGTGGAGTACTTAGGGTACAGAGTAGACAAAGATGGTTTACATCCAACCATGGAAAAATTGGATGCAATTAAAAATGCACCCACTCCCAGGAATGTCACTGAACTTCGTTCATTCTTGGGTCTTTTGAACTATTATGGGAAGTTCCTACCAAATTTGGTACAGTATTACATCCACTGAATGAACTTTTGAAAAAACAGGTCCATTGGAAGTGGTCAAAAGAATGTGACACAGCATTCAAGGAGTGTAAAAGCAAATTGGTAGAGAGCACCATGTTAGTTCACCATGACATATCAAAGGAGATTAAGCTAGCATGTGATGCCTCTCCGTATGGAGTTGGGGCAGTAATCTCTCATGTATCACGTAGTGGGGAGGAGAGACCAATTGCTTTTGCTTCACGCACTCTCGATGCCAGTGAGAGTAATTATGCGCAAATTGAAAGGGAAGCTTTTGCATTAATTTTTGGGCCCAAGAAGTTTCACAAATACTTGTATGGTCATAAGTTTACCATCGTTACAGACCATAAGCCCCTAACAGCAATCCTCCATCCAAAGTCCCCAGTTCCAAAATTAGCTGCAGCCCGAATGCAGAGATGGGCTTTGCTTTTGTCAGCATATACATATGATATTGAATACAGATGATCAGCTGATCACAGTAATGCTGATGCAATGTCTTGATTGCCTTCCCCATCACAAGTTACACTCGATAGGGAAGAAGTGTTTTATTTTTCATACATTGATGAACTGCCAGTTACAGCTGAAGAGATTGGTAGAGCAACCAAACGTGACCCAGTGATGTCAAAGGTGTATGAGTATATTGCAAATGGATGGCCAAACCAGGTAACCGACAAAGATACACATCCATTCTTCATTCATAGGAATGAATTATCAGTCGATAAAGATTGTATCATGTGGGGTGCAAGAGTGGTTATATCAAATAAATTCAGGTCCAAATTATTAGGAGACCTCCATGACCAGCACCTGGGAATGTGCTTGACCAAGAATTTTGCACGCAGTTATTTATGGTGGCCAGGTCTTGATAAAGATATAGAGTACATCGTGAGTCAATGTACGACATGTCAATCGGTCAGCAAGCAACCATCACCAGTACCATTACAGCCATGGAAATGGCCTCCTAGGTTGTGGCAAAGGCTACATATTGATTTTGCTGAGTTAGAAGGACAACATTTGTTCATTGTAATTGATAGCCATTTGAAGTGGGTTGAGGTGTTTCCAATGTGGAAAATAACAACAATAAAACATTGGACATTTTGCGAAAATTATTTTCTTCATTTAGCCTCCCTGAAGAGATTGTTTCAGATAATGGACCACAATTTAGTTCAGAAGAATTTGCACAATTCACGAGCAAAAATGGTGTGAAACATACCAAGGTTCCACCATACCATCCTGCTTCGAATGGTGCAGCAGAGCGCACTGTACAAATTGTAAAACGTGCCCTCATAAAACAAATGTTAGATCCAAATTCAAGGAAACGACAGTTGTCATTGGATCACAAATTGGCTAATTTTTTGATTACATATCGAAATAATCCTCATACAACTACTGATAGAACACCAGCAGAGTTGTTTCTCAAACGACAGCCATGAACCAGATTCTCGTTGTTAAAGCCAAATTTGGCACAGTCTGTAGAAGAGACACAATTAAGACAGAAAGAGAATCATGATAGAGGTAGAGTAAAAGAGAGAAGTGTGAAATTAAACCAGAAGGTGAGAGTGAAGAACCATCACCATAAATGGTTAAAGTGGTTACCAGGAAGAGTGGTGAAGATATGTGGTCCTCGCACATATTTGTTAAAGATTTTTGATAATGGACAGGTTAGGTCTGTTCATATTGATTATATTTTACCTACAGACATGGAAGGAGTTGAAGTGGGAATGATTCAATTATTTCTGACTCATCAGATAGTTTTGATACACCAGTAGCATATCCTAAATCCAATGTACTGGAAACAAATCCAGGAGAGAATCAGAATGAAAGTCTGAGTCCGAGTCAGGGAAACAAAGAGCATGAAGTTAGAGTGGGTTCAAATGAAAATCAAGGAAATTCCGTGGTGGAAAACGTTCCTCAGGATGAGCCTCGAATGAGTGTGAAATCGACACCAGGTTTGGAAGGTTCTGTTCGAGAGCGAAGGTATCCTCTTCGAAACAGAAAACAAGTGGTAAAGTTAAATTTGTAAATATGGAAAAAAATATGTTTATATCTTGTGTTATGTATAAACATGAAAGTTATGTATGATATTTGTTATAATAACTTCTTCATTAAGGAGGGAGAAGTGTAATGTCTGGAAGCTTGTAATGTTTGTAGCTCCACACTGTGGATGTGGACGTATTGTGTACTGCAACTGCAGGGTTAATAATAAACAGAACCAGGCAGATTCTGGAGGCTTCCGAGAGAGCTGCCTGCCATGTTAGGAGCTGTGTGTGCTGTGTTCTGTGAATATGTCACAGCCAGTCTTTGGGTATTGGAGCTGTCTAGGATATTAGAGCTTAACAAATTGTCTGGGGAATTGTGTAAACTCAAAAACTCTGCTCCCTAGGAGACATTAACATTTCAACAATTGACCCAGAGATAGCCAGCTATAGCTCTAAGCATGAAACCCATCCAGCACATGCATAATGTTAATCAATTTTCCGGCCTAGGCAAACACCAAAACTAATTTTTACAATCGCAACTCAAATCCAACAGATTGACACATCCTAAACAATTTATTGTTAACGAGCCCACCAAAATTTAACAAAGAATTATCAAGCCCGCCAAAACTAAGACAAAGAATCGGGTTTGATTTGGCGCGCAGTTTAGAAAAGCTCTCAAAGTATAATTGAGGCCCTGTTTTACGGGTCAATCAGCCTTTCTGATGAGCCTCCTGAGCAACTAAGAACCACCACTGCACTATAGGTCCCTTGAGCGACCACCGCTCCATCAGCGTTTTCGACCTTGCCGACACTCCTGGGTTGCACTGCTCGACCACCGAAGACGAAGGAAGAACATCATCAAAAAGGCAGAGAAAAGCCGTTCCCAGTGACTTCGGACATCACCAACTCATTGCGGCAACAACTGACCACAGCCAACGTGGTAACATTGAACCACCGCGATCGACGAATCCTAAAAAAGAAACTACTCGAGAAGAAACCGAAGATTCGAAAGTTTTCTGCTCTACAATCTATTCCTGGCTTACAACACCTAAATAACCCAAAGCTCTACTCCTACAAGAAGAAAATGGGTACTCACCCCATAAATCCAAACCGCACCTTACCGCATTAGCGGACTCAGCCCAACTGAAGACTACGCAGCAAGAAGTCTTCCACGACGTTCGGGGTATGGCAAGCAGAACCTACAGAGTCCAGTGAACCTTGAAACCGTGAACCACCGCTAACTGTCAATATGAGGATTGGTAAGCATTATTCCTGTTGCCCTAGAGTTTAACCTAGTCAGATTTGGGCATTGGGAGCTGGGAGGTGTATTAATTTCTGTAATCCCTTTTGTATGTGAAATAAAGTATTCCTTATTCTAGAGATTGTAAGTTTTAATATTGTACTTTTCTTTGCTGAATAAAATCAAAGTTTCGTGCACTAAAACCAGTTGTCTGCTGCACTTTGTCACATCCCCAAATAAATCCAAAGTCTAGAACCCAGGGAGTGGGAGCGATTCGAACCGCTCAGAAGGTCAGAAGTGAACCTGACCCCCTCACCACCCCCTACTGCATCCACTCTTAAAGTGGAGGGCACACTGCCGCGGCCACCATTTTATTTTAATTGTCGGCCGACTCTGAAGTCGGCATGACAATGGTGGCCATGGGGTCGGCTGGACAGCCAACAGGCAGCCCGGCACCGCCTCTTGGATGCCGGACCGTTGGCTCAGCCAAAACTCTCCCTGGTGGCCCAATGGGCACTGTTAAAGTGGCTGCAGAACTCGCAGTGGCCCTTCCCTTTAACTGAAGGGGAGGGACATTGTGAGGTGTCAGCGCGACACGGCACATCCGCATTGCGCTGGCATCATAAGCGCCGTGCTGATGTCATAAGCGCCCGCTGACACGACGCTCATGACACCGCCTACCTTCCACTCTGCCCCCGACCAACTTCTGCCCCGCCGCCGCCCAAAACAATGTTCCGACACCTGCAGAAGGAAAAAGAGGGCAAAATCGCTACAATCACCGCCCCATCGATTAGGGCGGTAATTCAACAATAAAAATGATAAGTGCGCTCTGTTTGGGGCGGAGGACAATTTCGGCCCCTCTGTGTCTACTCTTATCATAACCTTTCATGATTTTAAAGACCTCTATTAGGTCACCCCTCAGCCTTCTTTTTCAAGAGACGAGAGACCCAGCCTGTTCATCCTTTCCTGATATGTATAACCTTGCAGTTCTGGTATTATCCTTGGAAATCTTTTCCCTGCACCCTCTCCAGTGCCTCTATATCCTTTTTATAATATTGCGACCAGAACAGTACGCAGTACTCCAAATGTGATGTAACCAAGATTCGATACAAGTTTTGCATAAATTCTCTACTTTTCAATTCTATCCCTCTAGAAATAAACCCTAGTGCTTGGTTTGCTTTTTTTATGGCTTTATTGACCCATGACACAACTTTTAGTGATTTGAACATTTGCACGTCCAGATCCCTTTGCTCCTCTACCCCATTTAGATTCTTTTTTTCCAAATAATGTGACCTCCTTATTTTTCTTACCAAAATGTAATATCTCACATTTATCTGTGTAGAAATTAATTTGCCAATTATATGCCTATTTTTCAAGTTTATTAATGTCGTCCTGTAATTTGTTACAATTCTCCTCAGTATTTGGTGTCATTCGCAAATGTAGAAATTGTGTTTTAGATTCCAAAGTCTAAATCGTTAATGTAAAGTGTGAACAACAGTGGTCCCCTCACTGAACCTTGTGGAACAGCACTTCTCATTTTCTGCCACCTTTTACCCCTACTCTCTGCTTCCTGTCTTGCAACCAGCTTGTTATTCATTCTGCTACTTGTCCCCTGACTCTGCATGTGCTGACCATATTCATTAGTCAATTATGTGGCGCCTTACTGAAGGCCTTTTGAAAATCTAGATATATTACATCTACTGCATTAACCATGTCTACACTCTCTGTTACCTCTTCAAAGAATTCAATGAGTTTGGTCAAGTAAGAATTTCCATTTTGAAATCATGCTGGCTATTCATTATGATATTTTTGCTTCCAGGTGCTTTTCTATTTTCTCCTTTATTAGTGATTCCATTATCTTTCCTGCCACCGATGTTAAGCTGACTGGTCTATCTCCCTTCTTAAATATAGGGATAACCTTAGCTATTCACAAGTCCTCTGGCACTACACCTTTTTCTAATGAATTATTAAATATGTGCAATAGTGCCTCTGATTGGATAATGAAAAGCTGGAGATCAGAACCATGTATTCCCAGGGGTGGTGGAGATGGGTGCAATATTCCCTCTGAAGTAAAAGGTGCTGTGACTTTGGCCACTGACTATTCATATTTTACAAAGCTCAACAATATGGAACATTCTGAGGCAGTAAGATACCTACTTTATGTAAGGGTCAGCAGAGCACTTCAGGATATTAACTGTGAGGGAACAGATTGCCTCACTGCCATAAAATCAGCCTCAAAAATGTATTTTCAGAAAGACATGATTGATGCAATAAGAAACTGTAAGCGGTTTTGATCCTAGCCCAATTGCGAAACGGACGATTCGAATCGCCCCCGCCTTACGAGAGTTCTAGACCAGGGAATTATTATTCAGAGTGTAAATGAAATGAGTCACGGACAGGAATGCTTCGGTGAAAAATCGTACTTATATTTATTTGGTCTAACATACGCTGGCTAAAACATGCTCTACTAAACAAAATCACTGTCTCTGTGGAGCATAAAATCCAGGTTACAAACAACATACATACAGTACAGAAATGAGACCTAGTAACATGCAGTAATTCCCTGGCGGATTCTAACTCTACCCCCACCAACTAATTACCCTCCCCAGAATAGCCCTGAAAAGCTTCACTTCTGAGAAAACCCTGAGCCCTTACCCAGCTTGCCTGGGATATCTGGTTACTGGCTTGGGACACTCTCAACCATGCTCACCACCACACGCAGCCGGTTTCCTTTCTCAGCTCAGCTGTGGGAAGTCACTGCCTGGTCTTCAGTCTCAGTGGCTTCTTCTGCGGTACTGCGGCCCCTTCCTCGTACATCGAACTTGGTGGAGCGAGAGTGAGAGGGAGAGAGAGGGCTCTCTCTAGATACAAGCTGCAAGCTGCAAGCTTCACTCCAAGCTCCAAGCTTCAAGTAGAAAAGACCCTGTCTTTATGGGAGGGTTGCTACCCCTATCTTTCCTGTCAATCTTTAAAATCCCTTTGTTTCTAAGCACGGGTACTTAGTCAGTGATTGTGTATTGGGCTGATGGCCCTTAATCTGGGCATCTCTCTGAGTCTTTGTGTTGGGAAACACCCGGCTCCTCCTTGGCTGGCCAGGCTAGTGGGTTCATTGTTTCTGTTTTTCCTTCTGAGATGGAGGTGAGAAGTGCTTTTGCATATTAGAGTGGCTTTGTCAGTGCCCCCCCCCACTTTCTGGCCGACAGCTCTTTTGTCAATATTTGTGGCCCCCTTCCTTTAGCTGTGACTGGTGGACAAACCCGTTCTGGAGGCCTGACAGTTCTTTTGTCACAGCTAACTGCCATGCGGTCTCTGGAGTTTTAACAAAACCAGCTCTTTCACATATCTGCACAAGGTGACCCCATAAAATCCACAAAATATTCGACTGAGTCCATTCTTTAAACAGAAACTTTGTGATCTCTTCAGTCCCCGTTTGATGTTTTTTCTTTTTGTCATGTATTCAACTTTCATTGTAACCCATGTATAAGCTGACCTAAGTTGTATACCTTGAGAACATTGACCACAGGGGGCAAACTTGTGGGAGACACTCCTAACCTGGACTTTCCAGTATAAAAGGGGAAGCTCCACCCACCTTCAGCCTCTTGAGGTCTTGGTAATAAAGGTAACTGGTCACAGAGTGACCTTCTCTCAAGTATGGGCCTCATGTGCATTTATACTGTATAGTAAGGACATATTACTTTCCAAAAAGCATCATTTGACGAGAGAGCAAAGGCCAAAGTCTCCCACAAGTGAAGCTGTTCCCCTGATTTTACATTTTAAAACCCCAGAACTATACCCCTTACTGCGTGTCACAGTTCCCTTCTACAGAGTTAACACATCAGTGAAAACGGCTTCTTAACACATGGTCGGGTTCCACTCCACGAGACATTAGAAAATCACCGCACACATCGCACCGTGCAGCATTGACAGGTGGTAACACATAACAACAGCGCACATCGCACAATACAGAGTTTGAAACTCTAACCAGAATATACAATACACATCCTTAAAGAACTTTGGTACATTACAAGTTTTAGCAGGGAGAAACCATCATCAACATAAATCAATTACACCTCTCCGGGTCGATCTAACACCCCTTGTCACTGCACTCGGACATCTGGCTCCGTCGCCTGCAGCTGGTGTACAACAAGTAGCGTACAAGCAACAATTGTATGATAACTAATGCATGGGAACAGACGCGGATCCAGGGAGGAATCTCTACACTCAGACCGATGTCCCACCATGGTGGCGAGACAATCCCCTGAATCTCCTCCCCAGTTCTACTGTATTTTGCTCCAACGTGTAAAAATGTTTCTGGGAGAGCTCGATGGCCTTTATTAACTCAGTGAGGTGTTCCGGCCGAAATGTTCCACATAGTCCTGGAGATGTGTGAAGGTGTTGTTCACAATGAGGTGAATGGTCGAGAGTTAGGGGATGGGAGTAATTCGCTCTTGTGCCACTTGAACCTCAGCCTTGGGTTTGAAACAAAAACTGCTGTCGCTCACCGGACACTACTTGTCCTGGCTGTACCAATAGCGGAGCGCACTTGTGGTGACAAATATGTCCCACTCCCCACGTATGCTACCTGTGGAGATACGTGATCTGGTGCCATCACTTCCATGGTGCAATTGATAGGTTCTGCGCCTGCAGAAGCAAACCCACATTCTGATCGGGCAAAAGCAGTCAAGTGCTGGAGATACAGTATTCCGTGTGCACCCGGCTCTGGCATCCAGAGAGGTCAGTGCCTGTCATAGCATGCTCCCACTTTATGACATACGGCGGGACCGCCTTAAAACGAACGTGCATTCCTTCACGAATGAGCCCAATATTCTCAACCCTGTATACTGGTGCTGGTTGGGTGACCCGCCCATTACCGGCATCCTTACAACAATTCCCATCACAGTATGTTTGGACTGCCTGCAATCTACAGGGACAGGGTAGGCTTCAGAGGCTAAACGAAGCTGGCACGGGCTCAATGTATTGCTATACAGGTGCAGCGCGGCGAGATGCTTGTTGCTTATCCATGAAGGGACGCGACCTTGCCTCAGGTCCTCCAGGTTACTGAAGCCCTCGCCCAGAAACCATGTCCCATACAGCACACACATCTCATTCCGTGCAGCCTGCTCCGAGGCGTTCCTGTCCTCCCGTATCAAATCATTAACTGTTTTAGCATGACTCTCCAGCTTAGCAATGACCTCCTTTAAATGAACGGTCATTGCCTGGTCCTCATGAAGCTCTGAACCCACCACTGTGTTATCTTCCCCTAGAATCTTACGCAGTTGGTTCTTCAAACCAGTGATCTGCATCTGGAGTTGTACATCACCCATACTATTAACAATACCTGTAACTGTACTGAACGCTGTGGCTACATTGTTCCAGATCCCTCTTCTCTGCCTCTCGGACCCCACACTATTCCCAATATTCAGATTATAAAGCTGTTCTTTATCTACATTTCCATAGTCCAGTTCATAAAATTCCTGAAACATCACTTTTAACAGAGCTTCATAAAACTTCTCCGTCTTCTTCGGGCACCACACAGGCAGATGAACTTCAGTCAGGTTCAGGATCACGGATGCCATGGAGTAGTGCACGTTCTGAAACAAAACTTTGTCAGTAGGGATTAACACCAAGCCATTCCCCGGACCCCTGGTGGTGGTGGGACACCTATCTACAGCCGTCTGTACCGTCGCGGCTCTGGACAGGGGCTTCCTGGTGTAAGAGATGAGCTCTGTGGTGTTGATGGTGTTTGCGGGATTTGCGATCACACAGGAGTCCACACTCCGATCCCAACCAATCCCACCCCCGGCATCCTGCCATCGCCTGCTAAACGCAATCGACACACCAGTTGGGCAGATCTTTTCCGACCCCCACATACACACATAAATCCCATTCTCGGAGTCCCACCACTTATCCCAACACACATTCACTCCTCCCTGAAAACCCGTGATCGTCCGGTACGTGTTGTTACCTAGTCTTTCCCAGTCAGCTGTCTGGTCTCTTGTGTCCACGCTCAGTTTCCTGAGCCACCACCGCCTTCCCAGTGGGATGTGTCCCCTACAGCTAAGGCACACCCGTTTACCCTCCATTACCCTAACCCGGGAGGTGGTAACCCCTATTCTCAGGCATGGGATGGATGCTTCGCCAGAGGTGAATTTATCATGGCTGGAATACTGGGTGGAATTCGACCCCAGCCATCCAGGCTATCTTCCCTTGTGGAGATAGACGCTCGCCCCATCCTTCGAGCCACCTCCAATGGTCACGGTCGGTCCGTCTCCACCGGTGCAGCCGAACATAACCGATTCCTCGGTGTCGCCCCTGCAACTCGTGCTGGCTTTAATCATGACAATCAGGATTACTATGGCTAACTGCATCTTGTTCTTAGGCATTCCCTGAAAAACACACAGAATGCAACGTTGCCCTTGAGGTGATGAACCATTTTTCCAGATGCAGCCACACACGATTACGTTTGGTAACCAGAATATGTAAAATCACCAACTATATAGACAAGCTAAGGCAACAGGTAGGAGAGAAAGAAGTTATGTACAGCGCCACCCGTCTTCGGGTGGCCACACACTGGGCCCAAGTTTCCACAAGAAAAAAAAGGGCGCCCCTCCGAGCTAGGCGCCCGTTTTTCGTGCCTAAAACGGCGCCTAAAAAAATCCTCGGTATTCTTCACATACTTACAGGTCCTGTGGTCCTCGGCGCAGCCAGCACGAGCTGTGAGGGGGCGGAGCCAGGTCCCGGCGCTGAACTGTGTGGGAGGGGCCCGAAGCACGCAGCCCCTAGCCCTGGCCCAATGGCCTCACTGGGGCTGCGTGAATGAGGCTCCCCGCCCGACCAGACCCGACACTCGCTCCCCCCCCCCCCCGCCCCGATCCGAGACCCGCTCCCCCCCCCCGACCAGACCCGAGACCTGCTCCCCGACCCGAGAGCCGACACCCGCTCCCCCCTCCGCCGCCCCGACCCGACACCCGCTCTCCCCCGCCCCGACCCGAGACCCGACACCCCCCACCCCGACCCGAGACCTGCTCCCCCCCCCCGACTGACCCGACCCGACCCGCGCTCCTGTTCCCCGACCCGACCCCCCACCCGCTCTCTCTCTCTCTCTCTCTCTTCCCCCCCTCTCCCTCCCTCTCTCTCTCTCCCCTCTCTCTCTCTCCTCCCCCCCTCTCTCTCTCCTCCCCCCCCTCTCTCTCTCTCTCTCTCCTCCCCCTCTTCTCTCTCTCTCTCTCTCTCCTCCCCCCCCTCTCTCTCCCCCCCTCTCTCCCTCCCCCCCTCTCTCCCTCTCTCCCCCTCTCTCCCTCCCCCCCTCTCTCCCTCCCCCCCTCTCTCTCCCTCCCCCTCTCTCTCTCCCTCCCCCCTTTCTCTCCCTCCCCCCCTCTCTCTCCCTCCCCCCTCTCTCTCCCTCCCCCCCTCTCTCTCTCTCTCTCTCTCTCTCTCTCTCTCTCTCCCCCCTCTCTCTCTCTCTCTCTCTCCCCCGCCTCTCTCTCTCTCTCTCTCTCCCCCGCCTCTCTCTCTCTCTCTCTCTCTCTCTCTCTCCCCCGCCTCTCTCTCCCCCACCTCTCTCTCTCTCTCTCTCTCTCTCAGCGGCACGAACGGCTGCAGAATTCTCCCTGGCTGAAGCACTTTCACACAGGTAGGAAGATGGTTTATTTAATCTTTTCTTGGCTTATAAATGTTTATTCAGATTGGATTTATTTGTATAATATTTGTAGAATTATAAATAAGGATTTATTGTCGAATTTAATGACTTCCCTTCCCCCCCCCCCCTCCCCCACCTCGTTCTGGACGCCTAATTTGTAACCTGCGCCTGATTTTTTAATGTGTAGAACAGATTTTTTCAGTTCTACAAAAATCTTCACTGGCTCCATTCTACTTTAGTTTGGAGTACATTTTCACTGTGGAAACTTTCAAATCAGGCGTCAGTAGCCGGACACGCCCCCTTTTGAAGAAAAAATTCTGTTCTAAACTAGAACTGTTCTACCTGACTAGAACTGCAAAAAAAAAAATGTGGAGAATTGCGATTTCTAAAATAGTCCGTTCTCCACCAGTTGCTCCTAAAAATCATGTGGAAACTTGGGCCCTATGTCTCCTCGACCCTGGGCCTCATACAACCTGGCTTCCTTCATTCACCGGTGTGTAAGGATCCTGGCACTCCTCCTCACTCCTGCCCCCACAGACAGAACGGCTGGTCCCTCGTGAGCTCTTCACAGTCCCAGATTATAGGCTGGAGACCCACACCTGTCACGCAGCTCACCACTCCCTGCTGTTTCCTCCTCTTGTCAGCTCTATCCCCAGGGTGAAAAGCTTGCACTGATTGATATGGAACCACTTAGTGCGTTTTAACCGCATATACCATTGGACTTGCCTTATCCGCGATACTGTACGGTCCCATATATAGTGGTTCAAAAGTCCCTACCCTGGCGAAGTTTCTGACCATTATTTGATCTCCGACCTTCTACTCGTGATGCTTCTGAGACTCAAGCAATAAACAATTTCTACGATGTTGCTTCCACATGTTACTGGCAGCCTGCCAATGGATCTGTTTGAGATGCTCAAACAAATTCTTAACAAACCTTTCCCGGTTCACCTCTCTCAACTGACCTTCCGTGAGAACCGGTGCCAGTACATGGCTGGCTGTTCTCATGACCCTGCCAGTCATGAGCTCATGCCGGGAATACCCTGTGCTTCTAGATGGGCTGGCTCGGACCCGCATCACAACTAACGGCAAGACCTCCACCCATTTTCTAGGCAAGTCTCCCGTTTCCTTTCGTAACCTGTCCTTGATGGTCCTATTCATTCGCTCCACAATCCCTGATGACTGCGGGTTGTGGGCCACGTGCCATTGACCCTCTACACCTGCATGACTGCCCCTGTGAAGTGACTCCCCTGATCGGACTCCACATACCGTGATAGCCCCCACCGAGAGAACACTTCTCTCACTAGAATCCTTGAGGTCCCCAAAGCTGTGGCTGTTCAGCAAGGGAAGGCTTCTACACATTTAGAGAACACATTTACCAGGACCAGGCAGTACTTGTAACCCCCCTGCGTGATGGGCAATGGCCCGATAAATCGACCTGTATGGACTGCCATGGTCCCTCCACTCTCCTAGTGTGTCCTATGGATACCTTCCTTTCGGGGGTCACACACCAAGCAATCCGCGCAGAAGTCACGGATGTCCTCCTTCAGTTGCGGCCACCACCCTGCCTATTCCACCCGTGGCCAGGTGGTCTCCAGCCCGGGGTGCCCCGCTCCTGGGCCCTCCTGGGCCAACTGAAGGAATTCTCTCCGGTGCTGCTGCAGGACTACCCACTGTTCCCCTCTGAAAACCATCCCTTCCTTTACCGTAATGCCTGCCACTCCGTATGGACCCTCTACCTTATCTCCCTTAGCCAGCACCTCCAGAACAGTCTTTAGGACGGGATCCTGTGTCTGGACCATCTTTAGGTCCGGGGCCAATGCTATCCCTGCACTCCCTTGTGTCTCACCTCTGTCCCTGATCGTGGCTACTGGACTCGACCCATAAGGATCCCAAAATGTGCCCGTTCGAGCACCTTCCTTGGCCAGAACGTCGGCCTGCTGATTGCCCTCTGCACGGGGTTCTGTTTTAGAATGGGCCTCGACTTTGTGGATATGGAAATCCCCCTGGGTTCATATCGATGTTATAATCTGTTGCAACAATGGCTTGGTTGCTAGGGGTTTCCCGTCTGCAGATGTGAACCCGCAACAAGACCAAATGGCCAAATATTCTGTAGATGAATTGCAAGTGAACATGCTTTCCGAGCAAATCGTGTAGGGAACTCTTCGGGGTGGGCAACCACATACACCACCGCTGATAATTCAGCGCGCTGGGCGTTCATGGTGCTCGGGAGTTTAATAGCCTTGGCAATGCCTGCCTTTGAGTCAAAAATCCCGCATCCAGTGAGTCGCTCCCCTGCCACCACTGAACTGGACCCATCTACATAGATCTCACAGCCCGAGGGATGGATCCCAGCCCGAAACCCTGTGTCTAAGTCCCATACTACTTCAACAGAATATTTGTGAGCCATCCCTGGGTACATCAAATTTGTGGCGAGCTTGGGCTCATAGAGGCCTTTCACGCTCAAATTCATCTGCGAAAGCAATAAAGAGCAATGCGTACACTGCTCACCGTGCCGTCCTTTATCCTCCCATCCAGAAGCATCTGAGTGGGTTAGGAGAGTTATCGGGGACACCACCGTGAAGATTTGTGATCTCTTCACGGCCCAATGTATGGTGAGCAGGTGCATCTCACAATTGGAGTACCCCCTCTCTACATCTGTGCGGATTCTTGATGAGTATACCACAGGTCTCAGCTTGCTATACTGCTCCTGGAGCAGCACTGCGCTCAAACTGTCCCCTGTGGCAGCTACCTCCAAAAAGAACTCCTCTCCTCTCTCAATCGCTCCAAAAGCCGGTGCGGTCTACACATCTCTCTTCAGATGACTAAAAGCTGCCATGCAGTCATCATCTCACTCCCAGCCCACTCCCTTGTGGAGCAGCCAGAGTAGAGGGGCTGCCGTAGCGGCATAGTCCTCTATGAAGTCCCCGCAGTACCTGTGAGTCCCACAAAGGATCTTACCCCCGTTACCGTGGTCGGGGCAGGTAGCTCCTGTATCACCTTCCTCCTCGCCTCATCGATGGCCCTCTCCCCAGCATGCATGGTCAGCCTGAGGAATTTTACTTCCTGCTGGCCGATCTGTGCTTTCCTGAGATTGACCTTGAACCCAGCTTCCTTTAACAGACTCAGCAGCTCAGCCAGCAGTGGGCCATGCTCCTCCCCTTTGTCGGAGAACAAAAGCAGGTCATCCACGGTTCTGCACAAGCTGCTGTGGTCACCTTTTAAACAGTTGGCCAGACATTGGTGGAAAGTAGAAGGACTGTTATGAAATCCTTGGGGAAGGTACGTCCACGTGTACTGCTTGTCATGTATTCAACCAGCATTGTAACCCATGTATAACCTGACCTAAGTTGTACACTGTGAGAAAAATGACCACTAGGTGGTGAACTTGTGGGAGACACTCCTAACCTGGACCTTCAGGTATAAAAGGGGAAGCTCCACCCACTTTCATCACTTGAGTGCTAAGGAATAAAGGACAGGTCATAGACTGACCTTCTCTCAAGCATGGGCCTTGTGTGCATTTATACTGTATAGTAAGGATGTATCAATGGCGATGAGAAACTGGGATTTAAACCACGTGAGCATGGCCACTAACAGAACAGACGAGAGGTACTGTGTTAAGGAATGGTTGGGACAGAGATTCAACATTGTTAAAGCAGCACACAGTTCTCTAGGCAGACAAGGGCAGTCGGGCATGCCCCAACATATAGTTGAACCCAGAGGGGGAGTTCGACAGAGACAATGGCAAGCTGAACGATGATTCATGCCTTTGCAAGGGACAATGTGGCCATCAACACCTGTTAATGGCGCACTCAAGGACAGTCACAGGGGCAGTCAGGGACGATCGACTGGCAAGGGACCTTTTGTTTCCAACAACAGTTCATGTTGGAGGCGTGGAGGCACACACTCAGCCAGAGTTTGCAGAGATGAGCAAAATACCTGCAGAAATTGCAGAAATTAAAGCTGGGGGAAATCGCTGGAAGCTAAAGTTCAGCGAGTTCATGTGGAGCACGTATACAGTTCATACACAAGGACGCCACCGATAATGATGAAAGTGCTCCTCAATGACATCCCAGTATCAATGGAGCTAGACACGGGGGCCAGCCAGTCCCTGATCGGTATCAAACAGTTCGAAAAGTTGTGGGTGTTCAAGGCCAGGAGGCCAAAATTATCGCCGATTGACGCATAGCTATGGACATACACTATGGAGATAATTCCGGTGCTAGGCAGCGCCACGGTAGTCGTGATCCACAAAGATTCGGAGAACAGGTTGCCACTCTGGGTTGTCCCGGGAAACGGTCCCGCACTACTGGGGAGGAGTTGGCATGCTGTCATGAACTGGAAATGGGGCGATGTCAATGCAATTTCCTCTATGGAGCCAGTATCATGCTCACAGATCCTGGACAAATTTGACTCATTACGTCAACCCGGCATTGGCACTTTCATGGGGGCCAAGGTAGTGATTCACATAAACCCGGACGCCAGGCCAGTACACCACAAAGCCAGAGCGGTGCTGTACGTGATGCGGGAAAAGATAGAAGGCGAATTGGACCGCCTGCTGAGGGAAGGCATCATCTCGCCAGTCGAATTCAGTGACTGGGCGAGCCCAATTGTGCCGGTGCTCAAGGCGGATGGGTCGGTCAGGATATGTGGTGATTACAAGGCCACCATCAATCGGGTGTCACTCCAAGACCAGTACCCGTTACCGAGAGTGGAGGACGTCTTTGCGACGCTATCCAGTGGCAAACTTTTTTCAAAATTGGACATGACCCAGGAACTGGCGAGTGAGTCGAAGAAGCTGACCACCATCACGACACACAAGGGTTGTTCGAGTACAACAAATGTCCGTTCGGGATTCGCTCGGCCGCCGCGATCTTCCAACGAAATATGGAAAGCCTCCTCAAGTCGATTCCAGGGACGGTGGTTTTTCAGGACGACATCCTCATCATGGGTTATGATACTGAAGAACACCTCCACAACCTGGAGGAGGTGCTACGCAGACTGGACCGGGTAGAGCTGCGACTGAAAAAGGCTAAATGCGTCTTCCTAGCTCCAGAGGTAGAATTCCTGGGGAGGAGGGTAGCAGCAGAAGGGATCAGCCCTACTGTGTCCAAGACTGAAGCGATCCAGAGAGCACCCAGACCCCGTAACACGACGGAGCTGCGTTCATTCCTGGAGCTCCTGAACTATTTTGGTAACTTTCTTCCCAAATTGAGCACACTGCGAGAGCCACTACACGTGCTCCTATGCAAAGGTCGCGAATGGGTCTGGGGGGACAGCCAGGAAAGGGCTTTTAATAGAGCATGCAATTTGTTATGTTCCAACAATCTGTTAACGCTATATGACCCATGTAAGAAACTTGTTTTAACGTGCGATGCGTTGTCCTATGGTGTCGGGTGTGTGTTGCAGCATGTCAATGCCAAGGGTCAATTGCAGCCGGTAGCGTATGCCTCCAGAAGTCTGTCCCAGGCAGAAAGGGGCTACGGGATGGTAGAAAAGGAGGCGCACGCATGTGTATATGCGGTAAAGAAAATGCACCAGTACCTGTTTGGCAGGAAATTTGAGCTGGAGATAGATCACAAACCCCTAACGTCCATTTTGGCCGACAACAAGGCCATAAATGCAAACGCAAAGGCCCGAATACAGAGGTGGGCACTCACGTTAGCCGCCCATGACTATACAATTCGGCACAGACCGGGCACTGAAAACTGCGCTGATGCACTCAACAAGCTCCCACTAGCCATCACTGAGGGGGCTACTGAGCATGATGCTGAGATGGTCATGGTTGTCGAAGCTTTCGGAAGCGAAGGCTCACCTGTGACAGCCTGTCCGATTAAAGTCTGGACAAATCGAGACCCGCTATTGTATCTAGTCAAGAAATGTGTCCTGAATGGGGACTGGGCAGCCACGTACAGGGCATGCCCTGAGGAATTTAAACCATTTCACAGGCACAGGGATGACTCTTGATTCAGGCCGATTGCCTACTGTGGGGAAACCCCAGATGGACAGAGAGGTGTTCATCAGAGAACTCCACCATGAGCACCCGGGCATTGTCACGATGAAGGCAATTGCCAGGTCACACGTTTGGTGGCCAGGGATAGATACAGACCTGGAACTTTTTGTTCGCAGGTGCAACACGTGTGCCCAGCTGGGCAATGCACCCAGGGAGGCCCCCCTTAGCCCCTGGCCATGGCCCGCCAAGCCTTGGTCACGCATCCATGTGGACTACGCAGGTCCTTTCATGGGAAAAATGTTTTTGGTTGTAGTAGACGCCTACTCCAAATGGATCAAGTGTGACATTTTAAATTCAAGCACATCCTCTGCCACAGTAGAAAGTCTACGGGCAATGTTCGCCGCCCACGGTCTACCGGACATCTTGGTCAGCGACAATGGCCCGTGCTTCACAAGCACTGAATTCCAGGACTTCATGGCAGGCAATGGAATTAACCATGTCAGAACGGCAGCGTTCAAGCCGGCCTCAAACGACCAGGCAGAACAAGCAGTGCAGATAATTAAACAGGGGATGCTCAGAATCCAAGGGGGTTCCCTGCAAAGCCGCTTATCATGCTTCCTGTTGGCCTACAGATCCCGACCACACTCACTCACAGGGGTTCCACCCGCAGAGCTGCTAATGAAAAGGACGCTCAAAACCCGGTTATCCCTTATACACCCCACTATGAAAGAAATTGTCGCGAGCAGGCGCCAGTCACAATATGACTACCATGACAGGAATGCGAAGGCGCAATGTATTGATGTAAATGACCCTGTTTTTGTCCTCAACTATGCTGCAGGGCCCAAATGGCTCACAGGCACTGTGATTGCCAAAGAGGGAAATAGGATTCTGGTAGTTAAACTTATCAATGGACTAATCTGCCGCAAACATGTGGATCAAACAAAAAGGAGGTTCAGCAACCCCGTAGAATAAGCAGAGGAAGATCATGATGTCGAGTTCATCCCACCACAGGTGACCGAATACCGGAATCAAAGGGAGGAGTGCCCAGTCACTGTGGGCAGTCCAGATAGGCCTGAGGTACCGCAAACAGCAGACACTCAGGCCAGTGCCCAACAACCGGAGCCCCAACTCAGACACTCTACAAGAGAGCGTAAACCACCAGAGAGACTCAATCTGTGATTCCAATAAGACTTTGAGGGGGAGGTGATGTCATGTATTCAACCAGCATTGTAACCCATGTATAATCTGACCCAAGTTGTACACCGTGAGAACACTGACCACTAGGTGGGAGACCCTCCTAACCTGGACCTTCAGGTATAAAAGGGGAAGCTCCACCCACTTTCATCACTTGAGTGCTAAGGAATAAAGGACAGGTCACAGACTGACCTTCTCTCAAGCATGGGCCTCGTGTGCATTTATACTGTATAGTAAGGACCTATCACTGCTGACCCTTGAAAGTGAATGCGAACTTATACTGGTCCTCCTTTCTGAGAGGGATAGACCAGAATCCGTTCGAAATGTCCCGCACCGTGAATGTTTTTGTGGATGCTGGGATACTCCCGATCAGGTCGGCTATGGCTGCAATGGTGGGGGCACAGGCTGGGATGTTCTTGTTAAGAATCCGATAGTCCACAGTGGCTCTCCACGAATTGTCCAGTTTCCTAACTGGCCAAATCGGAGAGTTCACATAGGTCACTATGAGTCTCAACACACCCTGCTCAACCAGTGACACCAATGCCGTCTCTAAATCCGTCTCTGCCTCTCTGGGGAAGTTGTACTGTTTCTGTGGTCGGGCCGTGGGGTCTCCTTCTATTCTGACCTTCACCCCTGCTACCCTCCCGCAGTCGGACTTGTGTGTAGTGAATGCCTCGAGGTTGGCTCGCACATCCACTCTGTACTCCGCCGGGGTAGAAGTGACCAAAAGTTCAAGATCATAACTACCCTTGGGCTTCATTGTACACACAGTTCCCTTGCCTTGCTTCCCTGGTATAACTACCACCTCCTTCTCCTTTCCCATGCAAACTGCCCCCCATAGACAGTGATTCCGGAAATACATCAATATCTTGTGGGCCAGTATAAAGTCTGCCCCAAAATGTCTATTTCCTCCCGCTCCCACCGCATCAGGACACATTTCCACTCCGTATGTAGTGTCCCCAGATCGATGGCTAGCGGGATGGAGAAAGACCCCGTTCGTTCATTCCCGGTGAACCCTATTAAGTTATATGGGACCCCGTTCGATAGAGGTGATGTGGCCGGGTTATCCGCATAGACAATAGTGCTTGAAGCTCCGGTGTCCAGCAGATAGGTCCCTTGCACCTTCTCCACCCCCATCTTCACGCACGGTCTTTTTCAAGCATCATAACTTAGTGGGCACAGGTAAACGGGCTGAGAAGCCCCTAGTCATGGGTCGGGATTGTTCGGGGCGTATGGGAGTATGCTGCCTGCTGCCACGTCCACCCTACCCTGCCCTGCCGGAAAGACTGCGCGGAGAGCAGCCACTAATACTGCGAATGGATCAGCGCTGCTTCCCGCTACAGCTGCGACTTTCCGCGCTGGCCCTGGAGGATCCCCTTTCCCGTTCCTTTTGTCAGGGACTGGGCAGTCTTTCCTCCAGTGCCCTTTACTCCTGCACCCAAACAACCCTGCTTTTTCTCTGAGCTAGCCCCTTCCTGGTGCCACTCTTTTCTAAACCTTGCCTCCATTAGACTTTAACTCGTGCACTCTGCCCTTTGGTTTATCATCCTCACCCCTACCATTCTTAAAAGAGGGAGTTAACTGCCAGATCACCCCCTCTTCTGTGGTCTGGGGATCCCTGGAATCGAACCACCCCTCTGCTTTGGCTTTGAGCCTGGGCAGTCTGTTCGCCACCAGAGTCCTCAGCCAATAAGCTCTAGGCTCCCCCTGCAGCTGTGCCCGGTCGGGCACCTCCGCGCAGGCACTCCGGTAGACGGGCCAAAGCCTGTCCGCGAAAGTCTGCGGTGCCTGCCCAGCTAACTGCAGACTTCCATCATTGAGGCCCATAACCTCTAGGATGTCATCCTTTATCTCCTCTAATGTACCCTGCGCCCTCTTGCTACCCGCTGAGAGCGACTGGTACAACCGACTATCCAGAGAAACAAAAGTAATTTGGCTGACTCAGCTTTGTTACAATTATTGATCCCCCCACATGCTCCACATCCATAAAATGGACAGATGGGTTGCCTTTGCTGGTCAGTTTGGTCAGGTTAGAGACCATTGCCTGCAGCTGGGAGGTCGTATACGGGACCACAAAGTCACTCTGCTCTTGTTCGCCTACGGGCGCACTCTATTTCCGCTGCCGGAGAGGACACATGGGTCCTGGTCCCGGCACTTTGGGCGGTGGTCAAGCGACCTCCTCTGCCTCACAGTCCTCCTTATCTTTCCCCTGCTCTTCCTCATCTACCAGGGCCATTCCCGGAGCTACCAAGCAGACCATCCCTTTGGCCTTAGATAGAGCATCGGTTAAATTCGGATCTGCTCCGGCAAGGACCATGATTATCCGTATCAAAACCTCTAGTGCTGGCGACTCTGTATGCCACCTGAATATTCTTCAACTGCTCTTCTAGCACCTTTACCTCACTCGACAAACGAGCGTTCTCCTCCTTAACCGCCCTCTTGTTCCCCTTTGCCTCAGTTACCTGGCAATGCAGGAACTCCTTATGTTTATGGAAGGTTTCCTCCTGGCTTATTCTTCCCCTCTTCTCATCCCTTAGCTGTGTGCATAACCTGCTCCCTACTAC